>NC_136921.1:83392837-84047591 GCF_949752795.1 Hyperoodon ampullatus | reverse complement strand
TTTCTGTGTTTGCAAGCCATGTAGAAATTTCAAATAAGATTTTCTTATATTCTTTTTTTTTTTTTTTTGCGGTACACAGGCCTTTCACTGTTGTGGACTCTCCCGTTGCGGAGCGCAGGCTCAGCAGCCATGGCTCATGGGCCTAGCCGCTCCACGGCATGTGGGATCTTCCCGGACCGGGGCACGAACCCATGTCCCTTGCATCGGCAGGCGGACTCTAAACCATTGCGACACCAGGGAAGCCCTTTCTTATATTCTTTTTCAGATTCTTTTCCCTTATAGGTTATTACAAAATATTGAGTATAGTTCCCTGTGCTATACAGGTTATATTTATATTTATATATATTTATTGGTTATCTATTTTATATATAGTAGTGTAAACATGTTAATCTCATACTTCTAATTTATCCTCCCCCCTTCCCCTTTGGTGACCATAACAAATAAGATTTTTTTGAAAAGTTTATTTTAGGAGATGATTCAGGTTACAGACAAAATTTTCTGGAAGAGATGACAGCTCTTTTGAAGTAAGAACTATGGTAGGGGGCCTCAGAGAGCTGAGTAAGATCCAATGGTAGACACAAGTGTCCCTGAGTTTTATTCCTGGACTGACAGACTCTTCAAACATGCTGGAATTCATGTCAGAACTAACACTGAGAGAAGAGCTTTGAACTTCAGGGTTGAAAATCATCAACCAATCATCCATAAAGCCTGAATTTAGGAAGGAACAAAAAGCAACGATTCTAAAACCTCTTACAAAAGCCCTCTTGTCAGGAAGGGCAATTCATATACTGCAGTATCAAAGTCAAGGACTTAATTTTAACCCCATCTCCATTATCAATTTTTGGTGGTTACGGGTGAAAGTATCTGTGTGCTTCCTTCTGTTGGGATGTACAAATTCTAAATCAGAAGTTAAGACCAGGGATGGCTCCAAGGGTATGTAACTTGTGCAGTTACACAGGGTCCCATGCTTGGTTTAATGTTTTGCTGTCACTATCTCGAAATTCTTAATAATTGTTGAACAAGGGGCCCCATATTTTATTTTGCATTGGGTCCTGCAAATTATATAGCTGGTTCTGGACGAGATACATAGATTCTCCTAACTTTGAGCAAATCTACTAATATCCCTTGACCTCAGTTCCATCTCTATAATGGGAGAGTGGGTTTATATTATACTGTTTTTGATATTTACACTGTTTTGATATATTGATGGCCTAAGGATGTGGTGGAACAAGTAATCTCCACTTCTCTCGAGTCCCTCCCACTCCTGATTGTATTAAACCAACCTACTTCACGCATTTGCAAGTCATTTTTCTGGCCCCTGAAGACAACTGAATTTGCAACTCCTAGATTAAATGATTTATAACAGCTGTTTCAGCTGTTATAAATGTTTATAAACAGCCTGTTTCAGCTCTAAGACACTCAGATCAGGCAGTTTTTATGGATAACAAGAAACTTTATGGAAGTCACTGAAATCCCTACAATCACTCATGTAACTACATTTTCTTTCATAAAATAACCCCGCTTTCATAAGACATAGGTTGTATTACAGGAACATGAATGCCTCCATCATTTGAATAACAACCTGTGATGAATATCTATAAGGCGGACTTTATTTCCACAAAATATCTACAGAAGCAAAATTTTCAAGCATTTTGCCACATTCGGAAAGTCCTTTTTTTATTTGTGTAGTTTCATGTAAGTTACAGTTTTAAATGGTGTCTAGCTACCAGCCGCTGATACAGCCTCTCTCAACCTCCCACTAAAATATCTATGAAAAGAAAGGTAAATAAAGGTGCATGCAACCACAAAAAAGGAAGAAATGACCTTCAACCTACTGCAAGAATCAGAGAATTTTACAGCAGAAAAAAAGAATAAAATTAGATTTAAAAAATGTAATTAGAGGCAACAAGAAACAAGCTATGGGTCTTAAAAAAGGAAGTAGGAAAATCTTAGTATATCTTCCTGTCTCCACTTTCTGCCATTTGTACAGAAATGCAAAAATCTGCCAGTCAGAAACCTAGACAGCTCTCTGTCATGAATGATACTTTTTGAGGCAGCAGGAGAATCCCCCCACCCCATCAACTAGTGACTGTTCAAAAGATGAGTGAGAGGGTTTCCCTGGTGGCGCAGTGGTTGAGAGTCCGCCTGCCAATGCAGGGGACACGGGTTCGTTCCCCGGTCTGGGAAGATCCCACATGCTGTGGAGCGGCTAGGCCTGTGAGCCATGGCCGCTGAGCCTGCACGTCCGGAGCCTGTGCTCCACAATGGGAGAGGCCACAACAGTGAGAGGCCCACGTACCGCAAATAAATAAATAAATAAATAAATAAATAAAATAAAAGATGAGTGAGAAAAAAAGGAAGTACTTAGCATCCTGGGAGTTTCAGTTATAGAAAAGATGACTAAGGGGAGAGATGATCTATGGTGGTGTTACATTCTGGAGGTTGGAGTTCTTATAATCCATATAAATGACAGAGAACAAGAAACAGAGATAGCTGCTCTATATGAGATTCTTCTGGTCCACTGAAAGTGGGCCAAGGCCTACAAACATCAACCTGCTACAAAGGCAGAGGTCTAAAAGCGGAACTTTACCAGCAAAAAAGAGGACAGAGAGTGGGGTCAAGGTCAATCCATACATCTTCTCTATGAGCAGGTCTAGATGGATATTTCCAAATTTAGGAATGAAAAAACATCTAAATGTCAACACAGGTCTACAAGGAAGTACTGCATAAATACAGAAAGAAAAGAGCATGCTAAAGATCAAAAGAAAGAATCATCTCCTAAAACTAACTCCCTAGAGGAAGGGATGTAATTTTTATGGAAGTATTTGGTGCTGTTAAGGTATGTCCCCTAAAAAAATACGTCCCCTAGAAACAGAAGTAGAAAGCCATAAATTAGTAAAAGACTACTGGTTAAGATAAAAAGAGTTTATAAGCGAAACAAAGAAGCAATACAAGGATTGTAAAAAATGAAGTGACAGAATATTATCCACATGAGGGGGAGGGGGAGAACAATGTAGACACATCCTGCTTAAAATTAAAACATTGATGTAGAGGATAAACACCCCCATAGGGCTGGAGAAAAGAACCAATAGATGAAAGAAGACCCAAGATTTGAGGACCAGAAAAACTAAGTCTAATTATAGGTGCTTCTGAGAAAACACAAGTGACAGACTTAGACAGAACTAATAATCAAACACACAACTGAAAAAGAAAAAACTGACTGAAAAGAAGAAATAAGAACCAAATTGTATCCCAAACAATATCAATTCAAAGCCACATTCTGACAAATTTCTTTTTAATTTTCTTAATTTTTTAACATCTTTATTGGAGTATAATTGCTTTACATTGTTGTGTTGGTTTCTGCTTTATAACAAAGTGAATCAGCTATACATATACATATATCCCCATATCCCCTCCCTCTTGCGTCTCCCTCCCACCCTCCCTATCCCACCCCTCTAGGTGGTCACAAAGCACCCAGCTGATCTCCCTATGCTATGCAGCTACTTCCCACTAGCTATCTATTTTACATCTGGTAGTATATATATGTCTGACAAATTTTGAATCTTAGGGTTAAAAAGAAATCCTTCAATATCCATGCATGAAAACAAAAACAAGTCAACATACAAATCAAATGAAATATGCCACCATCAAAGGAACAAATGTCCAGTGGTCTTAAATTCTCCTTTGCATCACTAAATTTACAGAAGAGAGAAAAGGTTCCATCAAAGAAAGCTACTGCTAACCAAACTGTCTTTCATTTGTAAAGAAATATGAAAAATATTCTCGCATATTCAAAAGCTCTGAAAATACATTACTCCTTAACTATTACTAAAAAATTACTTTGGTCAATTCTAACCCACCGAGATACAAATAAAAATTAAGAATTCAAAAAGTATAATTTTAGAATAAAAGGGCTATTGTTAACAACATAACAAATTGCCCTAAATTTCATTGCCCAATTGAATGCTCTTGTTCTTAAGGGGCAACTTAATACAAAATATTTAACAACAATAATCAAGGGATGAATTCTCAGATTATATTAATGAAAGCAGGGATTGGAGAAGGGAAGCATTAAATTTATTCTTACAGAGAAATTTTAAAAGACACCATTGTCATTAAAGAAGATGTGGTACAGATATGCAATGGAATATTACTCAGCCATAAAAAGGAACAAAACTGGGTCATTTGTAGAGACATGGATGAATCTAGAGACTGTCATACAGAGTGAAGTAAGTCAGAAAGAGAAAAACAAATATTGTATATTAATGCATATATGCGGAACCTAGAAAAATGGTATAGATGAACCGGTTTGCAGGGCAGAAATAGAGACAATGATGTAGGGAACAAACGTATGGACACCAAGGGGGTAAAGCCCTGGGGGGCTTGGGGTGGTGGTGTGATGAATTGGGAGATTGGGATTGACATGTATACACTGATGTGTGTAAAATGGATAACTAATAAGAACCTGCTGTATAAAAAAATAAATAAAATAAAATTCAAAAAAAGACACCATTGTCATGCTAAGAGAAATATAGTTAAAGAATGTTTCTTTAAAAACTTAAAGATGGGGCTTCCCTGGTGGCGCAGTGGTTGAGAGTCCGCCGGCTGATGCAGGGGACACGGGTTTGTGCCCTGGGTCAGGAGGATCCCACATGCCGCGGAGCGGCTGGGCCCGTGAGCCATGGCCGCTGAGCCTGCGCGTCCGGAGCCCGTGCTCCGCAACGGGAGAGGCCACAACAGTGAGAGGCCGGCGTACCACAATAAATAAATAAATAAATAAATAACTTAAAGATGATGCCTAGTTAAAGATGGCAATGTGAATGCATGAATTTACCTGTGTGCCTTTATGAATGTAGCACTAAACAGGCAGAAGAGGAATTTTGTTAAGGAAAGCATAAACTCAAAAAAGTACACAGAAAACAGGAGTGAGGACAACCACCCCATTTTGGAGCCTGGTTGCAGAACCAGGAGCTGGGTCCCAAGCTGTGGGTGGAAAATACTCAGAATCGCCAGGGAGTCCCAGAAAGATTCCAGACGAGGAAGCAACTCTGTTAGGAACCTCTATTGGGAAGAGAGGCCTTAGGGATTAGCTTGCCCAAGTCCACACTGCTGCTAAGTGGCAAAACCAGGAGACAAACCTAGTGCAGCACTGACTCAAAAGCCCCCTCTCAAATTCCACAGAATTCGCGCGCATTTCTCTGCCTAGATGTGTCCCACTACATTTATTTGGACATGGAAATCTTTTATATCCATGAAGCCTGAAAATTAGAATGGAAAGCTAGTAAAAACTACCACCCACTGAATCTGGTTTATTGTCCTTATGCAACAAGGCTGAAAGGGCTCTTTGTTAAAATCAAGACTAATAAAATGTGCCATAAAAGCAGGGAATCAGAGTGTTGAGGTCTTGTGTCTTACTGCCAGGTGTCACCCACATGGCACAGGGGTCCTAATCTATAGAGGAGACAGAAGCAGAGAAAGACAGCCAGAGCAGCCCCCTGAGCTCAACTCAGCACACCATCCTAGAGAGAGGAAGGTAGCACATGGGCCATTTTCTTTACAACATTTCTGGAGTGCTTGCTCTGTGCTAGCAGCTGTTCTAAGCATTTTACAAGTAGAAAGTCATTTAGTGAAACTATTCCACACAACAAGGTAGGTCCTATTAACATCATCCCTAGTTTTTTTCAGATGAGGAAACAAGCACAGTGCGGTTTAATGACTTGCCCGAAGGTCACACAGCTAGTGAGGGAGAGCACGGGGACTAAGAACCAGGCAGCATAGCTTCAACATCCCAGCTCTTAAGCATTAGGCTCTGCTGCCTCTTCCTGATTTTATACACCTGAAAACTGAAGACAGTGTATTCAGCTGAAATGGTGTTTCTGACCAAGGGGCCATTCGTGGACACCACATGATGAGAACGCTCTCTGTCCTGATGAATAGAAACTGGCTGCTTGCAAAACTGGAAACAGGGAAGGGCTGCATTGGGGATTCTTTTCAATACCAGGGCACTTAAACAATACTGAGCTTGTCCACTAAAGTCACCAGTTATTATCCGGGGGCCCTTCTCCATCCTATCCACTCATCCTGTCCATGTACTGCAACACTATCCCTCCTTTGGGATCTGTGTCAAATGCTAGTTACACCAAAAAGCCACCTTTTCTCAATGTCGCAACACTGAAAGCATTGTAATTCTCTGACGGTGTGTTTCTTACCTCCTTACCTCGTCTTTGATTACAGCCACAAACCTCTGACTTGCTTGTGAGTTCCAAGTGGGTGCGACTGAATCTTACTTATCTTTGTGTTTCTGACAGCAAACAGAGTGTCTGACGAGAAATAGCTCCTAAATTGACATCTGAATTTTTATTAACAGTGTGAGTACTCCCCTTGATTTCTCTACTTTTAGCTTTATTTTAACCAAAATTGTCCTTAATCAAATAATTTTATCAACTATTTCCATAAACTGTGCAAAATATGTATAGGAAAGGGAAAAGACATGCCAAATGCTGCTAACAATTTTTTACATGACCCAAAACAGTAGGAATTTGGAATCAAAGAAAGTCAACTCTGGAATGGTCTAAATAATAAAAAAAAAAAAATACTGTATTGAGTGAAAAACTAAGATACCTTGTTAGGACACACAAAAAATAGCATGTAGTTCCTTTGATTCTGATTGAATTTATTAATTTTGAGACATTTCCATTTTAGCTGTTCCATAATCTAAGGTAAGAAAAAAAAATCATTGCTTATCAAATACATAAAGAAGAGTGAAGTAGAGCTTATATCTGTTTTTTCATAAAATTTAATATTTAATATAAACATGCTAGTATATCTTGCAAATTATTACAAACAAAGTGAAACTATGGAGTTTGATAAATGAGAATATATTTTGAAATAAATTAGTATAAACTTTGTATATTGATATAGTCGTCCCTCAGTATCCATGGGGCATTGATTCCAAATATCAATATCAAATAACAAAATCCAAGGATGTTAAAACCCCTTATATAAAATGGTGTAGTATTTGCATACAACCTATACACACTCTCCTGTATACTTTAAATCATTTCTAGAATACCTCATACAATGTAAATGCTATGTAAATAGTTGCTAGTACATGGCAAGTTCAAATTTTGCTTTTTGAAACTTTCTGGAGTTGTTTTTGTTTTTTGGGTTCTTTTTTGCGGTACGCGGGCCTCTCACTGTTGTGGCCTCTCCCGTTGCGGGGCACAGGCTCCGGACGCGCAGGCTCAGCGGCCATGGCTCACGGGCCCAGCCGCTCTGCGGCATGTGGGATCTTCCCGGACCGGAGCACGAACCCGCGTCCCCTGCATCGGCAGGCGGACTCTCAACCACTGCGCCACCAGGGAAGCCCTGTTTTCCCAAATATTTTCAATCCCTGGTTGGTTGAATTTGTGGAAGTAGAACCCACAAATACAGAGGGCCAACAGTACTTTAAAATACATAAATCTATCCTTTTACCTCTAAGTACAAAAAGATTAAATTCCGATTTTTCTACAAAAACTCAAAGCTGATGACTTTCATAAAGTATGAACAAAGAGACAGTATAAACATATTACACTCATATTACACTCGTATTTCATCACTTCTCCAGTCAAGTACAACAGGACTTATGAAAACCCTTCGAAGGGGTTTCTGTATTATATTGGACACATTCACTTCCACAAAGTTTTGAAGTGAAGTATTTGTGGCTTCAAACTTAATAGCAATAGTCATCTTTATGAAGTGAACAGTACTTCTACTTACTAGGCTCTCTTTGAGGATCACCTATGTTTAAGACAGTAATAGCTGGCATTCCTCAAGTACTTATTTTATGCCTGGTACCATCATAAGAGTTTCATATGTATTAACTTGTTTGCATCTTATGAGAACCCTATGGGGTAGGTGCTACTATCATTCCCATCTTACAGACACAGAGAAACTATTTAGGTCACTTGCCTAAAAACACAGTTAGCGGGCTTCCCTGGTGGCGCAGTGGTTGAGAGTCCGCTTGCCGATGTAGGGGACACGGGTTCGTGCCCCGGTCCAGGAGGATCCCACGTGTCGCAGAGCGGCTGGGCTCGTGAGCCATGGCCGCTGAGCCCGTGCATCCGGAGCCTGTGCTCCACAACGGAAAAGGCCATAACAGTGAGAGGACCGCGTACCGCAAAACAAACAAACAAACAAACACACGTAGCAAGTAATGAATTTGGGGATTCAAATCCAGGCAATCTGATTCCAGAGACCACATTCCTTTCTACTAAATATCGCCTCTTTATTTTATTTTATTTTATTTATTTTTTTGTGTGTG
Organism: Hyperoodon ampullatus; assembly: GCF_949752795.1. Lineage (NCBI taxonomy): Eukaryota > Metazoa > Chordata > Mammalia > Artiodactyla > Ziphiidae > Hyperoodon > Hyperoodon ampullatus. Next base: position 84,039,286 of record NC_136921.1, on the reverse strand, counting down.
TGTGGTACGTGGGCCTCTCACTGTTGTGGCCTCTCCCGCTGCGGAGCACAGGCTCCGGACGCGCAGGCCCAGCAGCCATGGCTCACGGGCCCAGCCGCTCCGCGGCATGTGGGATCCTCCCGGACCGGGGCACGAACCCGCGTCCCCTGCATCGGCAGGCGGACTCTCAACCACTGCGCCACCAGGGAAGCCCGCGCCTCTTTATTTTAACACAAAAGTTAAAATAGAAGGTTCTTTTTTTTTTTTTTTTTTTTTGCCAAGAACATTACTCTATAGCTCTTTCTCCTATCACATTAGGCAAAACCAGTGGAGCTACTCTGACAGCTGCAGCCTCCACTTTCAAGCTCCTTTTCGATACTAAGGCAGGAGGACAAGTAAGACTTTCTCTGTTGTCTTCTCTTCCTTTCTCCACAAATGTAAAGCACATACTCAAGGTGAAATGACTTGGCTACATGCCTAGTAGAGCTGGTGTCATGAGTGAATGCTGCATATCCTAGTAGGACAATAGCTCACCGAGGGCAAGGATTTGGTCTTATGGGGGTTTTATTGTAACATCAGTATATTTCTGTATATATAAATCAGAGTTATCCATCTCCCATTTTTTATGTGTTTGAACACGAGCTTTTCTTAACAGTCTTGTTCTACCAAACAGCCTTGTTCTTCAGTGATCCCTGGGAGTCCATCCACACCCTTGTTCTACCGATGAAAACATCAGGTTCAAAGAAATGTGTAACTTCTCTACATTCTCAGGTAACTTGGTGAAAGAAAAGAGGTCTCCCCAGTTTTCACACCAGGTCTCCTTTGTTCACATCTTGTGTCCCTATGGCCTTAAAGCCAAGACTAGAAACAGACAACGACACCATAAGTTTTAGAAAATACTCGGCAGACACCTGATACACTGCCAATTCTCTAAGGAGGTAGTGTAATGTCCATTAGGGCACAGACATCACATTTCACAAATTAAGCCAACACCTAAATTTTTTTTTACAAAGCCACAGGTGTCAGACTTCTATTTGTTTGTTTGGATGGTTGGTGGGTTGGTTGGACTCTTGGTTTGTAGAACAAAATAAGGCCCCTCAATTATATTTTGCATTTAATAAGTCTAACAAAGCCATCGGGCATCACTGAATCATGTTAATGATGCAGACACATATTTCTTTCTTGTTCCACAGGCTTTTAGCCAAAATACCTCCCCCAAAAGATGAGTTTTCTTTACATTTAGAACACAGTATTTTGAAATTAAGACAGACCCAAAGGCTTAGTTAAATAACTGGTAGGTTTCAACCGAGAACATTTTTTTAAAGAGGTAATGATTTTTAAGTCAGTATTCTCCTTTGCAAGCTGTTACTGGGACACTAATTGTATTACTTGAGCACAATAGAGATGTTCATCAACTAGGGAGAAAGTAAATCGACTTTAGTTTGAAAAACATCCCATATAGCTTAAAGAATGAAACAAAGGTGAGATTAAAGATTCCTTTTTTGGAAACTCTGGTATACAATCTAATTTCCCAGGATAGCCTTCAAACTTTCATTAGTTTAGGAATCCAAACAAAAACTCTAGCTAGGAGAAAAGATGTGACTCATCCCATGGACTGATTATGCAGACCTGAGTTTTTGCCATAAAGCAAACATTTCCTTAAATTATTTCTATCTCCATCAATAATTAACTCTGTGACTCCAAATAGTTTTCTTCATTTGCTCAGCTGTTTCTCTGTTTGAGAAGCAACAGTCTTATCAATGTAATCACTGAGGTTGGAGGTAAGTCAAACCTATTCACTTCATTTTCAGGGCAAAGGTGAACTTAATTTGAGCAGAACTGTCTTCACTAGATCACTGATTCAAAGAACAGGTTAAGCACTTACGTAAGTTTGGTAATATTCAAAATAACGCTATATCTTTCATGACTATATATACTTATATACATATACACACACACATATATATATAGCATAAAAATAAAGAAGGAAATATAAACACCAAATTCAGGATAGAGATTGCCTCTGGAGGGTAGAGTAGACAGAGAAGGGGTATACAGGGAGCCTCGGCTGCTTCTGTAATATTTTAATCCTTTAAAACAGGATTGGATAGAGCTCAGAGGGTCTTTATTATATCAGTCTCTGTATTTAAAAATACTTCATTATAAAAAAAAAGGTAACATGGGGCTTCCCTAGTGGCGCAGTGGTTGAGAGTCCGCCTACCGATGCAGGGGACACAGGTTCGTGACCCGGTCCGGGAAGATCCCACATGCCGCGGAGCGCCTGGGCCCGTGAGCCATGGCCGCTGGGCCTGCGCGTCCAGAGCCTGTGCTCCGCAACAGCAGAGGCCACAACAGTGAGAGGCCTGGTACCACAAAACAAACAAACAAACAAACAAAAAAGTAACATGAATAAGAATTATGTTCAGTAAAAACATATAAAATGACTTTTTCTTTTCTCACACCTAGAAACTATGAATGGCTTGTTCTTTATGTACCATCAGCCCAAGCATCCTTTTCTAAGCATTATAACTAATTTTACTCTTTTCCTGTCATTATATTCATGCTTTTAGGGCTAAAATTACCATTGGAAATGTTTCAGGTATTGTCTGCATTCATGCTGACTTCTAAATCTACTGTGCTCCATTTCTTAGACTTAACTTTGATTTAGATATTGGTGCTTTTTTTTTTAACAATTTGTTTATAAGTTCTATTAGCAGTCAAATTTTACTGATTCTCTCTTCAGTTCTCTATTGAGGTCTATTCTTTTATCTCCAGGTTGACTTCCCTTGTCAAGTGCCCAGCAAGGTGGAACTCAGCATCGCTGGCATTTGTCCCTTCCCATGAGTCTTTCCAACAACACCAGTCCCAGGCCTCTACACTCTACTCAAAACACATCTGCCAAAAACCAGTCTCCACAAATTACACTTCTGTTAGGTCACTCTGCCTATAAAATATTTCTCCTTACTCCTATAATTCCCCTGAATATAGACGAAACATAATTGTGAGCTTAAAGTCCATTCATTTTTAATCAAGTTTGAAAGGCCATGATTTGTGGAAATCAGAACAAGATAAATGAGCATTTTCCAGCTAACACTTGTCTAGAATAAGGATAAAGGAAGGAATAAAACCAAGACTGCTCTCCTGTTGCCAAAAATAAGATTAGTCAATATGACTTTGGAACATGCACTTGCAAATGTCACAATTCTTAAGCATGTGGGTGAGGCAAAAGCAGCCAAATATTTATTACCATCTAGCGTCAAACTAATGTCGTGTGCTCCTTGAACATCAAGTGCTTTCATAGTCTCTGCGTAATTTTTTTTCTTTTCTGAAAGCAGACTGAAGACAAGGAGTCATTTGTCCAGATGCTGTGATTGCACAGGAAAGAAGCAAATGGGAACTAATGGTACTTCAGTTTGCAAAAGGTACATACTTTTGAATTTAAGAGAGAAATTAATTTGCCCCTCTCTACTGCCCTGTTTGGTGTCAACTTTCTGCCACGGGCTCTCCTGCACATGTCATAACTGGACGAGAGACTAAGCGCAGACAGTTCACAGGGATCGGGGTGGAGACCCTCCTTACCCTTAAATCCTGCCTACAACTCTAGTATAAAATTTCTTTAGTTTCCTCATCTGAAAATGGGGATAAAAATACCTATTTTTTAGGGCTGTTAGAATTTAATGAGAAGTGAATGAAAAAATTAAAATACAGAGAGAGATGCTGAGGAATGGATCCTAGGATGCTAACTAGGCTCATTCTTTTTTTTTTTTTTTTTTTTTTTTTTTTTTTGCGGTACACGGGCCTCTCACTGTTGTGGCCTCTCCCGTTGCAGAGCACAGGCTCCGGATGCGCAGGCTCAGCGGCCATGGCTCACGGGCCCAGTCTCTCCATGGCATGTGGGATCTTCCCGGACCGGGGCACGAACCCGCGTCCCCTGCATCGGCAGGCGGAATCCCAACCACTGCGCCACCAGGGAAGCCCTAGGCTCATTCTTAATTCACTTGCCCTGACACACCAGTCTCACCATGCAAACATTAAATATCACAAATCATGTCTCACCTCCTGGAGTTTTTTTTTTCATCTTTTTTCCACCCACACCCACACCTCTCATCCCCCAGCTCCTTCAGCCTGTTTGCCACCACATTCTCCACCTGGACTTTTAAGTTGTCTGTGAAGAATACCCATGTGTACATGTAGATGTTTATGTATATGTATGTACATGCATAGATACATATATTATGTAAATATAGGTATATGTATGTGTATATACACACATATCTATATATGTGTATATGTATATGTATGTACATATAAAAGTTACATCCAAGAATGTCAAGGATCTTCCAACAGGAAACAAATACAGGTATATAGGCTTCTGACCTAGTAGCCTCTACTTGGGAGGATGATGTTCTTGCTCCTTCCTCTATTAGAGAAAGAAACATAATCAGACAAACAATTTGTAATCACTGAGGTATTTTCCAAAAAAGTCAGTCAACCTGTACTCCCATTTAAGAAAATAAGCCATTTCACAAAACTGAACCTAGTTACAACACACACAATGAAATTCTTGGCTGACTAGTTGATGCCATGTGAGTTGTATGCTGATTGAAAGGGTAATGAGTTGCCCACACACCAGCTATATTCATACTGTGGCACCTCATGTTTTAAATAACCTGAACCCTCCTTTCACTATGAGCATTGGAAGACAGTGGCACTGAGCTGCCCACTTCAAAGTAGCATCATGCTACCAAAAACTGTTAGCATTCATAAATGAATTCAGTAAAGTTGCAGGATATGAAATCAAGGTACAGAAATCTGTGACATTTCTATATACTAATAAACTATGAGCAAGAGAAATTAAGAAAATAATCTCATTTACAATTGCATCAAAAAGAATAAAATACCTAGAAATAAATGTAACCAAGGATGTGAAAGATCTGTACACTGAAAACTGTAAGACACTGATGAAAGGAATTGAAGAAGACACACACAAAAAAGGAAAAATATTCCAGGCTCATCAACTGGAAGAATTAATAGTTAAAATGTCCATACTACCCAAAGCAACCTACGGATTCGATACAATCCCTACCAAAATGCCAAAGGCATATTTCACAAAACTAGAACAAGTAAATCTAAAATTTGTATGGAACTACAAAAGATCCTGAATGGCCAAAACAATCTTGAGAAAGAATAACAAAGCTGGAGACAACATGCTCCCTGATTTCAAATTATACTACAAAGCTATAGTAATCAAAACAGTATGGTACTGGCAAAAAAAACAGACACATAAATCAACGGAACAGAATAGACAGCCCAGAAATAAACTCACACATATATGGGCAACTAATCTACAACAAAGGAGCAAAGAACATAGAATGGAGAAAGGACAGGCTCTTCAATAAATGGTGCTGAGAAAACTGGACAGCTACATGTAAAAGAATGGAACTAGACCATGATCTTACACCACAAACAAAATTAACTCAAAATGGATTAAAAACATTAACGCAAGACCTGAAACCATAAAATTCCTAGAAGAAAACATAGGTGGTAAACTCACCGACATTGGTCTTAGAGATATTTTTGTGGATCTGACTCCAAAGGCAAGGGAAACAAAAGCAAAAATAATCAAGTGAGACTACATCAAACTAAAAAGCTTCTGCACAGCAAATGAAACCATCATCAAAACAAAAAGGCAACACACTGAATGGGAGAAAATATTTGCAAATCAATACTGAATAAGGGGTTAATTTCCAAAATATATAAAGAACTCATATAACTCAACAACAACAACAAAACAACCTGATTAAAAAATGGGGAGAGGATCTGAAGACATTTTTTCAAAGAAGACATACAGATGGCTAACATGTACGTGAAAAGATGCTCAAAGTTGTCAGTAATTATCAGGGAAATGCAAATCAAAACCACAATGAGCTATCACCTCCAACCTATTAGAATGGCTATTATCAAAAAGGTAAGGAATAGGGCTTCCCTGGTGGTGCAGTGGTTGGGAGTCCGCGTGCTGATGAGGGGGACACGGGTTTGTGCCCCGGTCTGGGAGGATCCCACATGCCACGGAGCAGCTGGGCCTGTGGGCCATGGCCACTGGGTCTGTGCGTCCGGAGCCTGTGGTCCGCGGCGGGAGAGGTCACAGCGGTGAGGGGCCCGCGTACCGCAAAAAAAAAAAAAAAAAAGGTAAGAAATAACAAATGCTGACGAGGATATGGAGAAAAGGGAACTCTCATATACTGTCAGCAGGGATGTAAATTGGCAGTCACTGTGGAAAACAGTATGGAGATTCCTCAAAAAACTAAGAATACAACTACCATATGACCCAGCTGTTCCACTTCTGGGTATTTATCCAAAGAATAAGAAAACAGTAATTCGAAAAGATATATGCAACCCCATGTTCTTTGTAGCAATATTGACAATAGCCAAGATACAGAATCAACCTAAGTGTCTATCAATGAATGAATGGATAAAGAAAATGTGATACACACACACACACACACAGGAATATTATGCAGCCATAGAAGAGAATGAAACTTGTCATTTTTGACAACATGGATGGATCTTGAGGGCATCATGCCAAGTGTAACAGACAGAGAGAGACAAATACCATATGATCTCACTTACATGTGGAATCTGAAAAACAAACAAAAGCAAGCTCACAGATACAGAGAACGGATCAGTGGTTGCCAGAGGCGGGGGGAGAAATGAGTGAAGGGAGTGAAATGGGCAAAGTGAATCAAAAGGTACAAGCTTCCAGTTATAAAATTAATAAGTCATGAGAATGTAAAGTACAGCATGGCAACTATAGTTAACAACACTGTGTTGCATGTCTGAAAGTTGTTGAGAGGCCGTCTTAATAGTTCTCATAGCAAGAAAAAAAAATCCTGTAACTACGTATGGTGACGGATATTACCTTACTGTGGTGATCATTTCACAATGTACGTATATAAATACAAATCATTATGTCTGTACACCTGAAACTAATATAGTGTTGTATGTCAATTATAGTTCAATAGGAAATAACTAAAAAATAAACTAGCATCATGATCTCTCGTACTAGCTAGCATTACATGGTATGACATACTGACTGTAAACCTATACTTAGAAAATAATAACCAGCATGAAACAAAGGGATAAGCATGAGATTTCCAATCAGGAGACACTGTAATCATCCTCTGATGCTCTCAAAATGACCTTGGGCAAATTCAAGTCTTTTCTGGGGAAGCAATCAGACCTTTAAGGTCTCTTTGAACTCTTACATGTTGAGTCTTAGCCATATTTTGATCCTGCAGTATTTGACAAAACTGGCCATTTTCCTTTGCCTGAAAAGCTGTTGCGTTGCTCTTTTCCTCTTTTGTCCCAACTCTCCAAAGTCAGAATACCCAGGGTTCCATCCTCAGCCTCCTTTTCACTCCATATGCTCCCGCTAGTGAAATCACCCACTCCCCGTATGCTGTGCGATAGCTGCCTCTAACCGGCTTCATAAGGCTGGATACCCAAACACCAGACCTCTCCACCAATACAGGCATCTTGGACTCAAGATTAAACGTTTCTTATCTCTCTCCCAGAAATCCACTCTGTTTCTGACATATCTTTATCAAAGACATTATTATCCACTAAGTTTCCTCTCCTCCTCCTTCAACCCCTATCTCCCATCAGTCATCAAATCTAAAAGTTCTACTTCGGAAATATTCCTTTCATTTACCCTCTTTGCTCTATTCCCTGGTGCAGCACATGTAGTTTTCATCTCTCTTGAAGGGTGGGCTAGCCTTTGCCGAGCTCCACAGACAGACATTTAAGCCAGGATGTCAACTGATTGATTGAATCATGAGAAAAAGAACAGTCGCACAGTCCAGAAAATTTGCTTTGGCACGAATGGGAGTTTCTCTTCCAACAGGCAAACCTACACAGAAATCCAGAGTGTCATCAGATTGATTTCAAAACAGAACAAGAAGAGTTGATGATCTGAAGATGGGCCTAAGGCACTTTCGCCAAAGAGCATGTCGTCCCATTTCAGAAGCCAACACTCCTTTTCCCCGCTGCTTTAATAAGCTCAGCCAACCTGTACCTCAGAACGTCCCATTATAATGTGCCTGCACCCCTGCCCTCTTCTCAGCTGGGTGAAGCTAATCAAATGTTGCCCTAGCCAGGCCTGGAGCCACCTCTTTAAGGGGACTTGACAAAACTCATTTCTAATCCATCATATGTTGATTCCTTTTTTTTTTTTTAACCTTAACCCTAAGTTTGGAAATAATGAACACATACTTGTCTCCATGTATTGCTTACAAATATTATCTCTTAGGTATCAGGGATGCTTTCCATCTTCTGAATAGCCCATTCACCTTTATGCCTCAGCATCTTTGCTCATACCTTTCTCTCCTGGGACTTCTTTTCCTCTTTATCCAGCTCAACTTATCATGACCTTTCTGAAATTTTCCCTGGTCTCTACCGCCCAAGGCAGAAGTGTCTGTCCCCATAATGTACTGTTCTAATGTTAATACTTATTATAGTTATCCTTTAACAGAACACCCACCAGTTGGATTTTCAGTTCTGAGTGAAAGATCTGTGCCTTAATACTGCCCAGGACTAACATTAGGGAGGCTACGTTTGCACTGTCTGGGCTAGAATACTGGATCCATCATTTTCAAACAGTCTTTGTGAGCATGGGCGCTCCCTGTGACTCTAACACCCGGTCTATAAAATGAGGAAAGGAACACCTATTCAAAGGGTTTGAGAGAGGATTAAATGAGACAATACTTGTAATGTGCACAGAATAGCATTTCAATGCATGGCAAGTGTTCAATAACTTAACTATCTTTACTATTTTTATATAGCATGTATATGACAGATACCCCGTAAATGATTTCTGAATTAAGTTTTATGATTAACTGCATGGGCCAGTGTCAATGGCTAGACACACCACTAAACTACAACATGACTTTAGGACAGACATTTTGTATGAGATTTGAAGATACAAAGGTAGAGGAGGCCTTCATTCTATTAAAGTTGTTAAGCAGTGGGTCATGTAAATGAGACTCTCTGTTGCTTCTTTATTAAGTTTATGTGTCGGAATTTGGCTGACTTCTTATTCTCCCCTTGTTTTCGGTTTTAAAGTTATTGAATATTTAATGCTACAAAACCACTTGAGATTGCTGCTACACTAAATCTGCACATTGTACAGCAGCTCTGAAAATGTTAAGAGTAAAATTTAGTAGAGCTGGGAAGTGAAAAGTACAGCAGTGAATTTCCATGGCAATGTGGTGTTATAAATAAAATATGATACACAGAGTAATCGATCACCGAACATATACAGATGAAGAGAATGAGTTTATGTTTATTCAGGGTTTTTTTTAACTCCTTTGCTTTGAGATATTTTATAGCCACAAAATTATATATCTGAACTTCAAGGTCATCATCTAAAACCTGTAAACCCACAGCCTCTAAACAAGAAGTTGCAAACTTGAATTCTTCGGGGACCAGGCCTGTCAGAAAAACAAGGAGATGGTTAGGCTAAGCTCTTGGTACCGGATGAATGGCCACTGGCACTCAGTTTCCATGTTGGCAATGGGACAGGAGGTGCTCAGGTCTGTAGCAGTTTCAATACCCTATTGAAATAAGGGTCAGTCAAATGTCAAGAAAAATCCAAACTCAATTGTGGCCAGATTTTCCCCATTTTTCAGAGAAAGCTGGCAATCTGATATGTTACATATTTTATATGAAATCTGATTTTTTAAATAAATGCTGCCAATTAACTCGATTGAAAAATGAAACACCAAACAGACCAAACAAAATCCATCTTGAAGGCTGGATTCAACTTGGGGTCACCAGTTCACAACAGTTGCTCTAAGCTTTTTACTTTCATATGTGGCAGAAATGGGTGGAATGTTTTATTTCTAACCCTTACTCTCTAAACTACGTGAATAAGCCAGAATGAAACTCTTTGCTTTCCTGAGGCATGGAATTTTTGTGGGTAAAATTTCACCCTAATTCTCTAGTGACCTAATGAACTCTTGCTCGGTTCTCAGAAAGTGTCCAGCAACCAAAACTGGACAGAAGTCAAATCAAAGAAATTCTATTTTTAATTATGCTCACAAACAGATAGCCATTCATTAAGGAGGATAAATTGAGGAATTATGAAATGCCTAGACATATGGGAGTCTAAATATGAATAGGTCACAGTCCCTCTCTCAAGGAGCTGACAATCTACTAAGCTGTTTCTTGAGGGGCTACAGCTGCAAATCTAAGGAAGCATTACGTATTTGAGGTCATCATTCACATCCTCTGTCTGCACTCCCAGCTTGGGACAATACCCGGACAGTAATCTTTATTTCAGGATCATCCTGCCTTGGTGTCACTAGGCAAAAATGCCTGGAAAACTCAGTCCTTTCACATCAGATCTGGAAATCTTGTTAAGATGGAGATGGTGTCATACCCTGTCCCTTCTCTCCATGAGCTGAAGAGAGGGACTGGTGAGTGGAGATGCAGTGGGGAACCAGGCAGAAAACCCAAGAAAAATTTCCACTGGGCCCAGTGTCCAAATCCTCAATGTTTCCCCAATGTCCAGATCCCCTGAAGACTTCTGTAGTAACACAGAGCAGGAGAAATGGCCAGGAGATCAGTGGCTCCAACACAAGGGAAAAGGGGGCTTTCATTATGCGTCTGGAAGTCCCTGCCCCATGTTAGTGGAATAATGGAGGAAAAGCTCATGGGGATGGGAGATGAGAGTGACAGGGCCTGTTCTGGTCCCTTTCTGAACCTAAAAAGGAGTTGGGGCTAAAGGATTCTTGACATAATCAAACATTTATCAGAATGAGCTATTATATTCTTGTATTTCCTTTCCTTTTCAAATAAAAAGGTTTGTAAAGGTATATTAATGTTCACACTTGGAGAAACAACAATAAAAATAATTATTACAAGAATGTTTATCACACTGTCAAAGTTTTGATCATAGACTTTTTAAGTCTGAAAAGGTATAATGAAAGGAGGAATGGCAAGGGGAGTGGACAGGTGGGGAAGCAGGGAGGCAGTCGGTGAGACGTTTACAACTAGAGTTACGATAGCAAATCAGTCACTCATTGATGACGACAAATATTAATGGGAAAACAATTCAAGTTATAAAATAAAATGCATTCACAATTTTCCTAGAACATCTGTACTATGTAATTCAAGGCAGAGATATGCAATCACACAGACAAATTGATTTTCAAATGGTTCCTTGTAATCACTTGTACATATTTGGGATGCAATGGCTAATGTAATAAATATACATTCTTTCTCTGCTCCACTGCATGCTTTAGAGTAACATTATTTCCTGGAGCTGTAAAAGCTCTTTCAAGTAGAATCTCAGGTTAACTGGGGTAGCGCTGCCAAGAAAGGAGACAGATGGAGAAGCAAGCAGGTCCTTAGGGAAAGAATGGCATGCACATTTTCTCAGAACTAAGGACTTCTTTCTAAAGGGGTAAATAATTAAACCCCGTAGTATTCCTGGAAGTGGCCTCTCTGCCTGCAAGATGTTGCCTATTTTTAGCCAGACTGAGGTTCCTAAAAGAGCAATTCTGAAGACACTTTTATGACTTGACTCTGGTCTTCAAGGGTTTCAATAATCAAATCCCACCTTTAGACTCCTACCTTGGTCTCCACTAGCCCAATGTATGTGTCTCCTGATATATCAGATCTGGGCCTGCTGCTGCCTTGACCCCCTTCATCATCTGTCCAAAACCACTCTCCTCTACAAGGCCCCACTTATCACCTCCTCTGCAAGACTTTCCTTCTTTTTCCAACTCTTGCTCCACAGAAGATTACAGGATCCTTTTGCTCTGTTAATCACCCCCTCCTTAACATCATAGACAAGCAAGCAAACAAACAAAAACAAAAAATATCCTAGTGATGACCCACTATTTTCTGGCCACTTGGCAAACATGGCTTGTCTGAGGTCACACAGTAAATACAGGAGCGGGGGACCAAACTCAAAATGTACTTAGGATGTCTGACACAAAACCCCTATGGGTTTTGTACAACAGCACTCTGCCTATCACTGAACAATAACAACAACAATAATAAAAATAATAGCTAACACTTACTGAGTAATTACCAACGGATACACTTCTAAGCATTTTACATGTTCTAATTCATTAATCCTGACAACAAGTAGGTGTTACAATGACTCCCATCTTAGATGTGGAAGGAGACACGGAAAGATGGAGCAAACTTGACTGAGTTCACATGTCTTGTAAGTGGCAGAGTCCAGGCTTTTAGCCCACATACTATACTGCCCCATCTACTGGCTAATAGTACCATCTAACTGCTTCCTGAGACTTTTATAGCTAGTTCTTATGTTCAACTGTTCTCACTATATTCCCTATCATTCTTTTTATATCAGAAAGGGAAGTCTTGAGAAAAAAACAAAATGTTAAAAGAGATGAGTGCTGGGAGGAGGTAGGAAGAGGAAAGGAGAGACATGGCAAAGGAGCAGTCTTATTCCTTGGTCTGAAAGGATGAAACCCTTAGGCTATCCTCAAGATGAAACTAACCATCAAGTTGAATCTAACCATCTTCTCCTTTACTGATGTCCTTGAAGCCACCTTTGACAGCCACAAACTAAATGGAAACGATGGAGTAAACAGATATAGGTACCAGGTCGGCCTGCAGGTACCTAGAGCCCTGGCACAGTGTGGGTATCCAAAACCCCCAAAGGTGTGACACGACCACCAACCCAACCCCTCACTGATTCATTGCAGGAGTTCTACAAGCTCCTACAAACCTCAGTTTTGGAATATAATAATTAAAATATTGGACACTACTTCCATGTCACAAATTCACAATTCATGTTTCAAGGGGCACTGCCCTTCAAAAGACACCATTAAGAAAATAAAAGACACAAGTCACAGACTGGGAAAAAATGTTTGCAAGCCATCTACTTGATAAAGGATTTATATCCAGAATATTTAAAGAACTGTTAAAACTCAGAAAGAAGAAGACAAACCCAATTTAAAAATAGGCAAAAGAGGGCCTTCCCTGGTGGCGCAGTGGTTGAGAGTCCGCCTGCCAGTGCAGGGGACATGGGTTCGTGCCCCGGTCCGGTAAGATCCCACATGCCGCAGAGCAGCTGGGTCCATAGCGCAAAAAAAAAAAAAAAAAAAAAAAAATAGGCAAAAGATCTGAACAGACATTTCACTAAACAAAATATATGGATGGCCAATAATCACATGAAAAGATACTCAACATCATTATTCATGAGAGGGATAAAAAAATTAAAACCACAATGAGATACCACTTTACACCCACTAGGAAGACTATAATCAGAAAGACAATACCAAGTATTTTCCAGAATGTAGAGAAACTGGAACCCTCATACACTGCTGATGGGAATATAAAACGGTGCAGCCACTCTGGAAAACAGTTTGATAGTTTCTTAGAAAGTTAAACCTAAATTTACCATATGGCCCAGCAATTCCTCTTTTAGGTATCTACCCCAGAGAAACAACAACATGTCCACACAAAGACCTGTATGTGAATATTCATAGCAGCATTATTCCTAATAGCCAAAAAAAAAACCACACAAGTAATCCAAATGTCCACCAAATGGTGAATGGATGAACCAAATGAGGTATATTCATCCAAAGTACTGATACATGCCACAAGATATATGAAACTCAGAAACATTATGAGAAATGAAATGGAACAAGCCACAGAAGAACACACACTGGATGATTTCATTTATACGAAATGTCCAGAAAAAGGAAAATCTACTGAAACAGAAAATAGATTAGTGGTTGTGAGTGGCTGGAGAGAATGACAGCAAATGCACACAAGTGTTCTTTCTGGAGTGATGGAAATGTTCTAAAATCGGATGGTGATGCTTGTACAACTCCGTAAATTTACTGTAGAATAACTGAGTGGTACCCTTAAAATGGATGAATTTTACAGTATGCAAATTACACCTCACTAAAGCTGTTAACCACATAACAATGCCTCTGCTCCCTGGTTCCCCGCCAGCAGCTCTCACTGAATGCACAACTGGCTGTCCTGCTCTCTGTCATTATTCTGTGCCCTCCACAGGATAATCAGCTCGCAACTGAGGTTCTCTCTCTGATGCACTCAAAAGCCCAGAGCACTGAAGGAAAAAGGTGCCCAAAGTATTTCATGCTAGAAGCAAACACTTAGGGATTGTTCCGCTCAGTGTGAGCCCTACAACCGACTCCTTCACGTAGGAGGGTACTCTAGAATTCTCTTCTCCTTGTACACTTCCAATTGTGAGGAGTACTGGTTGATTTTTTTTAACATGTGGCACCAAACCTTTTGTGCCCCCCTTCCTGACTCCTGAAAAGATTGCAAAAATATGAGACATTTCTATTAGAAGATACTAGTTTTGATAACTTGGAAGAGGAATTTAAAAGAATGGAACAAAGGGGTATGAATACTTCTTATCGTCAAAATTAGGAGAGATGCCTGTGACATCATTCCCTAGACTAGGGGTTGGCAAACATTTCCTGGAAGGCCAGAAACTAAATATTTTAGAATTTGTTGGCCAAGAGGCAAAATCAAAGATATTAAGTACTTATATAACCATTTAAAATGTAACCACTTAAAAACGGAAAAACCATTGTTATCTCACAGGACATACAAAAACTGGAGGCAGGCCAGATACGACTGGCCATAGTTTGCCAACCCCTGCTCTAGACACACAGGCGTATCACACCCCACCCATCTTTGCAGACCTCCTGGCAATGTGGAATCAGACCTCTGTGAAGTCGTGTATTTGAAAGCCATAACCTTTTAAGCAGCCCAAACCTATAAGCATAAGCTGCTGATTGTTTTCAAGGTGGAGGGGAAATGAGGTTAAAGGAAAGGACTAAAACCAAAGGCAAATCTTAATTAAGATTAAGAAGGGTTCCAAGTAATGTAAAAAATTTATATCTTTGTTTGGTCTTCCCTAAGTGACTGAGGATGACTCCCTTTAACACATTTGATTTCTAACAAGTTTTTTTCACTTTCATTTCAAACCCTATCTAACACAGTCCTCCATAATTCCACTGCACAAATAAACCAAACAGGTTTACTGTTTCACTCCTTATCTCAGGGCCTCGGTCAATAGAATGCTGACATTAAGACCTAGAGACAGACTTGGCTGTAGACTATGGACAGGAGAGAACATAACCAACCCACAGACGAAGCTCACCTGCCTAAACTCCATTTTTTACACTTACCTGGCTCTAGGATTAAAGGCCTTCTGAGGAAGCCCCTCACTCTGAGCCTCTATTGCCTTAGTCTCCTAATGACCATGGTTCTTTGTGAATTAGGCCAACAACTGAAGCCTGGCTTTGCGTCTGAAGACATCACATCACAGAAGCTATAGATACAATCAGGTCTCTCAGTGACATCTGTGAGAAAATAGGACCCGAAGAAGCCGAGCTACACCTGTGGCCCAGGTCATAGGTGAAAGATGTTAAAAGGGTACTGCATAGCTGCTGGGAGGGCAGCTGCCAGTGCATGGAGAAATGAGCATCAGTGAAAGCCAGTACATCCACAAACATTAAAATCTCTTGTAAAATCAAGGCACTATTTAGCTAAATCATTATTTGATTTTATTGTTCAAAATTAATGCGCAGATGCTAATCTACCTACGTGCCTATTGATAATCATGCCTTGTGTGTATTTTTCATAGATTTTATAAATATACTCATTGGGGTACCCAGTAGCTCTTTCCAATCCCTCCCTTACCAAGATAACACAAGTAGCCATCTAAATGGGTGATTCAATGGGGCTGAGAAAAGGGAAACGTTCAAATATGGAGGGAAGGTCTATACTCTCCCCACCCTCTATGTGCCTTTGGGCACACTTTCTCTTTCCCCAAACTGATAAGATACTCAGCAAATACATCACAGTATTACAAACATCACCGGGACATTCAAAGGGCAACCCAGTGAGCCGCAGCTAATAAAGAAGTCAGGAACTCTGAGCTTCTGCTTCTCCTTCCATAGGATGGAAGATCATTGTTACAATATCTCACTACATGGGAATGTTGAAGTGGAGTCCCTCTGAACTATATAGAAGTAGATAATCTATACATTTCACAAAATGTAAGTTCATGGAATAAATTCTCTACAACATGTTTCATGCTGACTTGGAGACTATTCAGTGCCCCAAAGAGTTTCCCTTAAATTATAGCATTATAGGGAGATTTATTCTATTCTATTCTATTCTATTCTGTTCTATTCTATTCTAGAATGCTGACCTGTTCAGATTTGAGAGGCCGGGGCTGGAAGTCAAGTATTGTCTATATCCCAGAGAGTGACTACTAAGGTCAAACCCCAAACTCCATTCCTTGATGCACACACAAATAACTACAACCCTGAACTTCACTAGATCAGATTTTCCCCTGTCCTTGATGTTAACTCATGAGACTAATGAATGCAATTTAAGTTATATCCATTGACTGCATTGCATGTGTAGATATTTATTACTTATTCTTCTCTGCTCCCTGGGAGCAAACAACACATCTGAGTTCTTAGTATAAACTCTCTCTGCATAATTCTGGGAGCTCAAAAATGTTATTTGACTACACAGTCCTCTGTACAAAAAAGTCTATACGTGTAGGTAGGTTGATCTGGGTGATTTTTTTATTTATTAAAGCTCTAAAGACTTGGATTAAACTAAAGCTTCTAGCCATGGGCCAACATCATTTTAGCACTTATACATTAAGCGAAGATACTGAAATTATAGGGAATAAAGTACTATAGCAGGCAGATCATTCATGTATCTTTTCTCTAGTTGCACTCAGAGATATATTTCTACAGAAATGTCATATGTAGAATAAATATATAATATTTCTATGTTCCTTAATTTTTGCTAAACTAATTTTTAATATGCCACTTGATCTGAAAATGGTTGTGAAAATTATCTTCTTATACTTTTTAAATTAAAGAAAATAAAAAGAATGAACTGATGCTTATATTAGTAATATTCTTGGTATTTGTGACCACCACCTTCTTTAATTTCACTATTACCATCAAAATATGTACATAACATACTGACTGCCTCCCAGACTCCTGTCTAAATCAACTTCACTGACTTGGCATTTCATTTAAAGTATGTTATGACTTTGTGGTTTAGAAGGGCAGTAAATTTTACTTTATCTCTGCTTCCTTTTCTGGAAGTCCTTTAAAATATTCTGTTCCTGTGTTTTCCAGCTGAAACTTGCATGCAAATATAAGGCCTGTGAATTAAATTTGTTCTTAAAAGGTACCAAGATAAGGCCAAGAAATTGGCGTCTCCCTGAGAAGCTTTAATTTCCTCCCCTATAAATTGAGATGGCTGGACTATGTGAATGCTAGTGCCAGGAGACTGTTTAATCAGAATTGACCACTGGTCTTCTTCGGAAAGCAGAGGTCAAAGCGGAGGTCAACAAGGCACCAGCAAATGAGCATGCAATACTGCCAATAGATACAAAATAACTTAAAATCATGAGTCAACATCAAGGAAAGAAATAGATCAGATGTACTGAGAACTGCAATTGTACTGGGGGCTCCTTGAAAATTGTTTCCCAGATTAGGCCATGACCTTATGTGGGAGACTGTGCCAATATCTTTTATGGAATTCTAGATGGTAAGAGAGAGCCACCTGTTATGTCAGCTGACAATGGATATTTTTATCCACCTTTGTGAAGGGGAGTAGATCTAGCCAATCTGCCTAGTTGAATCATAGGGCGTAGGCTGAAGTATAATAAGTACTGGGTGGTGAGGGGTATGAAGAAACTGATAGAGAAGCCTTGAATTCCATGGTAATAATTCCGCATTTGCTCTGGAGAGCAGAAAGAAATCAATCTATGAGGTCTATTTGGGTGTGATGCTTCTACATTCATTGAAGATAGTTTGTAGTATATTGGTAAACAGACGGGGTGGTGAAAAGTAGGAACTGGACTTGGGTACCAGTTATATGTGAGCATTATAAAGGCATCAGATCAATTTCATTCAATCCTCAAATTTAATGAGTGCAAGGCATTGTATTAGAAGCCATAGGAAATGGAAAGATGCCTTTAAGGAATGTACAGTCTAGAACCTCCGGTCAAGAACTCAGGAAGAGGGCTTCCCTGGTGGCGCAGTGGTTGAGAGTCCACCTGCCGATGCAGGGGACATGGGTTCGTGCCCCGGTCTGGGAAGATCCCACATGCCGCGGAGCGGCTGGGCCCGTGAGCCATGGCCACTGAGCCTGCGCGTCCGGAGCATGTGTTCCGCAACGGGAGAGGCCACAGCAGTGAGAGGCCCGCGTACCACCAAAAAAAAAAAGAACTCAGGAAGAGTGGGAATGTGAATTGGTACAGCCACTATGGAGAACAGTATGGAGGTTCCTTAAAAAACTACAAATAGAACTACCATATGACCCAGCAATCCCACTACTGGGCATATACCCTGAGAAAACCATAATTCAAAAAGAGTCATGTACCAAAATGTTCACTGCAGCTCTATTTACAATAGCCCGGAGATGGAAACAACCTAAGTGTCCATCATCGGATGAATGGATAAAGAAGATGTGGCACATATATACAATGGAATATTACTCAGCCATAAAAAGAAATGAAATTGAGCTATTTGTAATGAGCTAGAGTCTGTCATACAGAGTGAATGAAGTAAGTCAG
The DNA here is from genome assembly GCF_949752795.1 of Hyperoodon ampullatus. NCBI lineage: Eukaryota > Metazoa > Chordata > Mammalia > Artiodactyla > Ziphiidae > Hyperoodon > Hyperoodon ampullatus. Next base: position 84,020,667 of record NC_136921.1, on the reverse strand, counting down.
AAAGAGAAAGACAAATACCATATGCTAACACATATATATGGAATTTAAGGGAAAAAAATGTCATGAAGAACCTAGGGGTAAGACAGGAATAAAGACACAGACCTACTAGAGAATGGACTTGAGGATATGGGGAGCAGGAAGGGTAAGCTGTGACAAAGCGAGAGAGAGGCATGGACATATATACACTACCAAACGTAAGGCAGATAGCTAGTGGGAAGCAGCCACATAGCACAGGGAGATCAGCTTGGTGCTTTGTGACTGCCTAGAGGGGTGGGATAGGGAGGGTGGGAGGGAGGGAGACGCAAGAGGGAAGAGATATGGGAACATATGTATATGTATAACTGATTCACTTTGTTATAAAGCAGAAACTAACACACCATTGTAAAGCAATTATACGCCAATAAAAAAAAAAAAAGAACTCAGGAAGACACATGAGAAATTCTATCAAGTTGCCTTCGGGTCTCAAAAGCCAAGTGGCTGAGCAGTAGAAACACTTCAAGGCTGAGAAGACATATGAAGAGGGTCTGGAGCAACAACACGGATCTTGAGGGTCTCTTGCTTGAAGAATACGGTCGTTTCCTAATCACAAGGTGAGAAGTTGAGTAAGTGTATCCATGACTAAGCAGACATCACTGTCATTTATAGGTGAGAAGCGAAAAGGAGGAAGGCAAAGCCTTCCACGTGCAAGTTATGAACACTATAACCACCCAATGAGGAAAGCTTTACTGTATCACTAGTCAAGGGGGTCTCAGAAAGGCTCATATGAGGGGAACCCAGACTTCAACCCCAGTGAATCTGACTCCAAAGCCCACTCCACTCCACCAGTATGTTGCCAGTATATGAAAATGCTACTTACTAGAGACAGAAAACCTTGGTGAAGGAATAATTGGCTATAAAAATGCAAATATCCCTGGGTCAAACCACACATGAATGCATTACAAGTATTAATACTCTTGCTAAATTAATATGTAAGGAAGTTGGAAGTGTATCTTTGAAGGCTAATAGAGAATTGGCTGGAGGGAAACAGGGCAACAGCCAGACAGAAGAGATTTTTGTATCCCTCCTGCATACTGAGTCCTTCGTAGCAAGAAGGTTCTGGATAAGAGGAAAGAGGTCAAGATACAATAAAGACTCATCTCTTTGTCAAATCAAGTTTGATGTAGAAGCAACGTAACAGTAGCCAACACAGGTACTAAGTATTTTGTTCACATAGCTAAAATATCTCTAAGTTCAAAACACAGCTAGCTTTCTTCCTTTCCTACCTTCCTTCAAAAATCCTTTAAGGAATTGTCTCCCTAATCCACAAGAAAATCAGAATTCACCTAATGATCACAAAAAACATTCATTACACTCTTTGGAACGTGCCAAGTCCACAATCACCTACTGTGTTTTCTTCCTGACTTTCTGAACTCAGTCCTAGTTTCCCAAATATATGCTAAACTTTCCGGCTTCCATGCCTTCGCTCATGCTGTTTCCTCTAACAGAAACCTCCATCTACCATCTCAAAATACCTCGCTTCCTGTAGAGCCCATCCCAAACTGTGAAGCTCATCCTGATATTTTCAACCTCACGGGCATGCTCCCTCTGAGCCTTTGAAGGGCTTACTTTATATTTCTCTTTTTGCATTTATTCATTCTCCTTTGCCCTGAAGTCATTTTTATTCTTGTCTTATGCCTACTACCAGTGTGCTAAACCCCCTTTAAGGGAAAGAGCTTATCTCTATATCACCAGCTCCACTTCGTGCCATATTCAGAATTCAATCAATAGTTGTGACATTTAATTAAATCTATCCAAGACTGTCAACCAGGTTACACATGTAAAGTCCAAGACAAGGTTCTCAATAAAGTGGGACTTGATGTTCTAGAAGGGTTCATATGGTTCTCAAGCTCTATCTTAAAACCTCATATATAAAAACCACATGTAAAAGTCTCAAACAGATGACACATATCTCAAATGACTGACAGCAAATGATCTCCTTCCTGAACTTACTTCCAGAGAACAATGTTGTTTAAGCTAAAAGATTTGGGGGGAGGGGCTTAGTGACCGAACTACTTAAATTCAGAAGTCTTTCAGAACGAGATAATAAACCTTGGCAGTTCACAGTTGGATTTACTCTGACAATATTCAGTTAAAAATATATCGATGTCTCCTTTGTTCTTAAGCATACCTGCATTCTCATTATTGACAGAAGCAAGACGCAGGGAGCAAAATATAAAAAGGATAAGAATTTACTGCTCTTCTTTGAAAAAGTAATGACCCATGGGAAGCATTTCTAGCATAATCACGTCTAAAACACATTCATAACTATGTTTTACGTGTCCCTAGAAGGAATGGGAGTGAGAAATAGGATTTGAGGAGAATAGGAAAAAAAACCACACACACACACACATAGTGCAACTGTACCAGTATTCTTCCTCCACCCAGAGAAGCAGCCCTGTCCCTGTTTTCCCATCTTCTACAAGGCAATCTGGGTCAATCTGCTTAAACTGTCAGAGCCTCAGTTTCCTTAAATGTAAAAAGAAAACAGGAGAGGTAGAGGAGGGAATCCTTCTATCTCTTTATCTACATCTCTGGGTTGTTGTGATGATGGAATTAAATAACACTCACAGAAGCTCCTTGAAAAGTACAGAGCTATGCAAATGTCAAGTGCTATTATCACAACCTGCCCACTTAGCCTCTTCTGACACGTCTTTTCTCTTGCTAAATAAGAGAGCTGGAAAAAGGTCTCAAGAGAGGAGAATTAGAGTTATGATCATTTCCAGTAAGATTCTTCTCCTGTATATACTTCCTCCCCCCAAACTTACCAGATTATCCCAAGAAAATGCTCAGATTTTGGTATTTACTTTCCTATGTCATCTGACTACAGTACTTGACACCACTTTTGAATGGAATTAAGATAGATCAAAAGATCTATATTGGAGAAGTGAAGATTAATAAAAAAATCTTACAAGCAAAGTCATTAGTTTTGCTTTCTGTAACTGGTTGGGGAACTGAGATCTATTTTTCCAATAATTCTGTAGTTTTATTTTCTATGATGGCACTGTATTTTTGGACTGCCACATACTATTAAGGTTACACAAGCACCATATGATAATCATTAGCCTATTTAAATGTCCTGTTCCAGTAAACCACATCTTTGCAACTATTTTTTTTACCTTTAAAAAACATATATGAATTCAAAAAGAGTCATGTAGCACAATGTTCATTGCAGCTCTATTTACAATAGCCAGGACATGGAAGCAACCTAAGTGTCCATCGACAGATGAATGGTTAAAGAAGATGTGGCACATATATACAATGGAATATTACTCAGCCATAAAAAGAAACGAAATTGAGTTATTTGTAGTGAGGTGGATGGACCTAGAGCCTGTCATACAGAGTGAAGTAAGTCAGAAAGAGAAAAACAAATACCGTATGCTAACACATATATATGGAATCTAAAAAAAGAAAAAGGTTCTCAAGAATCTAGGGGCAGTACAGGAATAAAGATGTGGACGTAGAGAATGGACTTGAGGACACGGGGAGGGGGAAGGGTAAGCTGGGATGAAGTGAGAGAGTGGCACGGACATATATACACTACCAAATGTAAAACAGATAGCTAGTGGGAGGCAGCCACATAGCACAGGGAGATCAGCTCGGTGCTTTGTGACCACCTAGAGGGGTGGGATAGAGAGGATGGGAGGGAGACGCAAGAGGGAGGGGATATGGGGATATATGTATATGTATAGCTGATTCACTTTGTTATACAGCAGAAATAACACACCATTGTAAAGCAGTTATACTCCAATAAAGATGTTTTTAAAAAATATATGAATAAATAACAAGAAAATAATCAGTTGTCCAAAAAAAGAAGAAAACCCTTTGATTAATCACTATGCCACATATACTGAGGATTTCTTTTCTTTCCCCGCCAAAGAGAAGGGTGTCATATATTCAAGTCCTTACAGTCTTTTATTTACAGAATAATCTCTCAAGTACTTTATTTGGAACAAAGAAGTATTCTTTGAATGAACATACTCAAATCTGAAACAAACTCAATCAAAGGTCAGCTGATGGAATCATCTATTTTTAGGAAGCAAAGAAATTGAATAAAAGCTTTGTCATGATCTATAGAGTTGTAAGCTCACAATTGTTCATATTATTAGATGTCATTGTAAACAAGCCTTTTAAAGATCACTTTGAAAAACAGTACAGAAAATGGCTACATTTTGGAGCTCTCCAGTATACACCTAAAGACAGGAAACAAAAAAATCTGAAATGTGTGCTAGGGACTGGGATAAACTTTAGAAATAACTTCATACATGTATACCCAAAACATGAAGGTCTATGCAGTTTAGATGGGAGTGAAGAGATGGAATCTGGCACACTGTACTAGGTGACTTCAAAATAGCTCAGTTATATTAAAGACATGATATCAAAAATGCAAATGTAGGCTCTGAATAAATTATTTCCTGAAAGTGAATAGAAAAAAACATTATTTCTATATAAAGATATTAAATAATATGTTATGAATGTATGTCTCATATTATTCCATCTCCAAAAGTTTATATATTCAAGTTGGCCCCAAAGTATTTTTAATCTTATTATTGGGAAGCTGGGGACCTGCCTTATATCTGAGGGTACCCTACCTTCACTCATCTATGGGCATCTATTGAAAAAATCAGAAGCTAATTTCCCAGTCGTGTGAAAGTGAATGAGTGATGAGTCAGAATTCAATGCTCAGCTACTAGATTCAAGAGATAGCAAAGACACAGGGAACAGACTATTGTATTTTAAAGACAACAGGGGATACTGTTCATCACTTTTGCTGTGAAGTAAGAATTCTCCCACTCAAACTTTCTATTTGAGCAAAACTCAAATAAACAAAAAGCTGCACTAACACCAAAACTTTTTTTTTTTTTTTTTTTTTTGGTGGTACGCGGGCCTCTCACTGTTGTGGCCTCTCCCGTTGCGGAGCACAGGCTCCAGATGCGCAGGCCCAGCGGCCATGGCTCACGGGCCCAGCCACTCCGTGGCATGTGGGATCCTCCCGGACCGGGGCACGAACCCGTGTTCCCTGCATCGGCAGGCGGACTCTCAACCACTGCGCCACCAGGGAAGCCCCCAAAACATTTTTTGTTAACTAAAAATTTTGTGTACTAACAGGGACACAAAAGTTCAGTGGATCAAAGCAATTAAAAAAAAAGGCATTGAACTGAATTTTGAGTTTTTCCTTTAACCTCACATTTTCCCACTCCCATTGTACTCTGCTGAGGCCACTTTTCTGCATTTCCCTGAACAAAAAATCATTCTAGAGGGAGGCTGAGAAGTCAGGTAAAAACTGGCCCAAGAGCCCAAACTCCCCACCCTCTATGTAATTTATTAAGGTCTCATTTTGCATGATCATACAATCAACAATGAACCGAATGCCCTCAATGAGATCAAAAGCAAAGTCACTCATTTTACATCAAACTACGTTTCTTCCCTTTGTGACTCATGAACAGAATCCAAGTCTATTAGCCAGATGTGTGAAAACTTACCAAAAAATATTGAGTTTTGGCAGCTATCATAATAATAATTTTAAAAGTCTTGCTACTTTGGGCACCTTTCCCTTACATCTGGAAGAAAACATGAGGCCCATCTAAGTCTACATACATTAAACAATAAACGCTGCCAAAAATAAAAAACCATAAAATTCTCTTTAATCTCCTCCAGGAAATCTTAAATAACTATGTAAACAGCAGCATACCTGTCTTGCCAATTGTAAGGCAACATTCATACAAGTCAAACGGTAGGAGATGTTACTGAACGTCTGTATGAAGAAAAGGTGAAGCTGATATCAATTCAAACCATTAAAATTCATTTGCTGTGCTATATCTGAACATATATAATAATGTTAAATGAGAGATTTTTTCATAAGTACCATCAGCCTCACATTAAACTTAACATTTAGTGCTACATCACTCAAATCAAAGTTGGTATCATAAATAATCCAATGTAAGGAAATAAAGCATTTAAAAAGAAAAAAAGAGTAAAGGGGGAAGTGAATGAATGCAATTATGGCATTTATACTTTGGTCTTTCATTCATTGATTTTTACAGTTCTCAAAGTGCCTCAACCTTTACCCTTGGTCTAAATCTAAGATCTCTCAAACAGAAACCACATGAAAGGAAAGTGCAGGCTAAAACCTCAGACTAAACAATAATTCCTCTCTTCAGACTGAAAATTGTTCTCCCAAACATCTCACCAGCAGACAGTCAGGAGTTAGGAGTGGAATTATTCCGAAGCGCTGCATGTGAATACATCTGCTCCTTGTCCTCTTGTGTAAACACTTCCCCTGGTGAAAAACTGGATCCAGCAAACCTCCCTAAGGGCAACTAAGAAATAACTTGAAAATACGGGTGCTCACGCCCAGGCAGCCTGCCCTCTCCTAGGCATCTTGATTCCTGGTGTCCACCAGTCCTCAAAAACATCCCCTGCAGGACAGGGGCAGCATCGATCGCACTGGGTACTGACCCAGACGCCTCATGTGAGATGTTTACTTAGCAGGATACTCTCCTTAGAAAGGCAGGGACTCTCTCTGCAAACCAGAAAGTGTCAACCAAACAGCCCAAGAGGGCCACATCGCAGGGTGCGGGGGGGAGGAGCTCTTGTCTTTGTAACGCTGATGGTTTAAACTCCAATTGAGGGCAATGGTCAGTTCTCTGAACTTGAGAGTTAGCTGCAAGCTGTGGTCCCACATTCTCATAACCCTGAAATAGCAGTAGGCAACTCTCTTCATCTCAAAGGAAGGAAATATATTCCTTAGGCCCGCCCTGAGTCAATCAACAAACCATCATATATTCATTAAGCATACTTAGCATACATTTCCTCAGTCTAGCTGGGGAGAAAACAAAACAACTAAGAGAGATGGAACAAAAAGGGAATAATTCTAAATAGTAGCTAATGGCCACAACTGGTAATTATTATTATCACAGGGTTCAAAGAAGAATGTCTTCTCGGAGAGATTCATGTGAGAAAGAGCAGGGTTCATGGTAACAAAAGGACTTGGGCTGAACCTGGAAGGATCAGAGAGACTTACATAGGGGGAGGAAGGGAGAACAGCAGAGCTAAGGAGGGGAAACAAATAAGCAGGGATGTGCAACAAAGGGTGAGGGACCTGTTTATCTAGAAGATGAGGGGGTGGGGCTATGTGAGAAGAGAGAGCATGTAGACCTAGATTCTAGATGGCCATACGGTGTGGAGATGGACAGACAGGTAAGGAGGGGATGAAGAAGAAGACGGGGGATGGGGAAGGATTAAATAGAAAATAATAAATAGAATGTAAGGAAAAGAGATACGTGTGTTTATAACATCTCAACCCCCTCCATTATAACATGAGCACTGTTACTTCACCATATTCCCAGGATACAGCTTGTCACAAAATGATACAGAAAACCAAAGACTACTGAAAGGTTACTCTGAGCCACACTGTAGCACATGACTTACATATATGAGCTATTAATTGAGAGTTTGTACTGTTTTCTTCATCTGATGAGTGAGGAGACCAAGGATCAGCAATGTGAGCTGCTGCGCCGGAGATCATATTGTTAGGGAACCACTGATCAAAACCTCCCGCCTTGGCCTTGGCCAGGCATGAGGATAACCACTTGCCTGAGCTGTCTCACAACAGAGGTCCCGGTAAGGAACACAGTGCTGCCGAAGAAAACTAACAGGGAGAATTTGGGAGGCGCCAAAAAGAGGGAGGAGACACCAGCCCATGATACTGTCCTGCCAACCTCCCAGAACCCTTTGCGCTGGAATCCATCTTGGCTGAGAGATGCATGTGCCACCAGGAAGGACCCTAAATCAGATCAAATATGGGCCAAGCAAGATCACTGGCCAGAGACAACCTGGAAAGTAACCCCATTACCATAAAACCTGAGACTGCAAGCCACGCGACATGGCAGAGCAGTCCCAGGGCAGGACACCTGTGTTCTGTCCACTGCTGCATCCCCATCAGCTAGAACAATGCCTAGGGTGCACAGCAGACACGCAGTACACATTTCTGAATGAATGAATCTTAACCAGCATTCATCTTGTCTTGCTACATAACAAGTATTCCTATTATGAGTGAGTCACTAAATGAAGCAAGCAAGCACAAAAGTGCTTTTTTACATAAGACACTAACAATAAAGGATTCAGGAAATTTTAAAACACTGCAGTAGAAATAACTCTTGTAAGTATAATAACAATACTCTCACAAAGTATAATTGTTTCTTTATTAAAGGCAAATATTCAGGAAGTTATTTGTATATAAAATGAAATAATCATGAACATTAACATAAGCCCAAAGGCACAAGATCCAAAATAATTTGGAGAGATTTAAAATAAAACAAAAATATCAGAGAGTTGGTAAATTTCAAAGTACAACTAAAAGCAACCTGGCAATACCATTCTCAGGGCTTACTGACACACAAAGCAGAGCAATGAGGTGTTTATGGTAACACTTAGGGCTGGTTCATGTTTCCAGGGAACAGGCATTTCTGTACTAAGACAAAGGAGTCTTAGTGTAAATTCCCAAGACCCACTAGAAAGTTCAGGCAGTGGGCTTCCCTGGTGATCTGGTGGTTAAGATTAAGACTCCATGTTTCCACTGCAGGGGGCGTGGGTTCAATCCCTGGTTGGGGAACTAGGATCCCACATGCCACATGGTGCGGCCAAATAAATAGGAAAAAAAAAATAAAGAAAGTTTAGGCAAAATTAGAAGATATGTATAAATACAAATTTTTCTGGGGAGAAATTTTTATCAGATTCTGAAAAGGAATTGGGAACTTTGAAAAGTTAGGATGTACTGCAAAGTTTTGTAACATAAAAAATGCAGGAAAAACTTCCTAGTTGTAACAAATTCTTTACAGCCAAAGGTTTTTTATTCTAGTGAAACCATTTTGGACTTCTGAACTCCAGAACTATAAGATAATAAATTTGTGTTGTTTTAAACCACTAAGTTTTTGGTAAACTGTTACAGCTGCAATAGGAAACTAAAATAAGTAATAACACCCCAAGTGGGTCACTTTAGTGAAGCTGTTATTATAGGAATAGGTTTTTTTTTTTTAACATCTTTACTGGAGTATAATTGCTTTACAATGGTGTGTTTGTTTCTGCTTTATAACAAAGTGAATCAGTTATACATATACATGTGTTCTCATATCTCTTCCCTCTTGCATCTCCCTCCTTCCCACCCTCCCTATCCCACCCCTCTAGGTGGTCACAAAGCACCGAGCTGATCTCCCTGTGCTATGTGGCTGCTTTCCATTAGCTATCTATTTTACGTTTGGTAGTGTATATATGTCCATGCCACTCTCTCACTTTGTCACAGCTTACCCTTCCCCCTCCCCATATCCTCAAGTCCATTCTCTAGTAGGTCTGTGTCTTTATTCCCATCTTGCCAGCCAAAGCAATCTTGAGAAAGAAAAACGGAGCTGGAGGAATCAGGCTCCCTGACTTCAGACTATACTACAAAGCTACAGTAATCAAGACAGTATGGTACTGGCACAAAAACAGATATATAGATCAATGGAACAGGATAGAAAGCCCAGAGATAAACCCACGCACATATGATCACCTTATCTTTGATAAAGGAGGCAAGAATATACAATGGAGAAAAGACAGCCTCTTCAATAAGTGGTGCTGGAAAAACTGGACAGGTACATGTAAAAGTATGAAATTAGAACACTCCCTAACACCATACACAAAAGTAAACTCAAAATGGATTAAAGACCTAAATGTAAGGCCAGACACTATCAAACTCTTAGAGGAAAACATAGGCAGAACACTCTATGAAATAAATCACAGCAAGATCCTTTTTGACCCACCTCCTAGAGAAATGGAAATAAAAACAAAAATAAACAAATGGGACCTAATGAAACTTAAAAGCTTTTGCACAGAAAAGGAAACCATAAACAAGACCAAAAGACAACCCTCAGAATGGGAGAAAATAGTTGCAAATGAAGCAACTGACAAAGGAATGGGTATTTTTATCATAACACTGATGGGCTCCCAGGTGCTTCCTCCAGCACAGAGTAGCATAAATGCCGAGGAAGATCTGCTCCCCCACCTCACTGGGAAGGGGTAAAAGCTAGGCTCTGCATCTAAACAGTTACTGGTCATGGACACTAAGCTCCCACCATCCCTGAAATCCCTCATCCCACTGCCCCCAGTCCTCCATTCCCTCAGTAATTCTCCAGGGGACCACAACAAAGGCCTGCCTTCAACCCACGCTGCACGTTGCTGTCAGGTTCATCTTTATTTTCCCTCCCATCAAAGACTCTTCTAGCTCAGAACTTTTAATGGCCACCATTGTCCCCTGGCTAGATTCTGCTGCTGGCTTTCAGGACCCTCCCCCCATGAGGCTCCATTGCCTTGCCAGCCTCACTTCCCTTCCCACAGCCTGAGCTCCAGCCAGAGGGCTAGATACAGGCTCTTAGGGCTTTCCTTGGCTAGAGTACCTTTTCTACCCATTCTCTCTTTTTCACCTGACAAAATTTAATCTATTTTGCTGGCCTATCTGAAACACCACTTCCTCCATCAAGCCACTGTATCCTTAAAAACATTGTTCTGTCACCCCATTTGAAGCCCCATGGCCTCTTGTAAATAACGTGCCTAGCACAATGCCTGGCATTAATACATTCCTCTCACTTGGGGTGTTTATCTTATTCTCACCTCATCCCTTCTCCTAAATCCAAAGTTTCATTAAAATTGTCTCACTTATATTTGGTGTGATACCCAGTTGACATATGCCAACACAACTGACTTAAGTCTGGATACCAGATGCCATTCTGTATCCAGACTTAGGGGATCCATGGGGAGGACCACTCTATTCCTACAGAAAGTGTGTGTACTTCTCCCTCCAAGGTCCCCTTACCTAAAATCTGAGGAGGTTTAGGAAAGCCTAGGTTATTATTTCTTTTGAATTATGCTTCTCTGAATTCAAGTGTTTCATACTTTAAAAACATTTTTTGGAACCTGCTTTTACGTGTCTTTATAAACAATAAAATTAAACCAACAAACATTCTTAAAGGGGAAATAAAATATTTAACAAAGGGCACTGCAATAGCCAATAGTTAAAGTGACACAATTTAAGTGACTATGAAAAAACGAAGGTCTACTATGAAAAACAATAAATGTTCCTCAATGAAGGTATTAGAGAATAAATAATGTTGACTTTAGGATGAAGTTAAGACTAGTAGTTGCATAAGCATTAGTCACAGAGTATTTCAAGGATAAACCACACGTATACTAGGTAAAACTGCTAACCCAAGTTATATAGAAGTGAGATATCATTTAAATAGCAGTAATCTCAACTTGGGATTCAAATTCTCATGCTGTCAGCCATTTTTCATATCTGCTAGTGAAGAAATTATTTTTCCTCTAGGGACAATGTGAAATTTCATGCCACAGATAGTGAAGTTGCTTGGCTTCTACTGTCTTCTAGAGACGATGGGAAATAGCACCAACAATATTTTTAAATGACTTATGTATAATTTTAAAATCATCTTTCTCTTTTTAGAATTATAGGTATTTTGATCAAGCAATGAAATTACTTGGACTCTATTCTAAGGATATTCCAAAGTACAGGGGAAAAAAATACACAGAGATGTTCATCATTCACAGAGATAAACCTGACACCTGACCCATTATATATGGCTCTAAGACACTTAGAATAACAAATATATATTAAGAATGTTCCTAGGTAATAGAAGAACAATAAAATAAACCTTGGGACATCCACTAGATGCAATATTATATAGCTGTGTAAGTAAGCACTTAAACAGAAAGGGCACTGACATGGGACTCTGATGCCATGCGAAGCAGCATCATGCAAATCCCACCTGTCCCTCTACAGGTGGAGAACACAGCAAGTGATTTTGATTCAGTCTTTGTAATATACCATCCTGGTTATGGACTTTGGGCAAGTTACTCAGATTCTCTAAGTCTCAACTTCTTTGACTATAAAATGAGCACAAAAAGAGAGCCTACCACAGATGAGCATTGTGAAGATTTAATAATCCCCTAATGAATAGGGGATGCTTAGCCCAACACTGGCCTTTAACTAATAGTACACTTTCCAGTCTAGTGCTTTAAAATAGCAGGACATAAAACTGTATATGCAATATGATCCCACAACTATAGTAAAAAACATAAAATTATACACTGAACAATGCTTTAACTAATTATATTAAAATATTCCCCCATTTTCACTTTTTTATTATCCAAAATTCTATAATTTTTATATATTCTTATATAATGGGGATAAAAAGCAATCAATTTTACTTTAAAACTTCATCTCCAAGAGACTTGCATTAGGGACTTCCCTGGTGGTGCAGGGGTTAATAATCTGCCTGCCAATGCAGGGGACACAGGTTCGAGCCCTGGTCCGGGAGGATCTCACATGTCGCGAAGCAACTAAGCCCATGTGCCACAACTACTAAGCCTGTGCTCTAGAGCTTGCAAGCCACAACTACTGAGCCTGTGTGCCACAACTACTGAAGCCCGCACACCTAGAGCCCATGCTGAGCAACAAGAGAAGCCATAGCAGTGAGAAGCCCGTGCACCGCAACGAAGAGTAGCCCCCGCTCACCGCAAGAAGAGAAAGCCTGTGTGCAGCAATGAAGACCCAATGCAGACAAAAATAAATAAATAAATAAATTTCTTTTTTTAAAAAGAGGCTTGAATTAAAATGTCTGTGCATACATACACACACATAATATATACACATACATATACATAATGTATATATGTTTGATACTTAATTCAAATATTTTTATTTAGTAATTTTTCTCTCATTGACCTTATTTATAGGATAGCATATTTAAACTAGTTACTCAACTTAAGTTAGAAATGGCTAAAAGATCAAATTAAGCCATGCCTTTCCAACAAAAGGACAGGCTTTATTCTTCTATTTCTTTTAACTATGACCATGACCTTTTTCAGCTGCCCAGGTAAAAGAAATTTCACAGAAACAAAGCTCTTGGTAATTTGGACAAATGCACCAGGTCAGATATTTAGCTGATTTGTTGGACTCCCTGAAGCTGGCCTTGCCCAACTGAGACCTCTCCCAGGCTGGGTTCCAGTCATCTGCTTAGTTCTAGAGTCTCCTCCTGGGGACTGCACTTGTTTAACAAATTTGAGGCAGCCAAGGTCTTTCAGCCAGTGAGGTCTTCTTTCAACTCATGGCCTGGGTGACTCAGCTTTTAATTCTACAACCAAACGTAAAATGTATACACCCTTCAACCCAGAAATTCCAGTTTTAGGAACTTATTCTGCAAAAAGAAACTAACATGAGATACGCACTGAAGAATGTTCTTGAAGCCCACTTTTTTTTTTTTTTTTTGCTGTACGCGGGCCTCTCACTGTTGCAGCCTCTCCCGTTGCGGAGCACAGGCTCCGGACGCGCAGGCTCAGCGGCCATGGCTCACGGGCCCAGCCGCTCTGCGGCATGTGGGATCTTCCCGGACCGGGGCACGAACCCGTGTCCCCTGCATCGGCAGGCGGACTCTCAACCACTGCGCCACCAGGGAAGCCCGAAGCCCACTTTTTAATGCTTATGCCAATAAGGAACTAAACTAACAAATTAAGTTTCTGCCAAATGCAGACATTAGTCAGAATGAGGTACATCTGTATGTACTGAACTAGAAAGATGTCTTTACTAAATAAGTAAGTAGGGCAGAAGAAGTACCAGAACAAAGTACAAAGCATGAACCCTTGTAAAACTTATATTCAGATACACAAAAACATGGAAATGCACATTAGAGATTAATTCTAAGGCATGTATGGTATTAGAGCTAGGGGAAAGCTGAGTTGTTATCACAAACACTTCTAATATTATTTTATTTGCTGCAATGGCTGTATAATGACAGAGGCTGTGATAGCAGGGTACTAGGAGCCAAAACCCCAGAACCATGGTGCCTGGGCTGAAATCCCAGCTCCACTTCTTACTAGCCAACACTTTGATTCTTCTGTTTCCCCTTCTTTCAAATTCAGATGATGATATGACCTCCCTCTAGGATGCTTATAGATTAAATAAATTATATATTTAAAATAAAGCCCTCACCCTCACACGTATTAAGATGTCTACCACCCAGAAACGGAGAGAAAGAAGGGAGGGAAAATAGCAAATGTTGATGAGAATCTAGAGAAATTAGAACCCTTGTTCACTGTTGGTGGAAATGTAAAATAGTGCAGCCTCTATGGAAAACAGTATGGTAGTTCCTCCAAAAACTAAAAACAGAACTACCATATGATGCAGCAATTCCACTTCTGGCTATATACCTAAAAGAATTGAAAGCAGAGTCTCAAACAGATATCTGGGGACTTCACTGGTGGTGCAGTAGTTAAGACTATGCGGTCCCAATGCAGGGGGCCCAGGTTCGATCCCTGGTCAAGGAACCAGATCCCACATGCATGACGCAACTAAGAGTTTGCATGCCACAACTAAGGAGGCCGCCTGCCACAACTAAGACCCAGCGCAACCAAATAAATTTAAAAATATATAAATAAATATTAAAACAAACAACAACAACAAAAAAAACAGATATCTGTACGCCATGGACACAGCAGCATTCACAACAGCCAAGAAGCAGAAGCAATGGAAGTGTCCATCAAAGGATGAATAGGTAAATGAAATGTGGTCTGTACATAAAATGGAATATTGTTCAGTCTTAAAAAGAAAGGAGGGCTTCCCTGGTGGCGCAGTGGTTGAGAGTCCGCCTGCCGACGCAGGGGACACGGGTTCGTGCCCCGGTCTGGGAAGATCCCACATGCCGCGGAGCGGTTGGGCCCATGAGCCATGGCCGTTGAGCCTGCACGTCCGGAGCCTGTGCTCCGCAATGGGAGAGCCCACAACAGTGAGAGGCCCACGTACAGCAAAAAAAAAAAAAAAAAAAAAAAGAAAGGAAACTCTGACACATGCTAAAACATGGGTGAACCTTCAGGACATTATGCTAAGTGAATAAGCCAGGCACAAAACTACAAATACTGTATGATACTACTTATATGAGGTACCTAGAATAGTGAAATTCATGGAGATGGAAAGTAAAGTGGTGGTTTCCAGGTGCTGCAGGGAGGACGGAATGGGAAGTTACTGTTTAATGGGTATAGAGTTTCACTTTTGAGGATAAAAAGAAATCTGGAAATGGATGGTGGTGATGGCTGTACAACACATGTACTTAATGTCACTGAACTGCACACCTTAAAATGGATAAGCTGGTATATTTTATTTTATGTGTATTTTACCACAAATTTTTAAAACTTTAATAAAATAAAAACTGGAGCCCTTAGAGCAGTATCTTGCCCCAAATAAGTGATTAATAAAGTTTAACAGTAATAGAGATTGGTTCAAGATGGCAGAGTAGAAGGACGCGCTCTCACTCCCTCTTACAAGAACACCAGAATCACAACTAACTGCTGAACAATCATCGACAGAAAGACACTGCAACTCACCAAAAAAGATACCCCACATCCAAAGACAAAGGAGAAGCCACAATGAGATGGTAAGAGGGGCACAATCACAAAAAAATCAAATCCCATAACTGCTGGGTGGGTGACTCACAAACTGGAGAACACTTACACCACAGAAGTCTACCCACTGGAATGAAGGTTCTGAGCCCCAGGTCAGGCTTCCCAACCTGGGGGTCCAGCAATGGGAGGAGGAATTCCTAGAGAATCAGACTTTGAAGGCTAGTGGGAATTGATTGCAGGACTTCGACAGGACTTGGGGAAACAGAGACTCCACTCTTGAAGGGAACACACAAAGTAGTGTGCACATCAGGACCCAGGAGAAGGAGCAGTGACCCCACAGGAGACTGAACCAGACCTACCTGCTAGGTAGGGTCTCCTGCAGAGGCGGGGGTGGCTGTGTCTCACCATGAGGACAAGGACACTGGCAGCAGAAGTTCTGGGAAGTACTCCTTGGCATGAGCTCTCCCAGAGTCAGCCATTAGCCTCACAAAAGAGTCCTGGTAGGCTCCAGTGTTGGGTCACCTCAGGCCAAAGAAACAACAGGGAGGGAACCCAGCCCCACCCATCAGGAGACAAGTGGATTAAAGTTTTACTGAGCTCTGCCCACCAAAGCAACAGCCAGCTCTAACCACCACGAGTCCCTCCCATCAAGCCTCTTACATAGCCTCATCCACCAGAGGGCAGACAGCAGAAGCAAGAAAAACTACAATCCTGCAGCCTGTGGAACAAAAACCACATTCACAGAAAGATAGACAAGATGAAAAGGCAGAGGGCTAATGTACCAGATAAAGGAGTAAGATAAAACCCTAAAAAAACAACTAAATGAAGTAGAGATAGGCAACCTTCCAGAAAATGAATTCAGAATAATGATAGGGAAGATGATCCAGGACCTCAGAAAAAGAATGGAGGCAAAGATCAAGAAGATGCAAGAAATGTTTAACAAAGATCTAGAAGAATTAAAGAAAAAACAAACAGATGAACAACACAATAACTGAAATGAAAACTACACTAGAAGGAATCAATAGCAGAATAACTGAGGCAGAAGAACGGATAAGTGACCTGCAAGACAGAATGGTGGAATTCACTGCTGCTGAACAGAATAAAGAAAAAAGAATGAATAGAAATAAAGACAGCCTAAGAGACCTCTGGGACAACATTAAACACAACAACATTCGCATTATAGAGGTCCCAGAAGGAGAAGAGAGACAGAAAGGACTCGAGAAAATATCTGAAGAGATTATAGTCGAAAACTTCCCTAACATGGGAAAGGAAACAGCCACCCAAGTCCAGGAAGTGCAGCGAGTCCCATACGGGACAAACCCAAGGAGAAACATGCCGAGACACACAGTAATCAAATTGGCAAAAATTAAAGACAAAGAAAAATTATTGAAAGCAGCAAGGGAAAAATGACAAACAACATACAAGGGAACGCCCATAAGGTTAATAGCTGATTTCTCAGCAGAAACTCTACAAGCCATGGGGGAGTGGCATGATATACTTAAAGTGATGAAAGGGAAGAACCTACAACCAAAATTACTCTACCCGGCAAGGATCTCATTCAGATTCGATGGAGAAATCAAAAACTTTACAGACAAGCAAAAGCTAATAGAATTCAGCACCACAAAACCAGCTCTAAAACAAATGCTAAAGGAACTTCTCTAACTGGGAAACACAAGAGAAGAAAAGAACCTACATAAACAAACCCAAAACGATTAAGGAAAGAGTCATAGGAACATACATATCGATAATTACCTTAAACATAAATGGATTACATGCTCCAGCCAAAAGACACAGGCTTGCTGAATTGATACAAAAACAAGATCCATCTGTATGCTGTCTACAAGACACCCACTTCAGACTTAGGGACACATTCAGACTGAAAGTGAGGGGATGGAAAAAGATATTCCATGCAAATGGAAATCAAAAGAAAGCTGGAGTAGCAACATTTATATCAGATAAAAAAGACTTTAAAATAAAGAATGTTACAAGAGACAAGGAAGGACACTACATAATGATCAAGGGATCAATCCAAGAAGAAGATATAACAATTATAAATATATATGCACCCAACATAGGAGCACCTCAATACATAAGGCAACTGCTAACAGCTCTAAAAGAGGAAATTGACACTGACACAATAATAGTGGGGGACTTTAACACCTCACTTACACCAAAGGACAGATCATCCAAACAGAAAATTTATAAGGAAACAGAAGCTTTAAATGACACAATAGACCAGATAGATTTAATTGATATTTATAGGACATTCCATCCACAAACAGCAGATTACACTTTCTTCTCAACTGTACATGGAACATTCTCCAGGACAGATCACATCTTGGGTCACAAATCAAGCCTCAGTAAATTTAGGAAAATTGAAATCATATCAAGCATCTTTTATGACCACAATGCTATGAGATTAGAAATCAATTACAGGGAAAAAAACGTAAAAAGCACAAAAACATGGAGGCTAAATAATACGTTACTAAATAACCAAGAGATCATTGAAGAAATCAAACAGGATATCAAAAAATACCTAGAGACAAATGACAATGAAAACACGACGATCAAAAACCTACAGGATGCGGCAAAAGCAGTTCTACGAGGGAAGTTTATAGCAATACAAGCCTACCTCAAGAAACAAGAAAAATCTCAAACAATCTAACCTTACACTTAAAGGAACTAGAGAAGAAGAACAAACAAAACCTAAGGTTAGCAGAAGGAAAGAAATCATAAAGATCAGAGCAGAAATAAATGAAATAGAAACAAAGAAAACAATAGCAAAGATCAATAAAACTAAAAACTGGTTCTTTAAGAAGATAAACAAAATTGATAAACCAATAGTCAGACTCATCAAGAAAAAGAGGGAGAGGACTCAAATCAATAAAATTCGAAATGAAAAAGAAGAAATCACAACTGACACTGCAGAAATACAAAGGATTATAAGAGATCACTACAAACAAGTCTATGCCAATAAAATGGACAACCTGGAAGAAATGGACAAATTCTTAGAAAGGTATAAACTTCCAAGACGGAACCAGGAAGAAATAGAAAATATGAACAGACCAATCACAAGTAATGAAATGGAAACTGTGATTAAAAATCTTCCAACAAATAAAAGTCCAGGACCGGATGCTTCACAGGTGAATTCTATCAAACATTTAGAGAAGAGCTAACACCCATCCTTCTCAAACTCTTCCAAAAAATTGCAGAGGAAGGAACACTCCCAAACTCATCCTATGAGGCCACCATCACCCTGATACCAAAACCAGACAAAGATATTACAAAAAAAGAAAATTCCAGACCAATATCACTGATGAATATAGATGCAAAAATCCTCAACAAAATACTAGCAAACAGAATCCAACAACGCATTAAAAGGATCATACACCATGATCAAGTGGGATTTATCCCACGGATGGAAGGATTTTTCAATATATGTAAATCAATCAATGTGATACACCATATTAACAAACTGAAGAAGAAAAACCATATGATCATCTGAATAGATGCAGAAAAAGCTTTTGACAAAATTCAACACCCATTTATGATAAAAACTCTCCAGAAAGTAGGCATAGAGGGAACCTACCTCAATATAATAAAGGCCATATATGACAAACCCATAGCAAACATCATTCTCAATGGTGAAAAACTGAAAGCATTTCCTCTAAGATCAGGAACGAGACAAGGATGTCCACTCTCGCCACTATTATTCAACATAGTTTTGGAAGTCCTAGACACAGAAATCAGAGAAGAAAAAGAAATAACAGGAATACAAATTGGAAAAGAAGAAGTAAAGCTGTCACTGTTTGCAGATGACATGATACTATACACAGAGAATCCTAAAGATGACACCAGAAAACTACTAGAGCTAATCAATGAATTTGGTAAAGTTGCAGGATACAAAATTAATGCACAGATATCTCTTGCATTCCTATACACTAATGATGAAAAATCTGAAAGAGAAATTAAGGAAACAATCCCATTTACCACTGCAACAAAAACAATAAAATACCTAGGAATAAACCTACCTAGGGAGACAAAAGACTTGTATGCAGAAAACTGTAAGACACTGTTGAAAGAAATTAAAGATGATACCAACAGATGGAGAGATATTCCATGTTCTTGGATTGGAAAAATCAATATTGTGAAAATGAGTATACTACTCAAAGCAATCTATAGATTCAATGCAATCCCTAGCAAATTACCAATGGCATTTTTTACAGAACTAGAACAAAAAATCTTAAAATTTATATGCAGACACAAAAGACCCCAAATACCCAAAGCGGTCTTGAGGGAAAAAAACGGAGCTGGAGGAATCAGACTCCCTGACTTCAGACTATACTACAAAGCTACAGTAATCAGTACAATATGGTACTGGCACAAAAAGAGAAATATAGATCAATGGAACAGGATAGAAAGCCCAGGGATAAACCCACACACCTATGGTCACCTAATCTATGACAAAGGAGGCAAGGATATACAATGGAGAAAAGACAGTCTCTTCAATAAGTGGTGCTGGGAAAACTTGACAGCTACATGTAAAAGAATGAAATTAGAACACTCCCTAACACCACACACAAAAATAAACTCAAAATGGATTAGAGACCTAACTGTAAGACCGGACACTATAAAACTCTTAGAGGAAAACATAGGCAGAACACTCTTTGACATAAATCACAGCAAGATCTTTTTTGATCCACCTCCTAGAGTAATGGAAATAAAAACAAAAATAAACAAATTGGACCTAATGAAACTTAAAAGCTTTTGCAAAGCAAAGGAAACTACAAACAAGACAAAAAGATAACCCTCAGAATGGGAAAAAAATATTTGCAAACGAATCAATGGACAAAGGATTAATCTCCAAAATATATAAACACCTCATGCACCTCAATATTAAAAAAACAACAATCCAATCAAAAAATGGGCAGAAGACCTAAATAGACATTTCTCCAAAGAGGACACACAGATGGACAAGAAGCACATGAAAAGCTGCTCAACATCACTAATTATTAGAGAAATGCAAATCAAAAGTACAATGAGGTATCACCTCACACCAGTAAGAATGGCCATCATCAAAAAATCTACAAACAATAAATGTTGGAGAGGGTGTGGAGAAAAGGGAACCCTCTTGCACTGTTGGTGGGAATGTAAATTGATACAGTCACTATGGAGAACAGTATGGAGGTTCCTTAAAAAACTAAAAATAGAATTACCATATGATCCAGCAATCCCACTACTGGGCATATACCCAGAGAAAACCATAATTCAAAAGACACATGCACCACAATGCTCACTGCTGCACCATTTACAACAGCCAGGTCATGGAAGCAACCTAAGTGTCCATCGATAGATGAATGGATAAAGCAGATGTGGTACATATATGCAAGGAATATTACTCAGCTATAAAAAGGAACGAAATTAGGTCATTTGTAGAGACGTGGATGGATCTAGAGACTGTCATACAGAGTGAAGTAAGTTAGAAAAGAAAAACAAATATCCTATATTAATGCATATATGTGGAACCTAGAAAAATGGTACAGATGAACCAACTTGCAGGGCAGAAATAGAGACACAGATGTAGAGAACAAAGGTATGGACACCAAGGCGGGAAAGCAGCAGGGGGGTGGTGGTGGTGGTGGGATGAATTGGGGGGTTGGGATTGACATGTATACACTGATGTGTATAAAACTGATGACTAATAAGAACCTGCTGTTTCAAAAAAAATTTTTTAACAGTAATAAATAATGTGACACTATCATCATATTCCACTTTTGTATCTTTAAAATGAGATTTTCAACAACGAGGCTAAGATGAAAATTCTCACCTACCCACAACTCAAGTTCTTTCAACAATTTTATATTAATCTCACTAACTTGGCATGAATATCAAATGCCTTCAGTGAAGCTTCTTTCTTTAAACTGTTCCCCCTCCAGCAAGGCAAAGGTTTTTCACAGCCAGGAGCTGTCACTTAGCTACTACCTCTGGCCAAAAGAAAACAGAGGAGAAAAAGCATTTGACATCATTCGGCACTGAGGCAGAGGCCAAGAAACCCTATTACGCACGCACAAGCCTTTGGCAAGGAGAAGCCCCGCTCTGCTCTTGTTTTCAGCTCCATCTCTATCTCCTAAATTGGTGTCTCCCAGCCACCACCAAAATAATATTGTCAAAGTACGCAGCATGCTACCATATTCAGTAGCTACTGTGGGGTGGTAGTAAAATTGCCACAACAAAATGTGTCTTTGGCCTGCGAATTATTTTGAGCTAAAAACAATCAAGGCCCAAAAGACTCAGGAAGAAACTCTGACCTTCCCCTTGAGTGCCTAAAAGAATTCAGACAGACGGCCTGTTCACAGAATAGAGCTATCACCAGACGTATCTGCAAAGAATATGGGAAAGGGGTGGTGGGGAAACTCTAGGCAGAGCCTAGAGATCAGAGTCCAGGATGTGTCCCATTATCTCTACAATGTCCAGCAGCCTTGTTTATCAACACTTGCTTTTCCAGCTCCATGTCAATCACCTTCCTTCCCCTTTGAAGTCCAC
The DNA here is from genome assembly GCF_949752795.1 of Hyperoodon ampullatus. Classification (NCBI taxonomy): domain Eukaryota; kingdom Metazoa; phylum Chordata; class Mammalia; order Artiodactyla; family Ziphiidae; genus Hyperoodon; species Hyperoodon ampullatus. The sequence continues at coordinate 83,998,647 of NC_136921.1, read as the reverse complement.
TACCCTCAACCTCCTCTTTTGTCTTTAGTTGACAATGGTATTTAAGATAAAGGCTTCTGCCATTTTGGCGAGTTACTCAGTTTTCCTGAGTCTCTCCCAGGTATACATGCTCTTAAACTTTGGCTTGATTTTCTCCTGTTAACCTTGTCTCTTGTCAATTTAATTCTCAGAGCAGCCAGAAGAACCTAGAAGGAGAGAGGAAAATTTCTTCCTCCTCAGCACTACCATAGAATATGATCTCCCTGGTAATTTTTAACATGATATCATGAGATCCACAGAGAAGGATATCTTGAAATGTAATATGCATCCCAGTACGGATAGACAACAGAATGAGCTGTATGGAGAAATCAGAATTGAAAGACATATTGATTCAGATTCAGCTAACATTTATGAAGCACCCCTAGTATACAAAAATGTACCAAGACATTTGACACATTGTATAATTTAAAGCTCACAACTGCCTTCTGAAATATGTAACATTATACCCATTTTCTAAGTCAGGAAATGTCTTCTGAATTCCTAACATTATTTTCTGCTTCTTGGAAAGTTGAATTAGCTGAGTCACACTTGAAAGGATTGTTGAGCCACTTCTGTTTCTCCCTTTGGGTTCCCTGGCACCGGCTCAGCTGTGTGTACCTTGGCAGAAAAAGCAGGGTAAATTACACTGGTGTTTCACTTTCTAACTGCCCAACCTTTGAACATAAAAAAGATCAAATCTAAATAATGCCTGGAAGGGGAAAGAAGTTACAGAGCAAGACAAACAGTCCCACATTTGCCAAGGGTCAGCCTTACCTTCTTCCCTCGTGGGCTGGAACTCTATGAGCCTCTAGTTCTTTCCTCTGGCATACCTAGCAGCCACGTTCTTCTAATTTATTTCAAACACTTTTCCTTTCACTCAAACCGAGGCCAGAACATAATCACAACAGTGACCACAACAGCAGCAGAGAGAGTTCACACTCAGAGCCACAGGCACTGTGAACAGCCCTTTACCTGCATGATCTGCCTTACACCCAAGTTACAGATGAAGAACAAGAGTCTTACTGAGGCAAAAATGGCTTGGCCAAGGTCATGCATCTAGTAAGTAGAGTCCTTGAATCCAGGTCTGCCTGAATTCATAGCCTGGGCATTTAACCATTAGACCATTAACTTTCAAGGGAGAGACAGTGACAGGCAAAGAATGCAGAACATAAGCTCCTTGGGGGCTACCACTGCCACTGTGTCCCGTCCATCACGGTCTCTCCTGTACCTATTGTCAGCAAACACTAGGTGCCCGATGAATATTTATTAAATGCATGAAATACCACTGTAACATGGAGAGTGCCCAAGAAGCTGGTCTCAACATCACCACCTGGACTCAGGCAGGTGCTGTTTCCTCTGTATCCTGTGAACAAGCATCTCCACTGTTATTAATGCTGGGCCCCAGAGAAGCAGTGAGTCTCGTGCATTTCCTGAAACCGGTCACAGAACATACACCACTCACATGCTCACTACCATTTCAACTAGAAGAATCAACTGCCTCTTATAAGCACAAAAAAAGATGGATTTGACCTTTGCTTCTGTTAAACTCTCAAGACAGGAGTTAAAAATCTTGGTCACTCTTTCTGCAAGTCTCTTCCATTTAGAGTGTTCCAAAGACTGACAATGAATGCAGCCATTAATCTAGAGATATTTACTTACATATTTTCTACTTCCTCCAACCATTTCAAAGGAAAATAATCTAAGCCCTGCTCTTAACCACTTTATTTTATGCTATAAAACAAAAAGCAAATAAAACATGATTTCTTGCAGCTGTTTTTGTTTGTTAATGTCTAGGGTAGAAAAATGGAAAGACCCAGCCCCAAATTCTCCATAGCAAATCGCCAGCTGGCACTTCCTAACTTCAGTGAAAAACTGCCTTGAAGTATGTGAATAGATTTTAATTCAAACAGAATTATCTAACCCTAAGTGACAGGTATTCGCACCATTGTCTATTTTGACAGTCACCGGGATAAACTGATGAGCCCCTAGGACCCTAAGTTAGGGGAGAGGTCCCCAGTGAAATGCGAAAATTGTGTAAAAAGAAATGAGGAAAGGTGGCCAAACTTAGTCTCGGTGAGACCCCCCCCAGAAGCTGGGCACATGTGCTCCTACAATTTGGTCATAGATTTATTAATATGATATCACTATGTCTGTCTGTCTGTCTGTCTCACACATGCCATACATGCAGACTCCACTGGGAAGTTTTTCTGTGTACCTATTACCAAAAAAACAACTGAAAAGGGTCTAGTATTTTCTATAGACAGATATTACACAAACACCAAAGGGAAGTTGAGAGACCTAAAACACATTTTTCTTTTAAAGCTACAGTTCATTGCAGCTCACTGGGAATACCCATTATGTCTGTGACTCCGCAATAAAAGAAAAATGAGTAATACCCAGGTCTTTAGAGAAAGTCAACACTAAAGGTAGCTTTGATAGAAATTACTCAGGAATTCAACTCCATAAAATTTACTTACAATTAGTTACAATCTCAGTGGTTGTGAGGAGAAAGAAGCATGTGTGTGTTAGGATCAGTCACACACAGATTGACTCTCATTATACATCTCATTTTATACACACACACACAGGCAAATTAATTCACCATTCTGAACTGAGCTAAAATCATCTACTCAATGGGAGTGTCGTGAGGATTAAATAAGATGACACAGGTAGAAAGCATGGCACATAATAGATATTCAATAAACGTTACATGCTATCATGATGGCAGAGGCCAGGTCATGATGGCAAAAGGCTGTTAAAAATAATTACCAAAGAGAGAATATTCACAGTGCCTAGGAAAAGTCCCAGCACAGAGTTACCATTCATTTTATTGAATGAGAGAATGCATTCCATATCCATGGATGACAAATAATGCTACCTCAGAGTGGGAGAGCAAATAAAATACATGAATAAATTCATCTTACAGCCTTCCTAACTAACTGCACATTCTAGGCAATTCAGTCCTCCGAAGGTCCTGCTTCATGCCCGTTATCCTCTTCCCAAAGTTCAAACAACCCTGACAATATTAAGAGTTGGTATTTCTGAACTATTCTCTGAAGACCTAATGGCTGGTTTGGTCTTAGGCCCAAGCACGCTACCCAAGAGCTCAGTTCACTGTATCTGGTTAAACTGCAGCCCTTTCCTCAAAGTCAAAAGAGAAAGTAAACACAGAAAGAAGCAAGGAAGGTTGAAGAGATTGTATGATTGGCTGAAAACTAGCTGCAGTTGGCTTTGCCCACATCCACATAGAATTGGGGCTGTTTCTTTTTCTTTTTTCTTTCTTTTTCTTTTTTTTTGCGGTACACGGGCCTCTCACTGCTGTGGCTTCTCCCGTGGCGGCGCACAGGCTCCGGACGCGCAGGCTCAGTGGCCATGGCTCATGGGCCCAGCCGCTCTGCAGCATGTGAGATCTTCCTGGACCGGGGCACAAACCCGTGTCCTCTACATCGGCAGGCGGACTCTCAACCACTGTGCCACCAGGGAAGCCCGGGGCTGTTGCTTGAATGTAAGAAGTAAAGCATTTTCTGCTCTCATACCTTTCTTGGTGATTCATTTCCCAATTACTTTCCTGGTGGAGTCTCTATCCTTGCCAAAATGACATGCTAATCAGTCCTAATACACTGCTTGTTTGTACCTGTCTCTCTTTTCCTCCCTTCTCCACCAATATGCCACACTGTCACCAATGTATATTTCTAAGGTTCAAAATTTTACTCAAGATTTCCATCCTCTAAGAGAGACTTTGCTTAGCAGTCCTAACTTGATCAATCTGTGCTGAATATAACCAACATTCCCCACACCAGTTCAATTTGATTGTATTCACATCTGTCTGTGCATCACTTTGTGAGAGTAAGCCTTGCTCCTACATTGTTTTCTGGCACATATTAGCCAAAAATCTCTTTCCCAGGTCGTGCCTAATACACACCAGGGAACAATGTAGGGAAATCTGTATCTTGCATGTCTTTGAAAGGCCATGTCCCTCAAGACCTTTCTAAAACCACAATTGTACACTGTGGTTACTTAGCAAAGATGGCTATTTCACTGCTCATTAGGAAAGTTGTCGTATGCAGTTTTAGGAAATTGCTGCAGTTAAAATTGGGAGTCATATTGGATACAAGGCCAAGCTGACCTTGTGTAACTTCACATCAACATTAAAATGATGTATCACATAAAATAAAAGTGTATCCAAGTTCTACTTTTCAAAGTCCTTTAACTACCACATTCAAAACCTTTGTATGCACAGCACACCTAATGTTTTTTCATTACATGATACTTACCAGATTTAAGATCTTATTAAAACTTCCTTCTCCAGAAATAGCAAGCTAGGCTATTCAGACCAATCCCTTGCCACCCTGACCTATTAAAAACAACTAAACTTCTCAATTTAAAAAATTCTAAAAGCAACAGAGTGACAAGATAGTAAGAAGCTATTGGGACAAAAATCTAAGGGAAATTGGGAACGCAAAGACCTAAGTAGAGTACCAAAGTTCTTTCCACCTTGAGGGCATCTGCCATAGTCAGTAAATCTGGGTTTCTGTTTTGGCAGCCTCCTGCAGGGAAGAGGAAAGAATCAAGGTACAAAGTGCGGATATTATAGGAGACATTGTCCATGTTAAGATGGTACCTCAAATGATTACATATATAGGATGAGTGTGAACCATTCATAAACGCTACTTCTACACCTAACTATGGGAAACTATAGGGAGGGTTGCTTTCGCACTAAGAAGGATAGGAGAAAAAAGGAAAGGGAAAACTATTCCATGAGAAGCTGTGATCAAGACCCACAACCATGACTGAAACCTCAGTTCACTATGCCTTCATGGTCCTGGTGATCCTAAGCCATGGACTTGTTTTAAGTGATAGAGTGGTAGTATCTGAAAATATTTGACAGAAGCAAATGCATAAACTCTCTGGAGAAACGCATCTTCTTCCTAGGCCTCACGACTCACCCCAATACTTTTTAAGAACAAAGAGCAGCACAAAACTTAAATACATAAGGAAAAAAGTTATCACAAATCAGAGTCAGTAAGAGACCCACAAATATTGGAACTAACAAATATAGATCTTAGAACAGCTATGCTTACTCTAGGTAAAGAAATTTAAAAAAAGGTAAAATGTACCTGCAGAAAACAGGAAATATTTTATAAAAAATGACCAAGCAGGTTTTTACTTTGCTGTACACCTGAAACTAACACATTATAAATCAACTATATTTCAATAAAAAATTTATATGTAATAAAAATGATCAAGCAGGTTTTTAAAAGGCCAAATAGAACTTCTGCAAATAAAAAATACAACCAAATTAAAAACTGGTTGGAAAAGGAAATAATAAATTAGAAAGAGTTAATAAGAGAATTAGTGATTTGGAAGACAGGTCACATGATATTTAACATACAGCTAGAGAAACAAGAAGTGAAAAATATGGAAAAAAGTTTAGGTACATGGAAGATAGAATGAGATGTCTAAAATAGATTTAATTGTAGCTACAAAAGAAGAAAATAGAATAGGGAAGAGGCAATATTTGAAGAGGTTATGGTTGAGAATTTTCCAGAACTGACGCAAGATAGCAATCCATCGATTTAAGAAGCCTAGAGAATCTTAAGAGTAATTTTTTTAACTATAGTTATACATAGAATACTGAAAATACAGAAAGATGAAGGCTAAGAGAAAAATCGTGAAGCATACAGAGGGGAAAAAAAAGGCATTACCTTCAAAGTAAAACAGACCTACCATCAACTTCTCTACAATGTGAGTAAGAAGACAGTGGAATGATATCATCAATGTGCTGAAAGAAAATAACTGCTTATCATATTCTGTACTCAGAGACACAACTTTCAAGAGTGAGGGGAAAACACATTCATTTGCAGACAGCAAAAACTAAGGGATTTCATCTGTAGCAAACCTCAAGAATCTTCAGACAAGAACTGAACGACTGCAGATGAAAGGTATAAGGACAAAAAAAGAATGAAGAATAAAGGAAATGGTAAATATGTGTGCAAATCTGAAAGAACATTGACTCTGTGTGGTCATAGGTTAACAATGTCTTAAGATTTAAAAACACAGATAGAATGAAAGGTATGACAAAAAAAACATGAGTCAGGAGTGGGTATATGGAGATAAAAATATTCCAAACACCTCATTTTTTCTGTGAGAAGGGTAAAAACATGGATTAATATTTGATTTTGATAACTTAAGTATATCCATTGTAATTTCTTGGGTAACCAACAAATAACTTAAAAATTGAACTTATAATTTCAAAACCATCAGGGAAAATGGAATCATAAAAATAATAAAGCAAAAGTCAAGAAAGGAGAGATAAAGAAACATAAAACAAACAAAGCAATAGAAACCACAAACTAAGATGAAGATTTAAAAACATTTAAAAGTAATGATATTAAGTGGTTATGGGCTAAGCTCCAGTGGAAAGAAAACAAATATTTTCAGACTGAATTAAAACGAAATCCTACCATACATTATCTAAAGGAAATACATTTAAACACAAAATCACAAAAGGTTTAAATAAAAACTTGGAAAAAAATATTATGCAAATAACCATTAAAATAAAACTGATGTGGCTACATTAATGTGAAACAAATTGACTTCAAGGTAAAAAGCACTATTAGAAATGAGAATCACCTCATACTAATAAAACATTCAATTTACCAGAAAGTCATTACAATTTTAAATGTCTATATACCTAACAGCATAGCCTAAAATATTTATAATGCAAAAACTGACAGAATTACAAGGATGAACAGAAAAATTAATAATCATAGTGGGAGATTTTAAACATTTTCCTCAGTAACTGACAGAATAAGCAGGACCCCCCCACCACGAAAAATTAGAATATAGGAGATTAGAGGATCATGATTAAAATCTTCAACAAGTGGAAATTATACAACACTATAATCAACAATTACAGAATTCACATTCTTTTAAAGCCTACAAAGAATCTTTGTAAACATTGACCATATACTGGACTTTAAAGCAAGCTCAACAAATTTCTAAAGAGGAAAATCATACAGAGAACGATCTTCTATTACAAGCCAGAAATCATTTAAAAATAACTTGAAAATCCCCACATATTTGAAAACAAAAACACATTTCTAAATAATTACTGAATCAAAGAACAAAATATACTAGAAAACAAAATTTTACATAAAGTAATAATCAAATGCAAATGTTAAAAATTGTGAGATATAGCTTTTATCCCACAGAAAAATGTCTTAGCTGGAACATTAATTTATGGTTACCTTATCTATACCCAAATTCTCCACCTAGTCATACAGTAGAGAAACTCATGACAGTGTGCCCAGAAATGTATACAAGAATATTTATAGGATTATTTTTTGCAGAAGCCCCAAGCTATAAACAACCCAAATATCCAACAATGGTAGAAGAGATCAATATACTGTGGTATGTTTATACAATGAAATACCATCCAGCAGTGAAAATGAATGAACTGCTGCCAATTACACATACACAGTCAGCATGGATATACTCAGAAGCACACTGTGGATCAGAAGAAGCCAAAAATAAAAGAAAATGTAGTAGCATATTGTTTAGCCTCCATGTGTTGGTATTTTTTACAGTTTTTGTCCTATAATTGATATCTAGTCTCATAGCATTGTGGTCGGAAAAGATACTTGATACGATTTCAATTTTCTTAAATTTACCAAGGCTTGATCTGTGACCCAAGATATGATCTATCCTGGAGAATGTTCCATGAGCACTTGAGAAGAAAGTGTATTCTGTTGTTTTTGGATGGAATGTCCTATAAATATCAATTAAGTCCGTCTTGTTTAATGTGTCATTTAAAGGTTGTGTTTCTTTGTTTTCATTTTGAATGATCTGTCCATTGGTGAAAGTGGGGCATTAAAGTCCCCTACTATGATTGTGTTACTGTCAATTTCCCCTTTTATGGATGTTAGCATTTGCCTTACGTATTGAGGTGCTCCTATGTTGGGTGCATAAATATTTATGTGTCATGTTTTCTTCTTGGATTGATCCCTTGATCATTACGTAGTGGCCTTCTTTGTCTCTGGTAATAGTCTTTGTTTTAAAGTCTATTTTGTCTGATATGAGAATTGCTACTCCAGCTTTCTTTTGATTTCCATTTGCTTGGAATACCTTTTTCCATCCCCTCACTTTCAGTCTGTATGTGTCCCTAGGTCTGAAGTGGGTCTCTTGTAGACAGCATATGTACAAGTCTTGTTTTTGTATCCATTCAGCGAGGCTATGTCTTTTGGTTGGAGCATATAATCCATTTACATTTAAGGTAATTATCAATATCTATGTTCCTACTACCATTTTCTTAATTGTTTGGGGTTTGTTATTATAGGTCTTTTCCTTTTCTTGTGTTTCCTGCCTAGAGAAGTTCCTTTAGCATTTGTTGTAAAGCTGGTTTGGTGGTGCTGAATTCTCTTAGCTTTTGCTTGTCTGTAAAGGTTTTAATTTCTCCATCGAGTCTGAATGAGATCCTTGCTGGGTAAAGTAATCTTGGTTGTAGGTTTTTCTGTTTCATCACTTTAAATGTGTACTGCCACTCCCTTCTGGCTTGCAGAATTTCTGCAGAAAGATCAGCTGTTAACCTTATGGGGATTCCCTTGTATGTTATTTGTTGCTTTTCCCTTGCTGCTTTTAATATTTTTTCTCTGTATTTAATTTTTGACAGTTTGATTAATACGTGTCTCGGCATGTTTATCTTTGGGTTTATCCTGTATGGTACTCTCTGTGCTTCCTGGACTTGACTATTTCCCTTCCCATGTTAGGGAACTTTTCAACTATAATCTCTTCAAATATTTTCTCACACCCTTTCTTTTTCTCTTCTTGTTCTGGGACCCCTATAATTCAAATGTTGGTGTGTTTAATGTTGTCCCAGAGGTCTCTGAGACTGTCCTCGGAATAAACTTACCTAAGGAGACAAAAGACCTGTATGCAGAAAACTATAAGACATTGATGAAAGAAACTAAAGATGGTACAACAGTGGGAGAGATATACTATGCTGTTGGATTGGAAGAATCAACATTCTGAAAATGACTACACTACCCAAAGCAATCTACAGATTCAATGCAATTCTATCAAACTACCAGTGGCATTTTTCACAGAACTAAAACAAAAAATTGCACAGTTTGTATGGAAACACAAAAGACCCCAAATAACCAAAACAATCTTGAGAAATTAAAACGGCGATGGAGGAATCAGGCTCCCGGGCTACAGACTGTACTACAAAGCTACAGTACGGTACTGGCACAAAAGTGGCACAAGACAGTATGGTACTGGCCCCAAAACAGAAATATAGATCAATGGAACAGGATAGAAAACCCAGAGATAAACCCATGCACACATGGTACCTTATTTTTGATAAAGAAGGCAAGAATATACAATGTAGAAAAGACAGCCTCTTCAATAAGTGGTGCTGGGAAAACTGGACTGCTCCATGTAAAAGAATGAAATTAGAACACTTCCTAACACCATACACAAAAATAAACTCAAAATGGATTAAAGACCTAAATGTAAGGCCAGACACTATCAAACTCTTAGAGGAAGACATAGGCAGAACACTCTATGAAATAAATCACAGCAAGATCCTTTTGGACCCACCTCCTAGAGAAATGGAAATAAAAACAAAAATAAACACATGGGACCTAATGAAACTTCAAAGCTTTTGCACAGCAAAGAAAACCATAAACAAGACGAAAAGACAGCCCTCAGAATGGGAGAAAATATTTGCAAATGAAGCAACTGACAAAGGATTCATCTCCAAAATTTACAAGCAGCTCATGCAGCTCAATATCAAAAAAACAAAACAACCCAATCCAAAAATGGACAGAAGACCTAAATAGACATTTATCCAAAGAAGATATACAGACTGCCAACAAACAGATGAAAGGATGCTCAACATCACTAATCATTAGAGAAATGCAAATCAAAACTACAATGAGGTATCACCTCACTCTGGTCAGAATGGCCATCATCAAAAATTCTACAAACAATAAATGCTGGAGAGGGTGTTGAGAAAAGGGAACCCTCTTGCACTGTTGGTGGGAATGTAAATTGGTACAGCCACTATGGAGAACAGTATGGAGGTTCCTTAAAAAACTAAAAATAGAACTATCATACGACCCAGCAGTCCCACTACTGGGCATATACCCTGAGAAAACCATAATTCAAAAAGAGTCATGTACCACAATGTTCATTGTAGCACTATTTACAATAGCCAGGACATGGAAGCAACCTAAGTATCCATCGACAGATGAGTGGATAAAGAAGATGTGGCACACATATACAATGGAATATTACTCAGCCATAAAAAGGAACGAAATTGAGTTATTTGTAGTGAGGTGGATGGACCGAGAGTCTGTCATACACAGTGAACTAAGTCAGAAAGAGAAAAACAAATACCGTATGCTAACACATATATATGGAATCTAAAAAAAAAAAAAAAAACTGGTTCTGAAGAACCTAGAGGCAGGACAGGAATAAAGACGCAGACGTAGAGAATGGACTTGAGGACACGGGGAGGGGGAAGGGTAAGCTGGGACGAAGTTAGAGTAGCATTGGCATATATACACTACCAAATGTAAAACAGATAGCTAGTGGGAAGTAGCTGCATAGCACAGGGAGATCAGATCAGTGCTTTGCGACCACCTAGAGGGGTGGGATACGGAGGGTGGGAGGGAGACGCTAGAGGGAAGAGATATGGGGATATATGTATACATATAGCTGATTCACTTTGTCATACAGCAGAAACTAACACAACACTGTAAAGCAATTATACTCCTATAAAGATGTTGAAAGAAAAAGAAGAAAGAAAGGAAGAAAGAAAGAAAGAAAGAAAGAAAATGTATCGTATGATTCCACTCATATTAAGTTTAAAAATAGGCAAAACTAAACTATGTTGTTTTGGAATACATGTATAAATGGTAAGACTGAAAGTAAAAGTAAGAAAATTATTCCTACAAGAGTGATACAGCTATTTATTTCTTGGGGAGAAAGGCAGTGTTGTGCTGGGGAAGGGGTTCTTGGGGGGCCCCTGGGGAGCAGCACCCTGATAATCAAAGCCATGGGGCAGATCATTCCAGGAAGAGGGAACAGCAAGTGCAAAGGCCCATACATAGGCAGGAAGGAGCTGACACGCAAAGGGCACAGTGATGTCCCTGGAGCCTAGTGGAAGGGAATGAAGTCAGAGAGGCAGACAGCCAAGATCCAGAGATGCAGGGCCCTGCAGGCCAGGGTGTCTGGTTTAGATTTTCCTCCAGGGCAGAGACAGGGAGAGAGGCAGCCTCTTATGTGAGTTCCAGGTGTTTACACCTGTGCCAGGCAAGGGGCAGGGTGATGAGAGGAAGCCTCAAAAAGAGGGAACCTGAGCTGGACTCTGAAGCAATGAGAATGAGTCAAAAGCAGAGTAAAAAGGATGGGGGCAGGGCCTGAGTCAGACTGTGCACAGAACTCTGAGCAGTGACTTATGACTGGAGCACAACATGCAAAGAAGGGATTGAGCAGGTACTGCTGAACTCTGTGAACCTGAAGCCATGGGGAACCAAGGTTCAGGCCATTTACAAACCTTTGCAGGCCCTAGGTCTCTAATTTGGAGGCTCCACCCTAAAGCATATTAGGCATATTATCTTGTACCCACATCCCATATTAATGTTTTGTCTGTTCAAAAAAGTTTTAATAATTTTTATAACTTTCAGGTTAAGAACTGTTATCATAAAGAGATGGCAGAGTGTACATCGTAGTTAAAGCCGTGTGACAGATACAGGTAAATTCATTACACTATTTTCTCTTCTTTTGTGCATATGTTAAAATTCCTATAATAAAAAGTTACAACTGAAAGAATGATTATTTTTGCTACTGAGATTAAAACTTTATTATATTTATAGAAAAACTTTTGATTCGAGTTGAGCCATTAAATCATATCTTGCAGACATTTAATTAAACATTTAATAATTTTATAGGGAAAAAAGGATTTTATTTGAGATAATTATCAGAGGCAGCAGACTACTTTTTAAGTATCAAAAGAGTTATACTCATGGGATTTTATGAAAATGCATCCCTTACCAGTTTTTTATTTGCTTGATTGTCTTCTAATGAATTCCTTACTTTTAAAGGGAGAAACTTAGATCGAAATCACTTAATGAGGATACAATGTACAAAGTATAAAGAGAAAAAAACGGGGAAAATGCTGCTGCTTGCCTTTCTTCCTTTTTTCTCTTTTATTTATATGCAAATTTAGAAAACTGGCTGGCTGGCTATGGGCATATCTGGATGTGTTTCTCAAAAGTAAAAGCCTAAGTGAAATAAAAATATCTAATGCATCAAATCATCCAAAGCTCAAGAGAAATCCACATGGCAGCTTAAGAATCTTCAGCATGTGGTACAGAATTTCTTAGGATAGAAGGGAGTCCTCCAATTTAACAAGAATTTACTACCTCAGTAGCTCACAGGACAATGAACTAAAAGATATAATAGTGTTTTATTAAGATGGGAACATTTTCCTTAAAGGTAACCATATGCAAAATAGGCTCTGTGGGTCAGTTCTGTCCCCTCAGTATCTCCAAAGTTACAGACTGACTGAAGGACATAAGTGACTTGCCCTCCCTCTTCTAAACAGTAAATGTAGGAAGGATAATTAGTAAATGCTTATTGGTTGTCTTAGTCAATGCTGCTGCTATAAAATACCATAGACCGCGTGGCTTACACAATAGACATTTATTTCTCACAGTTCTGGAGACTGGGAAGTCCAAGATCAAAGTGGCAGCAGATTCGGTTTTTGTTCAGGGCTCTCTCCCTGGCTTGCAGATAGCCACCATCTAGCTGTGTGCTCACGTGACCTCTTTGTGTGAGCACAGAGAGCGAGCTCCGGTGCCTCTTCCTCGTCTTATAAGGGCACTGATCCTACCATGCAGGTACCTCCCCCAGGACCGTTTCTAACCCTAAGGCCCTCACCTCCAGGCACCATCATATTAGGGGTTAGGGCTTCAACATATAAATTTTGGAGGGACACACACATTCGGTCCTTAACACTGGTTAATACTAGTTCCACAGTCTGGTCTGATAAAACGCCTGCAGTGAAGCTGCACCACCAGATGCCTGAGCCAGGGCTCTAAACCTCTGCTTTCTACCTAGCTGCCCACTTAAGTAGCCATTCACTGCACGGTGAAGGCGTGTCCCAACCCAGCAGCTTTAGGCACTGAAGAGTGACCTCACTCTACTGACACTTCTTTCCTAGAAGAGGCAATCTATAATGCCCCACGCCCTCCCTGCCTGCCACCCCACACACAGATAAACATACTCCATCCAAAGAAATGAATCAATACACTTCCAGACAATTATTTCACACTTTCTCCTCTCTCTTCTCAAAATTCCAATACCTTGTCCTCCCTCTTTGCTGTCTGCTGATTACCCCGTTTCCTGTTTCACTAAGATGGTAGAAGTGATCTCTTGACTTCTCCCAACGGCTCAACAGGACTCTACCTGCCTGCATCCCGGCTCAGGTTCTCTGGCTTCCCTCCTGGCCATGCTCCTACTGAAGGCAACTGGTACGTGGGTAGCACCGCATTCCTGCTCCCCCTGACTAGGCAGGGATACAGCTCTCGTCATCTCTCCCCTCTCTCACATCATCCATTTCTCCCCCTCTGCTGGATCAGTCCCACTGGCACACAAAATATGCCGTAATTTTTCCCTCCTTAAAAAAAGTCTTATTGTAAATCCACTGTACTTCAATTTACAAATCAACAAAAATTTTAAAAGAAAACAAGTTTTAACCCCACATCCCTCCTTGAGTTACCACCCTCTTTCCCGGAACCACTCTTTTACAACAAACTCCTTGAAAGTTCCCCATATTCCATTTTCTCTCCTCCCATTTTCCCTTGAGCCTTCTTAGACTGAGGTTTCACCCCCGCCACTCCATCCAAACTCCTCTTGTCAAAGATACCAACGACCTTCATGACACCCATGACCAAATAAAATGGTTTCTTCTCCGTCCTCAACTTACATGACCCATCAGCCATGTCTGACGTAGTTGGTCGCTAGCACCTTCTTCTTCCGGCTTTCTCCTGCTGACTCTCCCTCCCCTTCACCATCTCCTCTATTAGCTCCTTCCTAACGCCACTGTCTCTAACACGAGCACACCCCCAGGGCTCAGGCCTCCGACGCTTTCTCCTCTTATCCTCATTCTCCTTCTGATCTCACAGTCTCTGGGCTGTAAATACCATCTGTTATAATTCACTGACAGTTGCCATATTTATACCTGCAGACGTGTCCCTAACCTCCCTATTCATATACCCAGCGGCCTAGGACACCCCTCCAGTATGCACAAACTTGACACAACCAAAACTGAGACCTCAGCTTGTTCCTAGACCTGCTCCTCTCTCACTTTCCTCAACTCAGCAAATGGCAACTCCTGCCTTCGACCTGCTCGGGCCAAATCCTGCAGGGCAACGTTGAATTGCTCACTTGCCCTCACATAACACAACAAATCTCTCGCCAAATTCTGTTTGGCCTCAAAATAAATCCAGATCTGAAACTTACATAGAAACAATACTAAAGCAACTAGGGCATAACATTAACAACTGTTGGATCTGGATAAAGTTTATACAGAATTTCTTAGACTCGTCTTAAAACTTTACTGTAAATTTAAAATTGTTACAAAATAGAAAAGTTAAAATGAAAGAGAAAAATTTAAGAGACATAACAATTAAATATAATGAATGAATATTGATTAGTTTCTATCTAGAAAGAAATACAGATATAAAAGCCATCTCCGGGATGACAACTATGGAAATCTGAATATGAACTATCTATTAGTTTGGTATGATAATGGCACTCTGTTTCTGTAGGAGAACATCCTTCTTTCCCGGAGATTCATGCTGAAGCACAAAGTCTCGTGACATCTGTAACTTACTTTGAAATGGTTTACCAAAAATGGCATAGGTAAAGCAAATAAGTCAAAAATGTTGATGAATATATGGGTGTTGGCTAAATTTTCCCTTTTTTATGTTTGAAATTCTTCAAAATTAAAACTTTTTTAAAATTCCTAAACTCTTCTTACGACTTCCACTACTACTACATTGGTTCAAAGCCACGGAGAACTCTCCCTGGATGACTGCAGTAGCTTCTTCTACCTGGTCTCTCATGCCCCTCTTACCTCTCCACAATCCATTCTGAACACATCAGCCAGTGTGATTAACATTAGAATGTTAATCAGACCACATCCCCACCATGAGTTCAAAACCCTCCAATGGGTGCTTTCGTAGAGTAAACGCTAGTCTTTCCAGGGATCTCAGGGCTCTGTACCATCTGGTCACCCCCTTACCTCACCTCCTACTTCTCTCTCCACCACACGCCCTCAGCCCCATACACCCCTGACCTCACGTCAGCCAGGTACGCTCCTCCTCAGGTACTTGCACCTGCACCCCCTCCACTCAAGAGGTCTCCTCACCTCCTAGGCCTTGGTCCAAATGCCACCTTCTCAACTGTGACTTCCTGACAACCCCTAAACGCTGATACCCACACACACTCCTGATCTTTCTTTCAGCTTAATTTTCCTCCAGAGTGTTCCAAGCCAACTGATATCCTATAGATTTTATTTACTTGTCCATTGTTTCCTCTCCCAGTGAAATGTAAACTATGTCCCAAGCACTTCAGGACTGCTGGCATACAGTAGGCACTCAAAATATATTTGGGCAATGCATGAAACAAAGACTCGGCAAATAATCCCTAGAAGGCTGTTAGCGCTAAAAATGTGTTCACTCATGCTAAAAACATTTATTGGGCACCTTCTATGTGCGAGCACAGTCCACGTGCTGGGTATTCAAACAGGGGTAAGATGGACCTTTGCCCTAGAGGAGTTTATAGGTTAGCTGATAAAAACAGAAGTAAGAGCAATGGACGGTTATTGGTATTATTAAGGGGGTACACAAAAGTGGGAACTGTCGGGGCTACTAGGGGAAAAAGAGAATGGGAGTAGGATGCCTGCTTCGTGGAGGAGGTAAGGCCATACAGCTTATAACGATTTGCTTCCAGATCTGCTCTCGCTAGACACTAAGCACAGTGCCTGCCATAAATTCCTCACTCACTAAATGCCCAGATTTGCTCAGTGAGGGTAAGTAAACAGAGTCTTGATGGATGAGCAGATATTTGTCAGGACAAGGAAAGGGAAAGGGCATCCTGTGTGTGTGTGGCGGGGGGTGGGGCGGGGGTGGCGGGGTAACAGTATGAGCAAAGGCCAAGGGGCAGGAACAGGCACGGCACGTCTACCTAGCAGTACAATCCAAAGAGGGATGGATTTTTATAAATCCTCATGAAATCCTTAAGAAAAGCCAAAACTTGTTCAAGAAATGAGTCCACACAGAGGAGGTCCTTCTTTGCTTCAAGGGCAACTATAGTGCTGCTACTAATCATCATTAGTATGATAACAGCTAACGTTTATTTAAGTGCTTGCAAATGTGAGTGCTTTATATGTCCAGAAAAACTCTAGGGCCTCATTTTAAATTTGAAGTACTATTTTGACCCATGTTAAGTTTCAAGACACTGATGCAGGGTGAGTCAGTAAGTAATAGAGACAGGCAGGTAGAATGGGCACCCTAGACCCTGATGCCTGCTGGGCCCTGTGTGCCCTGATTTCTTTGCCAAAATATAAGCCTCCTGATTCCACCACAAGGGCCTTATCCTGCTGTTCTGGAAAAGTGAAGGACTTTGGTGCCAAATTTCATTTCACTTTAAAAGTCAGAAAGCCAGAAAACCATGTTCTCTCTCCAATCTCCAAGAAGCTTTTCTTAAAAGGGAAGAAGTTTTTAATTATTATTATATATTACTATATATAATTTAAATTATTATAAAATAGAAATAAAGCCTAGATAAAATGCATATGGGACACTAAGTATTATGCACACTTGGAGTAGTATTATTTGACTAGGTAAGGGGATTCAATTCATCTTTGCCCGCCTTTAACACAGAGGAATTCAGGTTGATCAAAAGTAATTACTTTTCTTGAACTCTTACTATGTGTTAGGCATAGAAACATAGAAATTATCTTAGGTACTAGGTACTTCATAGAAATTATTTTATTTAATCATTATGACAAGTCTGCCAAGTTTTTAAGATTATTAGCCTTTTTACAGATAGGGCAACTGAGGTTTAGAGAGTGAAGTAAAGAAACACTGTCATTTATCCATCAAGGAAAGAGGTCCTAATTTTCCAGCTAACATCTGACACAGAACCCAGCATGTAGTAAATGCTCAAAAATGTTTACTAAACCACATAAGTATTGGGAAGAAACAGAAATAAGAATTTTAAACTTGTGAAGCAAGAGAAGCTTTTAGACTTTAGTACATGAGAGGTTTGGCCAGGATTCATTTAAACCCTTCATAATTCAAAATAAAAACAATATTTTATTTTGAATTGATCAACTTTAAATGATACACACAGGTTCAAGTCCTACTTCAGAATTAGAATCAACAAGGATGGAAATCAGCTCAAATTGGACACATTTTCACAACTAAAATTAATAATGGGAGAGAAAATCACAGATGAGAACTACCATCTGAATGAATAACAGAAGAAAAAGAAGAGTGTCCTTTGAAAAGGACACGTAAAGAACAACTTTGGAGGAAATTCTGCATCTGGCAACTTCTTGAGGTCTGTATGGACCTATCAACTAGTGTTACAGGTACAAATTTAAGACTCTCACACCTTATCTCACAAAATAGGGCATGTACCAGTGAGAATTTCTTACTTGGTTTCCATTTTCCTGGAAACGGTATCCCAATTTTCAGGTCATTGGGTTGGACCTGAGAAAAGCCAGAAAGCACTTCTACAATGCCTGCCCCCTCCAGCCGGTCATCTATGCCTGTCCCCACCCTCCCACCCACAGAGAAGAAAGGGACACCTAAAAGAAAGATCAGTGATGGCTGTGGATGAAAGCTGGTTTCCATTGATAGGAGCACCAAATAAGATCCAGCATAAGTAATGAATCTGCACACGTAATGACTCTCCCAGCATCCAGAACAATAAATACCATAGTGAGGCTTAGTGGTACACACTCCATTGTAGGAAGGTCTGGAAGGATCCCATTACAAGATGGTCACTTGTTATTCCATGGATATCACCAGACAAATATTGTTCCTCGGTATCCAAAGATTCAAATTCCATAAAGAAAATTCAATATTTTATATACTTCAATATTAATTCTGTCACTCAAATCCATCATAAAATGCATTCACAAGATACTCTCTACATGGACCAATTCTTAGATTTGTTTATCTCAAATTTGGTTTGCTAACCCAAAGTACCCATTATAACATGATGACTCAGCCCTGTCCCCAGGGAGTGCTACATACGCATGTAGCCCTTTGCTAAATTGTTGTGTCTTTTTCCCCTCTTACGCTCTGAGTACCAGGGAACAGCAATTTTGTCCTCTTTACTTGTAAATCCCCCAGCACCTAGCCCCTGCTACATAAAGACCCTTTGTAACCATTTGGGAAATTGAAGTGAATTAAGTCCTGTAGGCATATGATTTTTTTCTGGATTTTCTGGGACAATCTAGGTTTCAAATATTCCCAAAAGCATACACTGTCCCCAAAAGCATACAAGCATGCTCACGCTTTCCTGACTGCATGTCCTGGTTTGTTTTGTTTTTTTTAATGTTGGACCCTGACTACAGACTGCTGAGTTTATGACACATAGCCAGTTATCATGGGCCCCATACCCTGATATTTTTCTGTAAAATATGACCCAGTTGGTATAGCCAATAGTGAGGTGATAATTTAACTTGGTTTTCTTTCTTTTTCCCTTAGATGTTTAATTTTTGTATGTTTGTGGCAGGAGCGGGGTTGGGGGAGGAAAGGTCATCATGTCAATTCTATGCACTATATTATCCTCTTCAGAGGACCAGACAAAGGTTGGAAGGCAGACCACACAAGGAACACAGGAAGGTCCCTGCTCAAAATCATCTCTATTACGTATTTACCCATGAGAGATTTATGTTCAATGAGCAAGGTTTTTTTTTCCCAACAAAAAGATAAACAAAAGGGTTCAGTCTTAGTCATACATTGGTATGAGGCACTGCTAATAAAAGCCAATTCCATTCTTAAATGAGCCAAGTACTTAGCAAACATGGGATTTTTGTGAAGGAAGGTAAAGTGAGGACATTTTAGAAAAAGGTCAGATGGCCCTAGATATGTAGAGAAGAAAGGGTGGGAAGAAATGCCCAGGGCCTCGGCTTGGCAATAGGGCTGCAGTCACCTCTCAGCTCTTCCTCTCCTCTTCACCCTTCATGCTAAAGTTCCCCAAACCCACCAGACTCCTCAGGCGTTTTCCACTTCCTGAAGCAGGCTTTGGCACCCTCACTCTTGCTCTACCTGGCCAAAGTAATCACCCTTAAAAATTCAGCAGTGTCACCTCCTCCAGGAAGCCTTTCCTGCCCCCTTCGTCCCCATCTCAATCTTCCCTAGGACTACAGGTACACCTTGGAGATATAGTGGGTTCTGTTCCAGACAGACCACTGCAATAAAGCAAATATCACAATAAAGTGATTCAAATGAATTTTTGGCTTCCTAGTGCATATAAGTTATGTTTATGCTATACTATAGTCTATTAAGTGTGCAATAACATTATATCTTTAAAAATGTACATATCTTAGTTTACAAATACTATATTGCTAAAAAGAGCCAAAACACACTAGTAACATCAAAGATCACTGTTGACCATAACAAATATAATAATAATGAAAAGTTTGAAATTTTGTGAGAATTACCAAAATGTGACACATACATACAAAATGTGACAGGAAGTGAGCAAATGCTGTTGGAAAAATGATCCCAATAGACTAGCTCGACGTAGGGTTGCCACAAATCTTCAGTTTGTAAAAAATACAGTATCTATGAAGTGCAATAATGCAAAGCCCAATAAAGCAAGGTATGCCTATAGTGTATTTGAAAGACAATAAACTTGAGCTGCTTCTAATTAAACTTAGTCCTCTAGTCTCTAGAGGTTCAATCCAGTCACTGATCCAAATAATTCATTCAGTAGACATTTACTGGGCTCTCACAATACACCAGGCATGTGCTGAGCTGTGGGAATGAAAAGATGAAGAAGACAGTCCCAGAAGTCATGGTCTTGGTCAGTTTAGTAACAGAGAAAGATGCAAATAGTGAAAATAACAAGTCTCCAAGTGCACTAGTACAGAATTACTAACAGTGCCAAGAGAAAGCAATGAAGTCTGGTCCCAGGCTTTCATAAACTGGAGGTGAAGAGGAAAAAGAAAAGAGGCTATGATATGCAAATAAAACACCACAGTGCCCCCTTTCCGTATTTGCTCTGGATGCGGTAACATATAATGTTCCTGAGCTTTCTCTAACATTGTGCAGTTGAAATAACACAAGCTCCTGGATTTAGGCAACGCTGGGTACAAATCCCAGCTCTGTGGCTTACTAACTGTGTGAGCTCTATAGGTACTTTCGCTGGACTTATCTTTGCCTTAAACATTTTTGCTGCGTAACTAATTGGCCGTACGTAAGGCAAGGCAATTTGCTGTAAAAGATAAAATAACCGGTTGACAGTTGGTCTCATTTCTCCATGGATGCAGTACTCCCATTTTTATATTACATAAATCTTAGCCCTCATAATGGTCTACACAGTGGCACAGAGTTGAACCCGCATTTCCCATAGAACTCTGCAACAGCTATTGACAGACAGGTGACAATATGTCAAGAATTAAAACGATCCTGTTTTTCTTTCTTCTTAATGAAGGAAGAAATTTTAGCAAAAAAGAAAAAGTTCAATGCTGAACGAGGAGACGAATCAATAAGGAAAAAACATTTATACTATGAACAAAAAACTTCAAAGAGAAGTGCTTAGGTACAACCCACAAAATAAAATTAGTTATCTGCACAGCATTGCCATGAATCTACACACATTTTTTAATGTATTCAAATATTTTGTATTTTGTAATAAAGTCTTTTTATTTTTGTTATTCATTTAATTTTTTTATTCACTTTCACTATTACATCTTTGAAGGCAAAACTGCCTTATGGCTAATTAGTTACGTGGCAAAAATGCTTGTGGCAAAGATGTTTACAGCAAAGATGCTTATGGTGGAAATACCAGACATGAGCTGTATGGTGCTGGGTCGGTTACTCCACCCTTCTTTGCTTTGGTTTCTACATGGGTAAGAAAGGCTTTTAAGATCTAACTATGACAGATGGTGGTTGTGAGGGTTAAGTGTAAAGGCCCCATTACAGAATCCGGAATATAACATAACCTCGGTAAACAACTCTTTCCCCTCCCTGCTGGGGGTCTGGTTCTCCTACCAGCATTAGGTGTTCACTGTATCTGCAAGAAAACCTATTGTGATATAATCAGATATAAGATGAAAATATGCAATTTCATTACATCTGTGGCTAAATACACGGAGTACAGGCATTATCAGAACGCTGCAGAATTAATCGACATGGCCAAGACTTGTATACTAATCTTTAATGCCAACTCTGCTGCTAACCTTGGCCTGGGTGTCGGTGCACCATGTGTGTGGCACGGCACAAATGGCCTCACTCACAGTACATTGCCTGCACAACAGTGTCATTAACCTTCTACACAGTTGAGCCCTAGGCACAGTATATAGCCTCCCATCAGTTGGCAATTGCTCTGAGACAGTATATAGGAAACATTTTAAAAACTGGCCAAATTTAAAGTGATTTTTCTGAAATACTTTAATTCGCTCAAATCATGCCAGCCCTACAGACACAGACAGCGGCTCAACTTGCATTCAGAATGGAAATCATTGGCTTTCATCACTTTTATTTAGCTAAGTTTTCCAATCTTATGGACAGCTCATTATGAATTTAGATTTGGGGAGGCCTGCAAATAAACCGTAAAGACTTGCTTCCCCGATAGTCACTTAGAATCTGTTCAAATCTTCCCAAAAGGGACATGGCTGGACCTCCTGTTGCTCTGTTCCAAGTGCCCACCGTTCCCACCACCACCACCTGACATACAACACATTCACCCCTTACATTACTAGGTGCTATACTCAAACATCAGGAGTCATATGCCATGTCCCAACTTTTAAGACAATTACAGCCAAATTAGGAATGACAGAGGATTCTTTTAAACCTCCTGTCTGCCCCTGGCTAAGGAATGTGGCCACCATGAGCTAATCACAGAAGGGCGAAGAGCCAGGAGGAAACAGAAGGCAAGTGCCCCGGTAACAGCAGGAGGGGGGAGGTGAGTGCAAGGGATGGGGTGGGGTGGAAAGACGAAAGAGAATGAGAGAGAAAGAGAGGGCAAAGCAGACTGGATTCCCAAGAGGAAACCACAAAGCGCTTGCTTCTCAACAGTCTCAACTACGGTTCTCCTGATGGCAAACTGAGATACAAGACCCAGAAGACCCCACGGCCAGGGCCATAAGGAAGAGGCCCTAGAAAGGAGTCACATCACTTAAGTATTACAGCTTAGGGCTCCCTACCTAAGGTAATGAACAACTTAACTAATAACAGAATCAACTGCCCCAAACAGCCCACTTGAAAGGGAACCAGGCACTGAGAGACACTCTAGTTTAACCCCCAGAATGACTCCATAAATAGGAGTCATTTCCCCTTTACAGAAGAGGCATCTGGGAAAGTTAAATTATTCGCTAAGGGTAACAGAGCTTGAGCCAGGACATGAACCAGGTACATCTGATTTCCATCCTCAAATATGTTCAAGATCCATTGCCCCCTTACCCCTTCGCCTGCACTTAGGAAGTAACCAACAAATATTATGTTTAACAGCAAACTCCTGTCCCCAGAAGCCACGCTGACCTCCTAAGGCTGCTCAGACTGTCCTGCCCCAGCAGAGAGGGCTTTACCAAAGCCAGCACTGAGGGAATCCAGCCTATTCCTCCCTCCCTCTTGGCAGAAACAAGCTGTGTCCTCCTCAGAATCACCTGGGCAAATTTTAAATCTCTGTGGTTCAAAGATATTCACTGTGTGTTCTGACATCTCTCATGTGGTGCTTCAAAAGCCTGGGCTTCCAGAGGCACAGCAGGCCTGGCTCCCTGCTGAAGTAGGACACTATTTCTCATCCACTTCTGTCACATCGCTACTCAGCAGCCAGCCAAAGGCTCCGATGCTCTGAACTCAGATAGGTTTGGCATCTTTTTTGTATGTTGACATCCCTGTGAGCCCACATGGATCCTGCCCCCTTGGGGTTCCACAGGATGAAAGAGTTTTGCTCTAAATTGAAAAGCTGCTCTCCTGGCATCTCCTTGGATTTCTCCTCTCAAACACCAGAGCCACCTCTGCTAGGGAAAGTGCCATGGCCAGTGCATGGTTGTGACATGCTACAGTCCTCCCTTGGTCACCATGGAGGATTGGTTCCAGGACCCCCACGGGTACCAAAATCCTCAGATGTTCAAGTCCCTTTTACAAAATGGCACAGTACAGTCAGCCCTCTGTATTTGCGGGTTCCACATCCATGGGTTCCATATTCTCGGGTGTCACAGCCACAGATACAGAGGGACAACTGTACTATTTGTTGCTTCTCCTGTTACACCAACTTGACTAACAGACAATTCAATGATGTTGAAGGTAGCTAACATTCACCACCCCCTTACTATGTGCAAGACACCTCTCTAAACACTTTATATATGTTAACTCATTTAGTCTTCACAATGGCCCCATGAGGCAGGCATTATTCATATGCGCGTTCTACAAATAAAGAAGCTGAAGCGTAGGGTGGTCAAACAACTCTCGCAAACATCCCACATATATCTTTATGATAGAGAGGAGATTCCAACTCATACTACCTGGCTCCTAGAGCTCACTACACCATAATGCTGCTGTAAACCATATGCTGAAACCATAAATGTCTCCCAATATTATGTGAGCATAACATGAGCTTCATATTTGCTTACGTGCGATTTAATCTGCCAGAAACACTAGGTGAATGCAGAAAACTGTAATGAGTTGACCTAAGCAGTGCAGGAATACACAAAACACACACATACCACACACACACACACCCCTCAATATCTCCAAGCTACTTCAATTCACATATGTTGTGAGACACATCCACCTATGTTACAACTGTCCCTCCCATTTCAGATCACCCTCCTTCCAGCCCCTCACAGTAACTTATGAGCTGTAACCCTTCCAACACTGTTTTGGACTGAACTGTATTCCCACTAAATTCATAGATTGAAGCCCTAACCCCTAATGTGACTGTATTTGGAAATAATCCTTTAAGGAAGTAACTAAGGTTAAATGAGGTCATAAGAGTGGCATCTTATTCCAGTATGACTGGTGTCCTTATAAGAAGAGGAAGGGACACCAAGGATGAATGTGCAAGAGGAAAGACCATGTTACGACACAGGGAGAAGGG
This sequence comes from Hyperoodon ampullatus, assembly GCF_949752795.1. Taxonomy (NCBI): domain Eukaryota; kingdom Metazoa; phylum Chordata; class Mammalia; order Artiodactyla; family Ziphiidae; genus Hyperoodon; species Hyperoodon ampullatus. Next base: position 83,974,269 of record NC_136921.1, on the reverse strand, counting down.
GACCACATGCAAGCCAAGGAGAGAGGCCTCTGGAGAAATCAACTCTGTAACATTTTTATGATCTTCGACTTCCAGCCTCCAGAACTGTAAGAAATACATTTCTGTTGTGTAAGCCACCCAGTCTGTGGTATTTAGTTACGCAGTCCTAGCAAACTAATATACCAACACCAAATTACAAGCAGACTTCAGGTCCTTTTCGAGGTAAAGTGTCATATTTATTACAGTCTTTATGTATTTCTTAACCATTTAACATGTGTAGAACTGTGCTACTATTTTTATCAGGTTCCTATCTTTATTTATTTATTTATTTATTTTGTGGTACGCGGGCCTCTCACTGTTGTGGCCTCTCCCGTTGCGGAGCACAGGCTCCGGACGTGCAGGCTCAGCGGCCATGGCTCACGGGCGCAGCCGCTCCGCGGCATGTGGGATCTTCCCGGACCGGGGCATGAACCCGTGTCCCCTGCATCGGCAGGCAGACTCTCAACCACTGTGCCACCAGAGAAGCCTGCCTATCTTTATTTAAAATGTGTCACTGATGATGTTTCGAGTGTTGTGCCTCCACTCATTTTTCTCCTAAGCCCTGTATTGTGCTGTTATGTTTTTTGGTGCAATTTTGCATAGTGTGGCAGTTTTTAGGAATGCATATGTCATGTTATAGCCCAAGTGGCTGGACTGCCACTCAGGGGTAAATGATTTATAGATCCTGAAGATAAAGCATAAAACATCATGTTTCTATAGCCTTCTTCAGGCACCCTGAGGAGGCAGGTTCTATGAAAAAAAATCTCAAGAAGGGCAAGCACCAAGCTCAGATATATAGCATGTATGTGTATTTGTGTGGGTACATCTATAGAATACAATACCATGTAAGTAAAAAAAGTTAAAGTATTTATATCTGGGTGGTAGGCTTTGGAGTGTTTTTTCCCCCAATTTTTTAATAAACATTATTTTTACATTTAAAAATTCTCTATAATCAAAGTTGATTGTAATGATTTTCATGATCCTGTTCCAAATCAGAAATAAATATCTTTTAACATAGACTAAACAACAATAAGAAATGGCATATAAATTCAAAAACTGGCAGACAGGAATTAAATAAGAACAGTAGGCCTTAATAAATTGTTATTCCTCCATATACTCTGTCCTTTTCATCACTAGCCATGTTGAATAAAATTACTGGAAAAATTACAGAGCCTTGAGAAATGTAGGATTTAAAGAAAACTGACCAGCAGTACCTCAGATACAGACAGCTTGGCCAAAGCATGGCCTCTCTGATATTTTTAGCAAAAATCTGTTTTCCTTAATTAGCCAGTACACATGAATTATAGCGGCCTAGCCATATGCCATCAAGGAATGTGAGAGGCTTGATGTAAATGGAAAACCTGAGTTCACTCTTCACAGATGGTAGGTGTGGAACAGAAAGAGGGGGAAAGGTTTCAAAAGCTTACTCAAGGCAAAAGAGAAAAGGGTCTATAGTTCAATTCATCAATCTTCAAAATTTCTATAGTGAAGGTGATATTGTCTTAATAATACTAACAACTTCAAAGAGGGCCTGATTGAGCTAATGAAACAGCACAGCATCAAGGCACTGTGTCCCAGAAATATTACAGATGGGCATACAGAACTGTTCTAATGTTTCTATTATATAGTGACACTCTGAGCAATGGTGACTGTGCCTGGTGCTATAAGACCATATTCTTTTTCTTGAAACTCTGACAGAACTGCTAATAGTATTGTAATCCTCAAGCAGGATTTAGCAAACTATGGCTGGCTGGCCACATCCAGCCTGCCATCTGTTTTCATATAGCCCATAAGTTAAAAACAGTTTTTAAATTTTTAAACGGTTGAAAAAAAAATTTTTAAGAATAATGCTTCAGGACACATGAAAATGATAAGTTCAAACTTCAACATCCATAATTAAAGTTTTATTGGAGCCCAGCCACATACGTTTGCTTTGTCTCTGGCTGTTTTTGTTGAGACAATAGCTGAGTTGTAATTGTGACAAGGTTCATGTGGCTGAAAATATTTCTTTTCTGGCCATTTACAGGAAAAGTTTGCTGCTCCCTGCTCCAAAGTTAAAACTGACCTCGATACAAGCCATAGATTTAAAACCATTTAAAATAGTCAAGAATAGTCTTGAACACCAAGACATTCACGGGCTCGACCAAATTTGAACAATAACTCGATGTATAACTACATACCTTAAAAGTTGTTCATCAATCCAAGGACTGTTGTGTATTAATGGGAAATAATCACCATCACAACAGTAACAAAAGAACTCAATCCTGTACTTTTCAAGAACTAAGAGGTTGTCCTTCAATTTTATGATTCATTTTTTCCAGACTCATGATCAGCATCAATGAGTTGCTTATCATATATCCCAGTACTAAAAAAATGAAGGTGCCATTTCTCTAGAAGATAAGATAATACTTTCTTATTCTCCCCTTCAAAAACTACATCGATCTTCAGGAGAACTTTGGTGGTAAGCTTTGTACATGATGTCATGATGAATGGAAAAAATCATCAAAGCTGAATTTTCTCTTTGGCAAAATTTCACCCATCATCAGACTGTAGAATACATGGAAGATTCTAAAACAGTTTACAATAATTCAGTTGGGTTTTTTTTGCAAACAGGTGGCTGGGTTATAAAAACTTGTTGAATATATTCACCACACAATTTCCTGAGATCAAAGACCTAAAGAGCCCTATTCCCTCTCCCCACCCCCATCAATTATTAGGCTCCACTTTCTTACTGAGGTCACAAGACAGTATGGCTGACCTGTCCAAGTAAAACGGCTACCAAATAAAAATAGTGACTGAGTTGGTGGCATGAGGGTAACTAGTTAAGCCACTCTTTCCTCTTTGCTGAGTTATCCTTACTTCAGTGGAATCACAAATTAAGAAGATCACAGAGGGGCTCCTTTGCAGAAATAAAGTCACAGTTCCAAAAGGGTCCCAGATTTCGGTCAATCTGCCTGCCACTGAACAGAAGCATCCAACTATGGCAGCATGTGGGGTAGTTTTAATCAGCATCAACTCTAAAATGGAATTCCTAAAGAAAAGACGATCTTGGGCCCTAATCTTACAATAAGAGTCCACACGGAGCAAACTGCAACCCAAATAAATTACAGTTGACCCTTGAACGACATGGGTTTGAACTGCGCAGGTCCACTTATATGCAGATTCTTTTTCAACAGCAAATACTAAAGTACTACCCTATCCAAGGTCGGGTGTATCTGCAAATGCAGAAGCATGGATGCAGAAGAACCACAGATATAGAGGACGAAAAGGAAAATCACACAAGGACTTTCAACTGTTTGGAGGGTTGGCCCCTGACCCCTGCTGCTGTTCAGAGGTCGACTGTAGTACCAATCTGTGGAGTGTGAATACTCCTTGTCCTATACTTTCAGGTTAACATATGAGCGATTTATCTGTCCAGTCAATTGGAGACTAATCAAAGACATATATAATATGTACTCCTGATGCGTGCTATTAAATGTACTGCACAATATTCAAAAATGATGAGCACGGGTGCCCTCAATGAGAGAGAAGCCACTTATTCTGAAAACTTTATTTCTTATTGAAAATATTTATTTTTATATTATCTTTATGCAATTGTTGTAGGAGTAAAACCAAGCTTCAGTAGCGTCAAACTGTGATCCCCCAGCTAAATGGCTCCCACTTAGAACCAATGTCTCACATGCTATCTCATTTTTACAAATCCTTCTCTCCCTCTTGAAAATCTCTATTTCAGTTGCCAATAAGGATTTAAATGCTTCTGGAAGAAACATCCATCAAGACTAACACAGCCGTTGATGACTGACATCAAGCATAAAAGAAAAAAAAAACACATCCTTGTTTCAACACACTACTTGCTGAACAATTTCTACTTGGTCCATCTGTATTAAATGGGTGTGCCAAAAATTGGACACGCCAGCAGATGGCTACCAGCACTGTTTTGGCATGCCTACTGGTGCTGTTCTATACTGCCAAAAGACCAACTACGATTCCCCTGAAGGGATTCTATAGCTTCTAAAACAGTAACTTATGTAACAGAAAAACTATAGAATCTTTTCATTTGGGCCCTAAATCTACAAGCCCCAGATTTGTGCTGTCCTGCTTTCTAATTTGATTTTTAGTACTTCTGAACAGCAGTCATCTCCTTTCAGAGATTAGTGGTTCTTTTTTTTTTTTTTTTGGAATCGGTTTATTTAAATTTTACAGAAACCTGATTAGAGTTAAGTATGTAATTATAAGTCCAGTAACAATTCTATAAAACTGCACATACAATGCCAGAATTTCTTAAAAGTAACTAATATCATATTCTTGTTTTGCATTAAACATGTAAGACATGTCATGTCTTCCTTATGACAGATTAGTGCTTCTTAACCAGGCATGTGTTATCATATGTACTCAGGGTATTCCTTCCAAGGTAGATATGTCCAGACCCCACTTGGGTCATCACACTGAATCAGACATCCTGGAGTGGAGCTTAGGCATGTGTATTTTGAAAAGCACACCAGATGGTTATAAAGGGCATCCCTGGTTAAAAACAACTTTTCCAGATCGTTTTTTGTTTTTGTTTTTGTTTTTTTTTGAGGTACGCGGGCCCCTCACTGTTGTTACCTCTCCCGTCGCAGAGCACAGGCTACGGACACGCAGGCTCAGCGGCCATGGCTCACGGACCCAGCCGCTCCACGGCATATGGAATCTTCCTGGACCGGGGCACGAACCCGTGTCCCCTGCATCGGCAGGCGGACTCTCAACCACTGCGCCACCAGGGAAGCCCTCCAGATCGTTTTTTATACTGACAAGCAAATAACTATGACATACACATGTGTACACATAGACCAATATAATTCTGCTTAATTCCTCAGGGTGTTGTCTGAATGTTCTCCTTTGCCACCCCAATCTTTCCTCTGAATTCTTGCCTTTGAAATTGTCCCACTGTTTGGTCATTTTCCCAGACAAATTTTAGGCCAAACGGTGTGTATATTAGGCACTCTTCATTTTGGGAGGCAGGATGCCAACTTAGATCAGCAGACCATTCCTAAACAATGCCTTCGTAACGTACAGTCAGTTAACAAATACTTACTCAGCAGAGTCTACATGCTGTGGTAAGGCTGAGAAGAATGTAAGAAAAACAAGATGCAGTTCTTGTGTCCTCAAGGAGCACATGTGAAACAAGTAGGGTGAAAATATACAGACAAGCTAAGAAAAGCTAAATGATCACATAAAGAAAGCATGTTGATTCAGTATTAAATGACTAGGACTTACAATAAAAACTCTGAGAATTCAGAAGAACTACTGCTTACTCCAGACCCAACTGTCATGGCACATTACTGAGAAGGCCTGCAGTTTGAAGAACGGGCAGGGGATAAACAGTAGGGGCAGAGGGATGCAGGTGTTCCATGCCAGGAACACAGAACAAACCAGGGCAGGAATGAGAAATGTATGGACAGTGAAAATACAGCCCTCTGGAAGGAAGAGGGTCATTCGGGTGACTGATACCAAACAGATGGAAGCCACGTTCTAGCTTTCAGACTAAGGAGCCTAATATTTATCTTAGAGTTGTAGAAAAATCATTAAGTTTTTGTTTGTTTGTTTGTTTGTTTTTTGGCTGCGTTGGGTCTTTGTTGCTGGGCGCAGGCTTTCTCTAGTTGCGTCGAGCGGGGGCTACTCTTTGTTGCGGCGCACAGGCTTCTCCCTGTGGTGGCTTCTCTTGTTGAGGAGCACAGGCTCTAGGCGCACGGGCTTCAGTAGTTGTGGCACGCGGGCTCAGTAGTTGTGGCTTACGGGCTCTAGAGCGCAGGCTCAGTAGTTGTGGTGCACTAGTTGTGGGCTTAGCCGCTCCACGGCATGTGGGATCTTCCCGGACCAGGGAACGAACCTGTGCCCCCTGCACTGGCAGGCGGATTCTTAACCACTGCGTAACCAGGGAAACCCCAAATCACGGAAACCCCAAATCATTAAGTTTTAAAGTAACAGATCATGGAGACAGTAGTAGTATTATTTTAGGAAAATTATTTTTTTTGTAGCAAATAAAATATCTATGAGTATGAGATAACGAAGAGACCTGGGAGAACAATTAGGATCGGGGCCATAGCAGTTGGCTTTACAAAGAACTAATGGAAGTCAGTGGCAAATTGGGTTGAGTTTCCAGCTGTAACATAAGAGAGGCATAAAAATGGGAGAAAAAGGGAAGTCAGGAGCAGAAGCAAATCAGAGTTGCCTGTGGGAGACAGCAGAACAATGGCTCAAAAGAAACCTCTGCACTGGACACATGGCTTTGGAAGTAGTTGGTGAGAGGAGAGAACTCCTACAGAGAGGGTGGAAGATAGGATCAGGAAAACAAAGGGTTAAGCTGGAGAAGTAGCCCATTAAAGACCCAGGGAAAATGTAGAATAAACAATGCAAACAAAGGTCCCCGGAAAGGCAAGAGTAAAACCTAGTGGCAACTCAGAAGCCAAGGAGGAAAAGAGTTTCAAAACAAAGTTCATGGGGCTTCCCCGGTGGCGCAGTGGTTAAGAATCCGCCTGCCGATGCAGGGGACACGGGTTCGAGCCCTGGTCCGGGAAGATCCCACATGCCGCAGAGGAACTAAGCCTGTGTGCCACAACTACTGAGCCTGCACTCTAGAGCCTGTGAGCCACAACTACTGAGCCCATGTGCCACAACTATTGAAGCCCACGTGCCTAGAGCCCGTGCTCCACAACAAGAGAAGCCATGGCAGTGAGAAGCCCGCCCACTGCAACAAAGAGTAGCCCCCGCTCGGCGCAACTAGAGAAAGCCCGCGCCCAGCAACAAAGACCCAACTCAGCCAAAAATAAATAAATAAATGAATAAATAAATAAATAAATTTATTAACCGAAAAAACAAAGTTCATCAACATAGTCTTCTGAAACAGAGAGTTCAAGGTCACCGGTATGGACTCAAGCTCTAGTCCCAGGAACCCTGCTGTGTGCCCTAACGCACAGCTGATCTTTCTCCTTTAATCTCCACTGCCTGTCCATACCAACCGTACAGCACACATAAACGTTTAGTTTTTTAAATCTATCATGGAATTAAAAAACTAAAATATCTACACATATGCAGATATTCTGTCACATCTCATATAAAGCTTCTTGAGGGAAAAAATCATAATCGATACTTTACACACTGCCCACCTGCACCGTGCCTTCACATCACCATGCCTCCAGCTATCATTAGAAATAGTTTTAACTAAGTATTAACTATGACCATCCTGGTGATTGTGGTATGCACATAAAGACCAGCTAAATTCAGGGAGAAGACACATACACCAGTACAGTGTCAAGCCTTGCTATTCAAAGTGTGGTCAATGGACCAAGTGGCATCACCTGGGAACTTGTTAAAAATGCAATTTCAGCTGCTATACCAGACCAACTGAATCAGAATCTGCATTTTAACAAGATCCAGGTGACCGACTCCTATGCATACTGGCCTAGAAACTGGTGTCAACTCAGTACAGTATGCAAAGGAAGAGCACTGAGTTACCAAAGAAGTTAGTTGGAGGAGGGGAAGATGGAACATGAGTTTCAGCGCACGGGCATGTGCTTAGATGCTACTTCATCTGCTCAGACCTACAGCTCAGCATTGGAGCCCAGGCCCTTTGCATATGTGGCACAACCAGGCCAGGAAACAATTCCGGCTTTTGATCAGGAACCCAGATACATAAATCCTTCTTCTATTAACTGCCACTAAGTTCATTATAGGAAGGGCTTATGCAGATTCTATCTGCTAGGTTGTTTTTCCAGGCTTTATAAATATTCTGACCTCCTGAAGACCCTGTTTATGCTCCCCATATTTATCCAACCCTAGGATTTATGATATTATTCTGCCTCTCATTCGTTTCTCCCATAAAATTAGGTTCCCCTCTAGGCTTTAGATTGCAATTGCTAAAATACTTTTTCAGAATAATTGAAAGCTAAACCTGAAAATGCAACTTTAATCCCAAATGGAAAGAGCTACACTGACAGCATTGTTGTTTAAGTGACCAGGTGTCAGGGGAAAGCTCCCAAAGGAAAGAACCATTAGACAAAGGCACAGTCATATCTCAAAGGATCAAGACCAAATGGAGCAACAAGTCTCAAAGCAGAATCTTCCCTTCGTTGGGGATGCGCTCGATGCTTCAATATTTCTTTCTCTAACTTTCCTATAGATATATACATACAGAGCGTCACTATTTCAAAATATCTCTGTGCTCCAAGAGTTCTCTGTGGGTCTTTTATTATTTATAACAGCTTTATTGACTTATAATTTACACACCATGAAGTTCACATTTCAGAAATGGAAGAGACTTTCATTCCATCCCCCACTTCAAGCAATGATTCATTAAACTCACCCAGGAATGTAATACAGCCATTTCTTAAAACTCCAGGAAGACAGGCCATCATCATGACCCTCTGACAATATATCCTAGTATCTCAGCTTTTATCAGTGGAAAGAACATCTTGACTAATCCCCCTCTATTACAATGCAAACTATAAAAGTAATGGCATGTGTTAAAGCTGGCTGATTGAAAATACCACTGTAGGCCCTTGTAATCTGACTGCTGTGTTGAAACTCCATTAGGAAGCAAACCTCATTTACTGCATCCAAAGTGAAAATCACAAATTCCAACAAACTACTACCCCCTAGTTTTTCATGGACTACTTTCTTCCACCAGATGGCATGCTTTTGGGGGGCTGCTGGAGCCTGCTCTGAGCTGTTACTTTTCACCTCAGGGATGGTATGAGTAAGTTAGGCGGGTTTTTCTTTCAAAAAGAAAAACAGCAACTCACATGCTCTCACAGAACCTCTTCAGTGTGCTTGGCTTCTCCTGGTTGCGTCTTTGTCGGAACCAGCGTTGAATGCTGCGAACATCCCAGTCCAGCTGCTTGGAGAGGCCCTCCAATCTCTTTTCATCAGGATGCTATGAAACAAGGTACCAGGAAAATCATTTTCATCTTCACCATGAACAGATCTGCCCCTGTCTATATTGGAGATATTTGTTTTTCCTGTATTTTCTATCTGCTACTGAGATTTCTATATTGACCACTGAGGACCGAGGCCTTCCATCAGCAGCATGAACGTAAACAACCACTTAGGACAAGAGAAGTTACTCATTATGAAACAACACTGAAAAATATGAATCTCACTCTAATGCCGGTACTTCTTACAGCAACAAAGGTTCGATGGAACAGCCAGCTGGCTCCACCAGCCTTCAAGGAAAGGAGTTAGGTGAAGGTGAATTTGCAAAAAGACATCATTCCAATATTGCACTTTCTAATGAAAAAATGCTGTACCCATTATCACATATCAGGATAACGCAGGACAGAAGAAAAGCATGGAATAATCCCCAAATACCTCACCTTAGACTAAGGTACCAATTCCACTTACAAAACATGTTTTCTCTTCAGTCTCCCCTCTCCTTGGTTCTTCACACATTCCTCTTCTATTCCTTTCTTGGTCATCCTTTTGACCAGAACTCCATCAAACTTTTTACAATGACTACGCATTACTTGAAGATGCAAACTTGGTAAAGTAGAAAGAAAAACTACCAATATTTATGCTTGCCATAAGATGACATTACTCTGTTTCTCGCTCTCATTTCTATAACATTAGGAGATGACAGACGTAGGTTCAACTCCTTGTTCCAATGAATTCTCTGAGCCTCAGTTTCCTTACCTGTTCAAAAGAAGGTTATATATCCACCTAAACGGTGGAATGTAAAAATGTATGCAAATCTCAGTACATGTTAGTTCTGTCTCTCCTCTCTCTTCGGGGTCTTAGAGAGCATCCTGCCAACAATTACGTGAGGGCGACGTGCCGTACAACAAAACTAAACGGACTTAGTTCTACTCCTTTATTTATTCTACCTTTGCTTTACAATTAAGGAGATGTTAATAATCAGAGGACAGAAACAAAAATGGGGTAGGGAAGGCAGGCCAACCAGCTGTCAAGTTATAAGGGCGGAATGTACATGTGACTCCTTTTTAAAGCCTCTCAAGAAATTCAGAGTGTCAGACACACAGGAAACACAGCAAATGGCTTTAATGTTATGACCGAGGTTATAAAATGTGCTGAGCTTGTGTCTGTAAAAGTTATTTGCGAACCTTCAGTGTGGCGTGTACTTTGAGGTGTTTTTCTTAGAAGTCAGGACACCGTCTACACTCTCCTTCCGTGTCTCTCAATTAGAAAATACGGGAGAGAGAAAATGCACAGCCTACAATATACCTTGGCTATACCATTTTCTTAAAGGAATTCATTTTTAATTTTCATTCATTTCCTAAGTCTATTCAATAGGTAAAGCGTTCACATGGTTCACAAAATAAAAATTATCCCCAATTTCACCTTCCATTTTGTTCCTGTTCTCTCAGTTCCTACCCGCCCCTTCCTACCAGGTAACAGGCTATTCAATCTATTTCTTTCCAAAGTTATCTCACCAAATATAAACAAATTTGAATATGCGTTCTTATGTCTCCCCACCACCACCTTCACACAAATGGTTCTATTATTCTGGACTTTGGGTTTTTCACTTTACAATGTATCTTGGAACATTTCCACATCAAAATATTGGGAACGTTCTCCTTCTTTTGTAGAACCGTTAAGGACATGCCATAATTTACTTATCCACTCCACTATTAATGCGCACTTAGGTAGCTTCCGAACTTCTACTACTACAAACAATGCTGCAATAAATAACCTTGTCATGGGTTATTTTATACACATATATAGAGAGATAAATTCCTGTAAGTGAACGTTGGAGATGAAAGGGTCCATGCATTTGCAATTTTTTTAGATATTGAAAAATTACTGTCACCAATGATTTTACCAATTCATACTCTCACAAGCAAGAGTACCCATTTCCCAAAGCCTCATCAACAGAGTATGTTATTGTATTTTTCAATTTTTTTCTAGCCTGATATATAAAAAGTAGTAGCTCAGTATATCTTTAATTTGATTTCCTCTTTTTATGAAAGAAGGATATTTTCTTGTGTTTTAAAACCATCTGTATTTCCTCTTTAGAACAGTCTTTTCATATCTACTGCCCATATTTTTCTTGATCTGCTAGTAATTTGTTTATTGATTTGTAGAAGTTCTTCAGTTATTAGAGTGATCAAGCCTATATCTGTACCCTAAACTGCACAGTATGTACTGATGTGTCACTTGGGTTTTAGAATTAGCTTATGGTGCATTTTGCTTGTGTTTTTTACTTGCAGAAGTTTTTTAAATCTTGTTTGAATTTATCAACCTTTTCTGTTATAGCTTCTGTATTTGGGGTCATAAGTAGAAAAGCATTCCCTACTCTGAAAGTCCAAGAAATTCTCCTACATTTACAGCTTTGATTCTAATACATTTACAGTTTTGATTCTTACATTCAATCTTTAGTACATTTGGAATATATCCTGGTATACAGTGGGAGGTATGAATCTAATTTTAATTCTTTCCAAATGGCTACCCAGATAGGCCAGTACCATCATTCATGTTTTCTCCATGAGAAATCAAATCTATTCTCCCACCATTCTATTACTCATGTGCCAGTACATATGGTCAGGTTACTCAGAAATCCTTATTTATTTTTCTATATACAACTTTAGAATTAGCTTGTCTAGTTTCAAAATAAACGGGAAAACAAGAAAACCTGTCAGTATTTATAATGAGATTATACCAAGTTCTTATACTAGCATAGGGTGACTTGATATCTTTAACTGAATTTGTCTTTTGTGTCCTTCACAATGTTTGAAAATTTTCCTCACATACCTTGCACATCCTTGTTACACTGATTCCTAGGGATATCATCTTTTTTGGTTTCTATTATAATTAAGAAATTTTCTTATATCTTCTAACTGCTTTTTGTGTGTGTGCGTGTGTGTGTGTATGGTAACTAATCTTGTGCTAACATTTTGTAATGTTTATGGTAGCTTTTCACTTAATTCCCTTAATTTTCCAGGTATACACTCATGTAATAGGATATTACTAGAATGTAAGCTCTGTAAACAAAGGAAATTTTTTGTATCTTTTTTCACCAGTACCTAGAATATAGTTGGGACTTAATTAATACCTCTTGAATGCATGAATAAATTGTCACATAGCAATAGCTTTACCTCCTCCTTTCTAATTTTTATGCCTTTATTTTCCTTCTTTTATCTATTTGCTAATGAAATGTAAAACTTAGCACAATGTATAACAGTGTTTATAAGCATCCTTATCTGTTCCAGACTTTAGTAGGAATATCACAATGTTCTCATTAAGAGGCCAGATTTGGAGCTGATATACAAGTGTATTTATCATGTAAATGAAACCAACTATCCCTAGTTAGATTGTTTTATTTTATTATTTATTTATTTATTTATTTATTTGTGATACGCGGGCCTCTCACTGTTGTGGCCTCTCCCGTTGCGGAGCACAGGCTCCGGACGCGCAGGCTCAGTGGCCATGGCTCACGGGCCCAGCTGCTCCGCGGCATGTGGGATCTTCCCGGACCGGTGCACGAACCCGTGTTCCCTGAATCGGCAGGCGGACTCTCAACCACTGCGCCACCAGGGAAGCCCAGATTGTTTTATTTTAATCAAAATGATGATAGATTTCAGAATCCATGGAGGTGATCATCTACTTTTTTTCTTTATGTCAATTAACATGATGAATTACAAAAATAGATTTTTTTAATATTGAATACAGGGAAGGCCTTGCATTCCTAGAATAAGTCATACTTGGTGGTGATGAATAATTCTTTTAATATGCTGCAAAGTTCCGTTTGTGATTTTTTTATTTCGGACTTTTCATCAATATTAATAATCACAACTGGTCTCTAGTCTTATTTTTTAGTGAGATACTTATCAGACTTTGAGATTACATAAAAATAGAATCTGGATGATTTTCTTAATTTTCTATACTTCAGTATAGTTTAAAATAGCATTGGGATTATCTGCTCTTTAAGAGTGTTAGAATTTTCTTGTGATAGCACACATATGTAGTTGGTAAATTATATTTCATTGAATAATTTTCATTTTATCCAAGTGTTTATATTTTATTTGCCATGTTAATAGTAATATATCCTTTTTATTTTCCTCAATTTATGTGATTGTTGATTATGTTGTTAATTGCTATGGTGTTAACTTGTGCTTTGTTTTTTCTTGATTGGGTTAGCTGACTTTCTGTTAAAAAAAAAAGTAAACAGTTACCTCTGGATTAATTTTCAATACTACAGTTTTACTAACTCAATTTCTATGTTTATCTTTATTAATCTCTTCCTTCTGTTTGCCTTCATTTATTTTGTTGTTGTTTTTCCAATGTTTAAGTAAGTGGTTAAATATATATATATATTTATATAAGTGGTTAAACTTATATAAATAAGTTTTCATCTGAGCACTACCTTGGCACAGTACCATAGCATAGTAGTGCTTTCATCACTGTTTTCTAAATATTCTGAAATTTTATTTTTACACAAAAGTTGATTAAGAAAGCAAGAGTCTTTCTGTTTTCTGATTTCTCATATTAGTAAACTGTGCCTATTCTTAAAATGTATTACCATTTTTTATATAAGAAAATCTCAATTTTAAAAATATTTAACAGGCACTTGAAAAGAAAGTATAGTCTCTATATTCAGAATACAGGGTTCTAAATGTACCTGTCAGGAGCTTCCCTGGTGGTGCAGTGGTGAAGAATCTGCCTGCCAATGCAGGGGACACGGGTTGGAGCCCTGGTCCGGGAAGATCCTACATGCCACGGAGCAACTAAGCCCGTGCACCACACTGAGCCTGCGTTCTAGAGCCCACAAGCCTCAACTACTGAGCCTGCGTGCCTCAACTACTGAAGCCCGTGCGCCTAGAGCCTGTGCTCTGCAACAAGAGAAGCCACTGCAGTAAGAAGCCTGCACACCACAACGAAGAGTAGCCCCCGCTCACCGCAACTAGATAAAGCCCGCACGCAACACAGCCAAAAATAAATAAAATAAATTTATTTTAAAAATTTTTTTAATTAAAAAAAAATAAATGTACCTGTCAGATCTTCCTCATTAATTATGCTTCTTAGAATTAACTGCTATATTGTTTTATATTTTATATATTCTGTTTTATATTTTGACCTGTCATGACTGAGAGGTAAATTAAAATTTCTTACTATTAAATAATTTCTTCTTTCATTCTTTTTAATAAGTATATGGATATGCTGGTATTCAATGCATATATATTCATAACCATTTTATCTTCATTGTGAATTGTATCCTTAGGCAATAAAAAACCAATTCTTCATTTCACTTAATCCTTTTGGTCTACTTTCTTTATTATTTATATTTGCCTGTATACCTTTACTCATACTCTTATTTTTAATATCTGTAATTACTTTATCTGAAGGGGTCTCTTATAAGCTATGTGACCCAAATCTGAATTATTTTTTATTAGATGAGTTAAACCCATTTACGTGCATTGATATAATTTATAAATTTGTTTATACTTACCTCACTTCAATTATGTTTTCTGTTTTCATAATTTAATGTTTTTTAATTTAAACATACCAAATATAGCTGATATTCCTTTGTTTTTTGTGGGTAATTTTTATTCTAGTGGTTATCCATACAATCATAATACTCTTCTATTCGTTTTCAGTCAATAAAAATTCCAAATGAGCAATATTTAAAACTGGCATTTTTCCTCTTCCTTTCCCACCTACTATTAGTCAATAATTTTATCTCTCTTAGAGTTTACTCTTGTACTATTAAATATGCTCCTACCTCTATTAGTCAGTTTGGCTGCTTAAACTGATAAGCTTTGACTCCCGGCTACTAGAGCTTATGCAATTAGTGAATTTATTCTACCTCCCACCTTCCTTCCCTTTTCCTGCTCAGTTATTGTTACCTGTATCATTTCTACATTGTGAGAGCATATAATGCTTACATTCTATTCTGTCATCCTAATCACCACATTTCTTTCTATCTTAGTTCTACAGTTTAAATGTATTCAAAACTTGCCAACATTCCCAGTAATCTCTTGGTCAGCTAAAATTAATGATTATAATAGTTTCTTCAAAAAAGGACTCATGGGAACAATTCCTCCAAATTTTTGCAAGTTCTAATCTTTTTGTCTTTAGCCTTTACACTACAAAAACAATTTACCTAAATATAAAATTCTTAGTTCCCATTTTCCTTGAAAATATTGGAAATGTTGTCCTATAGAATATTGCTACAGAGAAGACTAAAGCCATGCTGATATTTTCCTAGATAAATGATTTAATTTTTTGCTTGACTGCTCAAAGAATTATTTCCTTTATATTTCAAGTCTATTTTTAATAATATAAGTCTTGGCAGGAACCTTCTCGGGTCAACTTTTACTACATTTTTATTAACATATTAATATAAATCTCCATTTATTTTAGGAAATTTTTCTTGACATCTCTCTCAATACTTATTCTACTTTGCTTTTCCTTAAGAGATTCCAATTATACATATGCTAGCTCTGCTTGGTCTATATATCTAATTATTTTTAGCTCTTTTTCATTTCATTTATTTCAGCTTTATTATTTCTATCTCCCATGTTCCCCACTGAGATTTCTGCAGTGTCTAGTGTTTCCTGTGTTCTTTCCAAATTTGTCTTCATTTCTGTGATAGCTTTAGTACTTTTTTCCTGAACCAACCAGCTAACATTGCATCTCTTCCTGTTGACCAACTGCTTTTTTCTGTAGGTCTTGTATTTCTTTTTTTGTGATCCTTCTTACAGAGTTATTTTTTTTTTTAATTTATGGTAAAATATTTGATCTCAACTTTCAGTTGCCCTGAGGCCTCATTTTTCCAGTGATAATTTTTGTTAGTAAGCGATGCTCAAATTCTTTTTCTTGTCTTTGATACTGTGTGTTTCTTCTTTATTACCCATCATTGAGTGAGTTGGATTATCTCGACCAGCTCCAAGGAGGGTGCTTTTGTAGTTTAGCTGCCTCCGAGGTACACTGCCTCTAGAAAATGTGCCATCCACAAGGTTTTCTGTGTACTTCTTCCACTTCCCTGAATTAAACTGAGTCGGGGAGAGCATCTGCCAGCCTTGCTCACCAGTTCCTGTACCTAGTGTTGCAAACAGTGATACAGCTTTGGTCTCACCATTAGGAGGTGTCATTTTTGCTGGCTTTCCTGAAATATACCCCCACAGGGCCCTCCATCCACACTTCATGCTCATCGCTTCCTCCTACTTGGCTTCCGTCCAACCTCAACTGTTTTTGTTTAGCTTTTATATATATTTTGAAATCTAGAGATATATATCTCTTAGTTTGCTAAAATTAAAGTTTGTGAGATTTTCCTTCTTTTTTTGTGTGTGTATATTTTTACTGTTGTGTTTTATAATTTTTCTCCATAGTTTTTTTCATTTCTTAAGATTTCCAAGGGAAAAAGTGAATAATTCTGACTTACATAGACATTTTTATACCAGAAATACCTAGGTTAATTTTAATAAACATAACCCATACAAGGATGGAAAAGAAAAATAAAAAGCAATAGGCATAAGAGGAGAATGAGGAAAAACAAATTATAGGAAATCTGCATATAATTTTTAAAATACAGTATAATATACCAAATGCAGATTATGATGTGATAATCTCATAATTCTCTAGATCATGAAACCTAGTTTCATAGCTGACATATATTTTCTTCCCTTAATGGCTCAAGAACTGATTTGATTGATTAGAAAATGAGGCTGTTGGGATTATAGATATAATATGTGCCAAAAGATAGATAGATAGATAAATCAATAGATAAACTGATTGATTCATTGATTTATATCTATCTCATTCCGATAACTCTGGATATAGCCAGTTAAGAAACGTGAGCTCAAAAATATTCACTCTAAAGAGAAACAGTCATTCCATTCATTTAAGTAAGTCTGACAACTCATAATCTCCGGTTCGTGGGGCCATCACAAGTCTACTGAATCAGGATCTCTAGAAATAGGATGCAGCAATCTACATTTACCTCTCAGGCACTCCTAATGTAAATTAAAGAATGGGAGCACCTGGCCCAAATAAATGCTCCCTCATTAACTAATCGACTTATAGCCCAAGGCCACAACACTAGGAAGCAGCAGAGACAATGTTCCAGTATACCAGGGGTCTGCAACCCCTGGGCCATGGACCAGTACCAGTCCATGGCCTGCTAGGAACTGGGCCACACAGCAGGAGGTGAGCGGCAGGCGCGAGTGAAGCTTCATCTGTATTTACAGCCACTCCCCGTCACTCGCATTACCACCTGAGTTCCTCCTCCTGTCAGATCAGCAGTAGCATTGGAGTCTCAAAGGAGCGCGAACCCACTGTGAACTGCGCATGCGAGGGATCTAGGTTGCGTGCTCCTTATGAGAATCTAATGCCTGATGATCTGAGGTCGAGCTGAGGCGGTGATGCGAGTGCTGGGGAGTGGCTGCAAATACAGATTATCATTAGCAGAGAGGTTTGACTGCACAGAGACCATAGTAAATCAATTGCTTGCAGACTCATATCAAAACCCTATCAGTGAGTGGCAAGTGAAAATAAGCTCAGGGCTCCCACTGATTCTGCATTATGGTGAGTTGTATAATTACTTCATCATATATTACAATGTAATAATAATAGAAATAAAGTGCACAATAAATGTAATGTGCTTGAATCATCCCAAAACCATCCCCCCCACTCCCAGTCTTCCATGAAACCGGTCCCTAGTGCCAAAAAAGTTGGGGATCACTGCAATATACTGCTCAGCTCTGACTCAAAAACCAATGCTTGGGCTTCCCTGGTGGCGCAGTGGTTGAGAGTCCGCCTGTCGATGCAGGGGATACGGGTTCGTGCCCCGGTCTGGGAGGATCCCACATGCCGCAGAGCGGCTAGGCCCGTGAGCCATGGCCACTGAGCCTGTGCTCCGGAGCCTGCGCTCCGCAAGGGGAGAGGCCACAACAGTGAGAGGCCCGCCTACCGCAAAAAAAAAAAAAAAAAAAAAAACCAATGCTTTCAACTATTTTGCAATAGAGGTAAGTTATCTGAAATATTTATAAAATTTTAGATTTACAGAGGGAAAAAAAAGAGTGAGAAAGACAAGCAGATGTTACCTCAAAAGGAAAGACTGCTGGAGAATATGAAGGAGTTCAAATTTATCAGCTAATTTCATAGATGAGAACTGCTCAGTCAGGGCACATGACCAGTGAACTCACACAGGGATCCAGATTCAGAAGGGCTCGCATGTGGGGTTTAAAGTTCTCTGGTTGCCATCTTGAAATTCTTGATAATTCTGTTATGGGAATGGTGTTTTGCTTATGAAGTCCAATGGGATAGGGGAGCATGTGTCAGGGGCTCAGAGACTTGGCTCACACACAGTCCCAGCACTGCCCCCATATGGGTCTGGGTAACTTACTTCCCTGCCCCCGGCTCCCCAGGGACCCCAGCTTTCCCCTTCCCACTCCTGCCTAGTGACTACTACTGCCCTGGGTGCAAACATGGAAAGGGATGGGATTAGATATGCACACCCCACGGTGTCACAGTGTGGGGTATAGGGATGCCACCTGCACCCTGGGTTGGCAGTGTCCCAGTGCATTTGGTGGATGACTCAGTGGCGACTAGCTTCTTGCTTACCCCAACTCAGGTACCTAGTGTGTCTTGGAGCAGAGACTACAATACACTGGGAGGTCCCCTGTCCACCATGGGTTGGGACAGTGGGCCCATGGAAAGGGGAGAGGGCTGTCTCAACTTCTCCCCCGGCCAGAGAAGGGCAGGCATGTTAGCCCAGGAGCTGACAACTAGCTGCTGGCGACTACCAGCAGCTAGTCACCTGTGTGTGCACTAAATCACAGGGTGGGGTTCCTGGGTACCTCTCAGGATCTGCCCTTGCTTCTTGAGTATGCCTAAGGGGGCATGGCATTAAATACCAAATAAAAAAAATCTTGACAGGTCAAGAGAGAAAAAGACTGTAAGAAAGGAAAAAGCTTTCTATTTTTATGCCTTTAATGGCGCCTTTTTGTGCTTTCTGAACAAGGGGCCCTGCATTTTAGTTCTGCACTGGCCTCCAAAAATTATGCAGCCAGTCCTGTAAGGAGTAGATTTTAACGGTTTTCACACTTGAAAGATGATAACCACGCCCTTCTCCAAGGTGACCTGAAACCATGGTCAAGGCCAGAATGCTGGACGAGCACTGTTCAAACTCTCCAAATCCTGCTACTTGTATTCTGGTCAACTGATCTGTTACTTTTTCATCTCACAACTAACACTGGAGAACTAAAAAGAATTCAAGGAAAAATAGTTCCAACTTTGGCTGCATTTATGTTCAAAACCTGAGGCTTCTCCTTTAATCATGTAGAAACTTCCAAAAGAATCACCTTGGAAACCAAGAGAATATGATCATTAAAATTAGCTAGGGGCTTCCCTGGTGGCGCAGTGGTTGAGAGTCCGCCTGCCAATGCAGGGGACACAGGTCTGTGCCCCGGTCCGGGAAGATCCCACATGCCGCGGAGCGGCTGGGCCCATGAGCCATGGCCGCTGATCCTGTGTGTCCGGAGCCTGTGCTCCGCAACGGGAGAGGCCACAACAGTGAGAGGTCCGCGTACCGCAAAAAAAAAAAAAAAAAAAAATTAGCTAGAAGCAAATATCCTCCAGAGCAGTCAACCTGCCTGCAAAATCCTTTCATTACCTTTATAAAGAAAATTTCCCCAGTAACCATAATAAACATAAAGCAAGGGAAATAAAATGTCCACTGCAGGATTTCTAAAGGGAGGTACACATTTGGGTAGAAAATTCATTTTTCATGCATTTAGAGTAGTTCACAAGGTAAATACAAATATGTTGTCATCACATTAAAAAAAATGAACCTTGTAACTCCCTACACATCTGCTTTTTTAGAGGGGAAAAAAGGTGTTTGCTGCAGTAAACTGATATATTAAATAAAAATGCAAGTTTCTTCCTAACATTTTCTTCCTTTAAACACTATAGAACATGAGCCCCTTCAGGTTAGAAACTGGCAATCTAAAATCATCCCACATCTAGGAATAAACCTACCTAAGGAGACAAAAGACCTGTATGCAGAAAATTCTAAGACACTTATGAAAGAAATTAAAGATGATACAAACAGATGGAGAGATATACCATGTTCTTGGATTGGAAGAATCAACACTGTGAAAATGACTCTACTATCCAAAGCAATCTACAGATTCAATGCAATCCTTATCAAACTACCAATGGCATTTTTCACAGAACTAAAACAAAAAATTTCACAATTTGTGTGGAAACACAAAAGACCCCAAATAGCCAAAGCAATCTTGAGAACGAAAAATGGAGCTGGAGGAATCAGGCTCCCTGACTTCAGACTATACTACAAAGCTACAGTAATCAAGACAGTATGGTACTGGCACAAAAACAGAAAGATAGATCAATGGAACAGGATAGAAAACCCAGAGATAAACCCACGCACATATGGTCACCTTATCTTTGATAAAGGAGGCAAGAATATACAGTGGAGAAAAGACAGCCTCTTCAATAAGTGGTGCTGGGAAAACTGGACAGGTACATATAAAAGTATGAAATTAGAACACTCCCTAACACCATACACAAAAATAAACTCAAAATGGATTAAAGACCTAAGTGTAAGGCCAGACACTATCAAACTCTTAGAGGAAAACATAGGCAGAACACTCTATGACATAAATCACAGCAAGATCCTTTTTGACCCACCTCCTAGAAAAATGGAAATAAAAACAAAAATAAACAAATGGGACCTAATGAAACTTAAAAGCTTTTGCACAGCAAAGGAAACCATAAACAAGATGAAAAGACAACCCTCAGAATGGGAGACAGTATTTGCAAATAAAGCAACTGACAAAGGATTCATCTCCAAAATTTACAAGCAGCTCATGCAGCTCAATATCAAAAAAACAAACAACCCAATCCAAAAATGGGCTGAAGACCTAAATAGACATTTCTCCAAAGAAGATATACAGACTGCCAACAAACACATGAAAGGATGCTCAACATCATTAATCATTAGAGAAATGCAAATCAAAACTACAATGAGATATCATCTCACACCAGTCAGAATGGCCATCGTCAAAAAATCTAGAAACAATAAATGCTGGGGAGGGTGTGGAGAAAAGGGAACCCTCTTACACTGTTGGTGGGAATGTAAATGGATACAGCCACTATGGAGAACAGTATGGAGGTTCCTTAAAAAACTAAAAATAGAACTACCATACGACCCAGCAATCCCACTACTGGGCATATACCCTGAGAAAACCATAATTCAAAAAGAGTCATGTACCAAAATGTTCATTGCAGCTCTATTTACAATAGCCAGGACATGGAAGCAACCTAAGTGTCCATCGACAGATGAATGGTTAAAGAAGATGTGGCACATATATACAATGGACTATTACTCCACCATAAAAAGAAACAAAATTGAGTTATTTGTAGTGAGGTGGATGGACCTAGAGTCTGTCATACAGAGTGAAGTAAGTCAGAAAGAGAAAAACAAATACCGTATGCTAACACATATATATGGAATCTAAGAAAAAAAAGGTCATGAAGAACCTAGGTGCAAGACGGAAATAAAGACACAGACCTACTAGAGAATGGACTTGAGGATATGGGGAGGGGGAAGGGTAAGCTGGGACAAAGTGAGAGAGTGGCATGGACATATATACACTACCAAACGTAAAATAGATAGCTAGTGGGAAGCAGCCGCATAGCACAGGGAGATCAGCTAGGTGCTTTGTGACCACCTAGAGGGGTGGGATAGGGAGGGTGGGAGGGAGGGAGACTCAAGAGGGAAGAGATATGGGAATATATGTATATGTATAACTGATTCACTTTGTTATAAAGCAGAAACTAACACGCCATTGTAAGGCAATTATACTCCAATAAAGATATTTAAAAAAAAGATGTTATAACCCCCCCAAAAAATAAAAATTAAAATAAATAAAATCCCACAAAACTAAAATTCCATTTATTCTACTCTTTTTCCTAAAATTCCATTTATTCTACTCTTCTTCCTATCAGAGATGTTAAGAACAACAGGTGCTTTCTTCCACTTTTCCAGGAAAAATACCATTTTTAAAAGAACAGACGGGGAAACTCTAGAGAATCCTGGCAGAAGTGAAGACCATAAAATAAACAAACATGTTTGAATATTTGAATTAATAGTTTTAAGACAAGAGAGAAGCAATACAAGTGTTAGCAATACAAATACCAAAAACTGAATAAAATTTGCTTAACATGGCCAAAATGTTAGCAATACAAATACCAAAAACGGAATAAAATTTGCTTAACATGGCCAAATCACATCTTAGAAGCCTGAGTAATTCTCCCAGAAAAATGAAAGTGGGAAAAGGAACTATTTCATATACAAACACACGATACTTCTCATAGACTGTTATGTTATGCTCCTTTTCTTCTTTCTTGTTCACGAAAGAGTAAGACAAGAGAGAGATATGAGTAAGAATCAGCTTTTTGGATGCTGTGATTTGCTTAATTTTTTATGGTCTTAGCTTGAGGGTTTCTGACTTCTGTCTTCCTCCCCCTTTTGTTCTTAAGGAAATACCAGCTGGCAGTGGATGGCAATCTTTCCCTCTATCTTCTCCCTGCCTCCTCTTCCCACTCCTGGTTTGGACTTTAACTCTCACCAGAGCGATCATCTCCCCTCCCGTTTTCTTTACAATGAATCTGTACTTTATAATTCTCCTGACCCTTGCTCCTCATGTCTTCATATTGAAGCTCTTCTCTCCTTCCATTATTCCCTTTTGTTCACCTGCCTGTATATCACAACTGCTAGAACATATGGACTATGTTATAAGCAAACAGGCGCTTTTTCTCACAATACATTAATTATATTCCTCAGCTCTCCCCAAAGTCCCATCCAACTGTTATTCATACATACTGCTTCATGTCATGTGAGATCAAGAGGCACAGAATTAGACCAACCACCATCTAATCTAGACTGTGCTTCACAGACAAGCTTCTCACATCACCTTGGGAGTCAACAATCAGGTCTCAAACACACCCACGTGTATTTTGGCTTCTACGCTTTTTGGTCTAGTCACAATGCCTGTGTGCTTTCCAAGAGGACACTTTCACACATGAGGCTAGTCAAATGTTAGTTCTCAAACCCAAGAGAGAAGGAACTGAATGATTTCAGATTGAGAACAGTGGTCATGACAATTCATATCCCAGAAAAGGACAATCATACCTTTGTAATTGCAGTAAAAACCTTTTCCAGAATGGCATTTGGCTGGGCAATTTGTGGTCCATTGGCCTGAATGTTGAGGGCTATGGCACATGGTTTGGCTACAAATCTAAAAAAAAAAAAAAAAGAAAAGACACAAGTTATTCTCTCTATAGATGTTCTTAATGTCATCAGTTAAACATTAC
Organism: Hyperoodon ampullatus; assembly: GCF_949752795.1. Classification (NCBI taxonomy): domain Eukaryota; kingdom Metazoa; phylum Chordata; class Mammalia; order Artiodactyla; family Ziphiidae; genus Hyperoodon; species Hyperoodon ampullatus. Next base: position 83,950,923 of record NC_136921.1, on the reverse strand, counting down.
TCAACTGTCCCAATAAAGTGTTGATAGGATTTTATGGGTAGACATTGTCAACATTCATATGTCAGTACGTTTAAAGCAGATTTAACTTTTTTTTTTCCTCCTTTAATCTCCCAGCAGTAACAGTAAAAAAAAAAAAAACTTTTAAAATATTGAAACCTCCTGATACTCAAGTTCTAATGAGACTGAACAGATAGAAAGACTATCAAATGACAAATATAAATCTGCGTGAGATACATAAACCAAAAAACCATGATTTTGAAATGACAATTTATATTCTTCTTACTAACAAATCATGTTATATTTTTTCTATGAGAAAGTGTTTACTAACCATCTGATTATACATACAGAAGGTATGCTTTTGATCAACCCTAGTCCAAAAATTCACCATTTTTGTCTCTATGATCAAAGTGTGCTATGTTCAGCCCCAATTCCTTAGGACGTCTTAAAATTCTCTATGCTTATTTGCTTCTTTCTCATAAACAATCATAAAAGGTGTCAAACAGCATGATGTCCCAGCCAAGCTGAAAAGTCTGAAATGATTATAAGCATCAGCTACACCGTTTTTATTGTAAGCTAATGATTAGGTCAAGAACAACAGGAAGACTCAGCTGCATTTCTGGCTGTGTTTGATGTATGAACGAGGCATGGGAGGAATGCAGGCAGAGGGCATGGGGCCCCAAAAGTATGACGATGTTTCTAAAACTTTTTTAAAAAGAAAAGCGTTAGAGTTGTTTTAGACTAAATGGTCCAGAAATAAGGTGCGATACATGTTCCTTTCTAGTAGTGACATTTAACTTTTTCTATAAATACAAATAATATAATAACATATGAAAGTATGATCCAAATTAATTTAATGTTGGCCAAAAGCAACTGATAAATATACAAAACAGGGGCTTCCCCAGTGGTGCAGTGGTTAAGAATCCGCCTGCCAATGCAGGGGACACGGGTTCGAGCTCTGGTCCGGGAAGATCCCACATGCCATGGAGCAACTAAGCATGTGCGCCACATCTACTGAAGCCCGCGCACCTAGAGCCCATGATCCGCAACAAGAGAAGCCACCGCAATGAGAAGCCCACACACCACAACGAAGAGTAGCCCCCGCTCGCCGCAACTAGAGAAAGCCCATGCATAGCAACAAAGGCCCAACGCAGCCAAAAATAAATAAATAAAAACAAATATATTAAAAATACATATATACAAAACAGATCATAAGTAAATCTTAGATGAAGCTTCTTTAATAATAATGAATGAGTTAAAGAACAGTAGACAAGGGAGGAATTTTTTTTAAGGGGGACTAATGATGTTTACATACATGGTAACACATAATATCCCACTGGGTCCTATTTCAAGTAAAAGACAAAAAAAAAAAATGTATTCCAGGGCTTCCCTGGTGGCACAGTGGTTGGGAGTCCGCCTGCCGATGCAGGGGACACGGGTTCGTGCCCCGGTCCGGGAAGATCCCACATGCCGCAGAGCGGCTGGGCCCATGAGCCATGGCCGCTGAGCCTGCTCATCCAGAACCTGCGTGTCCGGAGCCTGTGCTCCGCAGTGGGAGAGGCCACAACAGTGAGAGGCCCGCGTAAAAAAATAAAAAAATAAAAAGACAAAAATAAAAAAATGTATTCCAACAGGAGAATGGAGTACTATACGTGCAAGCCTAAACCAGGAAAGATACACACAAAAATGCAATATAAATCCTGTTTCACTGGGCTCTCTGGGACGAAGTTAGGAAGAATAACCACCCTTTCCTAGTATGTAAATCTAGAAACTGGAATTTTCCTAAACTTTTGCATTCTCCGTTCTTTGTAACATAAAATTTTCTAAAACATGTTACCTATGCCCCTACCTTCTTAAAGAGAAGTGTAGTATTTTTTTAAATAACTTTGGGTCTTCACTATAAACAGTAATCGTGGAGCTATGGACGTAGCTAGTGGAAAGAAATAAAGTTTGATGGGCAATGACCAGAAGACTGTCCAGAACTTGTTCCCTTGACAAAGTTTCCTGCTTCACGGTTATCTGCCTCTTCATCATAAGGTATAATGTAGGGTGTGAAAAGACATGAGATCAGCAAAAGTTTTTTTAAAAAGGTAAAATAGCAAAATTAGCTTGGTATAAAAGCCAAAATCAACACCTGCAATGGTTGCCTTCTACTTTTCCCTGTTGGATTTCTCCCCAGCCCTCCCTCATCTTCCCAATTCCCATAACTTCTGAAACACCGTATTCAAATTCCCTTTTGGAATTTGGCATCATCATCCTTGTAACAACCTCCTGTTCTATTACATGGTCTGCTTTCTTCTTCTAAAGAGCGAAGAGTCTAAATGCAAAGGCTGATCACATCATCTCTGAATATGCCATGACAATGCCAGGCATACACAGGACAGGGTCAAGAAATCTGATCAACTGGCTATCTTCTGTAAATGTGTTTTCACTGTTGCTGTCATTGTTGTGAGTACTGTTGACAAGTAAACAGACCATCTCTCTGTGTCCCACAACAATGCACGGGCAGACGCTAGGAGAGTCAAGAAATTCACTCAACAGAATCTCTTCAAAACAACTTCCTCACCTTTGCTATCATCTCCCAGTAACATACAAAAGCATTCAAAAAGGTTCTTTTAGTATGTTATACAATATAAGGTTTTACACCTCACTCCTCCTCTTTTAAACTTCAAACCACTTTTTTGAAACTCTTCTCTAAATTTCCAGCACTAATAACAACAGCATCTTGAAGAAGGCATACCCCTTGGTCATCAAGCTTATGAAGTTTTGATAATCAAAATTATCAAATATATATGATGCTCTGTAAACATATTTTTTAAGCAGTGTCTAAAGGATAGGTGGGAATTATCTCTGCTACTGTCTGGCTACAGAGCCTTAGCTTCAGAAATTAATCTCTCTGTGTCCAATGTCCTCATATGTAAAAAATTATAATAATTACATAGGTACATAAGTTGTGTGTATATACAAACACATGTATATGTTAAAACACCATGTTACATGGTCTCTTTGTCTAAAATCTTTGATGGGAGCCATGTGTATGGTTTCACACCACAGCATTTACACACCGTGACTCTCTGGGTCCAGCAACACACTAAGCTTCAGCTATGTTGTGTCAAGCCATGCACCTTCAACAAGCTCTGAAAGTACCAAGCGAAAAAGAAGAGACCAGAAACCAAGACAGGAAACTGAAAAACACAAGGGTCATCAGGTAGAGTAACCACTTACCTCAGTTTACCCTCACAGCCTGCTTGTCCCAGCATCATTATTAATGGTACCACCTTTACTGACAAAAGCATCCCTGCTTGCTATTCTGCCACAATAATTTAAGTGTTCCCCATTTGGGCAATAAATTGTAGCAAGCCCCATCATCAAGCCTCAGACCTGGCATAAGTCCACACTGAGTCCACACCAGCAATGCCTTCAGGTTCTGAGCCCATCCACACCTGGCCTTCTCTCAGGACCCAAACCTCCCCAGCTCTCCCATCAATCTCCATGACCCTATAGGGTGGTGTGCCCACACTTATAACAGGAAGAGTTGCTATGTATACGTGTGTCCCTCTTCCCTGTGTGTGTGGTCTCTTTCATGGAGGCTGGAATGACCTTAATGACACTTCCCATCTCCAGGGGACCCTAACACACAAACCCATTTACTCTCCCTCAACCAGATGAGGCAGGATTATCACCACCCGCACTTTGCAGAGAGGGTCAGAGAGGCAAGTATCCTCTGCCTCCAGGGCAAGGGAAGCAGGGGACAGGATACTTCTTTCCCAGGAAGGTCAATGTTATCATCAGCTCCCCATCTGAATGTACTGGCCAAGCTAAGTCCCCAGTTCTGAGGATTTGAGGAGTGGGGTGGGGTGTGAGGAGTGACAGACAAATTTAACAGAATTTAACTCAATGTACAGGTTGAAGATTTCTACAGTTTAAATGGTCCATGATGGGTATGTACAATAAATCAAACCACTTCAATCCTTTGAAAGAAGTTACTATGCCACAGAATATTTTTATGAAATGCCTGGCATACTGTGGGCACTCAATGAATACTTAATGAATGAATGAACAAATCAGCTAAAATACAATGGCAGGTACCCGTCCTCTTCTTTCTCATAGGGGTTGTGCATTTTAACACCCTTAAATACCCACATCTACTCAGGGTCCTCATTTGGGACTCAGAGGGTAGGAGACTAACCACTCAAACTCAAGAAGCTGTTTCTATAATTTCCATTGTCCCTATAATGTCATAGCAGCCCTACCAACCTCTCACTAGGCATTGTCTTTTCAACTTATCTAGCACAGACAGCCAAACACTTAATTTCCAAGATTTAAAAAACTTCATACTGTACAGCACAGGGAACTCTACCTAATGCACTGTGGTAACCTAAATGGGAGGGAAGTACAAAAGGGAAGGGATATCTGTGTGAGGATGGCTGATTCATTCTGTTGTACAGTGGAGGCTAACACGACATTGCAAAGCAACCATACTCCAATACAAATTAATAAAAAAAAATTTCACAAGAGAGGCAGAAAACATTAATTTCAAATCCCAAATGAGAGAAGAAAGAAGATATAATTTTTATCTTCCTAAAAGTATTATATGATATATATACATAATATATGATATATATCTTATATAAGATTATATGAAAATAAAAATTTTATTTGTTTATTCTCCAAAGAATTTGTGTATCACTGCTGGCATTTTTTTTAAAAGAGAGCATATTAGACACCAAATAAAACTCATGACAAAACTACTGTAATTTTAACACCTACTGTCATAGTCCATTAGAGAAACGCTGGATTTTTTTTCTTCTCCAGTGCTAGCTCTAACAGAAGTAAGGTCACAAAAACTGTCTTTCACAAGGGCTGTCGTAGGAGAGAGAGAAACAGAATGAGATAGACAGAGGGTGGGGTAGAGTACCTACAAATATAATAGTTGAAAGGGAATATGTACTTTTGAACTTTTATGATTGCCTCTACCAGGAAATGTTCACCTAATTACTTTTTAAATCAAAGGCAGCAACACGTTCTTCAAAAGATCAAACATCTATGAAGTACTTTCATGTAGTATAACATATTTGAAAGTAAATATAATAAGGATGTAAGCTTTGAAAAATACTAGTCTCAATGTAAAAGCAGAGAAAACACCTAAGACATTCCTACTTTTTAGTTCTATTTAACAACATGTATTTGTATTATAAACATGAATTGAATGTCTCTACACAGAGCACCAAGGTAAGCTCTGGGCTGTGGTGTGCTTAAAGGTATACACAAAACACGAAGTGATTCTTGCACTCAAACACCTTTACACTATGGAAAAAGAGAGTAATCCAAAAAAAATTTGTTTACAGGGTACACGTCAGTTCTAATCACTTAATACTATGTAATCATCTTCAGTGGGGAGCATGGCCAGAGACTTAGTCCTTCCCGACTCTAGCATTTCCTACACTTTTCAAAGTAGTTGGATGGCTGTGGTGGTGGACACAAAGACCTACACATGTGATAAAAACTGTACAGAATTAAATCACACACACACAATATACAACTGGGGAAATCTGTGTAATCTTAACAGATTGTATCAATGTCAATATCCTGCTAGTGATGTCATACTATAGTTTTACAAAAGGTTACCATTGGGGGAAGGTAGGGAAGGGAGCATGAGCTCTCAGTGTATTCTTTCTTACAACTGCATGTGAATCTACCGCTATCTCAGGAAAGATTTTGATTAAAAAATACTTAAAAGAAGCATTCTGTTTTTGACATAGAGAAGTGAGCTCCCAATAAATCGATTTTTCATCCTTAAAAACTCTGCAAAACAGGCCAAGCCCCTAAAAACAAAACCAAACTACTTGAGGGCTCTGGAGATGGAATAAAAGCAAGTAGACTTTGGAGGGGAGTAAAAAGCTGGAGCAGGAAACCAGCAGAGAACAAGCTCCCGTTTACTTATTTATATATTTAGTTTGCAGCTCGGCTCTGAGATCAATCACAGCAGCAGATAAAGTTTGACAGGAAAACACACTCTCTTGTCTAGCTGCAGGGACCAGGAAAAGAGCCTGGGGAAATCAGAGAGTGGCTAGAGAACCACAAAAGAAAAAAGCCAACCTCTAATTCTGCATATAAATGAAGTTCTGGCTGACCCCAAACCACATATGTACAAGGTAAACTGAAAGCAGGTAGGAGCTGAGGTTTAAAGAACTGAATGGAGATTGAAGCCATGGTCCACTGCAGGCCTGACAGGCTACAATTTGAATCTAACTGAGTAAATTGCTTGTTAACACAAGACATCTCAACACTCTTCAGAGCAATGTAAAAAAATCCAGAATCTCTACAACATAACTCTCAAAATGTCCAGGATACAATCTAATATGTTGACAGAGAGCAAGGAAAATATGGCCCAATTTTAGGGGTAAAGACATGCAAAGACATTCAGTGAACCTGAAGATAGGGCAATGGAAATAATGCAATCTGAGACAGAGAAAGAAAAAAAATGACAAAATAAAGAAATACACACTGTGGAACAATTTCAAAAAGGCTAACATATGGGTAATTGGAGTTCCAGGAAAAAAGGAGGCAGACTGGGGAAGAAGAAGAAAATATTAGTAATAGAAAGAAATAATAGTCTATAGGGGGCTTCCCTGGTGGCGCAGTGGTTGAGAATCTGCCTGCTAATGCAGGGGACATGGGTTCGAGCCCTGGGCTGGGAGGATCCCACATGCCACGGAGCAACTAGGCCCGTGAGCCACAACTGCTGAGCCTGCGCGTCTGGAGCCTGTGCTCCGCAATAAGAGAGGCTGCGATAGTGAGAGGCCCGTGCACTGCGAAGAAGAGTGGCCCCCGCTTGCCACAACTAGAGAAAGCCCTTGCACAGAAACGAAGACCCAACACAGCAAAAATAAATTAATAAACTCCTACCCCCAATATCTAAAAAAAAAAAAAAAAAAGAAAGAAATAATAGTCTATAACTTCCCAAGTCTGATAAAAGACATAAATATATAGATTTAAGAAGCTCAAGAATCCCCAAAATAGATAAGTTCCAAAAAAAGGAAAATCTAGACAAGATCACAGTCAAACTGATGAAAACCAAAGATAAAGAGAAAATATTTAAAGTCACCAGACAAAATGGCACATTATACACAGGGAACAATAATTTGAAAAGCAAAGGACTTCTTATCAGACATCACAGAGGTTCAATGACAGTGAAACAACACCTTTAAAGTGCTGGTAGCAAAATCAAAACCAAAAAAATTGTCACCCCAAAATTCTATGTCCAGCAAAATTTTTCTTCAAAGAATGAAGGTGACAGGAAAACAAAGGGAATTTGTCTGCCACCAGACCCCCACTTCAATAATACTAGAGAGAGTTCTTTAGGCTGAAAGGAAGCAAAATCAGAGGGAAGCTTAGATCTCAGGAAAAAATGAAGAACATCAGAAATGGCAAATATATTGATAAATACAAAAGTACTTAGAAGGTCTCTGAAATTAATCACAACCAATTAATAACAGATTAAATACTTAAACCCAATTATGAGAAATAACATATGTCCCACCCCAGGCTGTGCTGGAAAGAAACCTAAGTATGAACAAGTGAATGTCCAAGAAAAAAGAAATGAACAGGGGTTGGCTGATTCAATTCATTGCTTGACCATCAGCACCTCCACAGGCTCCAACGTTCACCAGTTATGGGTGTACCCATGGCTACAGTCACAGAAAGTATTACAAACTTTAAACTTATGAGAACAGTATAGATTGGATATTGAAAGCTACGTGGGTGCATGTTTAGATACACATGGGTTCATGTGCCTGGGAAAGTAGGTATATGTGTGGGACTGTGTATTCTACAATTCTAAGATAAAGCTGCTTCCACATTTAGTGGAAAGGCGGCCAGGATGGAGACAGGAGACTGATGTTTATTGATAGTTATTAAGTGTCAAGTGCTTTGCAATGTTTTATTCTCTTTTTTTTTTTTTTTAGTCCAACAACAACTCTTCGAAGTAAATTTTAGTCCCATTTTACAGAAATATAAACTAAATCTCAAAGAAGCTAAAGGATCTCAAGATGTTAACACTTAAATAGTTTAGACAAGATTTAGACCTGGTCAATCCTAACATAATCTATTAATAAAAACAACATTTTCTCCTTTCCCTAAAATAATAAAACTTGATTAAAAAGGCACTGTTGGGCTTCCCTGGTGGCGCAGTGGTTGTGAGTCCGCCTGCCGATGCAGGGGACACGGGTTCGTGCCCCGGTCCGGGAAGATCCCACATGCCGCGGAGTGGATAGGCCTGTGAGCCATGGCCGCTGAGCCTGCGCGTCCGGAGCCTGTGCTCCGCAACGGGAGAGGCCACAACAGTGGGAGGCCCGCGTACCGCAAAAAAAAAAAAAAAAAAAAAAAAAAAAAGGCACTGTTAAAATAATGTGATATAGTCATACACCTTCACTCAGAAATCTCACTTTCAGGTATTTATCTAGGGAAATCTGTCAAAGAAAAAAAGCCATAAATGGAAAGATTTTCACTCACCATCATTTTATAATAGAGAAAATGGTAAACAGCTTAATGATTCACTAACAAATGACTCACTGAGTACCTATGATGAGTCAGCCCTGCTGTTGGGGATGCAGCAGTGAACAAAATTCCCTGCTTTTATGGAATTTACATTCCAGTGGGGAAGAAGGGAGATGAAAAATAAAGTGATGCATGTGATGCAAGATAGTGAAAAGTACTATAGAGAAAAATAAAGCCTGCTAAGAAGGTTGAGGTGAGGTTGCAATTTTCAATGGACTGGTCAGGGAAGGCTCCTGAGAAAGTGAGCAGATTCCTAAGAAGGTAAGGAAATCAAGTAGGAAGAGAAGTGAAGGAAGAACATTCTGGAAGGAACAGCAGCTAAGAGCAAAGGGCCTGAGAAAGGAGTACGCCTGAGATGTTGAAGACACAACCAGAGGGCCAATGAGGCTAGAGCAGAGTTAGGAAGAGCGAGAAGAGAAAGGTAGGGTCGGAGCAGCAAGGCAGCCACATCATCGTACCTTGTGCACTAAATGAAGGACTTCGGTTTTTACCATGAGTGAGGCAGGAAGCCACTGCAGGACTCTGAGAAGAAAACCTAAATGAGTGATTTATATTTAAACAGAATCACTGATTCCTCTCTTGAGAACTGACTAAAGGGGAGCGAGAATGGGAGCAGCCAGGCCAACTGGGGGGTTGCTCCAGTTGTCCTGGCAAGAGATGACAGTGGCCCAAAGGGAGTGGTGGCAAAAGAGGTGGTGAGCTGTGGTCAAGTCCTCAAACTATCTTGAACACTGGGCTCACAGCATGCACTGGATTGAACGTGAGATGAGACGGGAAGAGAGGAATAAAGGATGCTGACAGGTCTTTGCCCTGAGCCCTTGGAAGGACAGAGTTAGTCTGGGGCTAGTAAGTGTGAGGTTAAGCTTATAAGCTATTAGGCTTATACGTGGAGATGCTAAGTAGGCAGTTGGATAGAGTAGTCTGGGGTTCAGGAGAGGTTTGGGCTAGAGATACAAATTTGGTGTCATCAACCTACAGATGCCACATAAAACCATAAGACTAATGAAATCATCTGGGCAGTGAGAATAAATAAATATTTCATACCCTTCAGGCTGATCATGTGACATATAGCCGAAGATTTGGAGAACAAGAATGCCAGAGAGAAAAAGATGACGGAAGCAGGGGTCAGAGAGGAGAGAGGCTGGAAGATACTATGCTGCTGGTTTTGAAGGTGGAGGAAAGGCTACGAGCCAAGGAATGCAGGTGGCTTCCAGATGTTGGAAAAGCCATGTTAATTTTAAAAAGTGATAAGTAAAAAAAAAAAAACTGATATCAAAACACTGTACCATTATCACTGTACCATTTGCCAAAAATTTTTAAATTTTGATAAATTCCAATACTGGCACGAGTAAGAAGAAACAGGTACTCTGGTAAACTCTTGGTGGGTGTCTAAACTGGTGCAATCTTTGAAAGGCAATTTACCAGTATTTAGCAAATTGTTAAACGGCCTAAGCCCTTGTGAGCATTACTAGTTATATTTCTCCTAGAAATTTACCCTCCAGATATATTGGCATTTTTTAAAATAAAGTTGATTGCAGTACTGCTTAAAGTAACAAAAAAGACAGGAAACAAATATTTATTAAAAGGAGCCATATGAAATATGGCATATCCATACAATGGAATTCCATAAGACAAAATGAGGTAGATCTGTTATGCTTCAAGACGTAATAGTCAATGCACAAGGCAACATACAGCACAACAAGTATAATATCTCATTTGTGTACTTAGAAAAAACACTTTTTTCAGGAAGAGCAGTGAGAAATTGTTAACAGTGATAATTTTGGGGGGTTAGGAAGCTTAATTTGCATTTTATACTTTTCTGTATTATTTAAGTTTGGGCATATGTATGCTTTATATTTATTTTAAAGGTAAACAACCTTTACATGTGTTCACTGAATATTTACTAACATGGAAAAAAGCTCAGAAATAAGAGGTACAATAATGTTTATATGCTGACTACTTATCTATACATATAAATCTCTAACACATAAAAGAAGTTGAAGATATGCTATTGCCAGATAATAGGATTGTGGCTTACTTTAACATTCTTTTTTATGCTTTCTTATGGTTTTCAACATCCTAAAATGAGGATGCAAACTTTTAACACCAAAAATAAAAAATAAATAGCTTTAAAAATAGAGATGAACTGAATGGTCTCTATGCCAGGTAAGACTCAAAACCTCAGTGACACCAAAATTGAACACGGAAAGCGCTACGACAGCTGCAATTCAGCTAATTCCATGGACCTCTTGAAGGAAAGGACTCCGCTGTGACTGAGACAAGGGAGAGAACAGTACGTAGAATAAAAATAAAATGCCACTTCAGGACCTTGTCAAGTAGAGAAAAGGATGAAGTTCAAGTCAATGGCACACGAGAAGATATGAAATGGCATGAAATCACTTCAAGAAAAATGTTACCACCATTAACTAAATACTCCAAGAGAGTTTTGAGATGCCTCCAGAAAATAATTGCTTCTGCCTGTGCCTGGAAATGCCACAGAACTTCTCTATTCCTTCATCTATATAATGAAAATCATAATTACACTCTGTTCATGTCGGGAAATATTTCTAAATCATTGGCATCTTGAGACTAACTGGAAAGGGATAGAGATAGGGGAAGATGGCATGCAGAGCAGCAGGCAGGCAGAAGACAATTCTCTCCTTAGGAAAAAAATATGAATTTGTTTCTAGGTAGAGTAGAAAGGAAAATTCCTTTAGAGCAAACCCATATCCGAAGTGAATCTGCTCTGAGCTTGGAATGTTGGAAAGCTCTTTAACATTTCTGAACCCTAGTTACCACATTTTTAAAATGGAGACAATAAAACCTACTTTGCAGAATGCATGTGAAGACTGACAGCATTCAACATTTGGAAAATATTCAATAAGTGCTGGCTAGTCTTAAATTCTCACTACAAGGAGCATACATTTCACACATTAGGAGGACCTCTTGTCTGTGCTGCTCAGTAAGCTGTAGTGGGAAACTTATGGGAAGAACACAAGGATGGCAAAAATTCATGAAAGAGCTAGAAAATTTAAGACCTTACTATGTCACCTGGTCCAGCCTCCTTTTTCCAAGCTAAACTTTCTCTCTAGAGAGATCATTCAAAAACTTCCTTCAAGCATGAAACCTCCCTGTACATTTCTTTGCAATTTCCTGTGAATCTATAATTATTTCAAAATAAAAAGTAGAAAAAAAAATCTTCCCTTGGTATCCTAGTTTAGTTTTTCATCACGATTGACTCAAAATGTTCTTCCCGCATCATTCTTTCGAGCTGAAATATAAACCCATTTCCTCTTTTCTCAGCCCTCTGGAGAAATGGTACAGTCAATAACCTCCTCAAATATTTGAAAACACTGATGAAGTCATCCCGCATTCTTCTCTCCTCAAGAATAAACAGTGCAGATCCCACAAACCCTTCCCCATCCATCTTTTTCTGTCCTCACTTTAAATTTTTATTTTTTAGTATTTTAAGGGTTCTTTTCTGAATCTAACTGTATTCTTTTCTCTAAGGGTGTAGAAGAGACCCTTAGACAATGGCTGTTTTTATTAATAAATAATCATGGGAGAGACTTTGCTGTTGTTGTTGCTATTGTTAAAAAAAATTCACAAGAGCCTTTCCAAAAATTACAGCTAAATCAGGAACAGCTGTAGTAAAAGGGACCTGTCAGTCTAGCCTACTCCAATCTCATCAGAGGTGCAGATCAGAGACTAGAAAGGCTGAGTGTCATCAGCTGAGAGCTGATTTTTTTTAATATCTTTATTGGAGTATAATTGTTTTACAATGGTGTGTTAGCTTCTGCTGTATAACAAAGTAAATCAGCTTTGTTATACAGTACATATACATATATCCCCATATCTCCTCCCTCTTGCGTCTCCTGCCCACCATCCCTATCCCACCCCAAGAGGTGAGATCCTTGGAAAGCCCAAGTTGACTTGAGAAATGTCAAAATTGTCTCCGCTTGCTATACATTTCCAGGATTCTGAAAAAATAAACAAACAAAAACTCTTGACTTCGGATATTTCACCATGAGTTCAACTATTCAAGAAACATACAATCTAGCCATTAAAGGTGAAGTTCATAAAATTCAAAGAAATTGTGTCTTTCTCTTAAACAAAGAAAAATATGCCCCTGCATTTTGCATAAAATAAGATGCAAAAGGCATTTAAGATATTTATTAGAAGAAAAACTATACAGCGTATATTTATACACGAAAATACCTTTGTAGTCAGGAAAGGCTTTAAGACATTATCACAGCATTATGATGCTTATAAAATTACCATAATCGTCAGTGAATCGTTGGGGAATACTGTGCATGTATGAGGAAGGTTTTATTTTCAATCTGCTTTCCTTTGCACACTGAGAATGATACCATCCGGACCTCTCATTGAGGGATACAACGGTGCCCCATAGCATTTGTCACTGTCGGCTATGCCTCTTTAACTTACCGAGTGCGATTTCGGCAACTCCATCTCTTACTGCTGCTTCCAGCACATTCTGTCAGCTTCTGACACACAGAACAACTCAAGAGCTCTGCCAGAGTGCTTCAGAATTCCCTCTGACTGTACCCCTCAGCACTGTTACAGACACCTTCCTTGTCACTGTCCTCACCCTCGTTCTGTGACGGGGTCTAGGCATCCCTTATCACTCATCTTCCCCAGATGACCAGCCGAGGAGAGCACAGGTGCAGGAAGCAAGTCTTCAAGGTCTGTTGACAGACTGTCTTACAGGACCTTGTTACTGGTAGATTTGTCTCGAAATTGGCCCTAAAGCTAAACATTAGGTCCGGGAGAGCTGCAAGCCTTCCTGTAACGCATTAATCCTTTAATTCCTTACATTTGCCAGGTGCCTTGCAATTCACCAAGCGCTTTCACACTTCCCTCTCAGTCAATCTTCAAAATATCTCCGAGGGATATGCAAGCAGATTTTCTTATCACTGTTTTACAAAAGAGGAGTTCAGTGTTTCAGTGACTTGAACTAAAAATTAAGGGGTAAAGCTGCATGCAGTATAGACCCCTCTTACTGTACTCCAAGAGCTGCACTCTCTACTATTTCTGTCTTTAGTTGGTTACACATGCTCACTGGTCTGTGAACACTTCCTTTGGCCCAGATATCAGAATCACAAGGACTGTCCACTGGTGCCTCCAAACCACAAGATTTGATCATCAATGAACCATGCCTGGTTTTATTTTACCCCCGGTCTACCGCTGAAGACTTCTGGGTGTGTGTGGAGGTAACGATGACAGTGCCCTTGAGCCTAATGCTGAATTACCAGTAATACAATGACTTTCAAAACAGAATTTCAAAACAGAGTGAGCAGTTCAGGAAGGAGAGTTTCTTAAAGGTTTTCATTTGAGGTCATGGTCTACCAATATGCCAGAATTCCCCCCAGAAGAATTCGACAGCCTAACACCAATTTTAACACCAACTACCTATCGTGTGCCTGTTTCACCAGCAAAGAAGACTGTAAAAAACAGACTGGACGCCACCCGTCACACACTGACAGGAAGGGAGAAAGCTGACTTGACATCAGCAAAATCAGTTTTGTCTAAAAAATGGTAGAAGTTGAATGATAATATACGTAGTGCGTTGATCACAGTGCCAGGTCAGAGCAGGTCCTCTGTGACTGGTCATCAGCCCCCAAAAGCCCCCACCCCAATGTCACTCAAAGACTCCTATGGCCTCAGCAAACTCCTTCCCATAGAGATCAAGCCTAATGACAGCACTGCAGTATTTACTTGATCATCATGATAATTTACTTCCATCCAAGGTGTCATATTTTTCATTAGTATTCTTACTCTCCTAACTTCACTTGACTCCGTAATTAGCATTACTGAAGATTTATAGGTGAGGGGCTTCCCTGGTGGTGCAGTGGTTAACAATCCGCCTGCCAATGAAGGGGACATGGGTTCAAGCCCTCGTCCGGGAAGATCCCACATGCTGTGGAGCAACTAAGCCCGTGCGCCACAACTACTGAGCCTACGCTCTAGAGCCCACGAGCCACAACTACTGAGCCTGCATGCCACAACTATTGAAGCCCGCGTGTCTAGAGCCCATGCTCCATAACAAGAGGAGCCACCGTGATGAGAAGCTCGCGCACCGCAACGAAGAGTAGCCCCCCTTCACCACAACTACAGAAAGCCCGTGTGCAGGAACAAAGACCCAACGCAGCCAAAAATAAATAAATTAAATTTATTTTAAAGAAAAGATTTATAGGTGAGGAAACAGAGGCCCAGAAACAATGTCATCCCCAAACCTAGAGGCAAATCGGACTCTAGGATAGACAGCTTCTCTCAGTCGGCTGCCTTTTCCTATTCCTTTCTCATATTTAACATGCTGTCCCAGGATGGAATTGTGTGGGAGGAATGTGAACCTAACAAATTTGTCTGCAAATCCCTCAAGTTCTGCTAGGACTTCTGCCCGACGCCCCCATGTCAGCAGTGGGCAGTGTGTGTTCACACCACGCTTCAGCACAGCTTAGGAGTTCTCTCTGAGAGAGTGTGCGTCCACGAGGATCTAGTCAAGAAAACAGAAACTGAAAGTTATTTTGACAGAGAGAATTTAATGTAAGGAATGAGTTAAATTGGTATAGGAGAACTGAAAGACACAAAGGCGACCCTGAGAGGTCACAGAGGAAGCAAGAGCATCCAACAGCTCTGGGGAAAGAGGGGAGAGTGGAGATGAGGGAGTTAAATTGGTATAGGAGAACTGAAAGACACAAAGGCGACCCTGAGAGGTCACAGAGGAAGCAAGAGCAGCCAACAGCTCTGGGGAAAGAGGGGAGAGTGGAGATGAGGGAGGGACCCCCAAAAAGCTGGATCCAGAGCCCTAAGGAGGGGGCAGTCCCCAACTGGGGATGATGCCTCTGAGGGGGATGTAACACAGCTGCTTCTAGGCGGGGGCCGAGGGTGAAGGTGGGTAAATAAGAAACCGGAATCAACTGCTGAAAATAAACCAACCACCTCTCCTGGGTGAGGAACCGCTGCTGAGGTGACACTTTCAAGAAAGGAAGTAAAGAGGATAAGTAGGTCTGGTCTCCCTCCTCCAACCTCTCTCCTCCAGCCGTGCAGGCCCCTCTAATGCCCCATATTGGCAGAAACTACAGGGGAAGAGCTAGCAAAGGAGAAATGTGGTTTTTAGAGCCTCAGTCCCAAGGCCACAGACAAAATTAGAAGGGTGGGTTTACAGCTGAGAGATGGTGGTTCAATAATCAACACAGAGTGTTCTCACTTGTTCAAAATCTTTAACCTGAGGATGCTCCTGCCAACTGGTCATCTACCGCCATTTGATTTTTGTAGCACAGCTGATATGAGTTTGTGGGTGGCCGCTGGATAAGAAACTAAAGAGATTCTGACTGGCCAGGACACTTATTTTCTCCCTCTCCCACTCAGAGCCCTCTACTGTCATGCCACTGTACACGATGTGGGAACATCTGCATTCCAAAGAATCTGCTGTTTATATTAGGAAGCCTCATCATATAAAAAGAAACTAAAAGATAGGCCATCCTGGGTTCAAATCCTGGTTGACCACTTACTAGCTGTGGGATATTAGCTTCATCATTTTACCACCCTGAGCCAGTTTCCCAATGATGTGACTATACCACCTGGGCCGTAATAATTAAATGAAACGTGGATGTAAAGTGCCTGGCACATAAAGCAGGCAGATGCTGGTTTACTTCCCTTTGTATGAGAAAAACAACATATCAAAAGGTTAAAAGAACTATTAATAATAAGCTTTTCTCCAACGTTAAAAAGTATATACTCAATGACTTTAAAAGTGTTTTAAAAACACAACCCTGATATTTGAGTAATCACTTATTTCATGAAAGAGACAGAAAAACCAAAAAATGATACAACTCTGAAGACCACATAAAAATATTTTCTGATTATTAACATTCGTCTTTAATTTAGAATCTAGATGACACAGTCCTGCATTTCATAGAGTGTTTGTAAATATTCTAAATGAAAGAAATGTTTAGAATTGTATTTGAATAAAATATTGTTTATATAAAAAAAATCAGCTTTTCTTTTTTGAGGTCTTCATCTTGTACTTCCAGTTGGTCTAAGAACTGCTTGTGATTCTATGAGAATATGCCCTTAATGCCAAAAAACCTAAACCTTAAAAGTGATGTAAACTCCCAAGATTAGAATCAAAGCTCACATAAGAGGTGGAGAGACAACTCTGAAGGCAGCAAAGGCAAAACACAGCTTACTCATACAGAGTAAACAGGAGAAAACAGAATAAAATATACACTTGGTTCTTGATTGGGAAACATACCTTTCCCCATGAGAGACATTTCATTTTCTTAATGCAACCTTGCTTATCCAAGCAATGGATATAGATCCATGTCATTTTTTAAAAAGGATTAGTAATCTTTTTTTTTTTTGGTTTTTTTTTGTGTGTGTGTGTGATAGGCGGGCCTCTCACTGTTGTGGCCTCTGCCGTTGCGGAGCACAGGCTCCAGATGCGCAAGCTCAGCGGCCATGGCTTACGGGCCTAGCCGCTCTGCGGCATGTGGGATCTTCCCAGACCGGGGCACGAACTCATGTCCCCTGCATCGGCAGGTGGACTCTCAACCACTGCGCCACCAGGGAAGCCCAGTAATCTCTTGATTCACTGTAATCCTTCCATGGCCACAATGAGTGGACATAATGGTATTAAACCCTCAAAATTCTTCGATGGGACCATTTATGAGAAATAACCAAATCTGCAAGTAAACATCAGAGCTCAATTGAATAAAAGAACATGAAGGTCATTTCCATTTAAAGCGCAGTGGTGGATTCAATCAATGAGGCATTTTCCTGAGGGGCAAAAGCTTAGCGTTAACTGAGTTCTTATTTAAAGACCTGAGGAGAAGGGTCATAAAATGTTAGTAATTATGGTGTGATAATTGTAGCAAAAGGGTATTTTACCATGAAAAAAAAACATTTTTAAGCAAAAGTCAACTTTTTCTATGTCCCCTTCGGGGATTTTCAAAATAAAATTATTTCGCAGAAGCTCAGAGTTATCTCCTCTGGTCTAACCGCCCACTGGATGTTTAAATTTCCTCAAGCCTCATCATCCCTGATGGGTTCTTTAGCCCTGCTACTCAAGCACCATGGACCAGGAACACTGACATCACCTGGGAAAGGTTAAAAATGCAGAATCTCAGGCCCAGTCCCAAACCAACTGATTCAGATTCTGTTTTTTAACAAAAGTCCCCAAATGATTCCTAATTTGATAAGTATGTTTTAGCCCAGTGCCTCCCAAATTGTGGTCTCCAGATGAGCAGCATCAGCATCACCTGAGAAGTTGTTAGAAATGAAAATCCCGCCCCCCACCCCACCCCAACCCTACTAAATCAATAACTCTGAGGGTGGCGGTCTAGCAATCTGGGTTTGAACGCGCCCTCCAGGTATTTCAATGCATGCCGAAGCCCAAGAACCACTCCATCAGCCTAGATTTAAACAGACTGGTCTTAAGGAACGCAGGAATTCCCTTGTGACCTAAAGCAGCCCATTGCACCTATGAGAAGCGCTCTGAGGAAATTCTTCCTTAGGAATGAGCCCAAATGTCTCCCTGTAACTCTACCAGTTGGGTCTTTCCTACCAAGAGGAACAAAGATGACAAAATTCAAACTCTCTTCCACACAACAATCCTACAACATTCAAAAACAGCTATGAAGTTCTGAATCTTCTTTTCTACAGGTAAAATGTCTACATAGAGACAAAGGCACAGATACACACATAGATACAGTCTCGTTATATACTATACATATAAATATGGTAAAATATGTTACTATTATATAAAAACATTACAATTAATTTTGTTGGGTATGATAAGGGCACTGTAACTATGTTAAAATAAGTCCTTTAGGGCTTCCCTGGTGGCGCAGTGGTTGAGAGTCTGCCTACCGATGCAGGGGACGCGGGTTCGTGCCCCGGTCCGGGAAGATCCCACATGCCGCGAAGCAGCTGGGTCCGTGAGCCATGGCCGCTGAGCCTGCGCGTCCGGAGCCTGTGCTCCGCAACGGGAGAGGCCACAACAGTAAGAGGCCCGCGTACCGCAAAAAAATAAAAAAAATAAAATAAGTCCTTTATACAGAGAAATTCATTACATATATTTATATATTTTAGATAAATTATATATATATTTATATATATATATATAAAACACTATACCTAAAATCTCATACTAACTCAGAGAAGAGTAAAATTATCATTTTTCTCATTCTAGAATCAAACGTAAACAATCAAGAGTTAACACTAAGTTTTGGGCTGCCCACTCATTCACCAGGCTTATGGTCAATCCAATCCCTTGAGTGCTGTATTATTAATATTTTTTAAATCTTTTTATTCCATGGGATTTTTTCCTTCTGCAAATACCGTTCTTTGAAAGATCACTTGGGTCTCTCAGTTCTCTCCACTGAGTCCCCAGTCTTGCTTCAGTTTGACCACACTAAGGAGCAGTGCTGGGCAATCTGCATGGAAACATTAAAGAAGACTATTTCTTTCACAAACACCATTTCTTTTCGTTCATTTCTTTTCGTTCATTTCTTTCCATCCAGAAAAACTAGCTCAATGACTGTGCTAACTGTACCAAAAATAACTTAGTATAGTTTATTAAACATCGTGAAACTAACGTAAATCGCCAGCATTATAAGCCTACCACAGTTCATTAAACTGCATGATATTATCACATCACATTAAGAAAGCTGGACCTGTGGCTTGAGGTCCTCTGGGACTTCCTTAAAAAATACTACCTGCAGGCTTCCCTGGTGGCTCAGTGGTTGAGAATCTGCCTGCCGATGCAGGGGACATGGGTTCGAGCCCTGGTCTGGGAAGATCCCACATGCCGCGGAGCAACTGGGCCCGTGAGCCACAACTACTGAGCCTGCGCATCTGGAGCCTGTGCTCCGCAACAGGAGAGGCCGCGATAGTGAGAGGCCCGCGCACCGCGGTGAAGAGTGGTCCTCGCTTGCCGCAACTAGAGAAAGCCCTCACACAGAAACGAAGACCCAACACAGCCAAAAATAAATAAATAAATTTAAAAATACTACCTGCAATATTTTGTAATAACCTATAAGGGAAAAGAATCTGAAAAAGAACATATATATGTATAACTGAATCACTTTGTTGTACACCTGAAACTAACACAACATTGTAAATCAACGATACTTCAATTTAAAAATTAAGTAAAAAAAAAATACTGCCTGAACCCACAGATTATAAACAACAGACCTCAGAAACACACATGAGAAAGAGTTGATATATGTATATGTATAACTGATTCACTTTGCTGTACACCTGAAACTAACACAACATTGTAAATCAACGATACTCCAATGGAATATTTTTTAAAAAGAAGGAAACGCACATGAGTTTAAAGTTCAATTTTAAATGCAGTCCAGGGTGGCCCTTGAATGAGTGGAACACACGGGGGAGAGACATGAACATGTCTACCAAGGAAGGTAAGTCTATTCGGAAAAAACACCAGCACTGTACCTGGCACATAACAACGCAGCCTTTCAGAATACATTAAGTTGCACTTTCATTCATCTGCTGCTAATACAATGCAGCAACCACCATGACATGTTTGGGCTTCAAATGCTCTCCACGATTACCAGTGATTACTCCTCTGGGATATCTGCTATATGACCCAAGGCCATTTGGCTGCCCATCTACACCTGTTGAAAACTTCAGTGCTCATTTCAAGTGCTATCTTCCCCAAGTTTTTCTTGAATCTATACACCTCTCTCCCAATCCTCCTATAATGGTATTGTATTCACACCTCTTTGACACTGTTCTCATTCTACAGATCGCTGCAGACATTTGACCAGTTGTCTTCTCCCTACCATCAGGTAGTGAGATCCTCGATGACCAGGGCTTGCTCCCTCTCTTCTCTGAAAGCCTGGCACATGCTACCATGGTGCGCAGCGTTGGTCTCCCATCCAACAATCACCCCTCTTTTCTTGCAAACAAAAGCTCTTTTATTTGGAAAGCCTACTTATGAATTATGATTGATCTCAGACAATCATGAAAATCAGAATCTTGTCTTCCAAATGTCCTCTGCTTTCTCTGTTTCCCTAACAGCTACTGGAGGTGTGGAAAAGACACAGAAAATTTTTCTCCCATATTAAAAGAACTATTTATTTTTCCACTCAGACTCTTTCTTCCTCTTCCTTCCTATTGTAAAAGGTCATGTTTGGAGCAGTGGCAGCCATAATGGGATCAAGAGGTGACAAGCTTAAAGACAAATACCAAACATTAAGAATGGCAGAGCAGAAAGGCAGAAAGAGCCCAGGTCTCTACTGGCTTTGTAAAGCCATTGCATCCCAACTAGAACCACCAATCTATACTAAGGAAGATAAATAGCTTTTTCATTTAGCTAATATCAGTAGGTATTGTTACTTAGCCAAAAGCAACACTAACACAGTCACTATTATTCTTGGCATATAATACTTGAATATTTATTAAGATGTATTTTAATTGAGTTTGATTCATTCATTCAAGTAGTTAGAAAACACACAAAAGCTTTGGCATCTCACTACTACCATTTTCTCCCACTTGATTCAAAATTTCACCTACATTACAGAGGAAAACCACTTCCTAACTGCCACTGAATGCTAACACTTTCAGCATACTAATAAAATTATTTTTAAAAAAATAACAGGGAAATGTTGCCAAGAAGAGATTAGATTTGCAGTAACAAGGGAGCAAAAAAAGTTCTGACACCTGCTTTAAAGGATACTTTATAAATTTCAAAATAGTCAACACTTTGCCCTAAATGAAGTAGCTGGGTTACCTTAGAAACCCAACAAAACTCATGCACTTAGCTCTCTGCTGCCTGTGCCCATTACACAGATCTCAAAATCTGGGATTATAATTGCCATAGATTTGTGGCTCCTTTTCAGTACTCAAGACCAATGCTACACAACTATGTTAGAACATATAGTTGCAAAATTTTGAGCTTGATGACAAGAATCCAAACCAGGGAAGTCAACAAAAAAAGAATTCTCACAGTAAATTCTCCAACTGTGTTCTCAAATCAATCACTGCCCAGCACAGGAAATTTAGAGATAACACACTTAGCAAAACTGGCTTTTGTTGAAGGAGCTAGAAAGGCAGAAATAACTTCTACATGCCTCATTTTTTACTTTAGAAAAACTGCTTCTAAGAAATTATAAACTTCTATTTCCACTCAAAGAAAATTTTGCTCTGTGAAGCCCCTTAGCGCCTGAAGGTTTCTGAAGGCTATTCTTTTTTTTTAATTAGGGTAACCATTCTCTTTAATTATTTTATGAAATTTTTCAAACACATGCAAAATGCAGAGAATAATAAGCCACATACACCCATTATGTATATTAAATAATTATTGTCCCATTGGCTTAATCTATTTTCCTCTTCTCTTGAAGTATTCTCTTCTAATCTGTTTCACCCACTGATGATGTTTGACTGAATCAAATATTTCACTAGGGGTTGCAAAATGATGATTTAAAAAATTATTATATTTCCTCATACATTAGCTTGGTGTTTTTTTGAAAAGAAAGATGTTTCCTTATCAACTAAAGGAATTTGGTTATCCTGAAATTACGAAAAGTGATGAATCCATGCAGGATGGGAATAAAGATGCAGACCTACAACTCCATTTTTTATTTAGATCTTTCCATTGTTCCTGTCAGGGACAAGTGATCTCTTGACTCCCAGACCTTGGAAACCTTCCGCGGGGAAGCTCCCAAGCTGCAGGCAGAACTCCTTTCAACTTCTGGCCTTAATAATGTCATTTATTAGTTTAACAAGACAGCATCTCATCCTTCACCTCTAACTCAGTGAGAAGAACCCAAGACATGTTGTCTGGAAGTGCCTCGTTTCAAATGCACCCGAAAAGTCCCTTTAGTAATTTGCTGGAACTGTCCCTCAAAGTTCTATTACTATCATCATCTCGGTCCCCTCCTTCCCCCCTTTCCCCCTCCCTCTTTTCCTCCTCTCCCCCTCCTCCCCTCCCCCTTCCTCCTTTACCTCCTCCTCCCCTTCCCCTTCCCCCTCCCCCATCCTCCCCCTCCCCCATTCCACACTTGCCAGTTCTTCATAGCCACTACTACACTCCTTATCTCGCAGGGTCCTGGTGACAAGTCTATCAGGCTTATGGGGTGGGCATTATCTCTCTCTGTTAGAGAAAAACATGGCCCAGTTTTGAACCAAATCAATGGGGAAAAAAATAAAGGCTTCAATTGCCCTACTGCCCCTCGCTGACTGTTAGACTGGAACATTTTGCTCATAAATCACCACTCTAATACAGTGGATTAGCAGCTAGGCTGGTCCCTGATCCCAGCTTTGGAAACTATGTGGATCTCCTCTGCTGCTTCCCAATATTATGACTGTACAGCCTTGTCACTCTTACATTTTGTCTACCAGATCAGATTTATTTCCCTGCAGAGTTAAGCTTGAACCAGTTCTGTCAAACTTGACTTAGTAATCAATAGAAAATATAAATCTAGATATCTATAGGAAATAGTCAACAGTATTTTAATGCTTTCATAAACATTGTCAAAGAAATTGTATTCATGGAGCAGGGAGGAAAAGATTTTGGAAGTCATTCCAAAATATATCTATAATATGTAACTGAAAGCATATAATAATTTATTTTTTTTTGAAAAGCTTAAGACAATATCCCTTTGAAGAAGAATCTGCCCCTCACCTCCCGATACATTTTTCTCTGTGTGGCAGAGTACTGCCAAGACTCTGTGGTTTATGATGTACGGTTACTAAGACTATTTGAAAAATGCTACCAAGGCCAGCATTCTAGTGAATATCAACCAGCACCAAAACATTAACCCGTATTTATGATGTACATAAAATTACTATTTAATCAGTTAACAAGTATTTTTTGAACTTCTACTGCAGTGGTACCAACACCGCTTCACATTACAATCTCCCAGAGCATTTTAAAACATGCTGACGACTCAGCTGGCCTAGGACTGGGGCATCAGCTTTGTCAAATGCTCCCAGGGAATTCTAATGTGCAGCCAGAATTAGGACTGGATTGTGCACAATCCACTGGGGAATTGGGGCTGGGGGAAGGGGTATAAGGAACAGTGGCATGTGGGAGAGAAGGCAGTCTAAAAAGAGACTTAGTGGGAAGACCCACTCCCTTCTGCTGACCAAAACAAAGAAACTTAGAAAGACATCAGTTCTGCAGGGAGAGAAATTGATCACTTTTCTACAGTGCTTACTGACAGCTGGGACAGAGGGGCTGAAAAGAGAAACTAAATGGTCAAAGGCCCCCGCGATGCGGCTGTAGGGACATTAGGCAGAGGGGTGTTGGTTGAAACCTCCGGATTACAGCATACAGCTTGGAGAGCTCTGGTATGGGTCCCCAGACAGGAGCCCTGGGAGATGATGGTTATAAAAGGGCAGGAGAGCATAGCGAGCAGGAGGGCAGGGGAGGCTAGAGGCAGGAAGAAAAAGAGACAAATCCATACATACAGGTTTCCAACAAAGTATGTACTAAGTCATTGAAGCATTCACTATAAAATGTTCAGAAATCCCAGTTGCAAGAATCATTTCTCACAAATGGGCAGAGCTATTTTTATATTCTTGGAGGAAGTGCTTTAATGATGATCTTACCATGTAATTTGTTCAACCACAACTTCAGAAGACACTGGATCCTCGGGTATTGTTAAGAAGGGGAACCAAAGTAAGTACTCCCCACCCTCCAGGAATTTATTGCATGGCAGGTCCAGACAACCCAAGATGAGACATTTAGATTATGTGATACAGGCAGCAGCTCTGCTTTATAGTGCAGAGAAGGAAAATTAAAGCTGAATTTTCAGATTTGCACTTTCAACTAGATTCTCAATGCAGAGTAAATGAAAGATGACAACAGGGACAACGACTGAATTATGACACATCCTTTAATGTCCTTTAAAGTGGGTACGTGGGGTTTTTTTTATAGATCTTTATTGGAGTATAATTGCTTCACAATACTGTGTTAGTTTCTGTTGCACAACAAAGTGAATCAGCCATATGCATACATATATCCCCATATCCCCTCCCTCTTCAGCCTCCCTCGCACCCTCCCTATCCCACCCCTCTAGGTCGTTGCACCGAGCTGATAAGTCATTCACTGCAGAATTATTCATAAGAAGAATCTCTCTGCTATATTACTGTTGTATGCTAACATGCTACTTCAATGCCTTAAGGACCTGCATCTTAATTTTTTCTTTAGCCTGAAAAAAATGTATGACTACATTAACTATTTGATATATCTCTGCCAAATAAAAAGTGGGAAGAACACTTTCACTCCAAAATTTTAGAGGTTATCTTCCAACAGATAATCAGGAAGGGAGTAATCTCTTACACTCCCACAATCTCTGTGGTTTGTTAGTATGGGTTTTTTAAATTAATCCCAGTTCCAGGAAAAAAAAAAATTTTTTTTTTTGGACTGCTTTTGATTCTTCACTGCTGCGTGCGGGCTTTCTCAAGTTGTGGCGAGCAGAGGCTACTCTTCCTTGCAGTGCGTGGGCTTCTCATTGCAGTGGTTTCTCTTGTTGCGGAGCACGGGCTCTAGGCGTGTGGGCTTCAGTAGTTGTGGCACGCGGGCTCAGTATTTGTGGTACACAGGCTTAGTTGCTCCGCTCTGGGATCTTCCCAGACCAGGGCTCAAACCCGTGTCCCGTGCATTGGCAGGCGGGTCCTTATCCACTGTGCCACCGGAAGCCCCCAAGAAAAATTTTTACAGGATCTTTAACAGCACACACACACACAAGACACCTATGTATCTTCCTTTTCGTGGAAGTTGAGGCTATTTTTGCCCCAAAAGAGAAAAAACAAGAGGTATCAAAGGCCCTGACATCCTCCCTAAAACCATAGCTAAAGCTTTACCTCCACAACCTCCACTCCCATCCACTGTATCTATAAGCACACAACTTCAGCAAGCATCCTCCTGAGCTTGACCTTTACCAGGAAAAGAAAGTGATTCAACAAGAGACCCCCTTCTGGTTAATTTGGGCTATAGGAGAACATCCAAACAAGGTATTCCTCCCTTTTCTCCAAATCATGAGATTTCCAGAGTCTGAACAACAGCCATCAAACATTAAGTTCACTAGTGAACAGTAATGAGGGGCAGAAAAAGCCCAAGTTTGCCCTTCTTCTCTTCCTCATCTTTTAGGACAAAGTACTAAACCTTGATAAACCTGAGATCAAGAGTGCAAAGCTAAAAGCAGCCAGAATTCATCTGACTATAAAATGGGACTTCCACAAGAATTGCTCAGAAGTGGAATGGGCTGCCATATCATGAGTGAAGCAGGATGTTTAAAGGTGAAGAGCAGGTCTGAGCTTCATAGGTGGGCAGACGTGGCTTTCAGTTCTCAGGTCCTTCCGTCTAAGGTCACATATCAAATAACAACTTAAATCTCATGTTCTTCATTTCTAAAATGGGAACAGTTAGCACAACGACTCTGGGCCAGGCATTCTTCTAAGCTCCTTACACATGTCATCCTCGTGGAATCCTCAAAACACCCCTAAAAGATAGGTACTATTATATTCCTTTTACCAATGAGGAAACTGAGGCACAAAACGATTAAACAACTTGCCCAAGGTCAAATGGCAAACAAATAGGGAGCTGAGATTCTGTCAATCTTGCTCCAGAATCTGTGCCTTTAATTGCTATAAGGCTATTAAAAGATTAAATGAAATAATGTACACAGCACATGAACCGACAGTCATTCAAAAAGCAATCGTAACTACCATCGCAGTTAATTATCACTGACATAAAAATAATAACAATATTTTTATTATGTATATTATACAGTCTATATAATTATATTATTGTTCTTAAGCTGAACGTGTTAGACACGTTCAAACAGAAGCTGGATGTCTCTACAGAATGATCTCTAGGATTCTCTTCTATTCTATGACATTATTCCGTGGTAGGTCAGTCTGGTTCTTTGAACCTTATGATATCTTAGATCTATATTCTTCCCTGGGCCAGGTCCCACAATCCCATTACCACCTGACAAAACTCCAGCCAAAGAAAATGTAGGTGGCTTTGAATATTCTGGAAACCACATCCGCAAGAAGGAGACTAAACTATTAAAAATGGAAGACTTGGGCCATTGTTTAAATTTTCAAGATGCAGCTTAAGCTGTCAATACAAGCATGTGCTGAATTCTTAAGTTCCAGCTCCATCTGGAGACTGCCCAACAGAAAGGATTTGAGTTCTCTATTTCTTTTCTGTTATTGTGTAAGGCAAGAGACAGACATCTCTATGAGCTGGTGTCTCTCCAAACAAGTCACTAGGGATAGGATCTCTGAAACCCAGAGAGTAATGTCAGCAATGGTACAGTTTCTCCAACAAAACTGCCTCATTATAGATTCCCTTCTTGGCACGATTTGTGTTTTTAAAAATAGTAGCCCAATTTCACAAGCAAGTTGGAACCTACAGATCCTGACTTCTAAAATACTTCATTCCTTCTGTTGTTAGTAATGCTCAAAGTATGTCTCTTAAAATTACTTGTCAAGCTGTCCTTTAAACAGGGCCAATGACTTTCCTCCTGAGACAAAAGCATGAGAACCAGAAGCCCTGGAGAATGAGAATCATTATTTTACTGACATGTTTAGCAATGAACTTAGAGTGGTTCCCACTTTACCCATCAATGCCCCTCCCACTGGTGATTAGAATGCTTATGCTTCAAAAGATGTTAGAGCTGGACCATCTTTAAATTTAAAAGAATTTTCATATTATAAAGTTTTCTGCACAGTGACCGCATGGTTCAATTATGAAAAATTACTTTTAAGAAGAAAATCAAAAGTTACGTTACTAATTTATATCCTAGGCTTGGACAGACATTACTAATTTAAGCAATAAAATTATGGGTTTTTGTGTTTAAAATATAAATATCAAAATATATATGACTGTCACTTCTCAATGATTAAATTGTGAAACTGCTTTCCTGCAATGCTTAAATATAGGCAACTGAACTATTCAGTAAAAGAATTAAATTAGTGTCCATAATTTTAAAGGTTTTTCAAGGAAAAAGTCTAAAACATTTAATTTTCATTTTATTCCTATTATCCAGCTTCCAATGTCAGAAATCAATCATAAAGAAGTTTAAATTATTTTTCCATCACACATGCACATGTGGGTAGACATGCACACATGACTGAAGTCCACTTATGGTGCGGGCGTGAGTCAGAACTGAGACTCAGGTGTGCTGGGGTCTGGTTCTGATGATGCTGTGAAGTCAGTCTTGAGCCTTTGATCAACCCATTCGCCTCACTGTGACTCAACTTCTTCAACTGTAAAACTAAGGGACTGGATGATCTCACAGGTCCCTTCTAGTTCTATAACCTTTCTAGAAGGTTCTCATTCTTCCCTTCTCATCCTTCTCATTAATGAAAGAAATAAATTTCTACTAGAAAAGGATTCATTTTCACTTTCCACTAGCCATTATTTCTCTTTAACTGAAGAGTTAGTTCCTAAAAAAAAAAAAAAAAAAAAAAAAAGAGTATGACTAACCCAAGAGGCAGATTCTTCTATTCTGTAACACCTGTTTCAGTGGCTTTGACAAGCTCATTTGGCAAGCAATCAACCCTTGCCTAATAAATAAAGAAAAAAAGGTAACCAGAGGCAGGCAATAGGAAACAAAGGAAGATAAAGAAGAGAGAGAAGGAAGGAGGACTAACAGAGAAAGTATGTTGCTAAGAAAGAAAGATGACTTGTGGATGAGTTACCATAGTTACTAGGCGAGGTCATCCTCACTCATTATGCCACACAAGCTTCTCAACACCATCGGAAGGTATGTATATCTATCTCCGTTTCATAGATTGGAAAACTGCAGCTCAGAGAGGTTAAAAACCTTGGAGAAAGCCCCACAGCATGTAGCTAGCTCAGGTCGGATCTCATCCACATCATGTCTGAAGTCAGAGCCCATCCTTTCCAGGGGAAGGGAAGGGAAGTAATGCCTACAGAGTGGAACTACAGTACTTACTGCAGGTCATACATTATATAAGACTCTTCACATCCATCATCTTTACAACAGTCATGTAGTAAGAAATTAAGTACTATTAACCTCATTTTCCAAATGAGAAAAGGTGGGCCCAGAGAGGCTAACTTGCTCAAGATGATAACTGGGGGGCGTGGCAGAGCCAAGATTTAAACTCAGAGCCTCCCAACTCCAAAGCGAGTTTCATGCTCTGTTTCTTATGGAAAAGATCACAAAATTACAGCTTAGAAAGCTTCTGCCTACACAGGATAGGCATAAAAGTGTTGCGTCTGAGTCCAGCCTGCAGTTGTTTCTTCCTTCTGTTCCTCTGGAGAGGGCTGGGGCAGCAGCTACATTTCTTTAGGAGCTGCCACCAGTACTCAAGGCAAAAACTACACAAAGTGACTTCTGCACAGAACGCTATCAGGATTCTGCTCTCATCAAAGTCTTCTGGGCAACAGGCCCTTTAAGTAACAATGGTCTGATCAGCTCCTCAAGGAGCCCACATTTCAAGGAAATGTCTCAACCTGACACATTTCCAAGTAACAGGCATTCCTAATTACTGAGCCAGGAAAAAGTAACTACAGCAAGGTGGAAGAAATACACTGTCTCACTAGTAAGGCTGGAAACAAATTCTTACCTGTTCTAATGTAAAGAAGTTTCAGGAGGAATGGCTATATTATGGTTTAGTAACATTACTCTTTGGGTGAAACTATTAAACCCAGGGCTCTTTTTGCCAATGCAGGAATAGGAAGCAAAGTCTGTCCAGAGAGCGATAAAAATTTTGCATGCTGCACACAATGAATATTTCCACCCTTAGAAACATAGTTTTCACCTTTTGCTACGAATTTGGGGGCTTTTAAAATTTCTTTCTATCAATATGAGGGCATACTCTGAAGTCTCTGGTCTTTTAATTATAGAAGTAGAAAAGCATATTAATTTTAAGTGACTCTAAAAACCCAAAATAATTTTTTCCAGACATCAATAAGAGACGCAACAATAAGAGATGCTGTTCCAGGGAAGCAATATCTATAAAATGAAAACCTTCACTCAGAGGTTATAGAAAGAAGACGGATGGATGGATTCAAGTTTTTACTCAACATTTCAGAAATCATCAGTTTAAAAGTTTATAACTGGGGAAAAACAAAGCCAGGAATGCACAGACATGTTTAAATTCCACTATTTCCCAGTGGTATCCTAGTCATTTCTTCCCAAAGGAAAGAAGAAAATTGGAAAACCACCGCCTACAGAAGGAAATAACGACAAATGTTGCAGATGCTGTTTGAGAATACCATGTACTCAGCCACCTAAGAAAGGGCAGAGGTGACCTCAAGCTAGGTAAGTGCGAAAAGCAGAGATGCAAGTACCTCCAGTGATATACTCTACCCAACAGAAGCAGAAAAAACAACAGCCAGGACCATGGAGACCGGTCCAGAGACAGTGAGCCAACTGAGCTGGGCACCTCACTAGGGACTCGCTCTTGTTGACCCAGTGTTCCAGTGACTCAGATTCCTGCAGCCCCTTTCTGCTGGCCCTCTGTCAATCTGGGAATCCCCACAGCAGCAGAATTTACCTTCTCTAAGAATAACCAAACCCAGCAATTGCCTCTAGCAGCCTCTGGTCCAGCTTTGGCCCCAAACCACATGACTCACCACAGACCTCTATCCCAAATGCTTCCCAGTGCCATCCCAGTTGGGTAAACGGGTTGCTGCCATTTGCCCCTTGGATGGCCCTGCCATGGGATTCCCTCTTGTCCCGTCTTGAGCATGGTGATCTGGCCAAAACACTGGAGCCCATACCACAAAGGGCAGCTAGGAAGTTCAGAAGCCATAGGTGGGGCTGACTCTCTAGTCTTCAATGATTATGGGATCTGAAATCACAGAATGCACTGTATAGCACCGTATACTGAAACTTCCTACTGATTCCTGAAGGCACCATGAAGAATCATAAGAAAACTATACATTTTTGTGATATTTAATCATACAGTGTATACTAAATTAATTTTCATGGTTGTATAGTATTCCACTGTATAAATAACCCCCAAAATACTAGGCATTCTACTATTAATTGAAAAAAAGTTTTAAGGCAGTAATGAGCACACATGACTGTGTGTACACAAGTGTGCAAATGCAATGAACACATGCACAAATACATGTGCTTATTATTGATTAAATGCAAGTGGATTTCAAATGCTCCAGTGTAACAAAGGTCATAAATTTCTTGATCATGAACCTTCCTAGCCCATGTTGCTCCTTAATAATACTTTAGAGCATTGCAACTTTTCCTTCTTTTGCACAGTGACTGGATGCTCTAGTGTGTTTTCTACTCTTCCTCGTATACAGAGTGTCCAGAGCTGGAACAGGTAGGCTCACAATAGTGATGTGTTCGATGGAAGGAATGAAGGTAAAAGGGAGGGAGGGAAAACACTGATCAATACAAACTAGAGTCTTCCAAAATATCTCATGAAATAGAAAGGGCTTATAGAGGACCTTAAGGAGAAAAAAAAAGCATGGAAGAAAGGTGAAAAGACAGTAGTTAAAGCAGCATTTTAAAGAAATGGAAGCTGCCTTAAGTATTCTTAGCAGGGAAAGGGGTCTGGTGAGGAGGAAGCTGGGAGACCTGGCAGCTAGAAGCAGTCTCTGGAGTCCTCACACCGCACCCCAGCTGTTCATACATTAACCTTTTACTGAGAGCCTGGCATCTCTCTCTGCTACTTTCTTGGGCTAGAATGCCTGGGACTAAATCCCTGCCACTTAGCTGTGTGGGCTTAAGGGGAATGACACCCTCTCAGATCCTCAGTTTCTTCTACTGCAAAGTGAGGATAATGTAGTACTCCCCTCACAGAGTCACCGTCACCATTAAATGAGTCAATATACATAAAATTCTTAGAATGGTATTGGCACACAACGCTCAATAACTGTTGTATGCTAGTAATATTTTTATTGTTATTATTAATATCGTCATTATCTTTGAAAACTGGCTAAAAGTGTCACTTCTCTCTGAAACTTTTTTTTTTTTTTGCAGTACGCGGGCCTCTCACTGTTGTGGCCTCTCCCGTTGCGGAGCACAGGCTCCGGATGCGCAGCCTCATTGGCCATGGCTTACGGGCCCAGCCGCTCCGCGGCATGTGGGATCTTCCCGGGCCGGGGCACGAACCCGTGTCCCCTGCCTTGGCAGGCGGACTCTCAACCACTGCGCCACCAGGGAAGCCCTCTCTGAAACTTTTAACTCCTGCTGCCTTGTGACACTGCCCCCTTCCCATGTGTCCCACTTTACTGATCACAGCACTTACATCCCACTTTAATGCACTTCATTTCATACTTGACTTCAGTTGTTTAAGGGCAAGGGCTATACTTTACCTGTATTTGAATCCCCAGTGCTATCATTTAAGGAATCAATGGTATCACCAAGGCCATTCTTTTGAAGTTTATGTGTCATTTGAGAGAGGGAGAAGAGGATGGTTGAGAATTGAAGGAAAAAGGAAGTTCCTAGATAAAAGTACACATATTTGTTCCCTTTGGGCCTAGACCCAGTAAGGATTTGTGTGTATGTGTGTGAAGAAATAGGCTTCTAGGGAAGAATAGTGAGTAATTTAACAGCAAAGGCTTCTGCAGCACAGGAGGCCTAATTTACCTTATAACCTCCATCAGGTATTGATGCTCCTATGAGAAGCAGATGTCATCTCACCTAAACACCTTGAGCTCCTCAGGAGGTAGTGAATTTCCCATGGTAGTGGGTGGATTAAAGAGGCCACAAATTCTCTGATTCTCCTCCCTTCAAGAGATGGGGGTTTATGTTCCCTCTACTTGGATCTGGGAGGCTCTGAGACTGCTTTGGTCAATGGGATACATCAGAAGCAATATTGTGCCAGTTTCTGGGCCCAAGACTTAATCGACTGTCTATTAAGTACCCTGGGAGAAGCCAACTACCAGGTGAGAAACCTAGCTATCATGAGACTCCCAGGCTGTGAGAATACCCTAGCTAGCCATTTGGAGGCCACACAGAGAGCTGCCCCAGTTTTCCCAGCCCAGGGATCGGATGTGTAATGAGAAGGAGCCTTTGGGTATCTCCAGCCTTGGCCTCATTCGGATGCCAAGTACACGCAGGCCCGCAACCAAGAACCACCCAGCGGAGCCTATCAAGCTCAGGACCATGAGAAATAATGATAAACTGTTGTTTTAAACCACTACATTTTGAAGTGGTTCATCATACAGCAATAAATAACCAGAACACTCATCCCTGGAAGTGTTCAACCAAAATTTATCTGGTCACAGGCATTACGGTGAGATTTAAACACAAGATTAAGGCAGGGACTACACCACCTGTGAGTTCCAGTACAGAGGTGTCCAACACTACTCTCAACATTCCTTGTTTACGTATCAGTGCCCAGCAGTAAGTGGCAGATCTGGGTCTAGAGATCAGACTCCCTGACTCCCATGGAAGTTGTAAATAGGGTGTTCCATCTCTAGCTTAATTTAGCTATTGAGCCCTAATTTCACAAATGAGAACATCTGAAGCATAATACATTGATAGAGTACCATTATATGCATGCCTTTATATACCCCACATGCTGAAAATAAAATACATTCTTCCAAAAGTTAAAATTTAAAATTTTTAATTGTAATTTTTTTACAGTGTTGTGTTTCTGCTGTATAACAAAGTGAATCAGCTATATGTACACATATATCCCCATATCCCCTCCCTCTGTGTCTCCCTCCCACCCTCCCTATCCCACCCCTCTAGGTGGTCAGAGAGCACCAAGCTGATCTCCCTGTGCTATGTGGCTGCTTCCCACAACATTGTAAAGCAATTACACTCCAATAAAGATGTTACAAAAAAAAAAGGAAGGAAGAAAGAAAATTATTATTTGCAGAAAATGATTGCCCAAATAAAAATAATCCAAAGTGAAAAAAAGTTGTTTTAATTGGAATTTTTAAAATAAGCTTCCTCTCCAATGTTACAAAACTCATTTTGAGAATGCCCACCCAAGGCTTATGTTCAGAATCAGTGAGTTATAACATAAGCAGAGAGCAATGATTATTTATTTACATAAAAGAACATGTGAAAGGGAGAAAATTCAGAAATATAAACGTATGTACACTATATATTGCTGAAGGACAGGCATGTGGCTCAAGTAAAAATTTTTCTGACTTAAATTAATCATGCAATGTGGTATCTTAGACTAGACCCTGGATTACATAAAGAACACTGGTAGAAACAATGGTGAATTCCAAATATAGTCTGAAAATTAGTTAATAGTATTGTAGCAACGTTAATTTCTTAGTTTTGACAACTGCACTATGAATATGTAAAATGTTAACACTGGGGATGGTACATGAAGGGCACACTATTATTTAAATTTTTCAGTATATATAAAATTATCCAAAATAAATACTTTTAAAAAGTACAAAAAAAATCTTATTCTGTATGGGTCATACAAGACTAAACAGTAGATGTTTTCATATCCCACCAGTAATCATTTAACTTCATTCTTCTCTCTTTTTTCCTGTAATCTATGTCAGTCAAGACTTAGAAAACCCTTCCTCAATGCAATTATTTCATTCAGCCTTATTTGTCACCTTCCGAAACTCTTTCCAAAGTTTTGTCTTGACAACATACAACTTTTCAGACAATTTAGAACCAACAACATAGACCAGACTAGTTCCAATTTCCATAAAACTTTCTACATTATTTCTTCTCATTTCAATCTAGAGGATCAAAATGATATTTTTATACCACTGGCAGGAAGCCATTATAATGTTATATTTTATAATTTTATTACCCCTAGAACAAATTACAAATATTAATAAACAATGAACGGTAGTAATTTACCACCTCATGTTTTAAAAGCACAACTTTAAAAAAAGACTTTCTATTCCAAATGGTGGGTTGATCTCTTTCACGTCTTCTGACATCCATGATTAAAATGATAGGAAGGGAATGAAAATGGCACATACATAATCAACAACAACAACAACAAAATAACTGGATTAGGGGAGGAGGATCTATAAGTGGAAGTTTTCAACAAAAATTTCTAGAAGACAGATTTAAGACAGCTACTCGGAAGCAAGCAAAGGAAACCACAGCCTGGAGCACTCCAAGGAAGATGGCTGTGGGGTAGACAGGAGTTAATCAGCCTCACAGATGCTCATTCTGAGGATTTAGCCAAGGCAGGTGCAGCAGAGAGGGGCATAGATGTGGGGCAGTGCTTGAAGCCCTGTATATAGAACAACCTTCCAACCTTCTAAGTAGACTGCCCAGAAAATGATCAAAACTTGGTATCTCCCTCCAGAAAAAAAACTGAAGTACTGTACCCTCCAAGAAGAAGTTGTAGTACTTTGGGAATCAAATGTCAATAGATCCTGCCCATTCCTTAAGGGTGGGCTAAGCTTAGTGACTTCTTTCCAAAGAGTACACTATGGAAATGAGGACTAACTTTACAGCAGGAATACCTGGCAGACACTACTTCAGCCAGGGGATAAAGGTTAACATCAACAGTGGTGTGAACTCTTGTATGACAGGATCAGCGTGCACTTTCCCTCTGTGGTCCTCCTCCTCAAAACCCATAACCATAGTCTAATGATGAGTAAAACATCAGAACCCTAATTGAGGCACATTCTACAAAATACCTGACAAATACACTACTCATAACTGTCAAGGCCATCAAAACCAAGAAAAATCTGAGAAACTGTCACAGCCAAGAGGAGCTTAAGGAGGCATAAAAGCTAAATGTAACATGACATTTTGAAAGAGTCATGTACCACAATGTTCACTGCAGCACTATTTACAATAGCCAGGACATGGAAGCAACCTAAGTGTCCATCAACAGATGAATGGATAAAGAAGATGTGGCACATATATACAATGGAATATTACTCAGCCATAAAAAGAAATGAAATTGAGTTATCTGCAGTGAGGTGGATGGACCTAGAGTCTGTCATACAGAGTGAAGTAAGTCAGAAAGAGAAAAACAAATACCGTATGCTAACACATTTGTATGGAATCTAAAAAAAAAAAAAATGGTTCTGATGAACCTAGGGGCAGGACAGGAATAAAGACACAGATGTAGAGAATGGACTTGAGGACACGGGGAAGGGGAAGCAGAAGCTGGGAAGAAGTGAGAGAGTAGCATTGACATATATACACTACCAAATGTAAAATAGATAGCTAGTGGGAAGCAGCTGCATCGCATGGGGAGATCAGCTTGGTGCTTTGTGTCCACCTAGAGGGGTGGGATAGGGAGGGTGGGAGGGAGACACAAGAGGGAGGGGATATAGGGATATATGTATACATATAGCTGATTCACTTTGCTACACAGCAGAAACTAACACAACATTGTAAATCAAATAACATCTACTAAAGACGTTAAAAAATAAAATAAAATAAAATAAATGTAATATGACATTTTGAATGGGATCCAGGGAAAGAAAAATGACATTAGATAAAAAACTAAGGAGTTCTGAAAAAAGCATAGACTTTAGTTACTAAAATGTATCAATATCAGTTCATTAATTATAACAAATATACCACACTAATGTTAACAGTAGGGGAAACAGTCAGTGGGATACATGGGAACTCTCTGAACTATCTTTGCAATTTTTCTGTATTCTAAAATAAAATTTGAAAGATTCAACAGACCTCATTCTTGTACACATAGCTGCCAACTAACTTTTTACTGTGCCAATCCCAAATATGTGGGACAACCAAGGAGAACTAAACATTTGAGGAAAACCTGCAAAATAAAAGTGAGAGAAAAATATAAACCAACAATAACAAAATGACCTCCCAGAAGAAGCAGAAGAAAATTAAGAGAACTGTAAAAAAAAATTTAAGTAGTATTCTCATAGAAATTCAAGAATATACTGCACTCATGATATACAAGCAAGGTTCTTTGAAAAAGGAACAATCAGAAAGTGTGAAAGTACTTTGAAATTTAAAATATGATTATAACTGCTGAAAATTGACAAGAAACCAATAGGTTTGAAAAAAAAGTCATAGAAATATTACAGAATGTAGACCAAAAGGAGGAAGTGATTTTAAAAATATGAAAGAGAAAGAATTGGGTGGGGGGCGGGAGGTGTGATGAGACTGACACTGTCCTGTCTTTTTTTTTGTTTTAATTTTGGTAAAATAACACATAACAAAAATTTTACCATTTTAACCATTTTTAAGTATACAGACCTGTGGCATTAACTCTACTCACATCGTTAAGCAACCATCGCCACCATCCATCTCCAGAATTCTTTTCATCTTGCAAAACTGAAACTCTGTACCCACTCAATGATAATTCTCCATTCTCGCCTCCTCCCTGGTAACCACCATTCTACCTTCTATCTCTATGAATCTGACTACCCTAGGTACCTCATATAAATGGAATCATACAGTATTTGTCCTTTTGTGACTGGCTTATTTCACTTAGCAAAATGTCCTTAAGTTTCATCCATGCTATAGCATATGTTAGAATTTCCTTCCTTTTTAAGGCTGAATAATATTCCATTGTTATGATATAGATAGATGGATGGATGGATAGATAGCTGGATGGATGGATAGATAGATGTACCATGTTAAGCATGTCATATCATATGATATATATATCACACCTCATATACGTTTATTCATCCATCAAGGAATACATGGGTTGTTTCCACCTTTTGGTTAACGTGCACCGTATATCTCAACTGGGATATTGGTTACATTACTGAATACATTTGTCAAACCTTATGGAACTGTACAGTAAAAGAAGTGACTTTTACTGCACGTAACTTAAACTCCAAAATAAAAAAAAACTTTAAATATGAAAGAAAGGGGCTTCCCTGGTGGCGCAGTGGTTGAGAATCTGCCTACCAATGCAGGGCACACGGGTTTGAGCCCTGGTCTGGGAGGATCCCACATGCCGCGGAGCAACTGGGCCCATGAGCCACAACTACCGAGCCTGCGCGTCTGGAGCCTGTGCTCCGCAGCAAGAGAGGCCGTGACAGTGAGAGGCCCGCGCACCGTGATGAAGAGTGGCCCCCGCTTGTCACAACTAGAGAAAGCCCTCGCACAGAAACAAAGACCTAGCACAGCCATAAATAAATAAATAAATAAATAAATAAATAAATATGAAAGAAAAAATAAGAAAAACTGAGAATTAATTGAAAAGCTCCAACAAACTAGAAAGTTTTATTTCCAGAATAAAGAACAAAGACTATCAAGGGAAACATTTTCAAAGAAACAACGGCATAAGGTGCCCAGAGGTAAAGTTTCTAAGTCCTCAGACTGACAAGGCCCACAAATACTCAGCACAATGGAAAACAAAACCACTCTTGTCCAACACTGTGAAACTTCAGAATAGCAATAAGACATACAAAGAAAAGAGAATCAGAATGGCAGAAGACACCTCATGAGCCACAACAGAAACAAATAGACAACAGAGCAATGCCTTCAAAATTTCAAAGAAAAAGATTTTCGGCCCAGAGTCTTCCAATTAGCCCAACTATCAGTTTAATCAGAGATGATAAGTAAAGCAAATAAACAGAAGAAACACAAGGACCCAGGACATTTACTTCTTAAACATCCTTTTGTAGGAAGTTACTTACTGATGTGCTCCAGCAAAATGCAGAAGTAAACCATGCAAGAGGAAGCTCCAGATCAAGGAAAGAGTGGATCCAACCAGAAGAGAAACGAAGGCTCAACAATTAAGACCTAAAAAAATATCTAAAGAAGACAGCTGTGTAGCAGACCTATAAAATCAATTAGTCTAACTGAAACAGGAGGATGGAGGGAGGTAGGAAAAATAAAGATTTGAGAAATTTAGCACATCAATCTGTGGAGAAAAAGAACAGCAAAGTGATTAAGAGCATGGCCTCTATATCCCAGTGGCTTATGTTCAAATCCCAGATCCACCACTTTGCATTTGTATCACCTTGAACAATGTACATAGCTTATCTCTATTATTGTCTCCTGATCTGTGATAATTCCCATATCATAGGTTGTCGTGAGGATTAAATTAGTCAAAGCAATATAAAGCATAGAAATTACTTGGCACTTTAAGTCCTTAATAAAGGTTGGCCATGCTGATGGTAGAAAAAGCATGCAATATAGTGCATTTAAAAATCACAAACTACAGGAACAAGGAAAAAACCTAAACAAGAAAGGAAATGTAATCATAGTTCTTGGTTTTATAGAAAAATACTTACATATTGATGATAATATAAACACTGATTATTGATTTAACTACAAATAAAACCACATAGGTAGGATGGGGGAAGATAAAAACCACATAGGTAGGACGGGGGAAGGGAGTATTGAAAAATCATTTAAAAAGGTAAATCCTCAGCTATCAGAGCAGAATGTCAATATATTAGGTATCAATTGTTTATTTAAGAAGTACCTCTATAAGCTTATTATTTAGTGATTTGGAGATCACCGGCAGAAGAAACAGCTGAAAGAATTTCAAGTGGTTGCTTCTATAACAACCAAAAGCATTGTGGGGATTTGATGAGTTTTTTTTTTTGAGGGAGGAGAGACAATTTGGGAAACTTTAATATGGACTGGTTATTAGATGATATTATAGCATTATAATTTTGTATGTGATCTGATATTGTGATTATGGAGAAAAATGTTTTTTATTGTTAGGAGATACATGTAAAAGTATTTAGAGGTGAAATACCACAATATTTGCAAGTTATTTTCAAGATAAACTTAAAGATTCAAGAAAAACATATACAGCATATATATGTGCATGCACACACGTTTTTTATATACATAATACAGAGAAGGGGAGAGAGAGAGAGAGCAAATGTAACAAAACATTAATTAGATATTAACTGCTAAATATATGTGAAGGGAATAGGTGTTTCTTATACTATTCTTTCAATTTTTCTATATGTTTAAAATTTAATAAAAACTGGAAAATATTGCTTTTTATTATATGTAAGCTCTTCTGTACTATAATTTTTTAGCCACACACATTATTTACTTTGGAAAAATAAACAGAATAATTTAAAGAAAAAAGATCTTACTATTATTCCCCCAAAAGTCTCATGCTAGCTAAGAAACATATTATTTATCATTCATTTCTATTTTTTTAAAATTCACATAATAGCTTAAGTTTCAATTTTTGCATTTTCTTCATGTTGTTTTATCAGCAAGTTATCCTCTAACTAGCCTATGTTTTCTGTTAATTAAAATAGATGGCACTAGGGCTTCCCTGGTGGCACAGTGGTTGAGAGTCCGCCTGCCAACGCAGGGGACGCAGGTTCGAGCCCTGGTCTGGGAAGATCCCACATGCCACGGAGTAGCTGGGCCTGCGCTCTGGAGCCTGCACGCTGCAACTGCTGAGGTCCGCGGGCCTAGAGCCCGTGCTCCTCAACACCCCCGCTTGCTGCAATTGGAGAGGGCCCGCACACAGCAAGGAAGACCCAATGCAGCCAAAAATAAATAAATTAAATTAATAAATATTTCTAAAAATATATGGCACTAAAACTGCTGTCTAAACCATTTAAGAATTCATAAGAAGGACTAAAAAGAATGCTTGTTTGAATACACAGTATCGGACCCCAGGCTTTGTCTTCAGTAAGTCCACTGTGCAGCAATCCTATACATTTTGATAGAAGAAAATCCTCTATCGGCATTTGATAAACATTAAATTAAGAGGAAATGTTAACCTAAATTACTTGAATCTGCTGAGGGGTAAGTGTGCTGATGAAACAAATGTGTTTAACTTTTCTACCCACCAGTATGCAAAAAATATATAAATCATGTCTTAAACTTTTTTCTTACAGAAATAATTGCTA
Organism: Hyperoodon ampullatus; assembly: GCF_949752795.1. Lineage (NCBI taxonomy): Eukaryota > Metazoa > Chordata > Mammalia > Artiodactyla > Ziphiidae > Hyperoodon > Hyperoodon ampullatus. The sequence goes on along the minus strand of NC_136921.1, from coordinate 83,910,629 downwards.
TTTCTACCAATAATCATAAAATATCAAGTGCTGAGCTTACATTATTAAATATGACATCTTTTTCTTAATTTTTCATGCAATTACATTTTGGAGGCATGTTGCTATTGTTACCCTCTTTTTATACATGAGGAAATAAACAGCTAAACAGTATGGAAACTTCCAACAACACAAATCTACCCACAGCTCTCCTCTCAAGAAAAGCCTTTGGTCTGGCCTCAAAACAATCTCTACATTAAACTCTACCGGTACACCCAAGTACTCTTATGGAGATTCATCATCTGTTACCAGTCTCCTCTACTATTTAGAATATAATTAGACCACAAAGGCTAGACATTAGATGTTACTTAATCCAACATTCTCATTCATAGCTGAAGACCCTGAGGCCCAGAGCTACTTAACGATAGAGGCAGGACCGAAACACAGGTCTTATCATCAGTGTTCCCTCTAAATGTTACCTGGTTCCCAGACCCCTTTATTTTCCAAATGGAGACTGGAATAAATGTGTAAAAACAGAAGTGGAAAATAATGCTGGAAATACACGAATGTGTTCAAAAATGAAACTCACTGTCTCAATGGGATGGAATTAAAGGTGATTTTTCGCTTAGGTGATTTTACAATAAAAAGAGAGAAGATGGTTCCTGCTCTCCACAGTTTTGTTGTTGCTATATAAAAAGTAATTTAAGAAATTGCATCCGTGGTGAAACTGTTCAAAAATGTTTGAATTTGTGTTCAATAAAAGAAACCATTTGGCCAAACCCCACAGGATTATTTATAAGCCAACTGAGGGTATAGAATCAGTCTTTAAAGAAGAACTGCTCTACCAAAACTGAGTCAGTCTGAACTCTTTTGTAGCCAATATGTCCGCACAGCAATGATGGCAATAAAGAAAGTGAGATTACCATTTAAATTACCATCTAAAGAGTAAACTCCAAAATCAACCCAAGATAGATAAGACACATATAAAGTCACCTAAGGAACCAAAATGGTTCCTAAATCTAAAAACAGTTGACAGTGACTTGATTTGAGACACTAAGGTATCTAAAGAAAGGGTATATGGATGGTGCTTAAGGCAGGATAGACGGGGGAAGGGAGGAGTGGGAAGGGGAAGTGGGGCTGGGAGGCAGCGTTAGAAGTGTCCACACAAGCCTTGTCCAGGTAGAAAGTGGATTTGACTTGAGAGAAGTGCTGGCCTGAGAAAGTAAGAAACCCTATTATCTTTTTATATAACTTCTGTCAATTTTAATTTAGCATAATCCAACTGTTTCAATCTAGGAGACTTTGCTATTGTTCCCAGATTTTGCTGATTCCCCCTCAGATATCATACTATGTGCCCTAAAGTTATAAATTTATTCTAACACTGATGTCACAACCCTATTGTAAATCAATTCTTTTTATATATCTTCTGTCAATTTTAACTTAGCATAATCCAACTGTTTCAATCTAGGAGGCTTTGCTATTGTTCCCAGATTTTGCTGATTCCCCCTCAGATATCATACTATGTGCCCTAAAGTTATAAATTTAATCTAACACTGATGTCACAACCCTATTGTAAATCAATGTTTTCCAAACTATGGCCATCAGTTAATGAGAAAAGTTTCATCAGCACTGTGCTTTCCCAGGCACAAGGCATTTCCTTTTCTACCACACACTTGCAACACAATATAGGTCAATCATAGAAGATGGATGAGAGCAAATAAGAAAACCAAGAACTAAGTGCCTTCAGGCTCAGTAATACAACGTTACAGAGGCAACTGTCTAAGAAGAGATGGCATGACCTCTGTGTCAGCCCATGTGTTACATATGTGTTAAGTTTACCTAGTACCTGTTCTCTGCAGTGCTAAAGGCACAATAACTAGAACGGCAAATGTTATGAATCTGAAAGAACTCTCCTAAGGAAGGAAGGCAGGATGGATGGAAGGAACGAAGGAAAGAAGAATGGGGGATGAGGAAGAGAAAGGTCTTTCTTAGAGCAAAATGCCAGATAATAAATGTAGACAGAAGATGGAAACAGGAAGCACCACCATGTGGCAAAAGTCATTGAGGTGGGCTGAGTTAGGCAGGAATTGCCAGTGGATGTTGGTGGGTATAGATTTGATGAGGAACAAGATGCAAAATTTGGAGACACTGTCCCACAAAATACTGATCAGTTACAAAGAGGAAAACAGTAAATTTAATATGAATAAACCAACAGGACCAGGTGGTTACAGTTAACATCTTGTGACTGACTCCAACGTTGTGCCCTGGGAGGAACACAGCATCATTTTGTGGGCTTCCACCCAGAATGCAGTAACTGAACCTAGTCAGGAGGATATATCAGAAGGATCTTACCTCCCACGTGATTAAAGGCGTGTACTCTTAAACACTATCAAGAATAGAAAAGAGGGCTTCCCTGGTGGCGCGGTGGTTGAGAGTCCGCCTGCCGATGCAGGGCACACGGGTTCGTGCCCCGGTCCGGGAGAATCCCGCATGCCGCGGAGCGGCTGGGCCCGTGAGCCATGGCCGCTGAGCCTGCGTGTCCGGAGCCTGTGCTCCGCAGCGGGAGAGGCCACAACAGTGAGAGGCCCGTGTACCGCAAGAAAAAAAAAAAAAAAAAAGAATAGAAAAGATAAAGACTGAGAAATTTTTCCAGATTGAAGGAATCTAAAGAGACGTGAGAATTAAACACAATACCTACTCCTGGACAAGATCTTGGACCAGACAGGAAAAAGAGCCACTTTTGAGTTTATACTGCTAACACTGTGAACTGAATGGTAGTGTTGTACCAAAGCTTGCTTCTTCATTTGGAGTGTTGTTTACTGATTATGTAGAACATCCCTGTCTGGAGGAAATACACCCTGAAGTACGTAGAGAACATGGGACATCATGTCAGCAGCCTGCTCTCCTAAGGTTAAGAAAAAGACTGATGATCACACACACCACACCACACACACACACACACACATACTCAGAGTGCACACACAATGGAGCAAATACAGTAAAACATTAACAGAGGAGAAATCTGGGGGTAGAGTTCTTTGTTCCATTTGGCAACTTTTCTATAAATTTGAAATTATTTCAAAATTAATTATTTAAAAATTAAGCCATTGGGCTTCCCTGGTGGCGCAGTGGTTGAGAGTCTGCCTGCCGATGCAGGGGACACAGGTTCGTGCCCCGGTCCGGGAGGATCCCACATGCCGCGGAGTGGCTGGGCCCGTGAGCCATGGCCGCTGAGCCTGCGTGTCCGGAGCCTGTGCTCCTCAATGGGAGAGGCCACAGCAGTGAGAGGCCCGCGTACCGCAAAAAGAAAAAAAAAAAAAAAAAAAAATTAAGCCATTGGAGAAAATATATATTATTATAACCTAGGTCATATATTTAATTGAAGAGAAGGATGTCAATAATGAAAATGAGCCTAAGTTTTCAGCCACTAAAACTTTCCAATAGGGAACGTTAGCATTCTAATTGGCTCAACTCGACTTTAAATGGAACAATGCTTTATCCCTTGTGAAAGTCACTACTTTTTTGGCCTACAAATCAGATCTTTTTTGAGGTGTCTGAACTAAGACAAAAGAGTCAGCTGGTTAATAGCACCAGAAGCAGCAAAAGTGGGAGCAGATGACCCTGGAGTCCTATAAAGTCTATTCCATGGATCCAGCAAGTCTGCCTCATTGACTGGATTCAGAGCCTTTCAAAGGCAGCAACTGGACCTTGGGCTCCTGCTGTATCCGTGCCTGGAACAGGTGCTCCCTGCCTCTTATACTGTGATGTGTACCACTCAGTCGTGAGGTACTCTGTAAATAATGTGAGGTACTCCATAAATAACAGCCAGTTGCCAAAGGGACCTATTCCTTATAGAGAGGCCTTACTACACATTCAAAGAGATATACAAAAACATTCATTCATCAACAAGTAAATGGATAAATGAAACACTACAGTCAGAGAACAGAGTTCTTCTTACCTTATAGCAGTGAAATAACTTATATCCATATCAAAGGATGCCTCAGAAAAGCAGGTTATACAATAATGACTCTATCACTTATGTAAATATTCTTTGGACTCAAACTCAAGACTAGAATTTACACGATCAGCTCTCCCGGTCTCCAGCTTGCCAACTGCAGATCTTGGCACTTCACAGCCTCCACAATCACGTGAGCCAATTCTTTATAATAAATCCTCATAAAAAATATAAATATGTAAAGAGATCGGAACAAAACCTATTGGTTCTACTTCTTTGGAGATAACTATAATAACAGGTAAATGTTTTAAATTTATTTATTTGTTTGTTTGTTTGTTTGTTTGTTTATTTTTGGCTGCATTGAGTCTTTCTTGCTGCACGCGGGCTTTCTCTAGTTGGGGCGAGCGGGGGCTACTCTTTGCTGCAATGTGCGGGTTTCTCACTGCGGTGGCTTCTCTTGGTGCGGAGCATGGGCTGTAGGCGCGAGGGCTTCATTAGTTGTGGCATGCGGGCTCAGCAGTTGTGGCTCACGGGCTCTAGAGCGCAGGCTCAGTAGTTGTGGTGCACAGGCTTAGTTGCTCCGCGGCATGTGGGATCTTCCCGGACCAGGGCTCAAACCCATGTCTCCTGCATTGGCAGGCGGATTCTTAACCACTGCGCCACCAGGGAAGCCCTAGGTAAATGTTTTAAATGCTAATAAAATAATAGTTTTTAGTTCATGAATACATACCTAAATATGCAAAACTATAAGAAACAGACTTGAAGGAGAGGCACTAAATTATGATGTTGATTGACGGGAGGGTGGGAGATGGGAATGAGATAAAGGACAAAGTGAAATTTATCTGGATGTTCTATTTCCTTTATGAAAAAAGATCACCAACCTAAAGCGGCAAAATGGGGATTTTTTTATTCTTGGTGGTGGCTGTAAGATGCTTGTTATATAATTACATTGACACAGAAGGGGTTACTCATGATAACAACCCACTGAATCATTTACAGGCCATATAATGTAACACAAAATATTGGCACATACCTAGGGTCTAAAATTAGTCCTGACTGTATGGTTGGAAAGCTAGCAGAAAACTCAAACTGAGTAGAATTCAGTTCCTGCAGTGTTTGATGTGAGACTTTTAAATGAATGTACTTGTCTTAAATGCTTTAAAACTTTGCAAATTGTTAATTTCTTTAAGTAACTCATAAAATTAAAATGAAGAATTCTTTATCCACAGCTTTTCTCTGAAACTCTAATAATTGGATAAGTGCTTAATTGGCATGCTTCAGTTTCCATGATAGTGAGCTAATTTTTTTTTAAAAAGGTACAGCAAATATAAAGATAGTCCTGTAGATTTCAGCTTTAAAAATGCTAATTTAGATACTCTAGTGAATCAGGCATATTGGCACCTACTTAATTTTATCACTTATATAAATTACCAAAATATACTCACCAAAAAGTATAGAATCAACCTATCCAAAAGCACTTGTACAAGCGCTATGTGGCCACCCCAGCTTACCCTTTTTTGGAGAGAGGAGGGTTTAACTATATAAATGATCATTGCTCATTACTGTCCTATTACTACAGGAGACCTAGAGCTCTCTAATAAATAACCCTTGACCTAGTCTCTTATACCTAATTGGAGAGATGAAAACATAAAACAAAAATAATTTCGTGCTAAATGACAACAGTGACTACAAGGGCAACCAGTGAGTGAGTGAGGAAAAGCTCACAGTGGAAACGCGGATGAGATGGAGCTGGCGGAGAAAAGAGTGAGGGATTTCCACACAGAAGGAAGCACATGAGCTGTACAGAGGCAGCAAGGGACAGAACTGGTAGGAGACAAGAGTTAAGTCCAAGTGTACACATGAGCAAGTCTATGGGATGCCACAGTATTATAGTTGGACAGGTGGAATTACAGAAATTTGGACTGAATGCTAAGCATTTGGGAAGTCTTACTGATTTTTAAGATGGAGTTTGACCTGATGATAGTACAATTTAGGAAAGATTAATATGATATAATCTTCTGAGGGCTCTCCACATCACTGCAGGTAAAATCGAAGCCCTTACAGTGGCCTACAAGGCTGTATATCATTTGGACAACTGTTCACTCTCTGACCTCATTTTCTGCTTCTGCCATCTTCCCTCACTTTCAGTTACAATGGCTTCCTTACCCAGCCTAACACGTGGCAGCCAAGCTCCACCTTCGGGGCCCTTGCACGTGGACTCACCTCGAACCAAAATGTTCTCCCCCAGACATCATTCCCTCACCTCCTTGGTCTTCCTTCAATTTACCATCTTGGGCATGTAAAATGGTGCAGCCATCGTGGAGGATAATATGGCAGTTGCTCAAGAAATTAAAAATAAAATTACCGTATGATCCAGCAATCCCGCTTCTAGGGACATACCACAAAAGAACTGAAAACACAGTCTGGAACAGATATTTGTACACACATGCTCAGAGAAGCATTATTCACAGGAGCCAAAAGGTGGAACCAAGCCAAATGTCCATCAACAGATGAATGAATAAACAAAATGTGGATACACACACAGTGGAGTATTACTTAGCCTTAAAAAATACTGAAATTCCGGCACATGCTATAGCATGAATAAATCTTGAAGACATTATGCTTAGTGAAATAAGGCAGACGTCAAAGGACCAGTATTGTATGATTCCACTTATACGAGGTTCCTAAAATAGTCAATTCTATATAGAAGAGAGAAGAAGGGTGGCTTCCAGGTGCTGGGGGGAGGGGTGAATGGAGAGTTATCATTTAATGGTAGTTTTAGCTTGAAATGGCAGAAAAGTGCTGAAGATGGATAGTGGTGATAGTTGTACAACTATGTGAATATACCTAACTCCACTGAATTGTCCACTCAAAAATGGTTAAAACGGTAAAATTTTATGTTAAACATACTTTATGTCAATAAAAAAATGTTTTTAAGTCACTTTCTCAGTAAACCCTTCCTGACCACCTCATTTCGAACCGCAAACCTCTCCCCCATCTGGCACTCTTATCCCCACCGCTCTCTCCTGCCTTTTTTTCTCTCCTCTCAGCACCGACACCACCAAGCATACAAAGTTTCTGTGCTTATTGGGTTCACAGTCTGCTCCTTACTCCAGAATGTAAGCTCGTGAGGGCAGGACTACTGCTTATTTTATATCGCCGGTGCCTACAACAGTGCCTGGCATTCAATAAGCAGTCAGGGGCTTCCCTGGTTGTGCAGTAGTTGAGAGTCCGCCTGCCGATGCAGGGGACACGGGTTTGTGTCCCGGCCCGGAAAGATCCCACATGACGTGGAGCGGCTGGGCCCGTGAGCCATGGCCGCTGAGCCTGCACGTCCAGAACCTGTGCTCCGCAACGGGAGAGGCCACAACAGTGAGAGGCCCGGGTACCGCAAAAAAAAAAAAAAAGCAGTCAGTAAAGATTTGTTGAATGAATTATCACTGTTACACCGAAAGGACTAGAGTGGAGGGAGGCTGGAAGCAGAATTAGCCACACAGGCTGTGGCTGGGCTCCAAGAAGAAGACAGTAAGGCTGGGGCTGTCAGGTGTCTGTTTTGAGAGAAGAAAGTACAAACCTGAAAGATGCTCCCAAAAAAAGGATCTATAAGATTTGGAAACAGATTGGAAAAGAAAAGGAGCGAAAAATGTGTTAGGACGGGCTCTGTTTTGAGACAAGAAGAATGGAAGCACCAACAAGAGAACTGGGGACGGGGAGCTGGTTTTAATACGACATACAGCAACACAGAGCTGCCATGCCAGAGCCGGAGCTGGGGAGCTGCGACCCCTGCCCAAGGATGGATTAAACTAAAGGTGCAGTGAATACACCAAGAGACCACTTATAAAAAAGAAGAGGAAAGGCTGGAGGACGTGGCTTTGGTGGACACACACAGGAAAAAAAAAGAAGAAAGATGGCATTCGGATGACATAAAAAGCTCCAGAAGCATGGAAGCCAGAAGGGGAGTTCTGAGAAGTGGAGGGGCATTAGAAAGGGAAAGAGGCCACTCCGTTCGACAAGCAGGTTATTGGCAACCTTAGAAAATGGTTTCAAACACTGGCAAATCTTTTAGCCATATGACTATTTTCAGAATTGTGATGTTTATAAAACTGAACCCTGTAAATAAAATTTTAATGTTTTAATTTTGAGGTTTCCTCCGCCAGGGAAGGAATGGAGATGTGTAGACTCCACTAGAAGATCAGCCCACTGGGAAGTGCTCAGGTGCAGCCTGGGATGGGAAGCGTGCCGGTGGCAGAGGTGAGGCACCAGAAGCCTTCCATTAAGATCAGGTGCAGTTTTCCATCGTTATTCTTAAGGGCCTCCCTAACTGATCTTCCCCACTTACCCAAGCAGCCTTAGATCCTGATGACCTCAAAGCCACAAGGATCCCCAAGGCCCTACACGGTCTGCCCTGACGCCACATTCACCTCCTGCTCGCCAGGTGGCTCACCCATCCCCACCCTTGTCATGGATCAGGTCATTCAGGGACTGCCTGGGGTCACTGTACTTGATTTTGGCTCCCCTCAGCCTTCAGGTCTCTGCTCAAAGATCACCTTATTAGAGAGTTCTTCCCTGACCACCTACATAAAAGCTCACAGGACCCCCATCCCTCTGTACTTATGTCTTTCTTCCTTTATTTTCTTTCTTTCCCTCTTTCCTTCATTCTTTCTTTCTTTACGTCCTTCCTTAGTTATTTATTTTTATGGTACTTACCCGCACCTGACATGTTTTACTTGTTCACGGTGTACTGCCTTAGGGCACATAAAAGGTATTTGTTAATTGCTCAATCCAAGTTAATGACTTCTACTATGACTAGACAAAACTGTCTAACACACAACTCAGTCACCATCTTCATACTTAGAATATCCTCTCTATCTACCATACTTTTCTCTAAAAATGAATTCTAACTGCCTCAATTCAGAGTAAGCCTTCTGAGGCTACCCATGCACCTTTCAGACTGTGATTCACAGTGGTTTACTTACACTTCAGACACGATTATGAAACATCCAGGTCCGATTTCTTTAACTACACTGGGTTAGAAATGGCTGATTGGATAGAAGACCTTTAGAAGCAGGTGTTTTGATGGCATGAATTAATATCTCTCAGCCTGAGAGGCGATAAGAAAACCACAAGTAGCAGGAATAAGATCAAAACACACACATGCACACAAACTTGTACGTCTGAAGATTCTTAGCATAGGAAAAGCCTAGTAGTGTAAAAACCTCACTATTTAAAGCATATTAATCAATGTTGATAATGATGGTCAGAAAATGGTTAGGCTGGGTCCAAACTCCAAACTTAGTAACCATGAAGCTGAAAATAAAGTTTTCTTTTAAGAAATTAAATGGAAACCTCAAACTAATCTAGAAAACTCCTACATGCAATATATGTTTTCTGATCATGCTGGATTCCTCTAAAATTTAGGGCTGTTACTAGAAACAAATAATGTAAGAAATATAACTAAGTACTATACAAATAACAATATCTTACATGCAGTGCTTTCAAGTTCACAAAAAAAAATTTCTTTTAATTTCATGAGACAGGTAAACCTGAAAGTGGAAAAGCAGATTGCATTTTTGAACTCTAACCAGGCTTTCTGACCCCTGTTGAGTTAATAAGCACTTGAACATTAAAAATCCAGGTGATGAGAAAACCATAATTCAAAAAGAGACATGTACCACAATGTTCATGGCAGCTCTATTTACAACAGCCCGGAGATGGAAACAACCTAAGTGTCCATCAACAGATGAATGGATAAAGCAGATGTGGCACATATATAGAATGGAATATTACTCAACCATAAAAAGAAACGAAATTGAGTTATTTGTAGTGAGGTGGATGGACCTAGAGTCTGTCATACAGAGTGAAGTAAGTCAGAAAAGAAAGACAAATACCGTATGCTAACACATATATATGGAATCTAAAAAAAAAATGGTTCTGAAGAACCTAGGGGCAGGACAGGAATAAAGACACAGACATAGAGAATGGACTTGAGGACACAGGGAGGTGGAAGGGTAAGCTGGGACGAAGTGAGAGAGTAGCATTGACATATATACACTACCAAATGTAAAATAGATAGCTAGTGGGAAGCAGCCGCATAGCACAGGGAGATCAGCTTGGTGCTTTGTGACCACCTAGAGGGGTGGGATAGGGAGGGTGGGAGGGAGGGAGACGCAAGAGGGAAGAGATATGGGGATATATGTATATGTATAGCTGATTCACTTTGTTATACAGCAGAAACTAACCCACCATTGTAAAGCAATTATACTCCAATACAGATGTTAAAAAAAATAAATTAAAAAATAAAGTCATACAAGCTGGAAAAAAAAAAAAACCCAGGTGATTTGTTATTGTTCTGTCTTGAAATTAAACACTGAACGTTCCACAGCTTCAGGAGAGACGGGTAGAGTAAAAGGAGTTAATTTTTACTGCTCTACAGTAAAATACTATTATTGGCTTTGACTAAATATAATTCAGAAATCTGAGAGTCAGACTACAGCAAGTATAAGGCTACGTTTCTTGCATAATTTGTTCCAGATGAGGACATTTTACTCATGAGAGTTCAGTCATCCCACGTGCCACTGTGTGTGCCACAGCAGTGACTGAATCCAAGCCAAGGATGACAACATTCCAGGGGAACACAGCATCTGCAAACACACCTTCCACCCAGCTCACCAGAGATGACTGATAAAGACCCATGCATTCTTTCATTTAACAGATATTGAGCAACTGCTGTTATATATCTTGTTTAACACACATGCATATGCATTTATGACATGTCAGACACATGTCCTAATTTAAGTATTAATTTACTTGATCCTCGTAATAACCCAAAGAGAGAAACACCATTTTTGTCATCATTTCACAGATGAGAAAATCCAGGCACAGAGAGGTTAAGCAACTAGCCCAGGGTCAGAGCTAACAAATGTGGGAGCTAAGGCAGTCTGAGTCCAGAGCTAGGCTCTTAACCACTGAGCTCAACAAAAGGCACAAAGCTAAGCAGTGGGAATCTACTGGGAAACAAGATCAGTGGGTCTCTGCCCTCTTGGGGGCTTACCTTCTAGCCAGGAGGGACTGGGAAAGAGCAAACAATACATAACAATTTAATTACAATGACCGGAGTGCCACAATGGAGAAGTGACAGGATATCTCAACATAGAAGGGTAAAGGATGATGGAAAACATTCACGGAGCTCTCACTGATTCCTCACAAAACCCTGAAAAATAACCGATAATATTCTTATTGTAGAGATGAGGCAGTTCCGGCTGGGAGAGGAGAGGTGAAGGCCAGAGGCAGGATTTGCCCCTAGTTTAAGCAGTCCCAACACTGGTCTGGTTGTTAGGAACAAAGTACATGACTTTCTTCTAGATCCTTTCCACAAATTGTATCCTTTTTGCATTAGAGTTGATCCTCAGCATCCGCAGGGGATTGGGTCCAGGACCCCGCAGATACCAAAATCTGCAGACGCTCAAGTCCATTATATAAAATGGCAGAGTGTTTGTATATAACCTGTGCACATCCTCCCGTATACTTTAAGACATCTCTAGATAACTTATAATACCTAATGTTAATGCTACATAAATAGTTATAAATACAACGTAAATGCGCGTAAATAGTTGTTGGGCACACAGCAAATTCGTTTGCTTTTTGGAACTTTCTGGAATTTTTTTCCAGCTATTCTCAATCTGCGGTTATTTGAATCCATAGATACAGACAGCCAACTCTATAATAATTTAATCTCTTCTGCATGTGGCACTATGAAAGGTTTAAGCATTTATCCTGGGTGTCTTGTCAAATCCACGAGAGTTAGCACTCTGACAATAGTCATTTAATACCAAGCACTCTGCTCACGTAACACTGTAATGCATGTTGGTTAGTGGCACTCACCTGAAATTAATTCCTCTCATTGTTAACCTGAGGCTGCTCTATCCTGATGGCTGAGGAGTTACAGAGTTAAGGAGATAGGAGTCAGAAGAAGAATAAACAAGTATCTAATGACTTCACTCCATGGGCCAGGCTAGGTGTTTTCACAGGTTATCTTATTCAAATGGTGAGAAGAGATCAGATGTTTCAGATAAGATGGATGTGAGAGGCTGCCGGGGCTGACTTAATAACAAGCTATTCTGTCATTTTAAAAGTACTATAAGGAAATTAAATACAATCAAGAGAATAGAAAATCTGCAGTCATTAAAAATTATGCTTGCAAGGAGTGTTCAACAAATGAAGGAACAGTCATGTTCTAATAATATTTACATATTCAGAAAAAGAACAAAAATGGATAAGGTATAAGGCCCTTTATAGGCTAATACATATATTTTTATACATAAAACATTTCTGGAAATACACAAAAAGGAACAGTATTACTAACGGCTCCCACAGGGAGACATAATTTTTTAAAATTAAAACAAAATTAGATTTAGGAAGAATTTTAAAATAATGTGTAAAAATGGTGACAATGCTTAGACTACAAAGTTACCTGAAGTGGAAGGACAAGAGTTTTTTAATAGGCAATACTTTCAACTATATCCCCCTCCCAATACAAGGAACTAGAAAATTCCTGAAACTGAAACCCTGAGGGGTCAGTTTTCACTTTTTTACTTTGTAGGCTTTATTGTTGTTTGAAATATTTACACTAAGTTTTTATCACTTTCACAATAAAAAAAACCAAGTATTACATAAGAAATAGAATATAGGAAATGTACTCATATAAGTGATAAAATTATAGTAGTTGCTTTTGCCACATTCTCAAGTCAAATATAAAGAAGCCAAGATCATCACTCTAAAATTAATAATTCAAAGTAAACACTAAAAGATCACCTTGCTGAAATACAGCCAAATGTGGGCTTAAAGTCCTATTTCAAGGAAGACAGAATCACACCTTAATTTTAAATACTTTTGACCTAATCTTTTTTTCTCCTAATCTCCTTTGCTATGGTGTTAACCCTGCCTTCTTTCAAACAGCCATCTGAGAAGAGAAGATGATAGTGACAATTAGCTGGAGTCAGGTCACAGACTCCAACCTCAGGGTGACCGGCAACTACCAGCGGACTAGAAGCCTCTTCCCTCACCTCTTAGGCACTGTTGTTTTCAATAGCTCGCGATTCCTCTTGGACTTTAGTTTTCTCTAAAACGTTACCTGCCTCCACAAAGTATTAAGGTAACCTGCAACTTACAAAACAGTGAAAGGAAGGAAATTAATTACTGCTTTAAGTTACCCTGATGCTGAAGTGTCATTTATTAGCAAAATATGGATCCTCTTTGCAAGCTCTTTTGGAAAATGTATAGGCATCATGTTTACTATCATCATGCATTGTCCCCTTTGAGGTACAAGATCCTTTATGAGCAGGGAGTTCCAGTTCCTCTCTGCTGGGGTAAGCACACTACAGTCTCTCTCACACACTTCTTACAACCAAAAGCTCAGGGCACAACACAAAAAGGGTGAATTGTGGAGGAGAGTCAAAACTTAAGAGAAGCGACCTAAAGGGGTGAATTTCCCAGGTTGTTTTATTTCCTTTTACTCTGGACCTCTGTCACACCCTGACACCATCACAGAGTTCCACACAGAGCAACCGAGCAGTCAGCACAGCAGCATGAACAGCTAAATCTTCAAATGAAACCCTGTCTTTTGGGCTGGAGGGACCTGGAAAAGGACCCTTGAAGGCCAGAGTATGAGGGGAATCATAGGGAGAAAGATGATGGAGAAGGGAATCTCCCAAGTCTATACATAAGCCGGCACAATTCCCAGCCTCACCTGGAGCTGTGCATTCATGGGACAGACCACAACAAAGGCTTTGAAAACTGAACTGAGATTAGAACTACCACCCACAGAAGGTGACATGGAAATTCAGTCTGAATCTAGCAAGGTTCATTGCCTGTAAAAACAAATTTAGAAAAGACATTGTTCAGAGGAATACAATAGGACTCAGAATCTACGTAGCATAATATACACAATGTCCAGGATACAATCCAAAACCAATTCATATACAAAGAGCTGGAAAAATATGACCAGTTCTCAAGAGAAAATACAATCAGATTCCAACCCTAAGATGACCCAGAGGATAAATATTATAATATCCTCCATGAGGATATGAAATGAATGGAAAGACAGAAGTTCTCAGCAGAGAAACAGAAACTATCAATAGAAAAATAACCAAGTGAAAATTATAGAAATAAAAAAAATATATCTGAAATTAAAAATTCACTGGATGGCTCAACAGAACAGAGACCACAGAGGAAAGAGTGAGTGAGCCTGAAGAGTGAGTGAAACTATCTAATCTGAAGAACAAAGAGAACAAAATTCAGAAAAATAAGCAGAGCCTCAGGGACCTGTAGGAAAAGATTAAAACTTCTAGTATTTTTGTCACTGGAATTCTAGAAAAAGAGGAGTAAAAGACAGGCGGCAAAGTTATTTAAAGAAGTAATAGCCAAAAACTTCCCAATTATTAAAATACATAAATTTATAAATGCAAAAAGCTCATAAACTCTAAATAAAATAAGCTCATAAACTCTAAATAGAATAAGCTCAAAGATAACCACCCTTAGCCACATCAAAATCAACTCCTTAAAAGCAAAGATAAAGGAAAAATCTTCATAGCAGCTACAGAGCAATTACACATTATATATAGGGAAACAATTATTCAAATGACTGAAGATTTTTCATTAGAAACAAGAAAGGCCAGAAGACAGTGAAAAAACATCTTTAAAGTGCAGAAAGAAAAAAACAGCCGACCTAGAATTCTATATCCCTTGATAATATCCCTCAGGAAAGAAAGCTAAATAATGACGGTTTTAGACAAAGGAAAACTAAGAGAATTCATTTTTGGCAGAGCTACTCTAAAAGAAATGTTAAAGGAAGTGGTTCAGGCTGAAGGGAAATGACACCAGAAACTTGGATATTCACAAAGAGCAACAACAGAAATGGTAATTATCTGGGTAAATATAAAAGGCTATTTTCCCCAGTTCTTTAAAATGTATATAATTGCTGAAATCAAAAATTATACCATCGCTTAGTAGGGTTTTCAATGTACAGATGTAATTTATGTCATAAAGGTAAGTGGGGAGGATAAAGGAACCTATATGGTCATAAGGTTTCTACATTTTACTTGATGTTGTACGATATTAACTCTAAGCAGACTGTGAAAGTTTAGATAGGTACATTGGAACTCTCAAACATGCACCAAAATTTTTTTTCAGAGAAATAGCACCAAAAATCCAATAGAGAAATGAAAATGGAATACTACAAAGACAGATTCAAATCATCCAAGAGAAGACAGGAAAGGAGATAAAGAGGAACAAGTAGCAGAGGGACATTGAGAAAACAAATAATAAAATGAGAAATGTAAATCCAATCATATCAGTAATTATATTAAATGTAAGTGATCTAAAAATACCCATGTAAAGATAGAGATTGTCAGAATTTTTCAAAATAACAAGAACCAACTATAAGCTGCCTACAAGAAACCCATTTTAAATACAATGACTTAGAGAGATTAAAAGCAATAAATGAAAAAAGCATATCATGTGTATAATAATCAAAAGAAAACCAGAATGGCTATATTAATTTCAGCCAATCTTGTATTCTTGCTTCTCTTAATCTTTAATCCTTCTATATTAATACATTTACTTACAGAGGCTTTTCCCTCATTATTCGTAAAAGCATTTCCAGGGTCTTAACCTGTGTTTGGCAATGTTTTACAAAATATATCAGCATACCCCTGCCCTTTATGAACTTACCATCTGAGACAACATTAAGGCAACAGTTTATTAATATATATTTATTTATATTGATATATATCAAAAAGATCTAAAGTACATATTTGGGAAAGGTGTTAAGTTCCCTATATACACAGAAGATTTCACAGGCTTTAAGAATGGCATGGAATTCTCACTAAACTTACAGTTTAGGTGGTTTAAAAAATAATGCTGGGGAAGACAGAATTCATACCAGAAGCTTGAGAAAAAATATATGTGTTTTCAGAAGCAACTTAATGTAGGTTTTGATTCAGCATGCCTAAAGCAAACATAGGTTATATAGTACACAGAAAGATAAATCTCTTAAAATTTTATTAGACTTATAAAGATTAGCAACAGTATTACTTGGATCATGCCTATCACTGCATCTTATATTACAATGATAAAATAATGCTTTGGGGCTTACACCTGATAGATGTCTTTCCAGTCAATATTTTGTATCTAAACATTCTCACTATGAAATTACAGCCTTACAGGCACCCCACCTCCTCTCCACCAGTTGTTTTCTTTTAAAGTGACAGAGAGAAGAGGGAGACAGAGAGGGAGGGAGGGAAAAAGGAGGGGGGGTGATTATGCAAGGGTGCGGACACTTCTGCAATGGAAATTCACCAATTGTCTAAAACATACAGATCAGGGTCTTCAATGCAAAGTTTTCAGTTATAATTAAAACTAGGGGAACAGACTGATTGTTTTAGGAGAAAGTATAAAATGAAGATAGGGAAAAGTGAAGAACTGAACCCTGTAGTACATGCGGACCATCCCCCACCTCATGTGTTTTCACATATATTTTGTGATTTGATTAAAAAAATTCTGCTCTAAGAGGAATATTATTTCTATTTTACAAATGAGGCAACAGACAGACAAAAAGTACTTAATAGTATAGGCATCCATCACTTTTATGATACAGTTCATTCCTGGAAACCACACTGAAAAAATCATTAAGTGGTCTGTGTGGAATTTATTAAAATTATTTACTAGAATAGGTTTGAATTTAGCAATGAAAGCTAGTGACAAATAAGTGGATAAAGACATGGAGAGGTGAAATACTGATCCTTTATTTTGCTATATCACAAGGAATGTTTGGAGGAGTAAAATGCTAACTACACAGCCAAGCAGGGACCGTCAGCAGTCACAGGTATAAATACTGACCTATACTCTAAGGAAGATCAACAGGAGGAGAGACGCAAAGCAACTGCTACAAATTTGCAGTTAAAAGGCAAAGAGTAGAGAGACCAGAAATAGACCCATACAAATACAGTCAACTGATCTTGGACAAAAGAGCAAAGGCAATACACCAGAGAAAAGATAGCTTTTTTAAGAAATGGTTCTCGAACAACTAGATATATACACGCAAGGAAAAAAAATGAATCTAGACATAGACCTTATACCTTTAACAAAAAGTTAACTCAAAATGGATCACAGACCTAAATTTAAAATACAAAAACTATAAAAATTCTAGAAGATAACACAGGAGAAAACCTAAGTGACCTTTAGTTCAGTGGTGACTTTCTAGATACAAGATCAAAAGCACAATCCATGAAAGAAAAAACTGATAAGATAGACTTCATTAAAATTAAAAACCTCTGCTCTGCAAAAGATAATGTTAAGAGAATGAAATGACAAGCCATAAACAGAGAGAAAATCTCTGCAAAACACATGTCTGATAAAGGGCTAGTATCCAAGATATACAACCACCTCTTAAAACTCAACAATAAGAAAACAACCAAATTATACAATGGACAAAAGATCTAAACAGACACCTCATGAAAAAAGATATACAGATGGCAAGTAAGCATATAAAAACATGTTCAACATCATTTGTCATCAAGGAAATGAAAATTAAGACAATGAGGTAACATTACACACCTATTAGAAAGGCTAAAATCCAAACGCTCACACTGGTGCTGCAGGTGCTGGTAAGGATGTGGAACAGAAACTCTCAGTGGTTGCCAGTGGGAATACAAAATGGTACAGCCACTTGGGAAGACAGTTCAGCAGTTTCTCATAAAACCAAACATAATCTTATAACCCAGCAACTGTGCTCCTTGTTTATTTACCCAAAGGAGTTGAAAACTTACATCTACACCAACACACCTACACACAAATGTTTACAGCAGCTTTGTGCACAATGGTCAAAACTTGGAAGTGACTAAGAAGTCCTTTGGTTGATGAATGAATGAAACTGTGGTACATCCAGACAATGGAACATTTTTCAAAGATAAAAAGAAATGAACTATCAAGCCACAAAAAAGCCAGGAAGAGGATGTGTTAACTAACCTTATGGCAGTGATCATTTCACACACTGTGAAATGTTATATGTCAATTATATCTCAAAAAAGCTGGAAGAAATAAATTAAATAATTAAATAAATTTTAAATTAAATAAATTTTATTAAATAAATAAAATCAGTACATCATCCAAGACTGCATACTGTACAAGAGAAAAAAAATGTTATGGACATGAAGGACAGTGTGGAGTCAATTTATGGCTGAAATCCAGACAGGTGGCTGGATACAGATGAGGGTTTGGGGTGTTTTTTTTTTTTAAATAACTGTACTCTGTGTAGGAGAGTATCCTTATTCTTGGGAGGTGACTGGGTTAGAAAAAATATGAATAATATGGATGCATGTGAAGAAAGAGCAAGAAAGCAAGCAAATGGAACAAAGTGTAGGTGCACCTGGGTGAGGGGCATACAGGTGTTCATTGAGCTGTTCTCACAACTTACCTTGAAATTATTTCCAAATAAAAACTTTTTTTACGTATATCCCCCAAAAAGGCAGGGAGAAACCTTAACTGCATATTTCTAAGTGAAAGAAGGCTACGTACTGTTTGAGTCCAGCTACATGACATTCTGAATAAGGCAAAACTATGAAGACAGAAAAAAGATCAGTGGTTCCAGGGAGGCGGGAGGAGATGAACAGGTGGAGCACAGGGGATTTTTACAGCAGTGAAACTATTCTGTATGACACTGTAATGATGGATACGTGTCATACATTTGTCAAAATGCACAGAATGTACGAAACAGTGAACCCTACTGTAGACTACGGACATTGGTTAAAAACAATGTATCAGTGTTGACTCATCAACTAAAACAAAGGTACCACACCACTATAAGATGTTAATAATAAGGAAAACTGCAGTGGAGGTGGGAGGTGGGAAGGGGAGATGGGACAGACGTATGAGGGAATATATGGGAACTGTTTCTATACTCGCCATTCATTCTTCTGTAAAATGTAAAACTGTTCAAAAAATAAAATCTAAAAAAAAATTAAAAATAAATAAAATAAAATCTATTAATTTTTTTAAAGCAAGGCAGTGTGTCACTTTTTGTGTTCTTGTTTGATGCTTATGGATCAAGATTTTTAAATGGCACCAAAAGATATTTTAATGTCCTTCAATTTCATATGCTAGAACCTTATTGAGGCAAACAGCTGAAATAGAAAACCACTTAATGAAAGCCTGCTTATCATTTTCTATGTCTACTTTTTTCATTAACTTCCAAAATGCCTAGGTGTTCATTTGTTTACTTTCATAAAGAAAATGCATTCTATTCCATTGTGAACGATCATGAAGCATTATTTCAGTCCGCAAGGATGTATCTGTGGAAAATAGCCCTCTCTTCACATCCCCTTAAATCTGGAGCCAGGACAGCTTCAAATGACTCTCCTCAGGGCTAGAGATACTAACAGTGAGAACTTAAATGTTCAATACCTCAAAAGAAAGAAATTTTGGGTAAAAAGACACTAAAACCCTGTTCTTAACTGAAGGAGACACACACACACACTCACTTACTTTGAAAAATAGCTAAGTATAAACTCTCCCCACAAACACCATCAACAAGCAGTTAAGCATTTCAGCTGCTCAGGAGGAATGCTCAGTTCGGAAGGATTCATGATGATGTGTCTGCAAAGGAACCTATCACCTTACTGGTGCAGTTAAAATGGAGAGATGTTTTCTGCTCTGCTTCTTAAGATGTGTAAAAAGCCTGGTACTAAAAACACAGTACTTCTGTTGTGTTAAATGACACGTAGAATTTTCTCCTGGTTGTGCTTTTAATAAGCAGGGCCTAACTTTTAGCTTTGAATATGGTGGTACAATATTTTGAACACGTAGATATTCCTGACCTGTAGTTCTCAAAGTGTGGTCACTGGACCAGCAGCATTGGCATTACCAGGGAACTTACACAGAAACGCAATTCTAATCCAGATCTACTGAATCAGAAATTCCAAGGGTGGGACCCAGCCATCTGTCCTCACAAGCCCTCCAGATGACTACGATGCCCAGTGAAGTTGGAAAGCCATGGTTCTAGACTTCCTAAACATGGAAACTGTCTTACCTTCCTTTCTCTACGTTGACTGGAACCAATTATTGAGTTAAGCCTGGCTCAGGCTCTCACATTCATAACACTAGTATAGCTGGTTAAAAATCTCATCTTCTGGGCTTCCCTTCTGGCGCAGTGGTTAAGAATCCACCTGCCAATGCAGGGGACACGGGTTCAAGCCCTGGTCCAGGAAGATCCCACATGCCGTGGAGCAACTAAGCTCGTGTGCCACAACTACTGAGCCTGCGCTCTAGGGCCCATGAGCCACAGCTACTGAGCCTGCGAGCCACAAGTACTGAAGCCCGTGCACCTACAGCCCGTGTTCCACAAGAGAAGTCACCGCAATGAGAAGCCCGTGCACCCCAACGAAGAGTAGCCCCCGCTCGCTGCAACTAGAGAAAGCTCACATGCAGCAACGAAGACCCAATGCAGCCAAAAATAATTTAAAAAAAGAATCTCATCTTTTGATCCCTACTTTCCACCATGCTAGAACATTCACGTACTCCCCTAAGGCAGGAAGAAGACTCACATCCAGTGCCAACTCTTAACCGACATATGAAGAACTCTGTTTTCAAAGTAAAAAAAAAAAAAGTCTCTCTCTCCAAAGGGTTTGGCCTTTCTTGATAACCACAATACTTCCATCTTATACTGGATAACGATTTTCAGTTTACAAAGCACCTCCAGATACACTATGCAATTCAGCTGTCACAATAACCCTGTGATGCAGATTTCCCACTCCCCCTAACGTTTCACAGAGGAGGAAGCTGAAGCTCAGAGAACTCTGAGTAACCAGTCACTAGTCCAAGACCAGCCAAGCAGGAAGCGTACAGAGCCTCCACGGCTCAGGCCAAGCACGATGCTGTACGCAGTCTTTATCAAAGGAACATTAGCTATGTGATCTTGGATGAAGCATTAAAGCTCCATAAGCCTCATCCCCACATCCATAACAGAGAAGTAAAAGTAGTACCCACTTCACAGAGTTTATGTGAGGCTTAAAAGAGACAATCCATGGAAGGTTCTAAGAACAGTGCCTGGCAATAGCATGTCTGCAATAACGTTAGCCGTAATTACTGATCTGGACAACACCACCACTCCAGCTGTTACAACACTGCACTCACTACTGCTCCAGTAAGTGGGCATTTTTTAACCTATTACTGTTTTCCTTTACTCCTGCCTTCAGACTTCTTATACTGTCCAGAACACCACACGTTGAGTGCTTATGCAGTAGACGTGATCCCGTCATCTACTGGGCTACAGTGGAGTTTACAATAGATTAAACCATCAAAAACCTTCATAATAGACAGATATTTTGTTAGCAGCTATTCCAACCACCTGATACTTTTATTTTTATTTCAATTTAAAAATTAGCTTTTACAAAGATAAACCAGATGATTATGTCAAATGTACACAGCCTTCACCCCGGAGAGCTTCTTGAGATTCAAGGAAAACAATAACCTTAACTAAGTCTGGCAAATTGAAAAGCTGGCTCCGGCTCCTTGCCACTAAATTGATCAAAGATAGTCTGAGTCTCCAGTGGTATAAATGAAAAACAGAAACTCTTCTCTGAGCAAATCCTTCCAGATATATGCCTGGTTGCAACCCTTTGAAGTTGACACAGCTGAAATCAGATTTTTTGCATGAATTATATGCACTACGGCAGAACAGAAGGAAGACCACTCAGACTATGACTCATCGTACAAGAAAAAGCTGAAGACACAACTTGTACTATGCATCTGGGAAGCCAATATTCCTGAATTAGGTGAGAGGCTCAGGGCGGGGGTAACTTCAGCTATGGAGGTGCAGCAGCAAAGCCCACGGAGCTAATGACTTCAACAACTGCACAGACTAACTCATGTGTCTCTTTGTGGCTTCTGTCCCACTGACTTCAAAGTCCATTCATCTAATCCACCATAACTAATTATTTAAATCCTCTGAGCAAATGAGAAATTAACATTCATTTTAATTCATTTCAATTAAGTCAACATAAACCCAACAAAATATTCTCCAAGTCTAACTGTAAAACTTCATTTAATTTTTTCCCTAAATCACGATTCGAGTTTAAATGCCATAATTTATTTTAGCATTTATATGCTCCAACTACGAATTCTACAAACAAAGATTGTTCGTACTTACTGAATTTCTGAGGCCTCCATAACAATATGTTTGAGTACCTTTGAAAAATGTTTTTAATGATTCTTCTAAACTTATCAAAAATTCAACTAAAGCTTAAATTGTTGTTTTCTAAAAGTAAATAACTTCTAAACTGAAACTACTTCTAAATCAAATGCATTCATGCTGGTACTATTTCAAATTCATCAAGACCCAAGATAATAGATGTTCATAGTTACATATGAATGGCTTATTAGCTCAATAAGTAAACCCATATTTGAGGAAAACAACTGCTCTGTCAGCTTGCCCATGATTCCAATATTATTCCTACTTAACTTATATAACAGATTAAGCATTTATTTCTCAACACTGAAGTCAAAAGCAAAATCAGTTTGTCAGATTATGAAGCAAAGCTATTGGAGTTAGAGAGTTGCGTATTTTAAAGGCCAGCTTCGGACCTAGAGCTAATGATGGGTCAGGAATTACTTTATTCACTCCATTCAATATTTATACCTAGAAACCCCAATCATCTAGTTGACCCCACCTGATCAGGAAATTTAAAAAAACTTCTGAGCAAAGGCAAAATAGGTGGTCACTTACAAAGCTGGCTCACTGTTGATGGCTTGTAACTGTCCCTCTTTCAAACCACAAACTCCGCAGGACAGGATCCCCACTGCACCACCTCTCGGAATGGGGCTCAGGTTGGCGCTCAGCATTTGTTGAAGTGATGTTTCATTCCTACATGCTTTTTGCTACATTATCACTGAACCTGGCCTTCTAACCACTTGCTTTTGCCCATGATATGTGTGTGGTCCTTATTCTTGCCTGTCTTGTTGATGTGGAATCCACACCCTACCCAAGACTTCTATACAGGCACTTATGTCCCCAACCAACTGTGGCTTATCTGAGGGCTCCCACTTTCCCTTTTATTCTTAGATGTATATCTACTTTGTTAAGAATGACCTTCCCCAGTGCTAACTTCTCACCCTAAATCTACTGGCCCACACCCGAATATCACACAGTTGAAGCTGTGGTTATGAGTCAGAGGAGGGTATCTGGCTCTGAAATAACTGAGAGAGAGACAGAGAGAGAGAGAGAGAGAGAGAGAGAGAGAGAGAGAAAGAGCAAAGGCTCAAAAGTGTTTCTGTTTCTCCAAGTTCATGGGTCCTTTATCTCACATTTGGCCGAGGTCCCAGACATCAGTTCTCAGGCACATGTGTGGCTTTGGATATGTACCTAAGCAAATATAATCTTCAAGAATAAATAAAAAACACGGAACTGGGAGTTAACATATCTGTTTTCTGATCCTAATGCCACTAAGATCACACCACTGTATGATCTTGGGTGAGTCACTGTCTCTCTAGGTCTGTTTTCTCGTTTGTAAAATTAAAGGACGGTAATCTCAAAGTTTTCTTCTAGCTATGAAATTCTGTTATTATATTCTGCAAAAGCAATTGTCCAGCAAATTCTCAGCCATGTTGAAAGGCTTAAGATATTATCTACTGTTATTTACTCACGTCACTTCTCCCCTCCATGAGTATGGACAATTGAAACTTGATCATGTACTCTAAAGCAAAGACATTGGGAAAAATTCCCATATCAACTTTTATTCTACCAGCACATCTGAGTGAGCAATTCAATGCTCCTGTTGATAAAAGCACTCTGAAAGACCATCCATATCAACTTCTCTCACAAATCTAAAGAAGCAGAACCCACTGGCTGAGTACCTACTATGGCCCAGGGATTTAGTTAAGCACTTTCCTGCATTTAACTCCAATCCTTGCATCTGAAAGGTTAATAGGATCTCCATTTCACAAGATCAGAGAGATTCCTTAACTTATCCAGAGTCACAGCTCCGAAAAGTTGGTGGTGTGCTTTGGGCTGGCCCACTGGAAGGAGCTGAACGAACCTTTAATATCTCAGTCTTGGATAGAGGTAATCACAACACACTGGCTGTTATACCATATTCACGCAGTAAAGCTTTCTATCGCATTTAACAGTGTTTACACTGTACCCTTCTCAAAAGATGGGCAGAAACAGGTTTTCCTAGGAATGGCTTCAAATTTGTCATATGTGAAAAAAGTCTGTAAGAAAAAAAATCATACATATATACATAAGACAAAAAAGCATCTCTACTTTATATATTTTAAAAACCTAGTTAGAAATAAAAACATGTTGATGACCCTATCACTTTGAATAAGTAAACATAAAAATGGGATGAATAAAAATAAAGATGAAAATAAATGGGAAATATAAAAATCATTTATTTTGACTCAGTTTTTAAACTGTCTTCTAAAATCAGAGAGGTATTAGTACTGCCAGATAGTAAAAAATAATATAAAGTTACGATAATTAAAGTAGCCAAGGGACTTGCCTAGTCGTCCAATGGTAAAGAATCTGCCTTCCAATGCAGGGGACACGGGTTCAATCCCTGGTCGGGGAACTAAGATCCCACATGCTGAAAGACAACTAAGCCCATGCACCACAACTACTGAGCTCACGCACCTCAACAAGAGAGCCCATGTGCCGCAGACTACAGAGCCTGCGTGCCCTGGAGCCCACGCACCACAACTAGAGAGAAAGCCCGCGCACCACAACAAAAGTTCCCACATGCCACAAGGAAGATCCCGTATGCTGCAACTAAGACCTGATGCAGTCAAAAAATAATAATAATTATAATAATAAAAGTAGCAATGGAAATTTAGTATATGATAGGGATAGCATTTCAAGTAAGAGAGGAAAATAGGGATTATTTAATAAATCATGTCAGGACAACTGGCTAGCCAATTGGGAGTGGGGAGGACTAAATCTGGAGTCCTCCTTCTGACACCAAAATTAATTCAAGATGAATCAAAGATTTAAACATAAAAAAACCCCATAACATACTAGAAGAGAGAATTTTCATTAAACATAGTAAATAAAGTAAATGTTTTATCTCTAAGCCTTCTTGAAACCCCCCAAAAATCACTATAAAGAATAAACAAGGGAAGCTTCCAAAAGGACAAAAGACCATAGTAACAGATAAAAGATATCACCAAAAGTTTTGGAAAACAGAAAATAGAAGAGTGAGTGGCAATATACAAATCAATTTTCACTGCAAAGTAAAGGAGCTGTTACAGTGGGGGATTACTGGACTGAATGTCAATATTATGACATAGTATGAGTGTGTTTTGTGTTTGGTAACTGCAATCATTGTTGCTTTTGTTGTGGTCATCCATTTACAATGCTTGGTGTCAGTTTATTTATCTCTTGTAAAAATAAAATAGAGTGTGTGTGTGTGTGAAAAAAAACTGTCACTGAAAGCTACAAAACAAGGCTCAAATGAAGGGAGAGACGTATGTTCTAGCTAAAATTTTTGACTAATATTCCAATAGTGTTATGGAAACCCTTGACAATTTAATTCTATATCTCACATTGTAGAATACTTGTTATAAATTAGCTAATTAAATTTTAGGGGGCATTTACTATGTTGAATATGAAATTGTACTCTCAAACTACAATGACTAAAATGTGACAGTATCTAGCATGGAAATAGACTAATTTAGATCTGGATATAGATTGTGTATATATATGAATGTCTGATATTACAAAGCTTATATTACAAAGCTGTAGAAATATACAATTATTCAATAGCTTTAAAACTGGTATTATATGGGGCTTCCCTGGTGGCGCAGTGGTTGAGAGTCCGCCTGCCGGTGCAGGGGACACGGGTTCGTGCCCCGATCCGGGAGGGTCCATCATGCCGCGGAGCGGCTGGGCCTGTGCGTCCAGAGCCTGTGCTCCGCAGCGGGAGAGGCCACAACAGTGAGAGGCCCACGTACCGCAAAAAAAAAAAAAACTAGTATTATATGTAAAATACAATAAAATATTCATACATTAAAAAAAAAGTGAGTGGCGACTGATCCAGCCAAGTGGAGAGAGCTGAAGCCCACATGCTTGCCAATGATGGAAGTCAAAGAAAGACACCCCACTCTTATGTGACAAGAACCACCTGGCGATCCCAAGAGCATGTAGATCCTGATTCAGTAAGCCTGGCAGGAGGCCTGAAGTGCTGCATTGCTAACAAGCTCCATGGCGATGTGGATGGAGGTGGCTGCTCTGGGGTCCACGCTTTGAGTAGTGAGGCTTTAGTGCAGAGGATGCCAGAAACGTTTGAGACCCACTGGCATCAGAAACCTCTGGAGGTTGGGGGAGCAGAAGAACTGGTCCTGAGTCTGTAGAAGGAAGAGGGAGACCTCCAGATTCGGTCCTCAAAGCCAGATGACTGCTCTCTCTAGCCCCAGCAGAGGAGGAGGGATGGTTTACTCCTGGACAGAGGGAGTTACAGAGGACCTGGTCACTGGGACACTGAGCACAGTGACCAAATCAGGGGACTAAGTGAAAATGTGTAAACCATATAGGACCTGCAGCTCCATTTCACTGCACAGCTCTCAGGATGCAGGCAGCAGGCTCATAAGCCCTCAGGCAGGGAAGAAGAGGGTTGTTCTCTAGGGAAACTAACTAACTTAAGAGGAAGTACAGTGGACCCTTGAACAACACAGGTTTGAACTGCAGGGGTCCACTTACAGGCAGATTTTCTTACAACAGTAAACACTACAGTACACAATCCACTAGGGGTTGAATCCTCGGATACAGAGGAACCATGGTTACACAGGGCCCACTGTAAGTTGTACGTGGATTTTCAACTGCACAGAGGGTCGGCGCCCCTAAGCCCAGTGTTGTTCAAGGGTCAGCTGTACTCTGAAGGGAAAACAGTGATTACTCAAACCACATAAAAATTAAAATCTTCAGTCCTGAAAAAAATCATAATTAAAGACAAAAAACAGGGCTTCCCTGGTGGCGCAGTGGTTGGGAGTCCGCCTGCCGATGCAGGGGATACGGGTTCGTGCCCCGGTCTGGGGGGATCCCACGTGCCGCGGAGCGGCTGGGCCCGTGAGCCATGGCCGCTGAGCCTGCGCGTCCGGAGCCTGTGCTCTGCGGCGGGAGTGGCCACGGCAGTGAGAGGCCCGCATACCGCAAAAAAAAAAAAAAAAAAAAAAAAGACAAAAAACATAAGATGTTTATAATACACATGAAAAATAGCTGATTTATTTTTGCATAGAGAGCTTTTATAAATCCACAAACACTCCCCACAGTGACAAAAACATCAAATAATTCACAGAAATTTTTTAAGTGGCTTTAAAACATATGAAAATGGGCTGAATTTCACTTAAAAATAAAGGTAAATTAAAATGAGACCATTTTTCACATAGCCGATTGGCAAACATTTGAAAGTTCTGTAACATGTCACATTACAAACCTTCCTTAGTGGGACTATAAACAGGTATAATCCCCTAGGAGAATAGTTTGATTATACCTATCAAAATTCAAAATGACCCAGCCACTTCACACTAATAGGAGTTTATCTTAAACATTCACATGTAAACAAAGATATATGCACAAAAATAGCCATTGTGGGGCTTCCCTGGTGGCGCAGTGGTTGGGAATCTGCCTGCCAATGCAGGGGACACAGGTTCAAGCTCTGGTCTGGGAGGATCCCACATGCCCGGAGCAACTAGGCCTGTGAGCCACAACTACTGAGCCTGCGCGTCTGGAGCCTGTGCTCCGCAACAAGAGAGGCCGCAATAGTGAGAGGCCCGCGCACTGCAATGAAGAGTGGCCCCCGCTTGCCACAACTGGAGAAAGCCCTCACACAGAAACGAAGACCCAACACAGCCATAAATAAATAATTTTTTTAAAAAATAGGCATTGTGGCATTGCTTTTAATAGCATCTGACTAAAAATGAACTAAAGATACACTGATAGGGGATTGGTTATGTAAATTATGATAAATATATTGTTGTGTATTACATATGTAAAATATATATTTTATGTGTTAAAATTCTACACAACCATTTAAGTGAAAAACTACAAAAGAGCAGATATAACATTTATAGAGAGACATATATGTTTGGATATGCATAGAAAAATTTCCAGAAAACAACTGCAAATGCTCATCTCTGAGAAGGGAGTTTTAATTTGCATTAAATACAGCATTTTACCATTTGACAGTTTTTCCACAATAAGCCTGTATTGATTTTTTTCTTAATCAGTTTCCTTCCCAAGAATTACACCAGCAAGTTGATGATAATAGGATGATAAGATAAAGAGGATTCTAGAGAGAAGCACAGTTAATGTGGTGCCTGGAAGCTGAGACTCCTTTTTCTGTCCGAGAATTGGTTTGGGGGAGATGTTAACTTCTTTTGCTACTCTTTCTTTCTGTACCTGAGAAATGGCAATAATAATAATAAAACACAAGTTTATTTTAGTGTATAATTTTAGGCCTGCAACAGCGACAGCAACTATTTATTTAACAAACTTATATCTCATTTACTTATTTCAAACCCTGTCCAACTCATTGCCTTAGGCTTACTTAGCCAACAGAAATAATGAGTCTGGACTTGCATTCTGAGAAGGTAACTGTACTCCAAATCTGCTTTGGAGCCTTGAACTCACCATGCTACAAGATCAAACATGACCCACAGAAGTGTAAACACTACCACATCAGGGGCAGGAGTCAGCAATCTTGAGAAATGTTTGCCTGATGGAAATGAGTCTAACAACTTGATTTATGAGCCAATGTACTTCATATTGATTTTCAAATGCCGTGAGTTATTATTAATGAATAACTACTTAGCTACTTTTTGTAAACTTTTGGCTTTCCAGCTCAAAATCTTGGACACAACTCCCATGAAATAGCAAGCAAGATATTACATATAATTGTCCTTGTATTTTTCATTAAAGTATCACCTCAAGCCTTATTTTTATACCACCATTAAGTTTAGTCACTGAATCTAAATTTATCGTTTTCCTTTACCTTATGATTTCACCAAATCCAGAATCCATACAGCTTTGAACCTACACATTTCAAAAATTTTTTTAAAAATAATAAATTCCACAGTGTAAAATTCTTTTTCAAAGAGCTACTTTTTAAAAGCCATCCTAGAATGTCTTTATTCTTGCACAACAGATGCATGTTCGAGTATTTAAGTAGGATGTGTCATAATATCTGAAATTTACTTTGCATGGTACAGAAGAAAAAAAACAGAGACAAAAAAATGTTAATCATTGAATTCCAGTGATGAGAAAGTTAAGTATTCATGTCATTTTTTTTAGCTTTTCTGTATATTTGAACATTTTCATCAAAGTCAACAAATTTTAATATACGCTATTCTACAGGTATAAGAACATTACTTTTCCCTAAACAGAAAAGCATGAGGAGATAATACGATGCCTGGGAGGTAGGATGGGGTGGGCAGACAGCTGTACTGAAGAATAACCTAGTTCTAGATTTTAAAATTTCTCTTGAGTTCTAGATTCTTAGTTACTTGTTGAATCTTGGTTACTTGTTACTTGGTGACTCGTTGAGTAAAAATTTTTCTACCCTCAGAATAGCTTAATCGTAAGATGACTACTCAAATAACAGATTATTAGAAAACCTCATACAAGGAAAGATTTCCCTCGTTCATGATTTCTTATACAAGGTGATAACATTTAATATATCTATAAATGACTTTTATTTGTTATGAAAGAATATAACAAAATACTCACTATTGCCTTGGGCTTACTTAACAGGAATAGTGAGTGTTTTGTTGTATTCTTTTATATAACAAATGCTGAAAAGGGTATAAACATATGAGATATAAGTTTGTTAAATAAATGATTGCAGTAGATGTCAAAAAGTTCAATATTATAAACTTGAATGAATTTCTTTTTGTGTTTTATGGATTATTATTCCTATTTCTCAGGTAAAGAAAGAGCAGCAAAATGCCTTTTCACGGCAGATATTATTAAATTTCCTTCCTACCCAGAGCCCCAATCTGTTTTTCTTTGTTAAACAGCATGTTAAAACAGCTGTTTTCTTTATAGATTAGGATAGTGTGTCAACATTACATCAAATTTGCAGCAGATTAAGTCAGGGTGGGGCGGTTTCTCATACAGTTGGAAGAGGGGGGTAAATTGGTTTGATTTTTCTTGAAAGACTTCGGCAGCATTTATTAAAATTTTAACTTTGTACATCCTCTGACCCAGCAATTCTACTTCCATAAGTTAGGTTACAGTAATACACCTGAGTACAAAGAAGCCTGTATAGGAATGATGTTACAGCATTGTTTCTAACAGCATTCATAAACAAATAATCCCAAACAATGGGATATTATTATATTATTATCACATTAGAAAGAATAAAGTAGGTTGTACATTCACCAACACTGGAAAATCTTCAAGGCATAATGTTAAGTAAAAAGAAAAATAAGTTTCAGAATAGCACTTAAGAGTACATCATTCATGTTTTAAACAAAATTTACATTTCCGTGTGTGTGTGCGTGTGTGTGTGTGTGTGTGTATGTGACTGTGTAGGTAAATGCATTGAAAAAGTGCTGGAAGAACACATATATCAACTGTTCATTCTGATCACATCTAAGGAAGAAAGTTGGATTGAGAAAACAGAGTGAAAATGGAAAGTTGTTGCTTTTTTTTCTGCATTGAGAGTTTCCCAATGAGATTACAGACATATAACACCAGGTAATATTTTTAATGATTTTAAAAATGGAAGAGGTTTTATAATTTTAAACACTCAAAATGTTTCAAATACTGTTTGTTTTGTAGAATTATTAATCATTTTAGATACCAAAACATTTAAAAATCCACAAATGAATATCAATACATTAGAAATTAACAAATAGTTACTGCTCAGACAATACTACACCAAGAGTTCACAGTATATTGTGTTATTACAGTTCCAAGAAAACTGGGGGGAAAATTCAGAAGCTCCATTTAAAACTAGTGTGAAAACCCCATTATCTTTAGAATGTATAATTTGGAAGAATATTTTTCTACCACAGTCCCCATAGCTCTCAGAAAAGCTCTGAAAACTTTGTCCCTCAACTGCAGTGTCATGGTCATTTGAACATTTAAGATTATGAAATGGTAGTCACAGAACACTGAAGATTTTATCAATGAAATATATTATTTTTAAAGAAAACCATTCTATTATTCTGTGAGTCCAAAAACAATAAATTTTAACCAAGCTGATTTTAAGATATCCTCTTTATAGAAATAAGCAGAAAGTGATCCAATATTTTCTGTGTTTTTGGACTAAAACATATGGATATAAACTAGTTGAATTTATGTACAAAAATCACAAAATAATAAGAACCAGAAAGCAAATGAAAAAGAATTACCCACAGGAACATAGGAATGCTTCAAACAAAAATTTTAAAGAAATTGCAGGCTACATGATTGCTTGTCAAAAAAGAGAAACCAGGATTCAGAAAGTGATTATAAAATTTTTTAAAAGTTGTAAAAAGACAGAGCAGTAGAACAGAGGGAAAAGATTTTTTAAAAGATTAAAGCAACGTTAAGAGCAAGAGGATAAACAGAATAAACATGAGTGAAAGGGACACCTGGCTGGTAGGTTTGACAGAAATTAATAAAACCACATGCAATAAAGTATATTAAAATATTGTACACAAAAGGATATGAAAGGTAGACCAAAGAAATCTGACATATGTATAACTGGTATTCCTGAAGAAGAAAATAAATGGAATAGAACATATATCCAAATATGGAACAGAAAAAACTTACTATTTAGATTAAAATATACATGTTTTTAAGGCAAGTATAATTTTAAAAACACAAAACACAGCAAGTCTTAAAGATATTATTTTCAAAACAAACAGTATTTCTATATCACAAACACTTAGTGTTCAAAATACATGGCTTATTCAAATTCAAGGTCTGAGTCCCTTGTCTCAAACTACAAATCCTCTCAGACCTTCCACATTCAAGGAACAGGACATAGAAGCTTTCCAAACATACACACATATCCCCTGTTTAACATCATTAATTTGTTTTCTTTTTAAAGTAAAGACATTGTATTTTGTCCCTTCATTAATCCTTATAAAACATTCTCACTAATTAAATAAGGTGGGAAAGAAAATGAATGTTTTGACCCCAGTCCTTTCTCTCACTCACTTTCCCCACATCCTCTTCCTATTCCTTTCTAAACAATTTCTTTAACGTATTAAATTTTATAGCCAAATACTAATCAAATGTGGTATATAAACACACACACACCTTTATCCAAGCATGTGTACAAACTTAACCCAAAGAGAAGAAATATGGTTCCATGCGTGAGGGAAAGTACCAGAGCAGAGCTTATGTTTTTCTCTATGAGGAACCAATGACTTTAAGTGGAAGAATGGGTATTGCTGCATAGATTAGGAATTAAAGTTGCCTTTCATCTTCACACTGCAAATAATTTTTCCTTAATTTATAAAATGGGTAAAAACTAATAAGGAGGAAGCTTCTACAGTGCTAGTAACGTTCTATTTCTAGGTCCGCATTCTGATTAGTGAACACATGGGTGTGTTTACTTTGTTGTGATAATTCAATGAGCTGTACGTTTTACGTGTACTTTTGCGCATGTTTCTGTATGTATGCTATACACACAGAATAAAAAGTTTACATTAGAAAAATAAAGCACTTTTCGAACAACACCATATAAATATTTGTTAAGCAAGTGATGATTGTACATTTGAATGATGGGTTTACAGCAAATACCCATTAGGGAATTAGGGAATTAGCTGAACTGGGGTTCCACCAAGGTGGAATTTTAAGCCAAAGTCAGGGTTCATATGGCACAGAGAGAGTCACTCCCTCCCTCCCTCTCTCGCTCTAGCTCTCTCTCTCTCTACCTCTAACTCTCACTCTTAGTCTCTCCACAAATCTAAACACTCCTCAGGACCAAAAAGACTGTTTAGTTTCACCTGCAAAGATAAGTATAATCTGTGTCAACTTCCAAAATGTATCCTCATACACTATCTACTTTAGCAGTTCCCATTCAGAGCAGCCTCCTAACTCTTTAAAGTTGGCTTTTTAAAAATAGGGCAGTAAGAAGTTTCTAGCAGCTAAGTGCATCTAATTCAGAAAAGCTTTAGACAATTTGAAAGGACTGAAATTCCTTAGATTTGACCCGAGTAAAGAATTAGATATTGGCTGGGAAAATGGAATGGAGAGAAAGGCTAACCACGTTTGGTTCTCCTTTTAATGCAACATTTTTATCTCATCTTCAGTTCTGCAAAAGGGGGAAAACTGCTTGCCAGACAATAAACTGTTGTTTTATAATTGTGGGACTTAATAACCAATTCTATTTCTTTTTTTTTTTCAATCAGAAAAAAGAATCTGAAACTATGAACTTATTCTTGAAAACAGAAAGAACATTTATTCCATATTGTTTATTACTTATTTTTTAAACACACCAAAAAACTGAAGTTATCAGAAAAGATACTTGATACGATTTCAATTTTCTTAAATTTACCAAGGCTTGATTTGTGACCCAAGATATGATCTATCCTGGAGAATGTTCCAAGAAAACCATAATTCAAAAAGAGTCATGTACCAAAATGTTCATTGCAGCTCTGTTTACAATAGCCAGGAGATGGAAGCAACCTAAGTGTCCATCATCAGATGAATGGATAAAGAAGATGTGGCACATATATACAAGGGAATATTACTCAGCCATAAAAAGAAACGAAATTGAGTTATTTGTAGTGAGGTGGATGGACCTAGAGTCTGTCATACAGAATGAAGTAAGTCAGAAAGAGAAAAATAAATACCGCATGCTAACACATATATATGGAATCTAAGGGGAAAAAAAAAGTCATGAAGAACCTAGGGGTAAGACGGGAATAAAGACACAGACCTACTAGAGAATGGACTTGAGGATATGGGGAGGGGGAAGGGTAAGCTGTGACAAAGTGAGAGAGTGGCATGGACATATATACACTACCAAACGTAAAATAGATAGCTAGTGGGAAGCAGCTGCATAGCACAGGGAGATCAGCTTGGTGCTTTGTGACCACCTAGAGGGGTGGGATAAGGGAGGGTGGGAGGGAGGGAGACGCAAGAGTGAAGAGATATAGGAACATATGTATATGTATAGCTGATTCACTTTGTTATAAAGCAGAAACTAACACACCACTGTAAAGCAATTACATTCCAATAAAGATGTTAAAAAAAAAAAAAACCCTGAAGTTAGGACAATGGGAGGTGATAGCTCTTATTAGTAACCATCCTTCTGAGTGGATTTTGCTCAAACTCACTATTCCCCTGGGAAATGTGAGTAATGACAGAACAGCTGGTAACGGGGCTCAAGACCAAAAAACCAGGGGGTCAACGAATCAGGAGATTCAGTTTACCCAGGTTACCTTCAATTCGAAGCAGAGGAGGATCTACGCGGTAAACAGAAGATGTGGAATCTTCACTAAGTGAAAAGAAGCCAGCAGTTACAAGAAGTGATAAGCCCTGGTCTTGAGCTGGTGACTAGCTGCCCTCTACCCGATCGTCGATGGCTTGACCCCTATGCTGAGGTGTGGGCCGGCTGGGGGCAGGGGCACAGCACGAGTACTGAGTGTGACAAAAGCCTTCTTCTTGCGTAGAGCCCCACGGCGAAAGCCTGCCTCTGAGGGAGGCTAGGTCAGAGCACTGGAATCTCCTAACACTTCCTTCGTTCAACTCTAAGATACAGTTCACTGCAATGTTTATTTCAGGAGCCCAGTTCTTTCCAATAAACCACAGGTACCTACCACTAGCAAAAGAAAGCTGTATACTTTATAAAACTCAACAAA
Source organism: Hyperoodon ampullatus (assembly GCF_949752795.1). Classification (NCBI taxonomy): domain Eukaryota; kingdom Metazoa; phylum Chordata; class Mammalia; order Artiodactyla; family Ziphiidae; genus Hyperoodon; species Hyperoodon ampullatus. Next base: position 83,875,855 of record NC_136921.1, on the reverse strand, counting down.
ACCGTGAATAAAAAATACACACACAGAAAACCACTTGATCGCCTGAACACTCCTTAGAAATAACTGCCGAGTTTACGACAGCCACCTGTATATCTATTTTTGTTCTCTTCTCCAGTCCCTTTGCAATTCTGCAAGAAGCCATTTAAGTGTGGGTGCTTAACCCACGCTGGGCTGAAAGCGGGAGGAAAATAAAACTGGGTGCATGGTCTCAGTAACACAGGACAAACATGCTGGGGAGCAATCACCACGCTAAGAATTGGTCCTGGGTATCTGCAGAATGAGTTCTGCTCTCAGGAGCTCCAACCCACATTTAATGGGGAGCCCTCCAATCACATGTTTTTTAGAAAGCCATGAAATGTACATTGACAGTGGGGCAGGCAACACATCTCAATCACCCGGGATGCTCCTCCCCACAGCCAGCCTCATTTACCCGTAGGGAGAGGAAGAGTAGCCATTTTTATTGTAGAAATACTCCTGGCTGGTGACCAGACCAACTTGGGTGTTACAGAGCAAACAGTTAGGTGGGGTGACCAACTGTTCCAGTTTTTCCTGGGCTGAGGCATTTCCTGGGATAGTTCCAGATATACTGGGATCAGGTGGTCACCCTACAATGGCACTGCGAGCATCCCATAGCAGCCACGCTCTCCCAGGACCTGGACCTGGGTGGGTGGCACAGAGCAAGTTACTTCATTTATCTCTATAGGCTTTGTTGTCCTGATACAGAAAATGGGAAGTAGAGATGCCTAGCTCTGCCAGTATTTCTCAAAGTGTGGTTTTCAGAACATCTGTGCCCTGAAATAGCATCTGGCAGAGGTGCTCCAAGAGGTGGGGGGATAGGGGTGGTAGGAACAGTGTGCTCTGGTTGGGGGCGGGGTATTTTTTCACTCTATCAATTCTATGTTTAGAATTTGCTTCACATGGTGCTAATAAGAAGCAGACCAACTTTTAGTCAATTTTATTGTTTTCTTTTAAATCTATTGGTAGGTAACACAGCCCCTTACTGCCTGCACCCAGGGCAGACCTCTCCCACCACTACCAGCCCTCCCCCACTACTTCGGTACAACACTGGTGTGTAACACATGATAGACTCAAATATTTTTTAATGAACAAGTTTTCAATTTCCTTTCTAAGCAGAAAATCTATGACTCTGTTAAACTATTACTGAATTAAAATAGAGGCAGTTTTGGGTAATTTGTCACTCCACAGCACTGTAGTTTCATCTTTGCCTTACTTCCTCATTTAAAAGACAACCTACCAAAAATGTCATATTTGATCATCCTAAGATGCCCTCTATCAGTGCCTAAAGAAAGGCTTGTTAATCTATTTACACGGCAAATCGAGTACTTAAGAATGATATGCTTAAGCTGTGCAGAGCTGGGAAAGTGCCTTTAGTAGAAATCAGGTACAACCCCCTTCTGAACTAATTTTGTCAGGCTAGGTTAGCCGTATTCATACCAAAGGAAGTTCCAATTTGGGGGTGTAGATTTGTTTCTCTTAAGGAAAAAAAATACACATATTCATTATTTTCAGCTAATTTTGAATGTCTGCATCTTCACAAGTATGATCCCAAGGACACTAGACTGAATTTCTTTCTTCTTAAGCATAAAATTAAGACAATCCACGAGGGTTAAAATTCTGAAAGAAATCAATAAACATCAGTCTCAAGCCTTTCCTTTCTCTGGGAGGCTCTTATGAGAAAAAAAAAATGTCTGAGCTGTCTAAATAGTAACATACAATCTCAGCAAAGTGCATTACATGCCTATGAGATACATAAGGCCCAGCTCTTCACTAATCTGCTGGGATTGTTTTCTGCTGACTACAGTTGGAAGAATCAGAATGTTCCTTGGAGAGGAAAAAAAAAAGGGAGAGAGAGAGAGACAGAAGAGGAGAAATAGGGAAAATAAAACTCAAATGACTATGCCAGCAACCCCAGCTAGTGAAAGCAGGAATGGAGCCTGACATACACATGACATAAAGGTAATGCTAGTAAAGGGTTTCAGAAATCTCATGGTAAAGTCTCATTTCTATACCTACAATAAACTTGAAGAACAAGTAATTACCACCTCCATGAACTAGGCATTGCCCTAAAGGCAATGCATGTTTTATCTCATTTAATCTTCACAACAACCCTGAGTTTTAAATGGAAACTGAGCATGAAGAGAGTAAGTAATTTGCTCCTAGATCTGTGTCTAGTAGGTGGCATGGCCAGAATTCAGTCTAGGTCTTAAATCAATATAAATGGTGAATTTGATGTTTGCCATTACCAGTGGTTGAATACCCAATCAGTTTTCCCTGGAGACTACGTGCAATTAAAAAACGACCATCAGGGCCACATGGGGCAATGGGAGATAGACTGGGATATTTGCATAAGGCACCCCTCCACTGAAAGGCAGTTTCCAGAGAAAACTCCATCTAGTGGAAGACCATCTTCCTGGGCTCTCTCTAAAGGCTGAGCCCCCTGAGAAAGCTTCAGGCTCTAAGTGGTACACAGCTGCCCATCACTTGTCTAAAATCCTACCATAGTTTTCTGCCATCAAATACAAGGAAGTCTCTGACCTACAATACACTATTAACTGTTGAGAAGAAAAGGCTAAGAAGCATTCTCCTCCCTAAATAGGCATAGCGCTGAAGGGATTGGGGCTTCAATGCCTCTTTAAAACTCTAAATATTTACTCTTCAACAGAACAAGTAAATCCTCCAGCTCCAGGATCAAATACATAAACAGATTCTACTGCCTCTATAAGCCATACCCTCTCCCGACCCACCCCCTGCCCCAGAAAACACATACCCGACACATGAAATCACATTACAGAATATTATTTCTCAGTCATACTAAATACTGTAGTGTACCATGTTATCAATTATTTTTTACACAATGTATATTTTTAGGAAGCAGTTGAGTCTCTTTCAACTACATTTTTGCAGACAGTCTTCTAATATCACAAAGTAGCCACATTCCCCATTTTATAAGTGAGAATACCAAATTTCAGAGTATTCTGTTCACTACTGAATAGCTGAGCAAAGGCAGTGTTTGGATTTAAACCCAAGTTTCCAGTCTTTCTGATACCCCCTCCATTTTCCTTTTAATTCTAGTTAGGAATATACATTTCTTTTTTTTTTCTGAAACCAAACACAGATACTTTTTTTTTATGGGGTATCATTTTACATCAATTCCATTAAAACCTAAAACCAATTTGCTGTACTCAAGTTAGGTGGCATACAGTATTTTAAGGAATACACATTTCTAATTAAGTCCTATAAAAGTACACAACAGTAACATAATTTAAATGCACTGTCACCCTCCAGTGTATCCACGCACTCAAAGATATCCACACTCCCACTGACACACAAAATGCCCTTATATTCTCTTCATCTCCAGCATGCCTAAGTGACTGATTCTCAATTTTCCTTCACTCAAGCTATTGTGTCCAAAACTGCCACTCTGCTTAGAGCACCAAGTCACTTTATTCTGCTTTGAAATGGTGATCTACAGAGCCACTTAGACTCGCTGGCAGCTTTTACTCTGATACTTGCCAAACTGTGTCCCTGGACAAGATTTTTGATGGTTTTCTTTGCCTCCCTCCCCCACTCGTAACTCTGTGCTGTTGCTCTGCTCTGTAAACTAAACCTCCCTGTGTTTCTAAAGGATCTGTAACAATGAGAAGCAGAAGGAACGAAGGTGGAGAGGGAGAGAGAGAGAGAAAAGAAGAAAGAGAGAAGTAAGGGAGGGAGGGAGGGAAAAAAGAAGGGAAGGAAAGGAAAGGAAAGGAAAGGAAAGAGGGAGGAAGGAAAAAAGAATCACAGTTACAGCTTCAGGATAGCAACAATAGATTTGTAACCTGAAAACCTCAGAGATAAGATGTGGCATTTATATAGACACTGGCAAGTCACAAACAAATGTTATTCCTCGGTCACTGTGTGAAAAAGGCCACCTAGTAAAGGAATGTATCTTCCCTGCAATGAAAAACCATTTGGGTGTAAAATAGATAGCTAGTGGGAAGCAGCTGCATAGCACAGGGAGGTCAGCTCGGTGCTTTGTGACCACCTAGAGGGGTGGGATAGGGAGGGTGGGAGGGAGGGAGCCGCAAGAGGGAGGGGATATGGGGGTATATATATATGCATAGCTGATTCACTTTGTTATACAGCAGAAACTAACACACCATTGTAAAGCAGTTATACTCCAATAAAGATGTTAAAAAAAATTAAAATTAACACAGGTACACCTTAAAAAAAAAAAAAAAAAAAAACCATCTGGGTGTCTCCAGCTCCACCCCTGCCAAAAACAACTGCCACAAGCAAACTGTGAGGAAATAAAAGCAAAAGTAGGAATAGGAAGCAGGAGTGGTCTGAAAGAGGTTCACTTTGAAGACCAGTAGTGAGCAAAAGAAAGTCCTCCTTAAAAAAAAACAAAAACAAAAACCTGCCCAAAATATTCTCATAAATGAATCATAGAAAGCTGTGTTTTGTACAACGCAACTTTGCAAACTACTTTTCAATAATATATTTGCCACTGCTTACAATCGATTGCCTTATAGCATACAGCATTTAAGGAAAAACCATGTTCAAATTTTCAGGTGTTTAAATCATTTGCTTACAAAAATGGTTGTGCAATTCAATCGAAAAATAGAGAGGAAGGTCAGATCTGCTCTTCTTCCATGGCAAAAGCTTCCATTGGAAGTATCTCTGGCCTAGGTCACTTGCCTTACTAGAATTTTATCCTATCTTCCTGGTTTGCTTTAAATGGATTGTGAACTCACCAGGATGCCTTTACTTTAGTCCGAGGGATCCTCTGAAACTATACAGTGTGCTTTTCCAAAGACACTTTGCTCTCCTTTTCTGGACATGCCAATTATTAAATTGTTATATCGATAAATAGATTGAAGGAGGTTGTTTGGTTGAAGTGCTTTTCAAAAAAGGCCCAGGGGGGCTTCCCAGGTGGGCTTCCCAGGTGGGCTTCCCAGGTGGGCTTCCCAGGTGGCGCAGTGGTTGAGAGTCCGCCTGCTGATGCAGGGGACACAGGTTCGTGCCCTGGTCTGGGAAGATCCCACATGCCGCGGAGCGGCTGGGCCCGTGGGCCATGGCCGCTGAGCCTGCGCGTCTGGAGCCTGTGCCCCGCAATGGGAGTGGCCACAGCAGTGAGAGGCCCGCGTACCGCAAAAACAAACAAACAACAACCAAAAAAACACAAAAAAGGCCCAGGGTACTTGAGTGCTCTCTGGCCTTCAACCTTTCCTCCATCACCCTTCACGGAAGTGATACTTATTAATAACTAGAAAACTGTCAAGTCCAGAAAATGAAATCAGGTATTTCTAGTAAATGACTTTTTCTTTAGTCAGTGAATTTTCTTTTTTTCTATTATTATTATTTTTAATTGTGGTAAAATACACATAAAATTTACCATCTTCAACATTTTTAGTGTACAGTTCAGTGGCATTAAGTACATTCACATTGTGCAACCATTACCACCACTGATCTCCAGAACTCTTTCATCTTGCAAAACTGATGAAAGTACATGAGAATACTCATGAAACAATAACTCCCCATTTCCCTCTCCCTCCAGCCCCTGGCAACCACCATTCTACTTTCTGTCTTTATGCATTTGACTATTCAAGCTACCTCACATAAGTGCAATCTTACAGTGTTTGTCTTTTTGTGGCTGGCTTATTTCACTTAGTATAATGTCTTTAAGGTTCATCCATGTTGTAACATGTGTCAGAATTTCCTTCCTTTTTGAGGCTAAATCATATCCTATTGCATGTATATACCACATTTTGTTTATCCATTCACCTGTCGGTCACTTAGGTGGCTTCTACCTTTTAGCTATTGTGAGTAATATTGCTATGATCATGGGTATACAAATATCTCTGAGACCCGCATTTCAATTCTTTTGGGCATATACCAGAAGTGCAACTGCTGGATCATATAGTAATTCTATTTTTAATTTTTTGAGGAAACTCCATATTGTTCTCCACAGTGGCTGTATCATTTTACATTCCCACCAACAAGACAAAGGGTTCCAATTTCTCCACATCATGACCAACACTTGTTATTTTCTTTTCTTTTTCTTTTTTTTTATAGTAGCCATCCTAACACTTGTGGGGTGATTTGCATTTCCCTAATGTTTAGTCTAATAAGTCGCTTTTATCCAAATGTTCAGAGAAACAATATAAAGGTGTTTAGGCTCTATCTCTGAGTTTTCCTTCAAAAAACCCATTCATTTTTTTTTTAAGTTTTGTTTTTAATTATTTATTTATTTATTTATTTTTTGGTCTGCATTGGGTCTTTGTTGCTGTGCGCAGGCTTTCTCTATTTGTGGCGAGCAGGGGCTACTCTTCGTTGCGGTGTGCAGGCTTCTCATTGCGGTGGCTTCTCTTGTTGCGGAGCATGGGCTCTAGGCACACAGGCTTCAGTAGTTGCAGCATGTAGGCTCAATAGTTGCGGCACGTGGGCTCAGTAGTTGCAGCACGCAGGTTCTAGGGCACACGGGCTTCAGTATCTGTGGTGCGTGGGCTCAGCAGTTGTGGCTTGCAGGCTCTAGAGTGCAAGGTCAGTAGTTGTGGCGCTCAGGCTTAGTTGCTCCGCGGCACGTGGGATCTTCCTGGACCAGGGATCGAACCCATGTCTCCTGCATTGGCAGGCAGATTCTTAACCACTGCACCCCCAGGGAAGTCCCAAAACCCATTCATTCTTAATCCCTGAAACTTATTCCAAGCCCTTTCTCTCTGCCTCATCTTCCATAATAAAGTCAGGATATTATCTACTTCATCCTCTTGCATGTATCCTTTCCAGTATGTATTAATAGAATCTGAGAAGCTTTCTTCCTGATGATGAGGACTTAGGTTGTGGAGGAGAGGCAGGAGGCAGAAAGAAGTGAGTATAAACACATGACTAGAGAAACAGACAATACAAAACCATCCTGATTAAAAAAAAATTAAAGGCCACCATTTCCTACCCAAAAAGTTGAGAAGCTCATCCCAGTAGGAAAATACACATGAATTCACAGAAAGTGAAATACAAGTGATTGATAATAAATATTTGAAATAAGTTCATAATGAGTAACATAAAACACACATTACAAGAGTAACATTTTTTTCAACTTTCAAAGAAAAAGATTTCCTCAAATAATAATAATCTGCATGCTAATAAGGAAATACAAATGAATATAATCTTTCCCAAAACCAATTTGGTGATTTGTATCTATAAAGAACACTAAAATATTTATCTTTGGGCTTAGAAATGCCACTTCTGGGGAACATTCCTTAGGAAGTCATCAGTAATTGGAAGATTTATATACACAAACTGGAAACAGCCTAAGTATCCAACAATAATAGGGGGACTAGTGAAATGAATTATGCCATATCCAAAGCGTAGAATAATGTGCAGCCACTGAAAACACTTTTGAATAAGTTTAATTACATGGATTAAATACATATATAATATAAAATATATAATACAGATTATATCATTACATAGCAAAAGGCTGCATATAAAACCATATATATATATATATATATATATACACACACACAGTATGAGCTCATGATACTTGCTTTAAAATAGGAGATCAAAGAAATTATTAGGAGATCGAGAAACCTGGTTCTAAATGCCTACCTTATTATTTATGCCTACCTTATTATTTTATTTGTAAAGTTAGGTGCATTTCCTAAATTTTCTATCCTTAGAATCATCTGTAAAATATTGGGAAAATTAATATCTACCACACAGGGCTTGTGAGAGGATTATACGATGTAAACCATGTAAAGTAATAAACTCATACTAGGAAATAAATATTAGTTGTTATTTTTTTAATTAAAACTAAAAACTGTAGTCACTTGCAGTAGTCCAACATAAAACAAAACAAATGGTGAGCTCCAAGTTACAACTTCAGACCACATGCCCTGGGCACGCCATCATCCATAGCAGTACCCCAAAAAAGGCATTGTGAGAATCACCATTTTGTATTCAATCAGGCCATAGCACAGGCATTTGGAGAAGTCAATAGAAACTATGATGGCAGGAAAAAGTGATGACAAAAGAGCTAATGAAACCATTTTTTTAAAAGAGGGTATGTGGGAACGAAGGGACCAAAGAATAACTTCAGGCATAAAGAGTTTCAGGGCATCACTAATACAGAAGGATCCTTGTAATACGAGTGGCAATCTTGCTAACCTCTTATTTTTACAAATAAAAAGAAAGAAAAAATGCCCCCCTAACAACATTAAGTGGCACACTAGTTACTAGCAAACAAAATTTGGAAACTTTGGTAACCTGACTCAAAAGTGCTTAAGAAATAAATTGATCAAATGAAGATGGGAGGGGAAAAAAACAATATAATTTTGAGGGTCATGGCTTTGTAAGAAATAGATGACCAATAGCTTTAGAAAATCTGGTTTGCTTGGTGATGGAGGAAGGAATGTTAAGTGCATGTAATAAACATTTAAAATCTTCTATGTACAACATGGACCGAGATTCTAGTGCTCACCAACGAAGTGCTATCAGGTGAGTAAAACAGGTAAAGAAAGCCTGAGGCAGCTGCAGTGATCTCCTATAAAGCCATGGGACTGGTCTGATGATGGAAGAAAGTCATCTGAAACTCCATTATCTTGCCAAGGCCACCTGCCCTTCCCCATCACAGAAGACAAAACACTTCTGAAATACCTTTGGGACTGGAATTGAGGAAAAAATCTAACCCTGTCCATGGAGAATTCAAATACTTTCAACAGAAAAGTCATTAAGTGAACTCAGGGTGTTAATTTCATCAGGCCTTGATGACATTAAATCATTTGTGATAATTTAAAGTTATCTCACCTGCCTTCCCCACTATTCTAAGGTGCTGCCCGTTAAGAGTAATGTCATGTCTTTTATCCACAAATCAACCTATTACAAATAGCTACACTATTGCACCCTGTAAATATAAACCTCTTATTTTGCAAGATAAGAAGGCTGTACCAAAGTTCTGCAGAGAATACCACCCCTTTGATTTGAGGTTGTTTTCCAATGAAACAGCCATTGTAATCCAATTTTTCTAACCCAGTCAGAAACCGTAGGCGTCAACCTGTTTGTGTCTGACCCAAACTCTTGCCTCTTACACCAGTCTGGCAAAGCAGGTATCTGTAGTTTTAATCTGAATCACACGATCATTTAACAAGCAAAAAAGGTACATTTATGGAGTTAAACATGCAGGATGGATTGCATGAAAAAACCATGTTTGTATGCAAGTTGTTCTCAAGTACTCCATCTTGGGCCATTCTGGCTGCTATAACAAAATATTGTAGGCTGGGAAGCTTATAAATAACAGAACTTTCTCTCTCATAGTTCTGGAGACTGGGAAGTCCAAGATCAGGGCACCAGCAGATTTGGTGTATGGGGAAGGCAAACTTCCTGCTTCACAGACAGCCATCCTTCTACTGTGTCCTCATAATGGAAGGGGTGAGGGAGCTCTCTGGGGTCTTTTTTTAAAAGGCAGTAATCCCATATATGAGACACCACCCTCATGACCTATTCACTTCCCAAAGTCCCCACTTCCTACTACCATCACCTTGGCATTTGCAACTTATGAATAAGGATTGCCACTTATGGATTTTGAGGGCACATGAACATTCAGTCCATTGCACACTCCACTCTTCTAAAATATATCTGACAATATCAGCCTCCATTACAGGCTACATTATAGGAACATCCTTCAGTTATGAAACACCTGACACCCCACTTTTTCCTGGCAGTCATTCACTCACACCTCCCCTCTCTCCTCTAACCATCAGAAATACATTCTCACTCGTTTTCTCTCTGTCCTCTCCTCTCCTCTCCTCAGTGGCCTCACCCAAGGCTGCTGCTAAGGCAAAGATATTAAGTAAACCCATGATAAAAATTGACCCACTGGCCAGACATTCCCTCTGATACAACCGAGACACTGTTGTTCTCTGAGGATTTGGTTGCAGGAGGTCATTATCTGGCTGAATGAGCCAGGCAAGACTGGTGTCAGCCTCTGAAGAATGACAGCTCTCACGTAGCTTGGCACTTGAAGAACCAACCTGACAGGAATGAGCTGCTCATTTCTTACCCAGACATCACAAGAGATGCAGATCTACTCTGGGATCCATCTAAAAAAGGTCTGAGGAAAGAGAGCAATTGCTTTCTCTGGAGAATCTTCTTTGTTGGTTATTCTGAAAGAGTGTCGCTATTTGGATCACAAATGATAATAGCCCAAATGATTCTTTTAAAACTCAAATCATAGTTGAAAAATACAAGAAACAAAACCATTAGCTAGGATATTTGTATGAAAAAAATCTCTTTATTCTTAGATGACTTATTTCTACCTGTAAAAAAATAACATTTAGCCTGCTTCCAAGTTTCATGAGATAACAATTAGTAAGCTTCAAATATATAGCATCCCTACAGGAATCAGATAACTGGGAAAGTGCAAGCAACCTTGGATTACAAAGGCCATCTGCTTCACTGCATAAATGAGAAAATAAGGCAGAGAGAAATTAGGTGGCTGCCCCAGTGTGAGGTAAGATTGACTAGAATGCGAATGTTCCGATTCTCAGTCAGTACTTTCTGCATCTCTCTCCTAAACCCACAAGGAAGAAAATGCATTAATGTTATCTTTTGTAACAATAACTCAAAAAAATTTTATTCCCAAATAGAAATTCAGCAGAACTTTAATCCCACATTTATGAATACCATAGCAACACACATTTTTTTAATGAATTTAGAAGAAGCATTTAGTATAACTCCAGAGAATGGCTCACTGAGCCTAAACAAGCATTAAATCAAGAAAATTCATCAAAGACATGATAATGCTACATTATTAAATAATATTTTGCTCCTTGTCAACAAGCCAACAACATAACGGTATACACTACAATTTTCATTCTAGGAGAAACCATCCAATTATTTTTTTAAAAAACAGATATTTTACTCAGTCAATCAGGTAATATCTATGGTGGCCCTTCTGGTCCCTTCCCAGAGCTAACTGTAGTTTAAAGACTAATGTAAAAACCACCAGACTTTGGGCTGTTCACAGAATCAGCAAAAAGTCACTGAATTTAGGCTGCTCCATTTGTAACCAATCATTCTGGACATTCATATTGCTGTCCATATGGTACTATAACATGGCATTGTTATGGCCACCAGTGCCTTCACTGCCAACACCCAAACAGTGGGGGTGAAAACGAGAAGGTAGGACTGCCCAAATGGGCAAAGCCTGATTCAATTAATTCTTTAGTGCTTCTCTTTACAGAGAGAAATACATAAGACTGAGGAGAATGAATTCAAATTCACAATTTTTGCCTCAACAAGGGCATTAAAGACCCCCATTTAATAGAAATCAAGGTCTTGGATAATCAGCTATTTCATAGATATGTTCTCAGCCCTGAAATAAATGACAATAGGAGCATAAAAGGAGTAGAATCCTGGGGGAATGATTTCCTATTACAAATCATTTCATTTTTCAAAGAGATTTACAACCAGCTTTTTAAAATCATGTTATACGTTACAGAATACTGCAAAAGAAAAACATTTACGCACAACATGTTAGAAGGGTACCGAAAGTGAGTCATACCACTGTCAACAATATCGCTTGGTTCAGTTATATTGATTCAGGTCCTTGATGGGTGCTGAAATGAAGGCCACAGGTTGGATACCAGAATGTGTCATTTAGGTCTGAGAAGAGGAGAAACATGCAGAACTTGTAATTCTGGATACAACTATACCCTTGGATTTTCAGAGAAGTGAGAGAGTCCCCAATGGTTAAAGACAGAGCTGTCACTATTACAGAAAGAAAGAGACACCCTTCCAAAAGTCAGTAGCATCCTGTGGTATATGGGCCATATTGGATTATTATGCTGACATTAATCATAAACTTTCACTTTCCACACACGCTATAAAATCACCTCAATTTGGATCAATGGCCTGAAAGAAACCCACCAAACTCTCTACGTATCAATATGAGGACATTTGCTGTGACTGATGGTTGAAGGCAGCTGACCCCTTTGTGTAAATTCTAAGTCATGGGATTGTGCAAACGAAGAAAAAGATGTTCAGGAAGAGGAAAAATGAACTTCCAGTTTGCAACCATGAAATTAGCTTTTTTTTTTTTTTTTTTTTAAAGCAGAGAAAGTCAAAGTACAAAGCTATCTCCATTCTCTAACATGCATTTTTTCCAACCAAATGAACAGCCTGGAATCAGCTTTCTGCCCACAGGTCAATAGCTGACGTGGTTTTGTTTTCCAAAACATAGGACTACACATCTCTTTCAAAATGCATTAGCCAGCTAAAAGTGAGCCCAGCCAGAAATGATCAGCCAGAATTGATCAGATGTCATTCTGCAACTGTGTGGAACCCCTACTATGAGTCGCCACAGAGGACCCCGCGTTCCCAAGAGGCTCTTTTTGGACAGATTGCAAGGTCAGATATGAATTCCCATTTTCTGTAAGTAAACATCTGCTCTACAAAGCAACTCTAACCCTGCAAACACAACACACCCACTTTCTCACAGTTAAGTCTCAGCGCTGGAGAGGATCAATGACGTATCTGTGCTAGATTCCAATCATTTTAAAATAGGTCTTTAAATCTGTTCTTCTGTGCACGTCAATCTCTGCATGTGAACAGCTGACTTAGTTCTCAAGCAACAATACTGCCCATTGAAAAATACACCTTCCTTAAACAAAAGATACCTTTTGTTCCCATGAAGCATTGTCTGTTGCCATTTCCAGCAACAAATGACACAAAAGACAAATTCTACCATCCTCAAGAGTGGTTTTGGACAAACAGAAACACCAAAAAACAGAGCAAAAGCTTAAGAAACAAGACCAAGGTGAGTTGGGGGTAGAGGAGGAGAGGTGGAGTGGAAGTGAGAAGTGGAATCTATACTCTGTGATCTAAGAAGTTCAGCCTCTACTGATGAATGGGGGACGGGGGAGGGGAGAGGAATGGGAGGTTGAGGTTTTCAGTTAAGAAAATGAAGTGTGTTGCTGTCCCGGTTTTGTTTCAATAGCACCCGGAGAGTGCGTGGCAGGCACAATCTAGTTTGGTGACTAAGACCGATTCAGTGAGTAACACAAGTTTGTTTATGACACAAAGGAGCTACCCAACCAAATCCGGCAATTACACAAACAATAATATGTTAATTCTTTAAAATTGTTTGTGTTTTGGTACCAAATTAAAGTTTGTGTTTATTAAATTTCACAGGAAACATCTATCAATTTAATATCACCATTTTGCAGGCTGCGCACCCGTCCTGGAAAGAAATCGCTAATGGCCCGGAGTCCTGGAAACCTACAAACTACTGTCACCTATTTCCCAGCACTGTGGTCCTGATACTCAGTGTCACTGATGGAAACCAAACAGCGGCCATAAACCAAGGAGTCCCTGGTGAATTTCTCCAAAGCACAGTCCGAGCAATCCGTGCGCCCGGGTGAAAGCATTTGGAAGTGTGCGCGGTTTCTCTGCCCTCCGGGCCGCGCGTCCGGAACGTTCCTGGCTGTCAGGTGGGTGGCGACAAGGCTCGGCAGGGAAGCGCTGCCTGGCAGCGCAGCGTGCCCGCGGGGCGGAGAGGGACCAGCCCGGCGGAGTGTGGCGCGTCCCAAGGCCGGCCGTCGCTCACCTTTGTTCGCCTGCCCTCTCCGCGAGGAGGAGAGCGCGGGCCAAGGAGGAGTGCGGGGGGCTACCCCAGTGCTCCGTGGGCCCTCCCCTGCGCCCCGGAGGAAATCCAGAGGCAAGCCAGACCCGCTCCTGCTCCCAGAACCGCAGCCAGGCTGAGGGGTCAGCAACCCCTTCCCGAACACAAAGGTTGGGAGGCGTAAGCACGAGCGCTGGGGGCGCGGGTGCGTGAGCCACAGAGCACGCGAGTGTGCGTGTGCGCGCGAGGGTGTGCGTGTGTGTGTGTGTGTGTGTAGGGGGAGGGGAGGAGCGCTCGCGAGGGTGTGCGCGCGAGGGTGTGCGTGTGTGTGTTTGTGTTTGGGGGGGGGAGGGGAGGAGCGCTCCAGCCCTTCTTACCTCTCGAAGATGAGCCGTACCATTAACATGCAGAAGGCCAAGGGGAAGGCGAGATAGAGGTCCTCAGCCTGCGGGAAGGTGGCTTCCTCCGTGTTCTTCAGGTCCGCCCAGGTGACATTGTGAGGGAGCCAAAACCTCTCGTTCCAGAACCAGGCTAAGATTCCTGCCATCTTGCTTTGTCCAGTCCCGTCCTGGGCTCCCGCGGCCCGCCGAGATCTCCGCCGCGCAGGGCGCCCGGGGATGCGCGCGCGGCTGGCTCGAGCCTCTGCCGCCGCCGCCGCCGCCGCCTCCTCAGCGGCCGCTGCTCTCGAAGGCTCGCGGCGAGCCCCGGTTCTCTCCTCCCTCTGGCCGCGTTGGGGAAAGGAGCCGCCTCGCCCGTCACATGGCAGCCAGGGCCGCTGGCCCTGATTGGCTCGTCCTCGCGTCAAGCAGCCAGGCACACGCGGCCGGCTAGCCCACGCCCGGAGGGCAGGGCGCAGCCGCTGCGCTCAGGGCGCCAGGGCACCGCTCCGGGGAGTGCCGCCCGGCCCGGCGCTCACACTGCTCTCGAGCGGCGCTTAGGGCAGCGACCTGGGTTCAGCCGCCCGAATCCGTTCCGGCCCCCGGGCTTGCTCGCACATGCTCAGAACGCCGGCTTCTGCCGCGCTGGAGTTTCAGGGGTTTCGGTCGGCTTCCCGTGCGCGTACAGGCGCTGGGGAGGCAGGTAGGGGTCGGGGCGATCTTCAGATCCACCCTTGCGCCGAGACAGAACAGCAGAAGGAGAAGTAGGGGGCGCAAAGAGCGAAGGAGGAAGAAATAGCAGGTAAAGAGTCATGCACTCCAGCGCTTGGAGAAGGAGGGGGAAAATCGGGTTCTGGGGCAGGATGGTTTGGCAAGAGGCGTCTGCCTCCACCCCGCGCCCGTCTTTCCCCATCTCTGACCTTCCAGCCTGGTTTTACTCCGTTCGTCACCACAGTCCGCGCCCCCAGGGAAAAAGGCCCTCTATTTTAATTTATGAGGTGGTAAGAGAAATTAGGCACTTAACTGCTGTTTGATGATAACGATGAGATGATGTTGATGATGACAACAACCGCAGCCTTCTGTAAAACTGCCCCTCTAAATGAGCCTCTCAGAAGATGGCTCCCGACCACATTTGGGCTTGGCCCATGGGTAGTGAACCTGCACTCTGCTGCCTGACAGGCTCGTTGTTAACGCCTTTTGCATCGGAAACCTTTAAGGTGTTAAGTCTTTGAGGCCTAACCCAGGCACCTTGACGCCCACGATACATTTCCTCATTGATACGGGAACCATGTGTGGATCAGTTAGGTGGTACATGCAGAACCTGGTTCCAGGGAATACTTTGTTGATTTTTCTGACAAACGTTCATTTCCTGCCTGGTTCTGCTAGAAAGTTCTACTGGACCCTTCCAAGAGGAAAATAAACAGGCTCTTAATACTTCTTTACCCTCCCTCCCCCTCCAGCTACCACCCTCTTTTCACTCCTTGCCTTTAAAGCGTAACTCTAAAGAACTGCCTATATCTGTTGCTTCCGCTCTCTCCCCTCCATTCGCTTTCGAACTTCCGTTTGAGCATTTGCCCCTCTCTGCTGCACTGAATTGCTTAAGGTCACCAATGATCTCCATGCTGCTAAACCCAAAGGTCAGTTCTCAACACCTCTTATCAGTACCAAGTTCATCAGTAGCTGCCTTTTGAAACACTTTCTTGTCTTGATTTCCAGAAACCACATTCTTTCTGGTTTTCCCCCTACCTCATGACCGCTTTTGCTGAATCTCCTTTCTGGTTACTCCGCACTCCTTAAAGTTGGTGTGGCCTAGGAGTCAGTCTTTTGTCCTCCTCACTTTTCTATCTGTGTTCATTCACTTGGTGATCTTATCCAGTCCCATAGCTTTCAATGCCATCTGTGTGGCTTTCAGTGTCATAGTGATTGTTCCCAAATTTTTATCTCTAGCCATGAACTTTTCCTTGAACTTCAGCCTAAGTCCACTATCAAGTCAACTACTCCACTTGGATGTCTAAAAGCCATTTCCTGTCCAAACTACTAAACTTCCCCCTAATTTTTTCCCCCTCCTGTCTTCTTGACTCAGGCCCAAAACCTGGAGTCACCTTTTTTCCTTTTCTCTCTCATATCTCCTTTATAATCCATCACGTATCCTGTCACTTCCATCTTTAAACCAGAATGACACCATCTCTCACCACTTCTTCTGCAGCCATCTTGGTCCAAACCACCAACATTTCTCTTCCGAGTTACCCTAGTAGCCTCCTAACTCCCAATTTCAACACTTGTCCCTCTACAGTCTATTCTCAGCCCATGTGATCCGGTTGAAGTGTAGTGAAATCACTTCTGTGCTTAAAACCATACTGCTTCCCCATTCCTCCTCAGTTGGAAGCCAAAGTCATTTCAGTGTCCAATGATGTGGCTCCGTGTTACCTCTCTACCTCATCTACTCTCCTCTCTCATTTCCCTGTCCCTTACTCAGTGTGCTTTCATCACACTGGCCTCCCTGCCCTGCCTGCAAAACACCCAGCATGCCTTCGGGCCTTTGTACTTGCTTCGCTCTGTCTCTGGAACTTTTCCCCCAAGTATCCATGTCCACTCTTTCTATAATGCCACTCACTCGGTAAAGCCTTCCCTCGACACCCTAGTTAATCTATAATTGTCACTCCCCACCCCTACTCTTCCTAATCAACTTTCTTGCTTTGTTTCCCTCCAAAGCATTTATCACCATCTAACACAATTTATTTTTTACTTTTTTTTCAGTTGGTCTCCCCACACGCACTCAAATGTAAGCTTCTGAAAGTTAAAGATTTGTGTCTATTGCCGATTTATCCCTAGCACTTAAAATAGTGCCCAGCACATAGTAGGTACTCAATAAACTATCGAATTAATGAATCAGCACTACTCTAACCTCACAAAAATCTTCTCTAGGACAGGAAAAAATCTGAATAAATAATAGTGTTAAATGTTTATAAACTCATGTGAAGAATAGTGTGGGCATAAAGAAGGGCTTCATCAGCTCTAAGGTGGGGTAGGGGTGGTGTCCTTGAAGTGGGTTCATCAGGGAGTAGTTCATCACCATCCTCATTTGAGACCACGCACCCAACTGCTCATTGTTACTGGTGACTTTCCAGGAAAATGCCTTGACACCAAATGCATTGTTGTAGGCCACAGAGAGGAGTTCTATTAAGGTCTCTTGCCACCTTTGTGGCAAAAGGTCATGTCATGGTGGACCCTGGCCTTCTGGACCAGGCAGACCCCCTCCATGGCTGCCACTGGTCCCTCATGTCACTCTCATGTATGACCTGACAGGACCTTGCCTTCTCTGCTTTCCCGAAAGACCCACTGTGTCCCCATACATATATATATACACACACAGACACACACACACATATATAAATATATGAGGAAGTGTTGGTGACTTAAAGCCCTGGGACCTGAACTTTGATCCTGGGCAATGGAAGCCAGTGGTACATTTTCGTTCTTTTCCCTCCCCGGGACACACAGAGTAGCTTCAAACAGCCTCTCTGAAAATGTCCTGTGATACACAGCACTCAGCTTATTTCAAAACTGTGGCCAGCTCAGGAATTGCCTTGGATTTCCTCTCTTTCTCTGTCTCACTCTCCATTTCTTTCATTCCTGCTTCCCTGAAATTACACCTCCCTGGAAACGCTGTTATTTTCTAGAGAAGCCAAACTAAGATCATGTTGCTCTCCTATTCATCAACTCTGAGAAGGTGGTGAGATTTCAGGAACACTTTGAAAGATAGCTTTTGTTGGACCCTGGAAGGAGAACTCACTGCTTATCTGTGAATCTTGCACAAATCACTTAGTTTCTAAGAGCATGTTAACACCCTCCTGCGTAAGTTGCAAGTACCTGTCTTGACTATGTCACCTGACTGTCCTGAGGCTCACATGAGATAATATATGGGAAAGGGCTCGTAAACTCTTAATAACCTCTATACACATGCACAGTGCATGTTTTGTTTTGCTTTTTTATGAAAAACAATGGATGAGCAAGTCAAGCACATCTGTTGGCCAGATTTACAATCTTCAATTACTTCCTTGTTTTCACACCTAAGGGACTGTATTCATTTAGAAGGCCATATTTTTAAAGGAATACTATTTTAAAATGGAATTTATGCAGAAAACAACAGGCAAGATGGTGAAGGATATGGAAATCTTGAGGAGACATTTAGTATACGTGTTAAGTGCACTAACTTTGGAGTTTTACAAAATGTAGGTTTAAGTGCTAACTTTGCCAATAATAGCCTATTCTTCCTTAGAAAAAGTTCTTCATTACTTAACCTTTTGAAATCTCAGTTTCTTCACATGTACAAAAGGAATAATACTAGTTACCACATGGGGTTAAGGTAGGATTTAAGTGAGATCATGTAAAGTGTTTAACAATTATATGGAGGCGGTTACCATTATTATTATGTACTGTAGCAATGTGGTGAAAATTCCATTGTTTCAGGGAAAGAAGGATCAGGCTCTGCTGGGGTAATTTACCTTCAAGGCAGGCTGAGCCTTTCACATCTGAGGATGAGCAGGCCTTTACCTCTGAGATTAGTAGAATTAGCTTTCCCTCAGCAGAGGAAGTGAGGATGACGTCAGGAAGGGAGAGACAGGGGAGTGGAGGGAGATTTCAGAAGCCCGCGCACCCTGCGTGAGATTCCTCCTGATGTTTTTGCTGCTAAGCTGCCATAACATATTAGACACAAACTGCTGAAAACCAGTGATGTTTGGTAGAAACTTGTAAAGACACCAAGTTTTGATATAAGCGGCTTGTACAAACATGAAAGCCGGAGGATGTAAGCCGAAAAGAATTTGAAAAATTGTGGAGATGTATTTTAAATCTCAAGAGGTCAAGAAACTGGAATTTGAGTCAGGTGTTAAGCAGCCGGTGTAGTCCACAAGGATAGCTGTATCCAGTCACTCTGTGAACCATGGCAGAAACTAGAGGAAAAATGATTGTTGGGAGGCCTGATATGTATGTTCCAAGATTGGAAGGGCTGTCAGGTAGGGGCAGTTTGACTTGATCTGTGCGGATCTAGAGGGCAGAACTCGGGACAATTGGCTTAAATATCTGCAAGGCTAATTTTATCTCTGTAGAAGAAATATGCAAAGCTGGCCAAAAATGAATCAGCAGTCTCATCAAGCAGGGAACTTCCTATCATGGGAAGTGTTCAGGCAGAAGTCTACCTGTTAGATAGGTTGGGAAAGCATGCCTGTCTGAAACTGACTTGGAAATTGATGCCTTCTAAGCTCCCTTTAGTACTTTGGAGCTAACAGAAAACGCTATTTGGAGAAGAATCTGCCTTGCCTTATGAATTTTTGCAGTTGGAAGAAGACATGAGGCAATGCCCTAATACTTTAGAACCTCTTCCGGACTAAATTTCTACTCTCTTAGAGGGGAGAGGGAGGAGGGAAGGAGTGAAGGAAAAGGAAAGGAAAAAACAGAAGGTAATTACCGTGGGACTGAAGTACATTCAAAAGTTAGAAAGAGAAATTTAAAAGTCCAAAGAAATAGATCACTTGTTGCTAAAATGTTCTGATAAAGCCTAAAAGGGCTTTGTCAGAGTATGTTGCTAGCTGCCTGCAGGATCCCAACTGAAAACAAAATCAAAGGACTTAGGCCACATGGTTATATTGGCAGAGTCTGTTAGTTACCGGCTTCCATCCCTAGCACTCTGAACATTTTTCTGTGCTGTTTTTAGTAGTGGGAAATTAGACATCAGAAATTACTCTGTTGTATGCTATTTGAGAACTGATACTACCTCAGATGATGGTGTTCTTCCTTTCCTTCATTAGTTGTTAGAGTTTAAGTTCATTCTCGTGTGGATCTAAGAAGGAGGGTAGAATTTCAAAGATAACCTTTCCTTGCAATCATTTAGTTTGGCCTTCAGAACTGCATCGAAGGCAAATGTTCATGTCCATGTCTAAAATAAACATTACCAGGAAATCTCAGTATATATTAAATTAACCTCTACCTGCTCATATTTGGAAAGTACACATAGTTTTAAAAGTTTTTCCCTTTGAATTAAAAAATATGTAAATCTACATAATAACCAAACAGATCAGCCCACTTTCATTGTTAAATTAAGTGCAGAGTAGATACCAAGATAGGAGAATCATATCGTAAATATTCCAAGGAATTAATTGATCTCATTTAATTGAATTTGAGACCAATAAATTGTAATACCTTCTGCTGCCCTAATTACATGTGACCTTGTAAGCAATCAACTCCCTGTGATGGATGTGTCTAGGCTGCGATGTTTCTATTTGTCTCACATTTTTATGATCCCTAAATTCACTTAAACTTTAAAATGCAATTAAAATACAGCATAATCGGGCTTCCCTGGTGGCGCAGTGGTTGAGAATCTGCCTGCTAATGCAGGGGACATGGGTTCGAGCCCTGGTCTGGGAGGATCCCACATGCCGTGGAGCAACTAGGCCTGTGAGCCACAACTACTGAGCCTGCGCGTCTGGAGCCTGTGCTCCGCAACAAGAGAGGCTGCGATAGTGAGAGGCTCACGCACCGTGCTGAAGAGTGGCCCCCACTTGCCACAACTAGAGAAAGCCCTCGCACAGAAACGAAGACCCAACACAGCAAAAATAAATTAATTAATTAATAAACTCCTACCCCCAACATCTTCTTTAAAAAAAATAATAATACAGCATAATCAAGATTGAGAAAAAACAAGCTTTCAGAAGTCTACACAGATATGAGTTATGAGAAGATTTAGGTACTGTGATTTCACCAGCCATATATTTTTCAGAAGGCCTCCCCAGTGGTTGCCACAGAATTATTAACAAAATCCAGACACCCTGGAGCTTCCTAATGCTTGTGAATAATTTGGTTTAAAGGTTTTTGCAGTCCTCATTTGCATTGTAAAACGGACTTCAACTCTAAGTTTAAGGAGAAGTTTTAGAAGCTTTGACATGGCAAAGTGCCATGAGAATATTTTCCCTGTGGGGAAACGAAACTCAAATGTGCTAATTAAGGGTACTTAATATCCCTCAAAATTAATTCTTTGTTACCTGCAGTGGTTTAATTATTCCCTCATGGAAAGCTCAGAAATGCCCTGAATCTTTAAATAGCAGTGGGCTGCTTGATTCTGAGTCAACATCCACTTTGAAGGTATTTCTTCTACTCATTGGCTACAGCAGTGGCCAAAGAGAGGAAGATTTTTCGATGTCACAATAAAACAGTATGAGAAATTTTCCCTGGTGGTTTGTGAAATCAGCTTCGTTAATATCATCAGCCCTCACATAAGAGGACCTTCCAGAAAAAAAATGTATAGCAATAAAAATGAAAAGAGGGAAAGAGCTACAGTTAAACATCAGGCAATTCTAAGCTCTGACCACCAGAAGCAGTCAGCCAGCCCTGACACTTTCCCCACTAGCAGCCTGCCCTTTCCAGAAAAGCAAAAATCAGATGTCCTCAGAAGATTTTGGTTGAACTGAGAGAGAACTAACCATATACAAGGCTGTTTGTCTTAAGAAATAAACTTGATTGTTATCCAGGTAACTGTTGTTTCTCCTGGAATTCTCCTTGAATCAGGTAGCTCCATGTAGCTATGGGAGGTACATGTAAATGTACCTCTAAATGTAGGTACGTCTTGAGTTCAAATGTCACGTCCTCTGGTAGCCAACTCTGACCACCCAATCTAAAGCTGCTGCCCAGTCACTCTGTCACATCCCCCACTTACAGTCTTCCCATCACTCACAGCCATCTGATATCTTCTTGTGGGTTTACTTATCTACCAGTTTGTTCCTGTCATCCCACCTCAAACATGTGCATTCTGGGAGAGCAGGGCCCTGGCCATCCTTGTCACTGCTCTACCCCAAGCTTTGAGCAGCCCTTGGCTCATGATGGCTGTTCAGTAAATCATTGTTAAAGGAGGGGAGTGTAGATTTTTTGTTTTTAATGTCAAACTTCTCTAACAATCAAAAAAAGACTTATTGGGCTTCCCTGGTGGCGCAGTGGTTGAGAGTCCTCTTGCCGATGCAGGGGACACGGGTTCGTGCCCCGGTCCGGGAGGATCCTGCATGCTGTGGAGTGGCTGGGCCCGTGAGCCTGTGCATCCGGGAGCCTGTACTCCGCAATGGGAGAGGCCACACCAGTGAGAGGCCGGTGTACCACAAAAAAAAAAAAAAAAAAAAGATTTATTCTGGAGCCTGAGCTAGGAAAGGAGCTGGATATCCTGTGGCAGCAACCTGGAATCCGTAATTTAATCAGGATAATCGTGCGAGGATACACAGTCCCCTGCACACATCCAAACGTCTTCACTGAAGCTGTCCGCTCAGGCGAGTTTGACCAGAATCAGTCGATCAATTGATCACTTGGCAGAACTTGCAGGGTTATGCATTCTCTTGGGCTGGAATGTTATCAGCTTAACCCTCATCTATCTCCTCCCTCTGGAGCTGTCAGTGAATCTCTGGAACTCTCGGTCTAACCCCATTTTGACCTACATTTGATAAGGTCAAGTGTGAGGCATTTCCTAAATGTAGGAAAACTAGGCCAAATGCCCTGCACAGAGGCCTACCTGTGTCCTAATGTACACCTGTACTTCTGCTACTTCTCTCTTCTTAATTTTGTTTAGGCCACAGAACCAAGGAGTTCATTCCACTGGGCTGGTGAACAGTTTACATAGGAGTGCATGTATGTATTATCTCCTCAATTAATCTTAACTTACCCAAACATATAGATATGGTTTTCTGTGCCTTCACTACCCCCTTAATTTAGTCTCTAACCAATAACTTTTTTTTTTTTTTTTTTTGGTGGTACGCGGGCCTCTCACTGCCGTGGCCTTTCCCGCTGCGGAGCACAGGCTTCGGACGCGCAGGCCCAGCGGCCATGGCCCACGGGCCCAGCCGCTCCGTGGCATGTGGGATCCTCCCGGACTGGGGCACGAACCCATGTCCCCCGCATCAGCAGGCGGATTCCCAACCACTGCACCACCAGGGAAGCCCCTCTAACCAATAACTTTTGAGGGGTTAACTAACCTTCAAGCTGCAGGCCAGAGCTACACAGCACCTGCGGGGAAACATAGTAGCTTGTGTGGAATTAGACCATTTGTAAATTGTAGTCAGTTTGAAAAAAGAAAATTTCATTGAGTCAAAAAGCCTGCTTTAATCTCCTCTCAAGAATTGATTTCACCTTCTCTATTCGAGCAGGAGGCACAGATAGAGTCGTTTGCTCAGGCCTTCCAAGGTTACCCAAGGTAAAGAGACAATACAGTCAGTGCAGACATCGATTTTCTGGATTTCAGACCATCCTCAGAAATACTAGTTGACACAACTCTTCATAGATCTCAATGAAGAAGACCTCTTCTCAGTATCAAAAAGGAATAACAAATCATTTGGAAAAACTTCATGTCTTAAGCTTCAAGTAATGGGAATTTGTTTCAATTCTTGCAGGCTAAAAATATGAACAAACACCACTGAAAAGGCCTAGAAAAAAGGCCCCAATGGTGAAGTAACACTTTTCCCATCTTGCTGTCTTTTCCCAGGTCACCTTCAGACAAGGGGCGGATTTCCTCCCACATGCATTCTTCCCCCTTGCAAAACTTTGCCCTCTCCAGGAATGACTGCCCATGGTCAACATTTGGCCTCTCCTTGAGAATTTAAGGACAAATCTCAGCCTTCCTTTTCCTGCACCATTAGAAAATGTCTAAGTAACATGAGAGCCATCCAAAAGACATAGCCACAAATATCCAACTCAAGGAAACAAAATAAAACCTGAAGATTTTGGCAAGGTGTCCATGGATTTCTGCCCAATGCATCTGGCCTTCCCTTTGGTCTGCCCCAACCAGCTGGGCAGTAAAACAGGCGGATCCGGAAGACTCATCCATTAGAGGGAATACAGGGCCTGCCTGGTATCTGAAACACCTACGTAATCTGCCACTGCTCTGTGCAAGAGCCTCTGCCTGGCTCTCCTTGTCTACAGGACAAATCCAGACTCCTTCATAGGTAAGCAGGGCCCACAACAGTTGACTTTCCATCTCTCTTTCCTAATCCAACAGTTCACTTTCCATCTCTTTTTCCTAATCCAAATCGTTGAACTTTGTACCCATCCCGACAACTCAACCTTCCTCTCTCACAAGTGTACTTAAACAAGCTTTTTTTTCTTCTTCATATTATTTCCTCCTGTTTAGAATGCCTTTCCCTTTCTTCTCTACCCATCAAATTTGTATTTGTAAGCTAACTTCCGTCTCAAAAACCACCTTCTGAAATTTAGATCACATCAGAATTAGAACGAATCCCTCCCTACCTGGGGTAAACATTGGGCATTCCACCAGGCAGGTTGTCTTTTCTCTTGAACCACTGGCCCCTTTAGGGCAGAACTAGTTCTTATTTCATCTCTATTGCCCCAGGGCCTAGCGGGGATTTTTTGCACATAGCAGGTATTTAATAAAGCTTGGTCTAACTGGATTTCTTAGGAGAACAGCAGCTAACAGCTAATTTAGGGTGGGAGACAGTTGATATGAATTGTTAAGCGTTCAGGAGTAAGAATGAAGTTCACGTATAAATCCCAGCTTCACTTCTTACAAGCTCTATGGCCTTGGAACTAACTAAATCTTTAAGCCTGAGTTTCCTCATCTGAAAAAAATGGAGTATATTTACATCTCTAATACATAAAAGTATTTACCTCATCTAGCTATTGGAAGAACTAGATAAACACGTCTAGCATGATGCCTAGCACTTGGTAAGAATTCAATACGTGTTCCTCCCCTCCTCCTCCCCTCCTCCCCTCCTCCCCCCCTCCTCCCCCCTCCCCCCTCCCCCCTCCCCCCTCCTCCCCTCCCCTCCTCCTCCCCTCCTTCCCTCCTCCTTCCCTCCTCCCCTCCTCCCCTCCTCCCCTCCTCCCCCCCTCCTCCCCTCCTCCCCCCCTCCCCCCTCCTTCCCTCCTCCTTCCCTCCTCCCCTCCTCCTCCCCTCCTCCTCCTCCCCTCCTCCTCCCCCCTCCTCCCCCCCTCCTCCTCCCCTCCTCCCCTCCTCCCCTCCTCCTCCTCCCCTCCTCCTCCCCTCCTCCCCTCCTCCCCTCCTCCTCCCCTCCTCCCCTCCTCCTCCCCTCCTCCCCTCCTCCCCTCCTCCCCTCCTCCCCCCCTCCCCCCTCCTCCCCTCCTCCTCCCCTCCTCCCCTCCTCCCCTCCTCCTCCCCTCCTCCCCTCCCCCTCCCCTCCCCCCTCCTCCCCTCCTCCTCCCCTCCCCCTCCCCTCCCCCTCCCTCCCTCCTCCCCTCCTCCCCTCCTCCTCCCCGCCTCCTCCCCGCCTCCTCCCCTGTTCTCCTCCTTTGCTTCATTACTACTCCTCTTGCTATCTTAATAGCATAAGGGGAAGGCCAGCTGTGGACTGTAAACCTGGTTACCTCTCCCACAGCTGGGCTCCGTCTCTAGGCTATGTCTTAGGAAGACTTTTCCTTCTTGCAAAGAATACTGTAACTGTCAGCGAAACGTGGCCTTGTTATCTTGGAGTGGAGAGAATTTGTCTTTGGGTTAACCCCTCTTTTGTTTGGGAAAACTACCTCACTGCTCTTTGAGACATACAAATGAAAAGTAAATGTCTACCCATTGTTTGGCTAGAAACCGTGAGGTCACCAATAATTGGAAGACCCATGTTTAGCACTCAGAGTTGATGTTTGATGTGTAAGTTCTTGTATTATTGAAATGAGCTTCTTCCTGTAGACTTTGTTGCAATGTGTCTGTGTGTGTGTGTGTGTGTGTGTAAAGGAAAAAAATATTTCTAAGCCTTGCAGGAGTGAGTTTGGAGAGCCAGGCTGAATTATTGCTTGTGCTAGCCAGCACTGGGCTTGGGAGCCAGGTGATGTGAGTTGTTTTGCTTTGTTTTATCAGCATCAATGGCAGGAAAATGAGACTGATGTTGGGGTGAAGTTGAAGGGCGGCCTTTCATAGAACCTTGTTGCCCTCTGGGAAGGGCAGTGCTGCTCCTCTGCCCAGGTGACAAGACAGAGTTGAAACAAAGTCATTTTTCCCACCTCTTTGCAAAACCAGC
Organism: Hyperoodon ampullatus; assembly: GCF_949752795.1. NCBI lineage: Eukaryota > Metazoa > Chordata > Mammalia > Artiodactyla > Ziphiidae > Hyperoodon > Hyperoodon ampullatus. The sequence goes on along the minus strand of NC_136921.1, from coordinate 83,849,846 downwards.
TCCTCTCTGCCTCCCCCAGCAGCTACTGGAGCAAGAAGACCCACCTCTGTTGTCACTGTTGTTCTCAGAAGTCCAACCACTGGCAGAGAAAACAAAGAACGCAGTAGCTGTTATGTAGTGGCCTGAAGCACAGATGGGTTGGTGGGCATCTTTAGGAACTATAGAAATAGTGGGGAAGAAAGGGAAACATTTCTGGGAAGAGTGAGGTCAAGGACGTGACTTATTGAGCTCTTGTAACTTGGATGTTAAAGTTATTGTGACCTCATGTTACCATCCCCAGTTCCAGGTTTATAAAATCTGTGGCACGCTATTTGAATAAATAAATATTTGGTTTTAAAATGGATTATTATTTGGGATTCCCTGGTGGCACAGTGGTTGAGAGTCCGCCTGCCGATGCAGGGGACACGGGTTCGTGCCCCGGTCCAGGAAGATCCCACATGCCACGGGGCGGCTGGGCCCATGAGCCATGGCTGCTGAGCCTGCGTGTCCGGAGCCTGTGCTCCGCAACGGGAGAGGCCACAACAGTGAGAGGCCCACGTACCGCAAAAAAAAAAAAAAAAAAGGATTATTATTTTTAATTTATTTTTTTTAATTTAAAGCCAGAAAGAATTTGGGGTGGGAGATAGCATAGCATTGTGGGGTTTTTGTTTGTTTGTTTTTGATAGGTAAGAAGTGGATTTATTTAGAAACACACTCCACAGACAGAGTGTGGGCCATCTCAGAAGGTGAGAAAGGCCCATAGTGTTTTTTTTAAGAGAATGGATTCTGGAAATCAGCATATTTCTATCTTGGCTTTTCTTTTTACTAGTGTAATCACAAGTAATTTATTCACCCACTTTAAGCCTCTGTTTTTTATCTGTAAAATATAGATGTGTGGCAGACTATTTTCCAAAAACAGCTGCACCAGTATATATTTCATCTCACATGCTGTTCTCATGAAGTGACTTTGACCTTCTTTCATTAAGAGATGGGACCAGTACCGCCTGCCGATGCAGGGGACACGGGTTCATGCCCCGGTCCGGGAAGATCCCACATGCCGTGGAGCGGCTGGGCCCGTGAGCCATGGCCGCTGAGCCTGCGTGTCCAGAGCCTGTGCTCCGCAACGGGAGAGACCACAACAGTGAGAGGCCCGCGTACCGCAAAAAAAAAAAAAAAAAGAGGGGACCAGTAATCCCTTCCCTTGAATCTGGGCTGAACTTTGAAACTTCCTCAACCAAAAGAATGTGGCAGAAGTGATGTGACTTCCAGCTAAGTTATAACAGGCAGTAGGCTTCCATGCCTGGCTCTCTGTCTCTCTCTCAGCCTCTAGACCCCAGTCGCCGTGTTGTGAGGAAGCCCAGGCCACATGGAGAGGTCATGTGTGGGTGTCCCAGTTGACATCCCCACCAGACCCTCAGCTGACAGCCAGCACTAACTTCTCGACATGGGAGTGATCGATTCTTCAGATGATTCCAGAGCCCAGTCTTCAAATCCTCCAGCTGAGATCCCAGACCTCATGGAGCAGAGATAAATCAAATTTATCATGTTCTTTCTGAATTCTTGACCCACAGAAACCATAAGAGATAATAAATGATTATAGTTGTTGTAAGCCCCTAAATTTTGTGGTGATTTGTTATGCAACAATAGGTAACTAAAACGAGAGATAATGGTATGTAATCCATGGTGGTGTTATGAGACTTAAAAGAAATAGCACAAAGCTTAGCACAGCAGTGACTGCTCAAAAATGTTAGATGCTTTTATGATAACAAAAAAAGGCAATTCCTAAGCAAAAATTTGAGGCAAATGAGGGCTCTCAAGAGACCTTCTTTTCTGGGCGTCTTAACAGATAACCAGGGGAAAGAGAAGTTGAAATTGATGAGGAACCCATGCTAGAAGCAGAGATCTGTGGAGCTGGTGCGTGAATAAAATCATGTGAAGATTTGGTTTCCCCTCTCTGGAAGAAGTCCTCTTAAGATTCCTGGAGCCAGAACCTCAGGATGGGAGAGAGAAATTCCTGGGGCCACTGTCATATCTGCACCCTCACAGAGGTTGGCCCACAATCCTGTCGTGAGCACCAGTCTTTAAGAGAAGCTGGCTTCTGTATGTAATTACAATGACCTCTCCAGTCAGTTACTCTCCAAGTAAACTGTACCTGTACGTGCAGGTCTAATATTAGTTTCTTGGCGTATTTCAGAAAGGTATCAGCCTGTCGTAAAGCCCTTCTGTAAGGACTGCTTCAGCGGGAACTTGGAGATATGCCAAGCTTGTCCTGTATCACTAAGGTAACAAGAACTCCATCATCCTCAAAATTTGCTCTAGTTTCAAGAGCCATCCATAATTTTGATGAAGATAGATGTGGACCACTGAATATTCTCCTAGTGTTTCCAATGACCAAGGATATCAACAGGAAAAGGAAAGACAATGGCCAGTTTATACTTCTAATCTTTTTCCCCCCATACACACACAAAAAGTTATAAAGTATTATAAAGTCAGTAACAGAATAAGGACACTGAAAATTAACAGGAAAATATATCTTTTCCCCCCTCTGTTCCTGAAGGTGTGTTGTATAAAATTTGGGATTATTTCAGATTTATAAACAATTATTTTAAGCAATGATTTGAAAAGAGAGGCAAGACTTTAATGGTGGTGTCTTTGGTATAGTAGCTGGGGAAATGGTTTTTAGGTTAAATGTCATTTTAACATCCTTTAAATCATCCTTTAACCCACATGATGTTGCACATGTTAGTAAATTTAGATACCATCCACTGAGTGCTTTTTCTTGTTCTAAGCACTATACTAATTTCTTTGTATGCATTACCTCCTTATAATCCCCATCATGATCAATCTTATGAGATAGGCATCACAAGCCCCAATTTTTTCTTGTGGAAATTGAGAGTTACAGAAGTCAAACAGCTTCTAAGAAGAGGAGCTGAGATGGGATCCAAAGACCATGCCTTGCCCATTACTAACTTTAGCTGAGGTTGCTTCTCCACTCTGCATGTGCAAAGGCTGCTTCAAGACTCAGCTCAAGTGTCACCTCTTCTTGCATGGTTTTCTGTACACACACACACACGACATACTCTCCCACTCACTCCTCTCTAAACTTCTGTAGCATTGCTGGCCAAATGAAATAATGTGAGCCACGTGTGTCATTTTAAATTTTCTAGGAACCACGTAAAAACGTGAAAAGAAACAGGTGAAATTAATTATATACTTTAATCCAATGTATCCAAAATACTATGGTGTCCCATGTAATCAATATAAATATTATTAATGAGATGCTTTGCATTTTTTACACTGAATCTTTGAAATCTGGTGTGTATTTTATACCTACAGTACATCTCAGTTCGAACTAGCCACATTTCAAATGCCCAATAATCAGTAAGTAGTGGCTATTCTATTGGACTGTGCAGTTCTATAGCATTTAGCCCATGTCATTTCCTTTTTATTCAGTGTAAAAAAGTAAGTCTCTTGAGGTCAAGAAATGAGACAAACTCATCTTTGTATTTCCCAACATCCCCAAATATCACATAATAAATGTTTGAGTCAACATTTGAGTCAAGAAAACAAGTACTGGCACCTTACTGGATTCCTAGAAGGGAAGTATCTGCACCACATCAAGGCATGGGTAGTTCTCACAAAGTCGTCTTCCCACCGCACAGTCTTAGGAGCTGCAAGATGCTCAGAGAGCTGAAAAACAGCCTTGAGGTTGAAGTTGTGAAACTGACAGGAGGAAAAAGAGAATGCTATGGGGGTTATGAAAACAAAAGACAGACAAAGCCCCAGATCACTTTCTGGTGAGCATTCAAAAAAAGAAAACGAGACAAACACACGGTGATGAGAGGTTACCAAGTGACTCAACCATCTGAAAATAATAGAGCAGTAATTGATACTTAGTGTGAAAGGATTCTTTAAATCTCTCCGGTGTGGCTTACACACTTGAAACACATCTTGAGCATATAAAAGTGGTATATTTGGAAAAAACAACCTTTTTTTGGCCACTCAGGTTATATCTGACTCAAAATCCAACAGGCAATATCCATTAAAAAATCAGTTGTCAATTAGTGTCTTAAGTATTGACCAGTTTTTTCTTTTTTCAGTGAGTAGCTGTTACTCTATGGGAATATAGCTTCACAGTGTATTTACTGTATTGTTGGTGAATTTGTACTTAATTATTTCCCTAGTTGGCTGTGACAGTTAGTGACACATCCTAAAATACCTTTCATTTATGTAGGACTTTAGAGTTCACTTTTGTATATATTACCTCCCCTTGATGAAACTCTTTGGGACATTTTGTGTCACTCCCCAGGAACCTTCTGTCGAGGATTTCTGGAGTCACACAATCAAAGTCTCAGGCTGTTGATTTTGGAAATCATGTCAATTCATAGTTTACAAGTGGTTAAAATGCAGTCTTCTTTAAAATCAGAGCTTGCCTTTTAAGTACATACGGGTCTTCCAGGACATACAGGTGAATTGAATGCAGAAAATCCTCAGATGCTGCCTCTGCCTGTGAAGTAATAAGGTTTGGAAAAGGCATTTTACTGATGTCCTTTGGTTTCCAGCAAAAACATGTAGGACTAAGACCATCACCAGCTGAGAGACCACTCATAAAATATGATGAGGCCCAGAAGTTTGGGGATCTTTAATGTCAAGAAACATTCTCCCTGGAATATCAGCCTCACAGTTATTATCATTTCAAGAGGAGGCCCGAAACAGGTAAGCAAACCTCTGGACACTGTTGGCTGAAGCAGGGCTTCATCTGAAATCTGCACTCAGAGCTGACTGAGGACACCTTGTCCTGAGGTGTCTCTCTGTGGTCTCACCATGAGGTGATTGCCAAGTAGCTCAGTCTGCTCAAAGTTTCACTAATGGAGTTTGATGGTTGGTAGCAGAAAAATAAGATATAATGCAACTTCTTTTCTTCTTTTTCAAATCTCGTGCTAATTTATATTCAAATTCTTTTAAGCATCCAGGGTGGAAGGGAAAGTTTTTTCCCTCACAGGGTGGTTAAGAGTAGGGTGTGGGGGCTTCCCTGGTGGCGCAGTGGTTGAGAGTCCGCCTGCCGATGCAGGGGACGCGGGTTCGTGCCCCGGTCCGGGAAGATCCCACATGCCGCGGAGCAGCTGGGGCTGTGAGCCATGGCCGCTGAGCCTGCACGTCCAGAGCCTGTGCTCCGCAACGGGAGAGGCCAGCGTACTGCAAAGACAAACAAACAAACAAACAAAAAAACAGTGTAGGGTGTGGGTAGGGTTTCCATATGCCCTTTACACCCAATTAATTTTCTACAGAATTGAGCTCTCAGGAGGCTGCTAGTTTTAAAGCCTATCCCACCCCCTTTTATCAGCAGTTGAAATGGGCCATTAGATCTTCAATCGTTATCAACCCAGGATGTTATGGTTGTAGCTTAGCAAGAATAAAGCCGTTTTCTAAAGGTGTTTGTGTATAAAACAGGAAGAAAAATATGTTATCTAAAAAAATTGAACAGCATTCTAAATTCTACACTAATGGATCTTTCCTAGCAGTGGAAGGGTGTGGGGAAGAGTAGGCTAGAAGATTGTGGGAAAATAAGAGAGGGCTTTAGGGCCATGGTTTGCCACCCTTTTTTTTTTTTTTTTTTTTTTTTTTTGGCGGCACACGGGCCTCTCACTGCTGTGGCCTCTCCCGTCGCGGAGCACAGGCTCCGGACGCGCAGGCTCAGCGGCCATGGCTCATGGGCCCAGCCATTCCGCAGCACGTGGGATCCTCCCGGACCGGGGCACGAACCCGCGTCCCCTGCATCGGCAGGCGGACTCTCAGCCACTGCGCCACCAGGGAAGCCCTGCCACCCTTTTTGATCAAACATCCCATTTTTATAGTAAGTAATTAAGACTGCCACCTTGACTATCCTGAAATGAAATTCAAATAATCTTTTCTAAAAATCCAATGTACTTCCCTAACTGTAGTATAAAGGAGAAATAAAAAGGAAGCAATTTATGAAATACATAAAAATATGTATTCAATATACAAATGTTTGGCTAAGAGGACACTAGAAAGTCCATAATGGAATCAGATGCCTGCGCTGATCCTAGAAAACAACAAACACAGTGGTGACAACTGCACCCTGAACCGTTGTGTGTTGCACTGAGCAGTGTTGCCATCCTGATGCGATGTCCTGAAATGGTGAATAACTCTTGGGGAAGTTCCAAACCAAATGCAATCATCCACTCAAAAAGTCAAAAATATGTTGTTTTTATATATAACTCAGAGTCAGGTTCTAGGTTCAGGTAACAGGATTTATTTTTACCTACATGAACGTCCAGGGGAACTTTGAAAGTGGCAGGAGATGCCAGACAATTCTTCATTATGTGAGACTATCTTAGCACCTCTGCCACCCTCCCAAATGTCAGCATTACCCCCTAAACATTGCGACATCCAAAAATGTTGCCGCAAATCCCTCTGTGGCAGAGACCTAAGGAGAAAGAAGGCCTATGAATATGGCTGAAGGCAACAGTCTAAGGAGAAAGACAAGCAGTAAGCAATTCCCAGAGAGACCTTGAACGCCATTTTAAGCCATTTCCTGTTTTATACTATGCTGAAGTCTCCTATTCTTAGGCCCAGACCTCTCGCAAAGCTGGTGAATCAGGCTTGGAGAGCATCAGCCATGAACAGTGCCCCAAATCATGCCATGGAGCTAGTTTGGTGAAGACCCTGCCACTGCCACCATAGGGCACAGACAAGTCAGTGTGTGCAGCTGCCACCACTGACCTGGGAAGAGAACACAGCTGTCTCCCAGGTATCACCCTGTACTGCTTGAGGACCACATGGTGACTGCTTCTTCACGCCACTGGCTTCGCCTTTGAAGTGTGGTGAGTGAATCTGATTGGCTCAGCCTCTGTCACATGTCCTTGTCTTAATTGAAAGGGAGGCTCGGAAAGCATACAAACGTCTTGACCTTCTAGAGTGGGAGGCAGGCTCTGCATCCTCCAAAACAAGAAAAGGGTTCAGAGGCTGGACAGCCTACCAGAATGACCAATGCCCACTCTAGCTGGCCAAATGAGTTCTGCAGAAGTCCCATGGGGTTTTAGAACAGAGAGTGGTCTCTGAGGAGTTATGGGCAAGGAAGGCTTTATACAGGAGGTGAGGTTTGATCTAGACTTGAAGGATGAGGAAATTAATATGCTTGTGTGTAGGGAAGGGAGAAGGAATTCTCCAGAGACGGAATGCAGAACTGGGAAAACAAGTGCGGGCTAAGGAGTCCAATTTCACTGGAGCTGAGTTCCTCGGGGAGTCATTAGTGAAAGGAGAGAAGAAGGGATAGGAATGGCATGGAGAAGTTTGGCGAGTTTGTTTAACAGCGTTTTGATGTAATCAAAGTGGTGTTTGATGAGAGTCTTTGCATATTTTCTGTATTGATTTTTATTGATTTATCACAAACTAATGTCCTTGTCAATTTGAATCTCATTCTTAGTCTTTAGGGGAACAGACCTGTTTTTATGAATTGCTAGGAGCCTGAAGGTTTTTTGGTTAGTTGTTTGTTGTTTGTTATTTTTCTCACTGTTGCTTTTTTTTTCTGATAAAGAGGCTAACTCCTTTATACTTTTAATTTGTATTACATTGTATCCACTGAGGAATTTCACAAGTATCTTTTAGCTGATTCTAAGAGTGACCCCCACCTGCAACTTTTAATCAAACTAGGTGTCATAATCCATTTTTCCAACACTCGTTGCACACCTAACATGTACCAGGATCACTATTTAATGCTTTCATCTACATGTTTAATGTAATTTTCAAATTACTCTTTTATTTATGAAGAAATAGGATCTGAGAGAATAAATAATTTGCCCAATGACACACAATTTAGAAGTGGTGGGATAAGGGTTTTGACTCATGTCTGTCTATCTAATTCCCACATGATCTAGTGGCTTCTCTCATCAGAGTGCAATCTGAAATTATTGGCTGTGCTATCTAGAAGTTCTGTGATATTTTGGTTCTAGCCATTCTGAAGCCAAGAGACTCTGAGACTCAGTTTTAAAGAACTCAAAGGAAGAAGATCTTTTATTATTACTTTTTTTATTGAAGTATAGTTGATTTACAATGTCATGTTAGTTGCTGATATACAGCAAAGTGATTCAGATATATATAGATATATACATATATTCTTTTTAAGATTCTTTCCCCTTATAGGTTATTACAAAATATTGAGTGTAGTTAGTTCCCTGTGCCATATAGTAGGTCCTTGCTCTTTATCTATTTTATATATAGTAATATATATCTGTTAATCCCAAACTCCTAATTTATTCCTCTCCCCGTTCCCATTTGGTAACCATAAATTTGTTTTCTATGTCTATAAGTCTGTTTCTGTTTTGTAAATAAGTTCATTTGTATCATTTTTTAGAGTCCACATATAAGTGATATCATATGATGTTTGTCTTTGTCTGACTTACTTCACTTAGTATGATGATTTCTAGGTCCATCCATGTTGCTGCAAATGGCAATATTTCATTCTTTTTTATGGCTGAGTAATATTCCATTGTACATATATACCACATCTTCTTTATCCATTCATCTGTCCATGGACACTTAGGTTGCTTCCATGTCTTGGCTGTTGTATAGTGCTACAATGAACATTGGGGTGCATGTATCTTTTCAAATTAGAGTTTTCATTTTTTCTGAATATATGCCTAGGAATGGGACTGCTGGATCATATGGTAACTCTCTTTTCAGCTTTTATAAGGAGACTCCATTCTGTTCTCCATAGTGGCTGCACAAATTTACATTCTCAAAAGAGGCAGATTTTGTTGGACATCTCACTCAGGATCACCCGGCTTAAATCAACAAATCTTTCATCTTGCCAAGGACGCCCTTTGCAGTAGTGGAAGTTAACTATGCCACTATAGTCTTTATGCCATTTTTGTTTGGCTGTTGGACAACTCGGCCTTGAGGTGATGTAATCTGCCTTCCTTGGTACTTCCTTGGCAGTACCTGGTACATCCTTGTGTGATAAAGTTACCCCTGAGAGGATGTGCTACACTCTTGTCTCATCCTCTGAACCAGAGGCTCCAAGTCCTAGAGAGTGGTAATACAAACCAACATCCAAGATCTAGGTATCATCATGGAGAAGAATGGACAACAGAGTCCAATGGTGATCTAACAACCCTTTTGTGTCCCCAGTACATTCTCCACCCCCACCAAAGCTTGAGCAGAAATTTCAAGGTATGGCCATCCAGTACGACCTGTAACATTTGGTTTCCAATTTCCATTTTCTTTCTTTGTTCACGCTTTGAGAGAGAGACCAACAAGCATTAAAATGTCAGAAAAAAAGGCAATGAGAGGAAAATGGAAAAAATAAGTAATCTTTGGTTTCAAGTTTGGCTGGACCTCTCCCCTGCTCTGCTGCCCTTAAGGAACAGACCTTGCAGCAGGTGTCAGAGGCATTCACCACCCACCTCAAGTCCTCACTCTCTAGATCCCTCGATATGAAGGTCATTTTGTCTCATATTTCACTGAGAAATAGAGGCCAACGGTTTGAAAATCTTTCCTTTCCCCTCACCCTGCAAACTTCCCTCTATTTAGAAAACTATGCCTCCTACTTTTCAAAGTTAAGCTCTCCTCCCATGCTCCTAAAACCAGTCCCACCTACCTTCTTCTGTAACTCACTCCATCAACTACCTTTATTTTTGTCTCCTATGTCTCTCAGGTTACAAATATGTTCGAGGACACCATATCTTAAAGGCAAACCAACACATGAAAAGGCTTTTCTACCCCTAACCCACGCACTGCCAGTTCACTTTTTTTCCCTTTGCACAGATTTGTTGAAAGGGTAAGGCTTCGTGTACTGTCTGTACTTTCTCACCTCCCATTCACTCCCTGATGCAATATGGTGTCTTTGCTGAAACTACTTCCCCCAGACCAATGTATTGGACATCTGGGTTTTTGTTGTTGTTGTTTGCTTGTTTGTTTGTTCTGACCAGCATTCCTGACCAGAGTTCCCCTGGTGGTCACAGTTAGAGGGGACATACACAGAAGCCATTGTAGACCTATTGAGTTTCCTTCTTTGGAATCTGGCACCTGAGCAGAGACACACTGAAGAAGATGTGCATGCTGAGCATCAGTTGGCATCACAGTGAAGAAAAGTCCACCCGTTTTTTTCTGCTCAGCATCCCAGGGCTCCTATATTTCCTGCCCTTCCTGAGACCTGGTATCTCAGCTCTTCATGAGACTGTGAGCTATACTGTATCCTGATAGCTCCCCTTTTCCTTTTTAAGTTAGTGAAGGGGAAATGGGGAGTAAAGGCTAATAAGAATAGAGTTTCTTTCTTTCATGAGATATCTTTCTCACCCATGTCCTAAGATTATGGGAATACAAGGGATAAATCCCTGACATCAAAACTCCCTAAAAGCCCGATATTATAGAGCAAGTCATTAGCATGAATCCACCAGACACCACTTCCCCTGAGCTGTCTTACACAGATTTTCCCTGCTAAAAGGGGCATTCAAAGGTGGAGTGATGATGGTTGAGAAAAACAAAAGAAGTGCAACAGGGATGCTTATTAATTAGTTAGAAGAATAAAGAATCAGGTTGGCTTATCCTCAGTTCTAGGAGGCCTGGAGAGGAGCACACATAAAATCAGGTGGACATAGATTCATGTTCTGGAAGATCCAGCTTTAAATCCCAGCTCCATTGCTTAATCTGGTTTTAGGCTCCTTAACTTCTCTAAGCCTCAGTTTCTTTACCTAGAAAATGCAGGTAATAAAGGTATCTACTGTGTAAAGTTCTTATGAAGATGAAATGAGCTATAAGAAATTTTAAAGGGTTAGCAGAGTGTCTGTTAACCAGTGAGTGATCAATAAATGTAACTTGCTATGACTATGATTTTTTTTCTAAATTCATGTATAATCTCACTGGCTTGCCATGAGTTAGGCCACAGTGGATGGTCATAAAGAAATATATTTTAACTGCTCTCTAAAATTATTTTAAAATCATCCTTAAGTTGCCCATAAGGAAAAAAGAATTGGCTTGGATCCTTCAAGAAGAAAAGATAGATCTGAGCATTCAGTGATGATAGGTGAGCTTCCTAAGGAACGTAGCAACTTGGTTACTAGGGAATTTTTCTTTTAACTGAGGAAGAAATGATTATGTGTTAACATATTTTAGATGTGTGTCATGTTTAGGGATCCTTACTGTTCAAGGAAGTAAAGTAAGGAGGGAGGCAGTTTCTCATTGCACAAAATGAGACAAAAAGAAAGTACAATGGACCCTTGAATAATGAAAGGGTTAGGCATACCAATTCTCCCTGCAGTGGAAAATCCCTGGGTAATTTAGTCAGCCTTCCTTATACGCGGTTCCTCCGTATCTGCGATTCCATATTCTTGGATTTAACTGACCTCAGATGGTGTAGTACTGCAGTATTTACTGTTGGAAAAAATCGAGGGTTTTTTTCCCTTGGGAAAAGTGGCCCCACGCAATTCAAATCCATGTTGTTCACTGGTCCACTGTATTGAACTGAGAGAGAAACTGAAGGTTACAATGGCAATTGACACTTCATCTAAAACTGCAAAGTAGACAGGTGAGTGCTATGTGGCTCAGTGCTAAACCCAGAATATAACTTCAACAGTTTCCTAAAAGCAATAAGGAGTATAATTGAGTAGAGATTTATAATACTGGGGCTTTAGTTCAATGATTTACAGGACCTGTACCTAATGTTGTTCTCTGTTCATGTCCTTACAGCACAGCATTAAACAGGTTGCTTGGAAATTAAATAAGAGAACTAGGCCTTAGTACCTCTGTGACCTTGGTTATATAAAGTGTGGCCATCTGTAAAGTTTAGCAAATAAAAACACCTGCCAAACTGACTTCGAAGAACTATTGGAAACATCAAAAGGAATAATTAATGTGAACACACTTTGCAAATGAAAAGGCAGGATACAAATGACTATCCTTGTGATTATGCGAAATCAAGTGGTTAGTAAATGGTTAAGCACTTTACATTTTATTTTAAAGGTACATTTTTATAGTGAAAACAGAATTGACTTCACCATAAATTGTTTTTTTAATTGATTAATTAATTTATTTTTTGCTGCATTGGGTCTTCATTGCTGCGCACGGGCTTTTCTTTAGTTGTGGTGAACGGGGGCTACTCTTCGATGCGGTGCGCGGTCTTCTCATTGCGGTGGCTTCTCTTGTTGCAGAACATGGGCTCTAGGCGTGCGGGCTTCAGTAGTTGTGGCATGCGGGCTCAGTAGTTGTGGCTCACAGGCTCTAGAGCACAGGCTCAGTGGTTGTGGTGCACGGGCTTAGTTGCTCCATGGCGTGTGGGAATCTTCCTGGACCAGGGCTCGAACCCGTGTCCCCTGCATTGGCAGGTGGGTTCTTAACCACTGCACCACCAGGGAAGTCCCTGTAAATTCTTTTTAAGTTAACAAAATATTTAAACTATGGGCTCCAGTGTTAGACACCACCTGGTGGCAGTTATGAGTAATGCAAGTACATTGCTCAGCTGCGGCACAAATGTCACAGAAAAATGTTAGGTGGAATGGATACCGAGAAGTTCAAAGAAGGGCTTAGACTAAAATGAGCTGAAATGAGACTTGGCATGCTCAGGATTGAAGCTAGAAAATGGCTCTAGGGTTCGTGTGCTACAACCTGCAGCAGTGAAGCCACTGCTTGCCTCAGCTGTAACTAAATTAGGGGAAGAAAGTCAAGCCTCTTTATCCTCGTCTTCCCACTGACCAGCACAATAGTGCTCAAAAAGTTTATTAAATGAAAAAAGAAAAAGGAAATAATAAGGGAAGGGAAAGAGAAAGGGAGATAGAGAGGGAGGGAAAATCTTAAAAGAAACTCTGTAAATGAGCCCATTCTGTGTGTTTTTATTTTGTTAGCTTTTTTTTCCCCTTCTTGTTGCCATCTGGTTTCTTTTGAAAAATTCCAACTCTGTGTCAACTGAACTAAGTTAAAATATGCTAAGTTGGGATGGATGAAAAGCAATAGTATATCTTTTTGGAAATTTTATTTTATTGAAGTATAGTTGATTTACAATGTTGTGTTAATTTCTACTGTACAACAAAGTGATTCATTTATACATATATATATATACACATTCTTTTCCATTGTAGTTTATCACAGGATATTGAATATAGTTCCCTGTGTTATACAGTAGGACCTTGTTGTTTATCCATCCTATATATAATAGTTTGCATCTGCTAATGCCAAACTCCCAATCCATCCCTCCCACACCTCCTCTCCCACTTGGCAACCAGAAGTCTAGGAACAGTATATCTTTTTTTTTTTTGGCTGCGTTGGGTCTTCATTGCTGCATGCAGGCTTTCTCTAGTTGCAGTGAGTGGGGGCTACTCTTCGTTGTGGTGCACAGGCTTCTCACTGAGGTGGCTTCTCTTGTTATGGAGCACAGGCTCTAGGCGCTCAGGCTTCAGTAGTTGCAGCACGTGGGCCCAGTAGTTGTGGCACACGGGTCCTAGAGCACACAGGCTTCAGTAGTTGCAGTGCATGGGCTCAGTAGTTGTGGGGTGTGGGCTCTAGGGCATGCGGGCTTCGGTAGTTGTGGTGCACTGGCTTAGTTGCTCCGCGGCATGTGGGATCTTCCCAGACCAGGGCTCAAACCCATGTCCCCTGAATTGGCAGGCAGATTCTTAACCACGGTGCCACCAGGGAAGTCCCAGTATATCTTTATAGGTTCTTTGTGATGGAGCAAATCTGCCCTGACCCGGAATGCTAGGAAGAGTCCATGAAGTAGGGCAAATACGACCAAACGTTGAGATAGTTTGTGGGAGTCAGCTAAGGTCACAGCTCAGCAGTTCCTTCTTGCCTAGATGATCTTCACAGCACCAGCCCCCAAATCCAAGAGTAACTGCCCCAGTCTCGGTTGGTTGCTACCTGCCTTTTGGTGCTGGTATTCCCTAGCAGAAACAGGGAAATGTCTCCCTTTAAAGCCATAGTCTTCATGCTCTGGCCTTCCTCCATTTTCTCTTCTCTAGGTCTCTGCCATGCTCCCAGCAACAGAGCATACTCAGAACGTGACTTGTCCATGATTACTTTTCCCTGCAATGTGAGAAAATTTGCAAACAGACCACTGGCTACATCAGCCTCACAGACAGTCAAGAACTTGGGCTTCAATTACAGACTGAGCTGATAGAAATCTTCCAACCAGCTAGTTAACCCCAATCTTCCACATAGAATTCATTGAATTTACATAATACTGTGAAGTAGGTACTATTATGACCCTCACTTTGTAGCCTATGAAAATAGGGACTCTTCCTTGATGAAGACTCTGAAGATATGTATTACTCCAAGGGTGATGTGATACAGAAACTAGAAAAAAAATCATAAAACATTTATTAAAGTCCTAATAGGATGGTCAAAGTCATTGCTATTATGACAAGGGAACAGAAATTCATAAAGGAAAGAAAAAGCTGCAAAATAGGATGGCTGACTTTTTTTTTTTTTTTTTTGGTTAATGAATGCTAGGTTTTGAAAAAGAATATATTTAAATCTTCTGATATATATTGTCAAATTGTATCTCAAAGCACAGTAATAATCTATAGTCCTACACAAAAGTCCTGAGAATGGCTATTTTATTTCATTAGGCATTGTGCATTTAAGAGTCTTTGCTACTTTAATACATAAGAAAATAATATTTAAGTAATTTTGTGTCTTTGAACATTTTCTTTTTTTTAGATTTTTATTGGAGTATAGTTGATTTCAATATTGTGTTAGTTTCAAGTGTGAAGCAAAGTGAATCAGTTATATATATATATATGTATATATATCTCCATTCTTTTTCACATTCATTTCCCATATAGGTTGTTATAGAATACTGAGTAGAGTTCCCTGTGCTATACATAGGTCCTTATTAGTTATCTATTTTATATATAGTAGTGTGTATATGTTAATCCCAATCTCCTAATATATCACTTCCCCCCATGTTTCCCCTTTGGTAACGATAAGTTTGATTTCAAGATCTGTGAGTCTGTTTCTGTTTTGTAAATGAATTCATTTGTATCATATTGTTTAGATTCCACATATAAGTGATATATGATATTTGACTTTCTCTGACTTACTTCACTTAATATGATAATCTCTAGGTCTATCCATGTTGCTGCAAATGGCATTGTTTTGTTCTTTTTTATGACTGAGTAATATTCCACTGTATATATATATACCACATCTTCTTTATCCATCCCTCTGTTGATAGACATTTAGGTTGCTTCCATGTCTTGGCTGTTATAAATAGTGCTGCAATGAACATTGGGGTGCATGTATCTTTTCCAATTATCGTTTTCTCCAGATATTTGCCCAGGAGTGGGATTTCTGGATCATATGGTAGTTCTATTTTTAGTTAAGGAACCTCCATACTGTTCTCCATATTAGTTGTACCAATTTACATTCCCAACAACAGTGTAGGAGGGTTTCCTTTTCTCCACATTCTCTCCAGCATTTACTGTTTGTAGATTTTTTGATGATGGCTGTTCTGACCCATGTGAGGTGATACCTCATTGTAGTTTTGATTCGCATTTCTCTAATTAGTGATGTTGAGCATCTTTTTGGCCATCTGTATGTCTTCTTTGGAGAAATGTCTGTTTAGATCTTCCTCCCATTTGTTGATTGGGTTGTTTTTTTTTTGATATTGAGCTACATGAGCTGTTTGTATATTTTGGAGATTAATCCCTTGTCAGTTGCTTCGTTTGCAAATATTTTCTTCCATTCTGTGGGTTGTCTTTTTGTTTCGTTTATTGTTTGCTGTACAAAAGCTTTTAAGTTTAATTAGGTCCTATCTGTTTATTTTTGTTTTTATTTTCATTACTGTAGGAGGTGGATCAAAAAGGATACTGATATGATTTATGTCAGAGAGTGTTCTGCCTATGTTTTCCTCTAAGAGTTTTACAGTATCCGGCCTTATGAACATTTTCTTATATGTGGCTTCTTCTGTGTATTATCTATTGTGTCTATTTATATTTATTAAGTTTTAATATTTAAATTATTTTATAATAAACATAGTAACCTTTAAAAAGAAAACAAACATAATAAAACGAATGCACGTTGTTATTAATTACATTGTGCTTTAGAAGCAATAAGTATTATAGCACTTGAAACCATGAAATAGAAGCGAATCTTGAAAAGCCCTGTAGGAGTTCATACAAAAAGATAAAGAGATGAGAGATGTTGAACCCAAACAGGATAGAGAATGAAAATCAATCCTAAGAAGTATAGGTATTCCTATGGCTGGATTTGGCAATGGTTGTAGGATGGGAGGATTGGATGAGAAGACTTGATATAAAAGAAATAACTAAAGATGTATTTTAAGAAATCTGAGTTGAAATAAAAGTCTGGAATAATATTAAATAGATGATTCTATTGTGCAACTAAATTTGAAACCCACTGATCTAATTAATTTGTGCGGTTTCTTCCACCTGGAGCCCTCTTTGAATTTAAATTCCAGCAATGTATTTATATTTCATCACATCCTCTGCCTTTCTGTCCACACTCAATTTGGAGGGAGAATGGAGGAGAAGAGTTTCTACAGAATTTTTGTAATTTAGTGATTTCAAAATAACATATGATCTCAATGGCTTCATAGAAAAAAGAAGTGTGACTTGATAAAAGGTCAGGTGAATTTACGAATTTTTTTACACAAAGCTCTTTGAGGAATTTTTCCTATTAAAAGAAGCCATCATCTTAGAAAAACATTTTTTAACCTTTTACTATTCTTGGAATATACTTGTTTTAATTTTTTGTTTATGAGGGTGTTTTAAATTATGTAAATGAATAAAGTAATGGACAGAAATAGCCCCAAATCCTCTCATGCTGATTAATATGAATGGGGTTGGGGGCAGAAGAAAGCAACTCAGAATGACACAGAGGGAGAAACTTTAGACTTTCAGGGGATTTTTCTGTTAAAATCTGACTAGGAACTGACTCTTTAAAGACTCTACAGCAACTTCCCCTGAAAACATAACCTTCCTTTTTAGGTTGCCTGTTTTTTAGAGGACTTTTTAGCCAAAGGTCAAGAGAGAATTTCTTCTTAATGAGGGTCCAAATTAATTAAAATAGTTTGCTTTTATCTTTTGTTTTGATCAAAGTTGCTTACTCTCTTTTTAACATTATATTAAATTATAATCAGGTAGAATTCACATTGTTTCCCCTTTTACAGGTGAAATTTCTCTCTCCTGAGTCCCTAGAGACTCTTCCTCCTAGTCTCTCTCTCCCACTTTTCCTCCTGTCCCATCTCCCCAAGTTAGGAGAGACTGATGAAAAAGGTTCACCAATTTGAAACGTTGGTGACATAACTTGGTCCCTCTTCTCTTCTTTGATGTTACTGGCCTCCCAACACACTGATGGCATTCAGGTACGACTTTCCTTTCTCATTTGGGGACACTGGAAGAAGAATGTTCTCTACTTTCTAACAACGAAGTAGCAAGCATACAACAATTTCTCTTCACCTCGCAAAAGACCAAGACTGAAGAACATCTTATGCTTTCATTCTCTTTCTCTTTGTTATAACTTATATAAATTATCTCTTGGGAATGGAGTGCCCTAGGCCTTTCTTTTCCATTCTCTCTTAATAATAGTGTACCATTCTGAGTTTCCAGATGAAGAAAATATTATCAAATGACAAATGGCCGTGAAGGCCCTTTGGCCAGATTGTCTAACGGTCCACTCATACACAGTCCCTGTAGGCTCTGACCTTTTAGAGTTTCCATTGTACTTTTAATAACACTTTTTATTTTTCTTACTGGACCACCTTTGATAGGCCTGATGATGTATTATATTTTCTCTTTGGATGAGTTCCTAAGAGATGTGTCCATTATGGGAATTACATGTTTCCTCCACTTGCACTTTAGGCCCATCACATTCAGGACCACCTCTGACTTGAACTGGAGGAATAAAGGGAAACCTTGCTCAGTGTCAAACTCCACCCTCAGCTGCTGGTACCCTCTGCCTAGATCTTCACTGCATAGTTCACAGACTTGGGCTTGGGATTTTGTTTCTGTTTGTCCAGAACTCCCAATTCCTCCACTCGTCCTTCTTTCTAGGCCCTCCTCTGATAATCTAAGTACCCCATCCTTGCCACTGCCTTCCCCAGACTTGAAGTCAGAAGAGTAGTTGGATGGAGGTGTGCATTTTCAGGGGTGGAAGAGTCACGAGGGAAGCCACCAGTGTCTTTGAGCACATTCCCCCAAAGTGGCACATTTTCAACAATTTCTCCAAGTAAATACGAACATGACTATTGTTAAGACTGAGAATAAAGCCTGTAGAGAAGTGAATATAAGAATAAAACATGGTGATCAGACCATGAGTTGCATAGAGAAGGGGGTTTAAAGTTCAGCCCGCCCATCCATTTTGCCCCCTACCATCATTCCACGAACCACCAGGCTCTATGCAGTGGCAGTTAGACCAGGCACAAGTCTCTGCTCTAAGCATCTTGCCTGCCTCGACTTACGGCATCTTCCTGCCTCTCCCTGATTTATGTCATCCTTTCTGAACTCAAACTTTCCATCCAGTTGACTTGTAGTATGTGCCATTTCTCCACTGGTCTTGCCAAAGTCCTGCTGTTGTTCCCCTTGACTTAGAAGACACAGTCATTCTGGAATCTCAAGTGCTTACCCATGAGCAGAACTTAAAAGAAAGGGAGAGGGGTGGGGGATGGCAAAAAAAAAATCCATTTGGGCCTGATCCCTTATTCACAAAGGGGCTCAATTGTAGATTTTTAGCCTTATGTTCTACTGAGGTATTACATGCAGAGATACTAACGGGGTTAAGAGACAAAGACATTTGTTGTAGAACTTTACATTCTTGTCCCTTCATTGGAACAGACTTCCACAGTGCTGTATGAATTGATATTTTTTCATGATTTGTGGTTGTGATGAATAGCATAGTTGCATTTATGATAATTTGTGTTAAAAGCACTATTGTTAATTATAAATTTATTATATGTTTATGTACAATTATTCTAAGTCTATCTTGTATTTTGTCATTTTTTCAATATGCTGGAGCCTCAGAAAAATAGAAGTGACCCAAACCTCTCTTGGCCTCTGAGAGGCTCTACAATCCTATTAATATAATGACATGTGATGGATACTTGGTTGAATAGTCTACTGCTGTTGTTCAGAGTTTGAAGTTATTGTGCACTGATGTAGCTCAAGAAGACTTTCTGGAGCGATGGACTCCATTCTTTCCTTCTTCCGCCATTGTTCTGCCTTACCAGAGCTTTTCACCTTATTGGCATCTTACTCGGAAGGTGTGTAAATGTTCCTTAACAATGATGCCTTACCTAAGCCTCAAGGGACTTATGTGTCCTGCTTCATTTGTTATTTGTTATGCCTGTGCTCTGCCAGATGGAGTTGTTTGCCAGGGTATAGGGAGAAGTCTCTGGGGATAACCTTTCTCCCACCTCTCTCTTTCCCTTCTAACGCCCCCTCCTACCCCGACCATGGGAATCAGGTCCTTCTGAAAGAATTCAGGGAATTCTTGCAATGAACTTGGCTTTTGGACTTTCTCTTCTATTTTCCTTTCCATACCGAACCAGAAAGATGACCCAATTCATTTCCTCAGAGGCCTTTAGAAAAGAAAATTCCAAAGACGCTTTGGGCATTTGATCTGCATGTTTGCATTATGTAAGAAGGAATTTATAAGTACATCTTTAAAATTGCACTTAATTTTGAGAGAGTAAAAGGAGAAAAAATTACAAATAGTAACATACCAGATACCTTATTCAGTCATTCTGAATTAAACATTGTCAATATTTTGTCTCATTGACTCTCAGTTTTTTGTTTATTGGTTAGTTAAGGAATAATACACTACAGATCTAGGTCAGCCTCCTTTAAACTATATCCCCATCATATTCCCTCCCATTCCCCACACCCCTCTCTTCTGGTGTGTTTGAAGTGCTGTCTGTTGTCTTCCAGCCTGTCCTCAAATAGGTTTACATATAGTTTCACATATCTATACATATAGAAATATACATATATAATATGCCTATGCTTTTAAATGCTATGTGTATGTAAAAGATAAGTATAAAAATACATGTAAGATTATTTTCTTTTGTATATGTATATGGTTAATACACACAAATAGCATCATACTATATGTATCAACCTCCATCTTGCTTTTCTTTTTCAGCATCACTTTTGATATCTATATTTATAGATTTAGAGATCTTTTAGCTGTCATTGAATATTGGATTGCATGGATATAATACATTTCATTCATCCATTCCCTTATTGATGAGCATTAAGGTTTTTCCACTTATTTACTAATATCAACAGTGCTTCTGTGAACATCCTTGATGTTTCCCCTTTGTGTACATATATGTGTTTTTCGAGAGTGTATACTGAGACAGAATTAGTGAATTATAGATGATGTGTATTTTCAATTTTATTAGATGCTGCCATATAATACCAGTTTATATTCCCAACAGCAAAGTATATTTTTCTCCAAATCCTGATCAGTAATGATATTTTCAGACTTTGAAATTTTGCTACTTTGATGGTTTAAAGTAGTATCTCAGTGTTGTTTTAATTTATATTCTCCTAACATAAATGAGGAGGAGTATGATTTCATGAACGTATTAGACATGTAGATTGCTTCATTTGTGAATTGCCTATTTATATCCTTTGTCTTTTTCTATTGCATTGACTTTTTTCTATCAATTTTTAAGAGTTCTATATATAATACAAATATTAGTCCTTTTCTAATTGTTATTACTGAAAAGACTTTTCCCAATCAATTGCTTCTCTTTTAACTTTGCTCAGTGTTTTTAACTATATAGACCTTTTAACATAGTCAATTTTTTTCCTTTTGGTTGCTCCTTTTGCCTTTTTTAAAGAAATGTGTAACCACTATATTTCCTATTCAAAAATTGCGTTAGCTATTCATGTATTTTGACTTACATGAACTTTGGATTCAGGTTATCAAATTTGCTGAAGAAATCATTTTGTAATTTTATTGGAACTTATTAAATATGTAGCTTAACGTAAGGAGATATTTTTATTAAAATGTGCCCTTTCATCCTTGAAAATAATCTTTATTTATTCAGATTTTCTTATTATGCCCTTCACAAAATTTCAGAATTTCTCTATAAAAATCTAACATTGAAAAAATTAATTTCTTGACATTTTATAATATTTGCGGGCTTCCCTGGTGGCGCAGTGGTTGAGAGTCCGCCTGCTGATGCAGGGGACGCGGGTTCGTGCCCCGGTCCAGGAAGATCCCACATGCCGCGGAGCGTCCGGGCCCATGAACCATGGCCACTGAGCCTGCACATCAGGAGCCTGTGCTCCGCAGCGGGAGAGGCCACAACAGTGAGAGGCCCGTGTACTGCAAAAAAAAAAAAAAAAAAAAAGTATTTATAATATTTGCTGCTCTTGAGAATGACTTGGTATAAAAAAATTGGTAAAAGAAATACTTTTGAGTTGTTATGCTGACTTTTTATCTTACCGGAAATTTCTGCTGAATTATCTTATTCATAGTTTTTCCATTCCTTGCCTTGATTTTGATAAGATTATCATATCATTTGAAAATAATGACAAATTTTCTCTTCCTTTCAGAAGTGGACGTGGTTAACTTTTTAAATTTCCAAACCACAACAGATTGACTGATGTGCAGTCTGTCTGACACATTCTCTAATTCTTACACTGCTTATTCTTTTCTTATTCTATTGACTAGGACTTATAGAACAATGTGCAATAGTTGTGGTCTCCAAACTTTAACTTTAAAGTTTTATCATTAAATATATTTGCTAAAGGGTCTTTAAAAATATCCTTCTCTCGTTAGGTTAAGGAATTTCCTTATTTTACTAATTTACTAAGCAGTTTTTTTTCATAGATGCCTTTTCTATAGCCATTGAAATCACCATTAAAACATGTATTAATGTGATAACATTAACAGTACCTAGATTTTTTTGCTACTCATCATGACTTTATTTCTGGAATATGTACTACTTTATCATTATTAACAAATTTTGCGTTCAATTTACTTATAATTTATTTAGAAAGTTGGCATCTATTTTATGTGTGTGTGTATATGTATGTATGTAATTAAAAGTGGTGCCTAACTCTGTTCATTTAAACACTTCCATTTAATTTTACCACTTTTGTTTATTAAGTACCTGAGAAGTAAACTATCATTTCTTCATGGGGAACCTCTCTGAACTCCAGCCTAAATTAGAGCCCTTTGTTAGCCCTCTCACTGTACCCTGTATTATAACTACGTAGTTATCTATGAAGTGGATTATTGACCGAGTCACCCACTAGGCTTTAAGTTCCATAAGGTCAGGGGATTTTATCTGTTTAACTCACTGCTGTAATCCTGGGGCCTAACTTGCAATTAGTACATAGTAGACACTTTAAAAATTATCTGTGGAATGAACACATGATTAAATAAATAGTAGTTTGAAAGCTGATGATGTTCCAGGGTCTTTCTCTGTTTAAAACTTGCCTGATGTTGATATAACAACTCAATTGTTCGTTACTAGGCTGCTTTTTCCAGTATCTTCCCCTGCTTGGACTGATATGCCAAAGTATTTCTTTGAAGTCCCTGAGACTGGATAAATCCCAGTGAATCCCCTTTCTCCTCACTCAGTACACTGCACATCATGACAAATCAGGGTAGTTTTCTAAACTTAGCAACTAAATATTACTGAAACAAACACACCGCCTAGTAGGTATTTTTTTCAGTTTTCATCTATGGGAAATTGTACGTTCACATGCTTCAACGCATCCTACAAACCAAAGCACAATTAAGCAATGATTGTTACTCAAGAGTTGGTAAACATTGACTTTTCAAGGCCAAAGATAAATGTGCCAAAAGCCAGCTCTGGATGGGGCCTCCAGATCCTTGGAGATTAGTCTAATAGAGAGAGGCTGTCAGCCTTTCACACCACAGCTCAGAAGGTACCAGGAATTCTGTGGACAGTATCTGTTTCTCTGATTCCCTTTCTCACCAAAGGTTCCTAATTTTCAACACAATTGATGACATTTAGGCTAGTTCCAAACAGAGTGTTTAACAGTTGACTAAAGGTAATCTCATTTTTGCCCTTAATTGCACCTTTGAGGAGGTTCTGGGGAATTGTCAAAACATTTTTTTTTCTGATTTCTTAGCAGTAAACATGTCATCATTAAGAAAAGGAATAGCCACCTTTTGCCAGCAGTAACATTTTAAAATTAATTAATTTTACTTTACTATATTTATATCCCAAAATAATTGGAGGCAGTTGCAAATTTCCAGCAATTATTAGGCTACCAATAGTGGTTAAAATTATTAAATGCATTGCTAAAATCACATGGTATTCAAAGTTTGTCAATTTTACAATTCCAGTTTACAATTAAATCCTGGATAAGTTTTAATTCAAAGGATGCTTTTTTTAAATGAGCAAATTCATTATTTTCATTGACAAAAGTAGAATTTGTTCATTTAAAAGATGCATCCTTTGAATGACAACTTATTCAAGACATCGTGAGTTGAAAACTGTACTAGGTGCTGGGCACAAAGTATGTTCCCCACCATCATAGAACTTATAGGCGCATAAGGGAATGGGTAGTTTTGTACTGTACCAACTTAGCTTCCCCTTTTTGTATAGTTCTTGTTTAATGTTGGCCACAAGAAACATCATGAAGTTTCATCACCGTGAAATTCAGAAGGGGAGGGGAAGGGGAAGTAGGTGTAAGGCACCAGGCACTGCTGCCCTCATACATGTTGTCACTGCTCTGCTGGCTCACCTTGTTGGCATCGAGCAGCAGCCAGCCGGCAGCTCCTGCTGCTCCTGCCCCATTGACCCCCTCCGCTTTTCTGAGTCCTGGGCCAGATATTTGTGTATTTCCATGGAGAAGGGTACCAGCTTCTTCCACACATTTCCCACATCATGAAGGTAAGAGGTTGCTCTAGACTGAATGGTTGTGTCCCTTCAAAATTCATATGTTGAAATCTAATCTCCAACTTGATGGTTTTTGGAGAGGAAGCCTTTGAGAGATGATGAGTATAAAAGAGATCCCAGAGAGTTTCCCCATTCTTCCACCGGGTGTGGTTACAGAGAGAAGATGGGAATCTATGAAACAGGAAGTGGGCTCTCACCAGACACTGAATCTGCTGGCATCTTGATCTTGGACTTCCCAAAGTCCAGAACTGTGAGAAATAAATGTCTATTGTTCATAAACCACCCAGTCTATGGCATTTTGCTATAGTAGCCTGAATACACTAAGACAGAGGTGGTGTGAGATGAACACAGGTTCTGGTTGTCTTCATGGGTTATTGTTTGTCCTTACTCTCCTCATTTCATGCCTAGCATTTCTTCCTAACTGCTGATCCTGCTGATCCTGGAGACTTCAGGCCCACCACCAGAGACAAGGCAACAGCCTTCCATAGACTTCACCAGCATCGACAATTGCATAAGGACTTATCCCTATACTACTTCTTGCTTTTGATATTACTCAGGGTGGTTCTATTTCTCTGATCAAATCGGAGTGATACAGGGAGACAGACATTGCTCAAAGAATCATGCAATATACTCTACAATTACCACTTGTGTTAAGGGATTTCAAGGAGGAGTACGAGCTACAATGAGATCATACAAATACAGGGCCTTAATTTAGATTGGGGAAGGAGGTGTCAGGGAAAGCCCCTTTGAAAAAGTAATATGTTAGCTGAGATCTGGAGTTTGAGTAGACACTAGCCAGGTCAAGAGTTAGACAAGAGGAATAGCAGTGGGCAAGAGCTCTGAGGTCTGCCCCACTGGAGGAACTGAAAGAAGACGAGAGTGGCCAGGACAGAGGGAAGGAGGCACTGAGTGGTAGAAGGGCTAGGTCATCAGGGCCCTGTACCCAGTTCAAGGTCTTGAGGGTTTACTGAACGGGGATATAACAGGAGCAGTTTTCTGTTTTTAAAAGATTTCTCTGGATGCTATGTAAACAAAGTGATTATATATTTGCAAATGATCATCTGTTTGTTGACAATTAAGCATTTTCTATAATGGAATTCAAAATTCAGCACTTGGCTGTCTCTTGCAATACAAATTACCTGTCAAAAACTCAAGATTGTGGAAAAATAAAGACTTGGCCCCATAACACTCAAAGCCTGACCATCACATATATGGAAGGCGGCTTAATTGTTATTCTGGATGAATCACATTGTAACATTTAGGTCTTTAATCCATTTTGAGTTTATTTTTGTGTGTGGTGTTAGGGAGTTTTCTAATTTCATTCTTTTAGATGTAGCTGTCCAGATTTCCCAGTACCACTTATCGAGGAGACTGTCTTTTCTCCATCATATATCCTTGCCTCCTTTTCATAGACTAGTTGACCATAGGTTTGTGGGTTTATCTCTGGGCTTTCTATCCTGTTCCATTGATCTATATTTCAGTTTTTGTGCCAGTACCATATTGTCTTGATTACTGTAGCTTTGTACTATAGTCTGAAGTCAGGGAGTCGAATTCCTCCAGCTCCGCTATTTTCCCTCAGGACTGCTTTGGCTCTTCAGGGTCTTCTGTGTCTCCATACAAATTTTAAGATTTTTTGTGCCAGTTCTGTGAAACATGCCATTGGTAATTTGATAGGGATTGCATTGAATCTGTAGATTGCTTTGGGTAGTATAGTCATTTTAACAATATTGATTCTTCCAATCCAAGAACATGGTATATCTCTCTATCTGTTTGTATCATCTTTAATTTCTTTCATCAGTAGCTTATAGTTCTCTGCATACAGGTCTTTTGTCTCCCTAGGTAGGTTTATTCCTAGGTATTTTATTCTTTTTGTTGCAGTGGTAAATGGGAGTGTTTCCTTAATTTCTCTTTCAGATATTTCATCATTAGTATATAGGAATGCAAGAGATTTCTGTGCATTAATTTTCTATCCTGCTACCTTACCAAATTCATTGATTAGCTCTAGTAGTTTTCTGGTGGCATCTTTAGGATCCTGTATGTACAGTATCAAGTCATCTGCAAACAGTGACAGTTTTACTTCTTCTTTTCCAATTTCTATTCCTTTTAGTTCTTTTTCTTCTCTGATTGCCATGGCTAGGACTTGCAAAACTATGTTGAATAATAGTGGTGAGAGCAGACATCCTTGTCTTTTTCTTGATCTTAGAGAAAATGCGTTCAGTTTTTCACCATTGAGAATGATGTTGGCTGTGGGTTTGTCATATATGGCCTTTATTATGTTAAGGTAGGTTCCCTCTATGCCCACTTTCTGGAGAGTTTTTATCATAAATGGGTGTTGAATTTTGTCAAAAGCTTTTTCTCCATCTATTGAGATGATCATATAGTTTTTCTTCTTCAGTTTGTTAATATGGTGTATCACATTGATTGATTTGCATAGATTGAAGAATCCTTGCAGCCCTGGGATAAATCCCACCTGATTATGGTGTATGACCCTTTTAATGTGTTGTTGGATTCTGTTTGCTAGTATTTTGTTGAGGATTTTTGCATCTATATTCATCAGTGATATTCGTCTGGAATTTTCTTTTTTTGTAGTATCTTTGTCTGATTTTGGTATCAGGGTGATGGTGGCCTCATAGAATGAGTTTGGGAGTGTTCCTTCCTCTGCAATTTTTTGGAAGAGTTTGAGAAGGATGGGTGTTAGCTCTTCTCTAAATGTTTGATAGAATTCACCTGTGAAGCCATCTGGTCCTGGACTTTGGTTGTTGGAAGATTTTTATCACAGTTTCAATTTTATTACTTGTGATTGGTCTGTTCATATTTTCTATTTCTTCCTGGTTCAATCTTGGAAGGTTATACCTTTCTAAGAATTTGTCCATTTCTTCCAGGTTGTCTATTTTATTGGCATAGAATTCCTTGTAGTAGTCTCTTAGGATGCTTTGTATTTCTGCAGTGTCTGTTGTAACTTCTCCTTTTTCATTTCTATGTTTATTGATTTGAGTCCTCTCCCTCTTTTTCTTGATGAGTCTGGCTAATGGATTATCAATTTTGTTTATCTTCTCAAAGAACCAGCTTTTAGTTTTATTGATCTTTGCTCTTGTTTTCTTTGTTTCTATTTCATTTATTTCTGCTCTGATCTTTATGATTTCTTTCCTTCTGCTAACCTTGGGTTTTGTTTGTTCTTCTTTCTCTAGTACATTTAGGTGTAAGGTTAGATTGTTTATTTGAGATTTTTCTTACTTCTTGAGGTAGGCTTGTATTGCTATAAACTTCCCTCTTAGAACTGCTTTTGCCACATCTCATAGGTTTTTTTTTGTTGTTTGTTTTGTTTTGTTTTGTTTTGTTTTTGTGGTATGCGGGCCTCGCACTGTTGTGGCCTCTCCCGTTGCGGAGCACAGGCTCCGGACGTGCAGGCCCAGCGGCCATGGCTCACGGGCCCAGCCGCTCCGCGGCATGTGGGATCTTCCCCGGACTGGGGCACGAACCCGTATCCCCTGCATCGGCAGGCGAACTCTCAACCACTGCGCCACCAGGGAAGCCCCCCATAGGTTTTTGATCATCGTGTTTTCATTGTCTTTTGTCTCTAGGTAATTTTTTGATTTCCTCTTTGATTTCCTCAGTGATCTCTTGGTTATTTAGTGACGTATTGTTTAGCCTCCACGTGTTTGTGTTTTTTACATTTCTTTCCCTGTAATTGATTTCTAACCTCATAGCAGTGTGGTCCGAAGATATGCTTTATATGATTTCAATTTTCTTAACTTTACTGAGGCTTGATTTGTGACCCAAGATGCGATCTATCCTGGAGAATGTTCCGTGCACACTTGAGAAGAAAGTGTAATCTGCGGTTTTTGGTTGGAATTTCCTGTAAATATCAATTAAATCTATCTGGTCTATTGTGTCATTTAAAGCTTGTGTTTCCTTATAAATTTTCTGTTTGGATTATCTGTCCATTGTTGTAAGTGAGGTGTTAAAGTCCCCCACCATTATTGTGTTACTGTTGATTTCCTCTTTTACAGCTGTTAGCAGTTGCCTTCTGTATTGAGGTGCTCCTATGTTGGGTGCATATATATTTATACTTGTTATATATTCTTCTTGGATTGATCCCTTGATCATCACGCAGTGTCCTTCCTTGTCTCTTGTAACATTTTTTATTTTAAAGTCTATTTTATCTGATATGAGTATTGCTACTCCAGCTTCCTTTTGATTTCCATTTGCATGGAATATCTTTCTCCATCCCCTCACTTTCAGTCTGAATGTGTCCCTAGTTCTGAAGTGGGTCTCTTGTAGACAGCATATATATGGGTCTTGTTTTTGTATCCACTAA
Organism: Hyperoodon ampullatus; assembly: GCF_949752795.1. Classification (NCBI taxonomy): domain Eukaryota; kingdom Metazoa; phylum Chordata; class Mammalia; order Artiodactyla; family Ziphiidae; genus Hyperoodon; species Hyperoodon ampullatus. The sequence goes on along the minus strand of NC_136921.1, from coordinate 83,821,686 downwards.
GCAAGCCTGTGTCTTTTGTTTGGAGCATTTAATCCATTTACGTTTAAGGTAATTATCGATATGTATGCTCCTTTTACAATTTTCTTTTTCTTTTTTTTTTTTTTTGCGGTACGCGGGCCTCTCACCATTGTGGCCTCTCCCGTTGTGGAGCACAGGCTCCGGATGCACAGACTCAGCGGCCATGACTCACGGGCCCAGCCGTTCCGCGGCATGTGGGATCGTCCCGGACCAGGACACGAACCCGTGTCCCCTGCATCGGCAAGTGGACTCTCAACTACTATGCCACCAGGGAAGCCCCCTTTTACCATTTTCTTAATCGTTTTGGGTTTGTTTTTGTAGGTCCTTTTCTTCTCTTGTGTTTCCCACTTAGAGAAGTTCCTTTAGCATTTGTTGTAGAGCTGGTTTTGTGGTGCTGAATTCTTTTAGCTTTTGCTTGTCTGTAAGGCTTTTGATTTATCCATCAAATCTAAATGAGATCCTTGCCGGGTAGAGTAATCTTGGTTGTAGGTTCTTCCCTTTCATCACTTTATGTATATCATGCCACTACCCTTTGGCTTGTAGAGTTTCTTCTGTGAAATCAGCTGTTAACCCCATGGGACTTCCCTTGTATATTATTTGTCATTTTTCCCTTGCTGCTTTCAATAATTTTTCTTTGTCTTTAATTTTTGCCAATTTGATTACTATGTGTCTCGGCATGTTTCTCCTTGGGTTTATCCTGTATGGGACTCTCTGCACTTCCTGGACTTGGGTGGCTCTTTCCTTTCCCATGTTAGGGAAGTTTTTGACTGAAATCTCTTCAAATATTTTCTCTGGTCCTTTCTCTCTTCTCCTTCTGGGACCCCTGTAATGTGAATGTTGTTGTATTTAATGTTGTCCCAGAGGTCTCTTAGGCTGTCTTCATTTCTTTTCATTCTTTTTTCTTTATTCTCTTCTGCAACAGTGAATTCCACCATTCTGTCTTCCAGGTCACTTATCCGTTCTTCTGCCTCAGTTGTTCTGCCATTGATTCCTTCTAGTGTAGTTTTCATTTCACTTATTGTATTGTTCATCTCTGTTTGTTTGTTCTTTAATTCTTCTAGATCTTTGTTAAACATTTTTTGCATCTTCTCGATCTTTGCCTCTATTCTTTTTCTGAGGTCCTGGATCATCTTCACTATCATTAGTCTGAATTTTTTCTGGAAGGTTGCCTATCTCCACTTCATTTAGTTGTTTTTCTGGGGTTTTATCTTGTTGCTTCATCTGGTACATAACCCTCTGCCTTTTTTTTTTTTTTTTTTTTTTTTTTTTTTTTTTTTTTTTTTTTTTTTTTTTTTTGGTGGTACGCGGGCCTCTCACCGTTGTGGCCTCTCCCGTTGCGGAGCACAGGCTCCGGACGCGCAGGCCCAGCAGCCATGGCTCACGGGCCCAGCCACTCCGCGGCACATGGGATCCTCCCAGACCGGGGCACGAACCCGTATCCCCTGCATCGGCAGGCGGACTCTCAACCACTGCGCCACCAGGGAGGCCCAACCCTCTGCCTTTTTATCTTGTCTGTCTTTCTGTGAATGTGGTTTTTGTTCCACGGGCTGCAGGATTTTAGTTCTTCTTGCTTCTGCTGTCTGCCCTCTGGTGGATGAGTCTATCTAAGAGGCTTGTGCAACTTTCCTAATGGGAGGGACTGGTGGTGGGTAGAGCTTGCTGTTGCTCTGGTGGGCAGAGCTCAGTAAAACTTTAATCCACTTGACTGCTGATGGATGGGTCTGGGTTCCCTCCCTGTTGGTTGTTTGGCCTGAGGCGACCCAACACTGGAGCCTACCTGGCCTCTTTGGTGGGGCTAATGGTGGACTCTGGGAGGGCTCATACCAAGGATTACTTCCCAGAATTTCTTCTGCCAGTGTCCTTGTCCTCACGGTGAGACAGAGCCACCCCCCACCCCTGTAGGAGACCCTCCAACACTAGCAGGTTGGTCTGTTTCAATCTACCCTGGGGTCACTGCTCCTTCCCCTCGGTCCCAATGTGCACACTACTTTGTGTGTGCCCTTCAAGAGTGGAGTCTCTGTTTCCCCCAGTCCTGTTGGAATCCTGCAATCAAATCCCGCTAGCCTTAAACGTCTGATTCTCTGGGAATTCCTCCTCCCGTTGTCGGAACCCCAGGTTCGGAAGCCTGACATGGGGCTCAGAACCTTCACTTCAGTGGGTGGACTTCTGTGGTATAAGTGTTCTCCAGTTTGTGAGTCACCCACCCAGCAGTTATGGGATTTTATTTTATTGTGATTGTGCCCCTCCTACCATCTCATTGCGACTTCTCCTTTGTCTTTGGATGTGGGGTATCTTTTTTGGTGAGTTCCAGTGTCTTCCTGTTGATGATTGTTCAGCTAATTGTGATTCTGGTGTTCTCGCAAGAGGGAGTGAGAGCACATCCTTCTACTCTGCCATCTTGAACCAATATCCTGTATATGTATATGTGATTCACTTTGTTATAAAGCAGAAACTAACACACCATTGTAAAGTAATTATATTTCAATAAAGATGTTAAAAAAAAAAAAAGGAAGAAGCTCTTTAAATGGAAAGGCTTAAAGAAAATACAATTATGGGATGGGTTGTTTTTCCCAGAGAAAGAAAACTCTAATAATGAAGACTGATAAATACTAAAAAGTAAAGAGATAAGAAACAGGAGGTTATTATAATGGGTCTGATGAATGAAAAGGCTGTGGCAGTGGGAACAAATAGGAGCACAGATGCACAAATCTTTTAAGAAGTAAAGGCAACAAGACCTGGAGTTTTCTGGAATTTTAGCGGGATAGGAGACATGGTGACTCAGTAATTATATTACGTTTGAAACTGAGAGTTCTGGAGAATGGTAGAGATTTTTTTTATTTAAAAACATTTTTGAGATTGAGTAGTGCTAATGAAGAATATGGGAACTCTGGGCCTTCTCTTTAGGTTAAGCAGAAGAACTGAGGCTCCTTTTAAACTATCACAGAATTTCCATTTTCTTCAGGTATTCAAATGCAATCAAACTACTTCATTCTAGAGACTCTTGAGACCTCAAATATTTGAGAATGGAAAGCTTTATGTTTTCAGAATAGCACAACATATGGACATGGTCTCTCAAGCCAGAATTGGTATGGCCTTTAATGGCCTTAGGTCTTCCCCTTTTTTGTTAAGTTTGTAGCCTTGGTGAATTAATGCAGAGGGAAAGTATTTCAGAATAAAATTGTCATGATAATGACATAATTGGTATTTTGATTCTTTGTATTTGCCTGAACTACCTGTAGTTACAGCTACAACAAATATTATTATAAGAATATCACCATGGACTTCCCTGGTGGCGCAGTGGTTGAGAGTCCGCCTGCTGATGCAAGAATATCACCATGCACTTGGATATTCTCCTACTCAGATTACAGGCTGCCCTTGGTATTCACTGGAACTAGGTTTTCCCCAAAGGCACATGTTCTGGGGAAAAAAGAGTGTGCAAGCTGTTTGTATATTTTGGAGATTAATCCTTTGTCATTTGCTTCATTTTGCAAATATTTTCTCTCAATCTGAGGGTTGTCTTTTTGTTTTGTTTATGGTTTCCTTTGCTGTGCAAAAGCTTTTAAGTTTCATTAGGTCCCATTTGTTTATTTTTACTTTTATTTTCATTACTCTAGGAGGTGGGTCAAAAAAGATCTTGCTGTGATTTTTGTCATAGAGTGTTCTGCCTATGTTCTCCTCTAAGAGTTTCATAGTGTCTGGCCTTACATTTAGGTCTTTAATCCATTTTGAGTTTATTTTTTTATATGGTGTTAGGGAGCAATTCTAATTTTATTCTTTTACATGTAGCTGTCCAGTTTTTCCAGCACAACTTACTGAAGAGACTGCCTTTTCTCCATTGTATATTCTTGCCTCCTTTGTCATAGATTAGGTGACCACACGTGCAAGGGTTTATCTCTGGGTTTTCTATCCTGTTCCATTGATCTATATTTCTGTTTTTGTGCCAGTACCATACTTTCTTGATTACTGTAGCTTTGTAGTATAGTATGAAGTCAGGGAGCCTGATTGTCCATCAACAGAGGAATGAATAAAGAAGATGTGATACATATATATAATGGAATATTACTAAGCCATGAAGAGGAATGAAACAGTGTCATTTGCAGAGACATGGATAGACCTAGAGATGGTCATACAGAGTGAAGTAAGTCAGAAAGAGAAAAACAAATATCGTATAATATTGCTTATGTGTGGAATCTAGAAAAATGGTACAGATGAACTTATTTGCAAAGCAGAAACAGACACAGATGTAGAGAACAAACTTGTGGATACCAAGGGGGGAAGTGTTGGTGGGATGAACTGGGAGATTGGGGTTGACATATATACACTACTATGTATAAAATAGATAACTAATGAGAACCTATTGTATAGCACAAGGAACTCTACTCAGTGCTCTGTGGTGACCTAAATGGGAAGGGAACCTAAAAAAGAGGGGATATATGTATATGTATAGCCAATTCACTTTGCTGTGCAGCAGAAACTAACACAACATTGTAAAGCAACTATACTCCAATAAAAATAAAAATAAAACAATGTGTGAGGAGGAGATGGTATTTGGTGCCAACCTCCACCTACCTCCACCCATCCCCTCCTCTAACTAGTATGCCAGTCCCAGTTTGAGTGATTTTTTCTCTTGCACCTCGTGGAATTCTCACTCACCTTTTCCCTATCTGGGCCTTTCTCTGATCCTAGACTCTGTAAGTAGGAGAACAGATTCCATTATTTACGTGGTTGGCAAGAGAAAAATAGCAATTCTTATCTATGACGAAAAGCTCCTCAGATGGGGGAGTTGTGAACATTCCATTAATTCACTCAGAGCAGTAAAAAAAGGTTGGGAATCTGGAGTAAGAATTATGTTTTTAAACTGTAAAGTGTATTCTGCTGTAGTTTCTTTGGGTTCAGTTACTGAGGGCTGGTGGCTCCAACTCTAGGGCCCTAAGAGGGAGCTGGTAGAGTCTGTTGTGCAACACATGCCCTGATTCTAGAAAGCTTCTGGAAAGAGACTTCATTAGCACTTCCCAGTGCTAGGCGTTTGGAGTCCTTTCCTTTTTTCTTTTTTTTCAACATAAAAATGGTATCATTTTCAGCCTTCATTCTCTTTTAAGGCTACCATGGATGTTCAAAATCTTCAAACTTTTTCCTGCCCGCTTTCTCCCTTCCACTGACGTGCACAAATCACTAAGTTGCTTTAAAAACTTTTTATCTTTGGAAAGACTAGAGCTCCAGAAAATCTGAGCAATTCTTAATCAAGACTAACCCAAGAGGTATTGTTTAATGGGTACAAAGTTTCAGTTTGGGATGATGAAAAATCTCTGGAAATGTATAGTGGTGATGGTTGCACAACAATGTGAATATACTTAATGCCACTGAATTGAATGCTTAAAAATGGTAAAAATGATAAATTTTATGTTATGGGTATTTTACCACAATTTTTTAAAAAGTCAGGTTGGTGGACCTCAAGAAGGAGCTATGGATGGGAGTATTTTGGAAGGGCCTGGCATTTTCTATTTTTCCTCTAGTGATTACATGTCTGTTTAGTAATTATTATATTTACCTTTGCTTTGTATTCCAGCATAAAATTATGTTTTATTTCTTAGTAAAAAGAAATATAAAATTGTCTGAGTTGAAGCAGTATCTTCTCTTAGCTCTCTGTCTGAGGCATGTCTGGCTCCTTTTCATCCTCTGTAGCCAGCAGGATAGCACAGTGGTTGGGCACAGCTTCCGAGGTCAGAGAGCTTGGGGTTTGCATCCTGGTTCTGGTTCTTGCAGCTGTGCGACACTAAAGGAGTTCTTAAGGTTCTAGGATTCACCTCCTCATCCGTAAAATCGTGATAACAATAGTAACTTCATCATCAGGCCGACGTGAGGATTTTTAAGTAAATGATATATTTTAAGTGTTAGCTATGGTTGCTGGGACACAGTAAACTGTCTAAAAATGGTTGGCAATTGTTATTGCCCCATTGTAATTGCATCTCATCCCTTTCCATCCCCCTTCCTCTACCTAATCCAGATTCCTTTAAAATGGATGTGTTTTCTCTATATTTCTTGTGCTTTGGATTCTAGGGTTAGAAAATTGGGGTTCTCTTGGCAGTGAAAGAGGGTACCTATCTACCTGGCTTGTCTTAATTCTCTTGCCGTAGAAAAGCAACCACCATCTTTGCTTAGTAATCAGTTCAGAAGCTCAATAAATGCAATGAATAGTTTCTGTAAAATGGTAGCCAACCAGAGGAATGAATAAGGCATGGTCACTTACAGGATGAATAGCTTCTTTCTCAATTCCTGATGCAAACTAAACATGAGTTGCCAACTTGAAGACAAATTAAGTCCCCAAAAGCCAATGGACTAGGAAAAGAGAATGGAGTAGTATTTTACTTTGATGATAGCATTATTTGACAAAATTGGTTACTCCATTAACAGCACCTTTTTATGTTTCAGGCTTTGTTTTGAATACAAAGCATACATCAATAAAAATGATCAGATAAAAATCCTGCCCTTTTGGACTTACATCCTGGTAAGGAAAAAATAGATAGATAGATAGATAGATAGGTAAACTTTACAGCACTAGAAGGTGAAAACTGCTTCAGAGAAAAATATAGAGTAGGATAAAAAGGATCAGAATGAGAAAAGAGAATGGAATGTTGTTTGCATTTTTAAATAGGTTGGTCAGAAGACATTTGAACAAAATTGTGAAGGATCTGAGAGAGTGAACCACAGGGACATTTGGAGGAAAAAAATTACAAGTCGAGGGAACACACTGTACAAATGCCTCCAAAGCAGAAGTATATCTGGCTTGGGCAAGGAACAATAAGGAAGCCAGTGTAGAGGCCAGAAATAATAATAATGATAGGAATAAAGTAGCTAATTTCTGCTGAGCTCTCAACTTTGAGCAGTCTTCTAAGCATTATTATATATAATCTTCAAAACCTCACAATGTAGACAGAGTTATCCCTTCCATTTTATAGGTAAATAAACCGAGATCTTTAAGACATTGAATAATTTGCACAAGATTACACAGTTAGCAACCACTGGAGCCGATGTCTCCAATTCCAAAGCTCACGTTCTTAGCCACAACACTTTTTGCACTACATCTTTGTCTTGGAAGTCAAGACTGGATTAGCTCTACTCTGTTTCCCACTTGTCAAAACTGTGCAGTTCTTTGTTCTGACCTCTTTTACTGGTTAACTTGTCCTTTAGATGCATTTTATTTTACTTTATAAATCTATTTAATTTATTTTTATTTTTGGCCGTGTTGGGTTTTCATTGCCGTGCATGGGCTTTTCTCTAGTTGCGATGAGCGGGGGCTACTCTTAGTTGCTGTGCGTGGGCTTCTCATTGTGGTGGCTTCTCTTGTTGCGGAGCATGGGCTGTAGGCACACAGGCTCAGTAGTTGTGGCACACAGGCTTAGTTGCTCTGCGGCATGTGGGATCTTCCCGGACTAGGGCTCGAACCCGCGTCCCCTGCACTGGCAGGAGTATTCTTAACCCCTGTGCCACCAGGGAAGCCCTAGATGCATTTTAATTCAAATACAGAGTATAACGTGTTAGCAGGGGTTTTCCATGGCCCCTTTACCATCTTGTAACATTTCCAAATTCTTTACTCTTCTTTCCCATTCTGATCCTCCATGATTTTACCAGCTCTTCCTTTGCATACAAACCAGTTCAGCCTCAAGCAGAAATCTATACACCATAAGGTAACCACATCCTCTTTGGGCTTCTTTCTCCAAAGATGTCTGGTGGAGCCTCTTCGGATTAAGTTTTACTTCGTGAATATAGGATTGTGAGCACTCATACTCAGAGACATTGCTTTTGCAAGTTATTTTGGTAAATCCTTTTTCCTTCCTCCTTTTATTTTTTATTTAAATTTACTTATTTTTTGTATTTTTGGCTGCGTTGGGTCTTCGTTGCCATGTGGAGGCTTCTCATCGCAGTGGCTTGTGGAACACAGGCTCCAGGCGCATGGGCTTCAGTAGTTGTGGCATGTGGGCTTCAGTAGTTGTGGCTCACGGGCTCTAGAGTGCAGGCTCAGTAGTTATGGCACATGGGCTTAGTTGCTCTGCAGCGTGTGGGATCTTCCTAGACCAGGGCTCGAACTCATGTCCCCTGCATTGGAAGGCAGCTTCTTAACCACTGTGCCACCAGGGAAGTCCCTATTTATTTATTTTTGTATACAGTTTTAAAGATTCACCTCAGTCTTTGATAGTATTACTTTAAAAATTTCTAAATTCTCGGGTTTCCCTGGTGGCACAGTGGTTGAGAGTCCGCCTGCCGATGCAGGGGACACGGGTTCGTGCCCCGGTCCAGGATGATCCCACATGCCGCGGAGTGGCTGGGCCCGTGAGCCATGGCCGCTGAGCCTGCGCATCTGGAGCCTGTGCTCCACAATGGGAGAGGCCACAGCAGTGAGAGACCCTCGTACAGCAAAAAAAAAAAAAAAAAAAAAAAATCTAAATTCTCAACCCTATCTACCACCTTCTTAATCAAATGCAAAGTAGATTAAAAATAAGTCCAGGAAATAGTACTGAAGTTTTAAAAGTCTGTTCACTTCTCTGTCCATTGATGAATGTTTCTCATCAGAATTCCTATGAGCGTTATCCCTGTCCAAATTAAGTCATCTTCTCTCTTCAAAGAAAACACAGGAGGATTGAACTAGTTTTCCTTCTTCAATATGTATAAAATATTTTCTCCTGGTAAAAGTGTTTGTCAAATTTCAAACCAGAATCAGAAGGACAGAATGTTCATTCCTCTACTACGTTATAAAATCCTTGAGCTAGAAAGACAATGATCTTGACAAGGAAGAAATTCATCTTTTTGCATTAGTTACTGAACTGAAATGGAAAAAAAGAGAGTGGAAAATTTGGATATTTTCCCCATGAAGAACATGTAAAATTACAATTGCTTGGCTATTGGTATAATTGGAATGGGTATTGAAATAGATATGGGTGAAGAAAACCATGAGTTTTGTGAATAATGCTTTTTAAAGGAAGTTCTAGTTTTTAAAAAATGGAAAGACTAGTATGTTGACCAGATTTTTGAGACTGATGGCATTAACTCGAATGGCAGAAAGCCAATCTACGGTAATTGCTTTCTTCAGAAGCTAAAGATACATTTACTTCTTTTTTTTTTTTTTTTTTGCGGTACGTGGGCCTCTCACTGTTGTGGCCTCTCCCGTTGTGGAGCACAGGCTCTGGATGTGCAGGCTCAGCGGCCATGGCTCACGGGCCCAGCTGCTCCGCGGCATGTGGGATCCTCCCGGCCCGGGGCACGAACCCGTGTCCCCTGCATCGGCAGGCGGACTCTCAACCACTGCGCCACCAGGGAAGCCCAAGATACATTTACTTTTTAACTCATATTGAAAAATCAGGCATAGGGAGTAACCGAGCACAAGTTATCATATTCCAAGTGGAAGCCAAATGGTTCTTAGAGTGTGACATATATAGTAGTACCCATGGAAATGGCCTGACTCAACTCTTCCCTCGAAAACCACTCCAGGTTTCTTTGCCTTCCTAGAATGACTGAAACTGATATGTCCCTAAATAAACATGACTTTACACACTTTCTTCTTTATTCTTTCATGGAAATTTTCAAATAGATACAAAATTAGAGAGATCATTTTAATGAATCCTCAGCTCTTATCACACAGCTTCAACCACTATCAACACATGGTCATCTTATTTCATCTATACATCATCCTCTTAACACCCTTCCATACAATTTTGAAGCGTGTCTAAGACAACATATCATTTCATTTGTAAATATACAATTTCTTCTCAAGTTTAAAGAGTTGTAGTCTGAAACAGGCAGTAAATCAATGTTAAAGAAAAGTGCTGAAGTCACTCCCATCTTAAATGTGCTTCCTGATTCCATTGGTACACCATAGCTTCTCATTTTAGCCCAAGAAAGATAAGAGCACAGTTTTAACCAAGACTAGTAGTCAATCTATTGGGAAAAAAAAGTCAAGAAGGTGAAGATTCACTGTCATATATAGTAGATGCACATAATTATTTTTGTCTGCCTAGCATCTGAATACCATTTTCTGTCTTTGGAGACTTCTATACGTTGAAGCTTCATAGAAGAAAAATCTATTTCCCACTGTAGGAGCTGAAAATGCAGAAGATCGCTTTTCCAGCTCTATTGTATCTAGAGCCATGGCCATAATGGAGGCTTAGCCATGAGACACACCTGCCCCAGATTGTAAAAAGGAGTTGGTGACCCAAAGAAGAACAGACACAGAGAGCCTGCTGTGGATGCAGTGACTCTGGCAGCCATGTCCATTTTGTGGGTAGGGAGGGGAGAGGAGGAATACAGTGGGAGACAGTGACAGTGGTGCCAGTATCTGAGTTCAGCTTCAGTGTATAGAGCCTATTGATGTATGCTCAGCCATGAAGTCAATGTGGGACCAGGTTGTAAATATGATTGCGGCTGGGGTGCTAGCTGAATAGTTTCCAAGCTGGTTTTTCAGCTCTGCTGGCCATTCTTTGAGCTACCAATATTTTTTGACTAAATTATTCTCTGTATAATCAATGTTTCTGTTTTTGCTATCAAGAAACCTGACTGATGCACCCGGAGTTTATGCAAAACTTTAAAGAAGCACCTCAAAGGGACCCTAAAATATAAGATGGATTAAGGAAGAAATAGAGAGGAGGCCAAAAATTATTCAAAGATCACCAACAAAAGGCTGGTAGAAACATATAGCAGGAGCAGTTTGAATAATTGTAGAGCAGTTCTGTTGGTGTGGTAGTTGAAGTTTTTTTCACTGCATTCCATTTGAACTTCTTGGTTCAAGGCATTGTCGATATATAACAGCGTTCATCAAACATTGCCTGTAAGAGTAAAACATGTGGGAAGAAAAGTCACCTTAAATATCCACCAGTTGGATTGGCCACATTAAGACAAACTCTGCTACAACACTTGTCTCTTCCACTGCCCATCCCACCCCCTCTTCTGCCAAAAGTTAATGGTTTTGGAAAAATGTCAGTGACACAATTTTAAGTTAAAAAAAAAAAAAGCATGAAAACCCAACATCAAGCTAGATAGAAGAGCAGGCCCAAGTATAGCCCCATTCCTGAAAGGTTCGTGTTTGTGAATATATACAGTATGTAAACATAAACACAGCAGAACTTCATGATGACCCTCAGTGGGAGACAGGAATAAAGAGATAATTTTTGTTTGTTTTTTGTCCATAAGCTTTATGTATTAGTTTCTATTGCTGCTATAACAAATTACCACAAATTTGGTGGCTTAAAACAATACAAATTTATTATCCTACAATTCTGGAGGTCAGAAGTCTGAAATGAGGGACTTCACTGGTGGCACAGCGGTTAAGAATCCTCCTGCCAATGCAGGGGACACGGGTTCGAGCCCTGGTCCAGGAAGATCCCACATGCCGCAGAGCAACCAGGCCTGTGTGCCACAACTACTGAGCCTGTGCTCTAGAGCCCAGCCCGCGAGCCACAACTATTGAGCCCACGTGCCACAACTACTGAAGCCTGCGTGCCTAGAACCCATGCTCCACAGAGAAGAGCCGCCGCAATGAGAAGCCCGTGCACCTCAACGAAGAGTAGCCCCTGCTCACCACAGCTAGAGAAAGCCCACAGGCATCAACGAAGACCCAACACAGCCAAAAATAGATAAATAAATAAATATATTTTTAAAAAAGAGTCTGAAATGAGCCTTATTGGGCTTAAGAGGTCAGCAGGGCTGTTTTCCTTCTGGGGCTGCAGGAGAGAATCTGTTTTCTTTACCTTTTCCATCTTCTAGATGCTACCCACAATCCTTGGAGTGTGACCTCTTCCTTCATCTTCCAAGTACATCACTCCAACCTCTGGTCCCCTCATCACATCTCCTTTTCTGACTTTATCCTCTTGCTCCCTCTTTCACAGGCCCTTGTGATTACATCAAGCTCACTTGGATAATCCAAGAAAATCTTCCTGTCTCATGACCCTTAACTTAATTATATCTGCAAAGTCCCTTTTGCCATGAAAGTTAGCATATTCATAGGTTCCAGAGATTAGGACTTTAGGAGGCCATTTTTCTACCTATCACACATTCTAAAAACAATCTAATGTTATTGAGAATTTATTTTTTCCCTTGAAGCCCTGTTCTCAATAGTTTAATAGTTTTATAGTGTAATTGTAAAATTCCTACAAAGCCTCAACTAGAGTGCAGTATTTAAGCCAAATAGATTAAATGATTAGTTTTTATTTTTGTCACTTTTTTTTTACAAAAATAATATGTTTTTTTCAAACCCAAGATAATGCTAGAAATTAAAGAATTTATAGTTCCCCATATTTTCTTTCTTTTCACTCTCTGTGGCTTTTTATATATCACAGTTACATTTTTTCATTTGACAAAATGTCTTGAAAGTATTGTTCAGTAAGTTATGGTTGACATTGAATCCATTTTCTCACTTCTTAAAGATAGATATTGTGCTAAATGTCAATGATATATACCAACAAATGCCATTAACAATAATATAAATAGCAAAGATATTAACTTTTTTTTACCATTTTTTTGGTCAAATTTTTTTCAGATTTTTTTTCATGTGGACCATTTTTAAAGTCTTTATTGAATTTTTTACAATATTGCTTCTGTTTTATGTTTTGGGTTTTTGACCACAAGGCATGTGGGATCTTAGCTCCCTGACCAGGGATTGAACCCACACCCCCTGCATTGGAAGGCGAAGCCTTAACCACTGGACTGCCAGGGAAGTCCCTTTTTAACCATTTGTATCCTTCCTTTCATTTATTTTTTAAATTAATTTTTATTGGAGTATAATTGCTTTACAGTGTTGTGTTAGTTTCTACTGTTTTAAATAATAATTCATCAATGGATAAAGAAGATGTGGTATATATACACAGTGCAATACTACTCAGCTATTAAAAGGAATGAAATAATGCCATTTGCAGCAACATGGTTGGACCTAGAGATTATCATATTAAGTGAAGTTAAGTCAGAAAGAGAAAGACAAATACCATATGATATCACTTATATGTGGAATCCAAAATATGACACAAATGAACTTATTTACAAAACAGAAACAGCTCACAGATGTAGAAAAACTTATGATTACCAAAATGGAAAAGGGGTGGGGGAGGGATAAATTAGGAGTTTGGGATTAGCAGATACAAAGTACTATATATAAAATAGATAAACAATAAGGTCCTACTGTATAGCAGAGGGAACTAAATTCAATATCCTGTAATAAACCATAATGGAAAAGAATATGAAAAAGAATATATGTGTGTGTGTGTATAACTGATTCACTTTGCTGTACACCAGAAACTAACACAACATTGTAAATCAACTATACTTCAATAAATAAATAAACCATCAAATGCTAATATTTACATTAAAAATATATGGCTTTTGATGCCTTTAAAATTTGGCCCAAATGGTAGATAATAATAGAATAATTTCTAGTTCAAGTGTGCTCTATGCTTGAAAACAGAAATTCATGATTAATGTATTTTTGTTTAACTACCTATAATTATTAATGGTTGGGAAAGAAATATTTCTTCCAATGTAAAAGGATTCCCAGTTTCTGTTGTTATTATATAAAATAATATCAAATCTCCATCTCCTGATTTATAGAATATCTGATGGAAAAATACTCACTAATAACAGTCTGTACAGTTAGGGATGCTCTCTCCAAGGATAAATGTGATTAACGGGCCTGGTAAATAACTCAGCTAGAAAAAAAAAAAATAGACAACATAGCTTTCATTTGTCAACCCGCCTTAAAAGCAAATGACAGGAGCAATTTCTCTTATTCTTTTACTAGCCCAATATGAATTCATGGTCATTAGAGGGTTGAGTGTGCAATGCCTTGCAGGTGTTCTTTTGTAACACAGGAATATTCATTAAGTCTTTGTACAATATCCAGTCACTAATTACTATTTAGCTCCACGAGTTCATGTCTCAGAGTCTTTATGTGTTGCTGTTTTTCCCTGCTCAGCCAGCCTCCTTTGCTTGGCAGTGTTTTGCATCTGCCTTCCCCTTGTGTGTTTGTAACTATTTCTCTGGTGTAGGTCATTCTCCAGCCTTCACAGAACCTCAGTAGCATAGTGGGTATATTTTGACTCCACTGAATTTCTGTTACAGAATTCTCTCTCCACCTCCTCTCACCGCCCACGATTTTCACGTTGTTCCCAATGATATCTTGCCAACCTTCTACTTTCCTGGGAAACTGTATGAAGACTTTTTTTTTCTGAACTATAGAATCTTGGCAGAAATGATCATAATGTTAATAGGTGGGTCTGTTATCATAGGGAAAATGTGAGGAATGGTTTAATTCATAGGAAAGAATGTAATCGTGCAGAAGTTTTCTAATTAGAATATTTTTCTCCTAATGGTAGAGTAGTTAGAAGTCAGGTTTATAGAGAGTTGAAATTCCCCCAAGATCTTGCTTCATACTTGAGGCCCTCCCTGCACACTCTGGGCAAGTGACCAACTGGAACAATTTCAGGGGTCTGGGAAGCTCCTTGGTCGCACATATTTCTCTGACCAAGGTTCAGAAGAACCACTCCTTAAGGGCTTTCTGGTAAAGATGTTTTAGGATTAGTAGCTAATCTTTGGGGCTAGTTAAACCTATCATCATTCACATTACCTAAACAGAGAGCAGACACTAAAGGTATGGGAACTCATGAAGTGTAATTTTTAAATGGAAAGGACCAGTTAAGAGAAGTGATAGAGAAAAATGCCTGGAGGGCAGCACACTGTAAACAGTTCGTGGTCTGAAGTTCATCAAAGAAAAGAAGCAGCAGGAAAGCTTTAGGGAATGTTGCATCGTTTTTCATATAGATGTATTTATTCATCATTATTTTACATGGTTCTTATTAAGTGTCTATTGGCTATGGTCCAGTTAAACCATTTGGTGTCAGCTATGCAAAGCAATAGTTTTTTACATCTTTATTTTACTGGCCAAAATCTTTTCCAATAAAAAATTTACATATTCTCAGTGTGTAAACCAAATGAAAGGAGAGCTATTCTGATTGAAGAGGGTTGGAATATTTGAGGATTTCTCTTTCCCACAGCACCTGGCCTCTCCTTCCTCTCCCCCAACAATCTGTGAGGCAGCTCTCTGATTAAAGTCTGTTTGAGTAATCAACATCCTTTGAAATGAGGGGCATTTATTCAATAGATTCATGATTGAAACTACCACTTCAAGAAGAAAAATCACTCTTCATTGAAGTTGGCAAACTGAAGAAATTGCCGATACCCCACTTCATTAATCCATTCACTCATTTTCTTTTCCAAAGAATACTGATAACCTAGTATGTGCCACTGACACGCTCTGGAGATAGAAAAGTGACCAATGTAGACATGGGCTGTGCCTCACGGAATTTACATCCTAATTAAGCGTCAGCCATTTGAAGCAACATGGATGGACCTAGAGATTATCGTACTAAGTGAAGTCAGTCAGACAGAGAAAGACAAATACAATATGTTATCACTTATATGTGGAATCTAAAAAAAATGATACAAATGAACATATTTACAAAACAGAAACAGATTCACAGACATAAAAAGCAAATTTATGATTGCCAAAGAGGAAGAGGGCAAGGAATAAATTAGGAGTATAAAATTAACAGGTACACACTACCACATATAAAATAAACAACAAAGATTTACTGTAGAACACAGGGAACTATATTTAATACCTTGTAATAACTTATAATGGAAAAGAATCAAAAAAAGACTATAAACATATACATGTATATGTATAACCAAATCACTTTGCTGTACCTCTGAAACTGACATAATACTGTAAATCAACTATACTTTAATTTAAAAAAAAAAGAGTCAGCTATGTGCCATCACATGCACTCTTTGAACAAATGATTTGCCCAAGATGTTTGCCCTCTGTCCAACCATATTT
Source organism: Hyperoodon ampullatus (assembly GCF_949752795.1). Lineage (NCBI taxonomy): Eukaryota > Metazoa > Chordata > Mammalia > Artiodactyla > Ziphiidae > Hyperoodon > Hyperoodon ampullatus. The sequence goes on along the minus strand of NC_136921.1, from coordinate 83,805,797 downwards.
TGCTCAAAGCATACTTTTCCATAGATAATATTCTTAGACGTGTCTTATGACAACTTGCTCACACTGTGTAAAGTTCAAAAGCTTATCTAGGTGGGGCTAATACAGCAATTGAGAACACTATTTGCAATATGTTGAAAGATTGGCAAAGAATTACCCAATCCCAAAAGACATTATTATTCTATAGTCAAAATATGTAGGATTAGAAGGAGTCTTTTCCATTCATCCATCCTACTGTTTCTCAGTTCCCTCTATCTATGAAGTTCTTTGGGACATTTAAAATTAATTCTCTGGGGACTTCCCTGGTGGCGCAGTGGTTAAGAATCTGCCTGCCAGTGCAGGGGATATGGGTTCGAGCCCTGGTCCTGGAAGATCCCACATGCCGCGGGGTAACTAAGCCCGTGCACCACAACTACTGAGCCTGCACTCTAGAGCCCTCGAGCCACCAACTACTGAGCCCACGCACCGCAACTACTGAAGCCCACAGGCCTAGAGCCCATGCTCCACAACAAGAGAAGCCACCGCAATGAGAAGCCTGAGCACCGCAACAAAGAGTAGCCCCCGCTCGCCGCAACTAGAGAAAGCCTGCGTGCAGCAACGAAGACCCAACGCAGCCCCCCAAAAAAAAAAAAAAAAAAATTCATTCTCTGAACAAACTCAAGAAATCTCAACAGCTCATTTCTTTTAAGGCTTTTTCTTTTCTATCACCAGCAAATCATAGAAGAGTGGACAAGTTGCACAGCCTGTGATCTCAGGAAGCTGTGCCCGCAGAGGCAGACTGACTGGCTTCATAGGAGCCGCTGTGTGTGATCCCCAGGGTCTGCCCTTCCAGATGCCCTACATGTATAACTGAGCCACTTTGCTGTACCCCGAAACTAACACCACATTGTAAATCAACTCGACTCCTATATAAATTTAAAAAAAGAAAACCTTTCCAGAGTCAATATTTTATATCATGCATCCCTCCTCTTTGTAGGCCCTCCAAACTACTGCATGTTACATGTTTTCTTTTAAAAACGTTCTTTACTTTTATTCTGAAAACCCTTGAAATAGCTCAAAGCAGTCCAAAGTGAGGTAGAGCAATACCCGAAAATCAATGGTATCACAATAACTAACATAAATAGCATTAGTTTACTACTAGTTATTCATAATTAATTTTATCCTCACAATAACACTGTGAGGGAAGTATTAGAATGCATCCCCTCGGACAGATGGAGAAACTGAGCTTCAGCAATGCAAAATAACTAAAAGGCCCACAGTTAGAAAGCATCTGAGCTTAAACTCAAAAGCTGGTCTTCTGATCCTCAGAACTGAGTCAAATTGGTACCCGCTGCCCACCCGCATTTCTGGACCTGGGATCATCCCAGGCCTCAGGCCTCCACATGGGCCCACTTTTAGATTCTGGAGAAAACTCGTCAGAAAGACATTTTAATCTTGATTTCCTGCAAGAAGGGGGAGGGGTTGTGAGGAATTCGAAGCCGTCTGTGAGAAAGAGGAAGGACAGGGTGGTGAGGTGACTGCAAGCACTGGCTGGAATTGTGAGGTAGCGCCACTCAGCGCCCCGGGCCAGGCCTGCCCTGCTTCCCTCTGCCTTCTTCCTGCCCCTCAAGCACTCAAAGCTCTTTCCCACCTGGGGGTCTTCACACTGCTGCCTACTCTGCCTGACGTGCTGCCCCAGACCTTTTACTGGCTGGTGCATTTCCATGATTGCCATCATGTTCAGGTGGCCTCTCCTCAGGGAGGCCTCTTCTGACACCCCTCTATGACCCACCCCGTTGCCTCTGTCCTGTCACCTCATTTTGTTTTCCTCACACTGCTTACACTCTGAACTTGACTTATTGACTTTTTTTTTTTTTTTTTTTTTTTTTTGCGGTACGCGGGCCTCTCACTGTTGTGGCTTCTCCCGTTGCGGAGCACAGGCTCCGGACGCGCAGGCTCAGCGGCCATGGCTCACGGGCCCAGCTGCTCCACGGCATGTGGGATCTTCCCGGACCGGGGCACGAACCTGCGTCCCCTGCATCAGCAGGCGGACTCTCAACCACTGCGCCACCAGGGAAGCCCCGACTTATTGACTTTTTAAGATTGTGGCAAAACCCAGATAACGTGAAGTGTACCGTCTTAAACATCTTTAAGTTCAGTGGCATGAAGTATACTCACGAAGTTGTGGTGTCATCATGACCACCCACCTGCAGAACTCTTTTTATCTTGCAAAACTGAAACTCTATACCCATCGTATAACTCCCTATTCCCCTTCCCCAGCCCCTGGCGAGCATAATTCTGTGTTCTGTCTCTAGAAATGTGACTATTCTAGTTACCTCATGTAAGTGGAATCATACAGTGTTTGTCTTTTTGTGACCAGATTATTGCACTTAGCATAATGTCCTCCAGTTTCACCCATGTTGTAGAATGTGCCATAATTTACTTCCCTTTTAAGGCTGAATAATATTCCATTGTATGTATAGATCACATTTTTTTTTTTGACCCATTCATCCATTCATTGACACTAAAGTTGCTTCTACGTTTTGGCCATTGTGAATAATGCTTCTGTGAACATAGGTGTATAAATGTCTTCAAGTCCTTTCTTTCAAGCTTTGTGGGTACTATACCCAGAAGTAGAATTGCTGGGTCATATGGTAATTCTATTTTTACTTATTCAATATAGGATGGCATACAGTAGGTACTTGATTATTTTTTGATTGAATAAAGGATGGCCGTTGGGCCATAGAGCACATACTTTTTCATTTAATTATTTTTTTTTCTTGCGGTACGCGGGCCTCTCACTGCTGTTACCTCTCCTGTTGCGGAGCACAGGCTCCGGATGTGCAGGCTCAGCGGCCATGGCTCATGGGCCCAGCCACTCCGCAGCATGCGGGACCCTCCCGGACCGGGACACGAACCCACATCCCCTGCATCGGCATGCGGACTCCCAACCACTGCGCCACCAGGGAAGCCCTCATTTAATTTTTAAAGTACATAATACATGTAAATCGTTAAAAAAAAAAACCTCTATATAATAGGGTTTAATTGACAAGTAAGTCTCTCTCTTCTTGCCTCCAACTAACTAATTTCTCTTGTTAGAGGCAATATTTTTACTAATTTCTTGTATGTCTGTCTGGAAGTATTCTATGAATGTACAAACATATATAATATATACTCTCTTTCTTCATTTAATGGTATACTGACTTATGAACAAAGTGAAGAATTACCAGGCAGGGTCAGACTAATGGACTGATTCTGGGAAGAGTTAAGACCTCAGGATAAGAGCCCAGAAAAGACAGTCCTCAAGCATCAAGGAACATTCTTCCATGTGTCAGTTAAGTCCCTACTTGCACCTAGCAACACCTTTTCTCTGCCCCTTGTACACCAATTAATTCTGGGTGTCCTCCCTACCTGCCAAGGAGAAAGGCCACGTGGCAGGGCAGAAAGATGCAACATGAGTTTGATTGAGGAGTTTGAGGTCACAGCACGATGTGGAAGTGGGAAGTACCCAATAACCATCACAGTTATGAGGATGGAAGTGGTGGGTATGAGTCTGGACTAGAGATAAAGTCTTGGGTGTCAACTCTAGAGAAAGGGGTGCTGAATTTTGTGGGCAGCAGTGAGTCTTCAGAGAGAGTGTGTCAAGAGGGAAGAGCAGTAAGCCAAGGACTGGGCTCTGCCGACGCCTCTGGACAGCAGGCAGGGAGAGGGAAATTGTTGAAAACAAGTATCATCAGACAGCATCATCAGTAACAGAGGAAATTTAGACATGGGCCTGACGGTGATGTTTCTTCAATTAATAACTTGGAAGTTCACTCTGAATCGTGTAAGGTTTCCTTTTTAGTATTTCCAGTAATTTTTTTGCTCTGAGACCAAATGCTTTCCTGGAACACTGGTCTGTAAAAATATGTACTCTAAAAGACACCATTTGCCGATGAGGAACAAGGAAGAAACAGTGTGTTCTGGCCACAAGCAGCACTCTGAACTTGTTCCTCTGGCCAGATACTTGCCATATTTCCACTATTCCTTCCAGTCCTTCTTTTCTTCTTCAACCTATTTTAAAATATCATGTTTCCTTTCTGACTTACCTACTCATTTCTAAACCTAAAACAATAGTTGTTCTATTCTCTGCATTGCCATGCCATTTTTCTCTCTGTGGGTGGGAACAATTAGCTCTTTCTGAATCTTCAATTAGGTTCTTGATGATTTACCTATAAAAGTTACTTATAGATGTCTCTTAGGAACACTGTCCACAGTGGCTTGTTTATATCTTAATCTTTTTTTTTTTTTGGCCACGACGCCCAGCTTGTGGGATCTTAATTCCCCGACTAGGGATTGAACCCAGACCCTTGGCAGTGAGAGCCCAGAGTCCTAACCATTGGGCCACCAGGGAATTCCCTATATCTTATAAAATCTTTGAATCTTCAAACTTCTCTTTTCCCTCTTCTTTCCTGTTTCTTTCAGGCCCAAATATACAAGACAGCCTTCTGAATAGTAAGTACATTTCTCATGGGACAAATTGAAATAATGCATTTTTTAAAAAAAGGTCTTTTTGTCCTGAAGGAATAATAGGAATCCTGGTTCTTTGGCTGTTTTTTTGTTTTGTTTATTGAAGTATAGTTGATTTACAATATTGTATTAGTTTCAGGTGTACAGCAAAGTGATTCAGTTATATGTGTGTATATATATATAATAAATATAATACATATATATAATATATATATTCTTTTTCAGATTCTTTTCCCTTATAGGTTACTGAGTGTAGTTCTCTGTGCTATATAGTAGGTCCTTGTTGGTTACCTATTTTATATATAGTAATGTTCTTTGGCTGTTTTATGATGAAATTTCACCTTTGGCTTTCTATTTAGGGCTCACTCTGTATCAATGCTATATTGTTCTTTGAGGGAGAGCAAGAAGGTACTTGTGAATCCTAGTAAGCCCACATATTAGGACTGCAAACACAAGTTCCAGAATCTATAAACTCATAAACATAAGTCCATGACATGTGGAGAAAAGAAAAATAACAAAGAAGGAGCCCAGTTATTCTCAAGAAAATACAGCTAAGGGGAAGAGTCTTAAAAATTATTTAAGCCTTCATATGTGTCTATACCTACTTATTTCTATTCAACTTGCCCTTATTGACTACTTATCATGTGTCAGGTACTCGTTAATGCGGTAACATAAAGATAAATAATTTTATAGAGCATAGGTAGTAGGTAAAATGAATATGACCTTTACACAGAGAAAAGTAAATATGACACCATTGGTGTTACAAAATCCCAATGGAATAGACTGTCAACTAGGAATGGGGCTTTGGAAGGGAAATCTAGTTCAGGAAAGTATATAATGGAAGAGATCTCTTGAGAAGGTATAAAACCCTGCGTGAAATTCAGAAGGACACATTGGCTATATTTATTAGGAGAGAGTTAGAAGATACCATACTTCTTCTGCATGTGTCATCCTACCCAAAGAGGAACATCTAAGAAATCCTTGGCTTAGCTTGCTGACAGTTTCTCCTGCTAGGGTAGAAAAAACAATGAGGAAACAACTGTGTTGGCTGTACTTCTAGCCAACCTGGAAGACTGGTCAGGGCTATGGAAATGGCAGGAGTCATGAGGGAAAGTGGTTCCAGTACATGATGATAACAAAGGGGGAGAAGTTGTGAGTGGCTAAGCACTTCCCTGAACTGCAAGAAAGGAACCTGTAGAAGGTTCAAAGGAAATGTACATGTGATCCATCATCTGAGACTAAGAAGGAATATGACTAAAAGAGAGAAGGAGGTTCTACCAAGTTAAACACTGAGAAGGTAATTAGAAATGATCTCGAGTAGAAAGAGAATGGGGAGATGGCCATAGAGACCAATGAGGTGCATAGATACTCTGAGGACTTCTGATTTTGAAAGGCTATGTGGAAAAGATGCAAGCTGGGACACAAAGTGAAGGGCACCTAAAAAAGTGATGCAATCTTTTCAGACTAGCAAGAATCAGCCTATATATGCTGATGGAGCAAGACACTGTTTTGACACATGAGCTATGACATTTTCCTTGGAGACTTCTTGCTACCTTGTGACTCCCTCATAAGCAAGCTAGACACAAGGCCCCTGTTACCTCGAGTGAGAATTGTAACAGCAGCAACCAGAAGAAAATGTAGTTCAATTCTGGGACCTGCTTTGTTGTACAGCTTTGTCAGAATAAGAGATACCCCCAAGCCCCATACTGACTCACTCTGCCCCATGGCTATGCCAAGTTTGATTCTTTGTAAAATCAATGAGAAAATTTCAGAAATCGATGTTGTCTTTTTTTTTTACTTGAAGAAATGAATAATTTTTTACTACCTTCTTTTTTCTCTAAGATAATTTTAACAATAATAAATGTTACTCAGACTACTTAAAGACATTTCTACTACAGGTGAACTTTTTCACTGGATTGTACATGAAGTCCAGGAGACCACTCCCTACCCATTGCCAACAACAACCCTTACCAGGCTCAAACACACAAGAACTCCAGGGCATGGTCAAGCAACTACCACAAGGAAAGGAGGTATTTGACTCCTTTTATTAAGAGCCCTAGGGCAGAAATGGTGAGCTATAAAACCATCCCCACCTATTGTCAACTCATCTTAGGCAGTTTCAGTGGGTAGGTTCCTCACTATGCTTTATCAAACTCAATTCAGGTGACCTCTAGACAAAGGAATTACTCATAGAAATTTGGTGATCATTACATGGTCTCTTCCATTTTTGCAACATAGATTTTTATCTCTTAGAAAAGGGTCTTACATATCTTGCTATGACCTACTTTAGAATCAGTCAACATCATAAATTGCTAATCCTAGTTGTTTCTCAGAGGAAACAAAATCCTAGTCATATTAATTGCATACAGTTCTTCTAGACTGTTGTTCAAAGAAGTAAATATAGTTGGCTATGACATTGGTTCCTCCTGATCTCTTTATGCACAAGACAGAGCTTCTGCACAATAATGATGCATGGATTGGATTTGTAATAACTTGAATACTCATTGGAAAAAATAATGACTTGTGGACGGGTGGCAATGTGAAAAGAAGCTTCAAAGAGTATCTCAAAGGAATCTGTCCTATTAACAATTGTTTAAAGATGACTAGGATGAAGACATGAAAAACATAAAGAATTATAATATATAAGCAAAATAAAGGTGGTAGGAATAATATACCAGATAGCAGAGTCAAAATATGATAGTGTCACAATCAGTTGATAAAGTGGGGTGAAATAAATGATATCTGAGAAAAGAAATATAAATTCCCACACTGGACCTGAAAAAAAGTCAGGTATTTTCCCCATGATCTGGTTTTTCAAATCCAGATCATGGGGAAAATATCTTAGGAGCAGGTCTTGTGAAAAATGTCGAGTGTTTACACTGAAAAGAATGTCAACACGGACCAGATTAAAGAAGCCAATAAATTTTATTTGGGACCATGGGTGGTCAATGCATTGTAAAGTTGCATTAGTAGAGTAACGATGTCCACATCTAGGGTAGTACTTGTCTCAATTGTACTTTGCCCCTAACACAACTCATCCAGATGTTATATTTATTTCTTGGTACACCATGGAAAGTATTTTGGAGTAAGGTAAATGGAATTGCAAGGAACTAAGTCAATTTTTATATACCCAGAACCCCTTTTTACAAAAAAGAAATAACCCCCCTTTATTCCATGTGGTCCTGGTGAGATTATCCATCATTGTACCCTCCCTAGTCTTTGGTCCAAAGTGATTAGTTCAGGGACTGTTGAGATTTGTGTACTTGAGGTTCAAGAATTTTTTTTTTTTTTTGTGGTATGAGGGCCACTCACTGTTGTGGCTTCTCCCATTGCGGAGCACAGACGTGCAGGCTCAGCGGCCATGGCTCGGGCCCAGCCGCTCCGCGGCATGTGGGATCTTCCCGGACCGGGGCATGAACCCGTGTCCCCTGCATCGGCAGGCAGACTCTCAACCACTGCACCACCAGGGAAGCCCCCTCAAGAATTTTTCATCTTTATTATGATAGGCTGTAAGATGTAGGCTTGGGGCAGCCAGGTACCAATTATCTGGCCATAGGAGCCTGTTGCCTACAGAGGAGAGTGAGGTCAGCATGTGAAGCAGAGATAGTGGTATGTTACAGCCAGCTCAAACTGACTCATGAGAGCCAACTCTTAAATTTTCATGAAATTTTATGAACCAGTAGTTAAAGGCAGCCATTTTTTGTTACTTTTTATTCTCTTTTCTTTTTATTTTTTTATAAATGTATTTAGTTTATTTATTTTGGGCTGTGTTGGGTCTCCGTTGCTGTGTGCGGGCTTTCTCTACTTGTGGTGAGCGAGGGCTACTCTTCGTTGTGGTGTGCAGGCTTCTCATTGCAGTGGCTTCTCTTGTTGCAGAGCATGGGCTCTATGCACACAGGCTTCAGTAGTTGTGGCTCACGGGCTTAGAGCGCAGCCTCAGTAGTTGTGGTGCACGTGCTTTGTTGCTCCGTGATGCGTGGGATCTTACCAGACCAGGGCTCAAACCCATGTCCCCTGCATTGGCAGGCGGATTCTTAACCACTGCGCCACCAGGAAAGTCCTAGTTTTTAGTTTTTATTTAAAAAATTTTTTTATTAAAATATAGTTGATTTACAACATTGTGTTAGTTTCTGTTGTATAGCAAAGTGATTCAGTTTTATAGATATATAAATAATATATAATTCTTTTTCATATTCTTTATATATATTCTTTTTCATATTCTTTTCCATTATAGGTTATAATACAATATTGAATATAGTTCCCTGTGCTATACAGTAAGACCTTGTTGTTTATCTATTTTATATATAGTACTTTGTATCTGCTAATCCCAAACTCCTGATTTATCCCTCCCCCATCCCTTTTCTCCTTTGGTAACCATAAATTTGTTTTCTATGTCTATAAGTCTGTTTCTGTTTTGTAAATAAGTTCATTTGTGTCATATTTTGGATTCCTCATATAAGTGATATCATACGGTATTTGACTTACTTCACTTAGTGTGAAAACCTCTAGGTCCATCCATATTGCTGCAAATGACATTATTTCATTCTTTTTTATGGCTGAGTAGTATTCCATTGTGTATATATACCACACCTTCTTTATCCATTCATCTGTCGATGCGCATTTAGATTGCTTCTGTGCTGGTTATTGTAAATAGTGCTGCTATGAACATTGGGGTGATGTATCTTCTTGAATTATGGTTTTCTCAGGATATATGCCCAGGAGTGAGATTACTGGATCATATGACAACTCTATTTTTAGTTTTTTGAGGAAACTCCATACTGTTTTCCATAATGGCTGTACCAATTTACATTCTCACCAACAATGTAGGAGGGTTCCCTTTTAAAGACAGTCATTACTAAAAACTAAATTATATAAACATACACTTAAGTAAATTACAATTAAAAACAAAGGTAATACCTATTCAAAACTCATTTCTTCCTAATTATTTTACTACATTTTATTTTTATCTGTGCTCTTGGGACTATTTACAGCTATTGTTCTCTAAATAGTGGTAGTACTAGATAATGGTGCATTACTGCACATTTCTTCCCAGTTCTGTGTTCGGTGATATTTACATTGGTAGATTGAAATTAGCCAGTGTGGGAGTATTTATACTATAGAAATTGATAAACACTACAAATCAAGGCTGGATTTTTTGTTTTATTGATTTTTGAGATCAGAGGTCAGCCAACTTTTTCTGTAAAGGACCAAATAATAAACATTTCAGGTTTTGCAGGCCATATCATCTGTCAAAACTACTCACCTGTACCACTGCAGTACAAAAGCACATATAGACAATACATAAACAAATGAATGTGGCTGCGCTCCAATAAAGCTTTATTTAGAAAAACAAGCTACAAGACAGATTAGGACCACAGGCATAGTTTGCTAATCCTGTCTCTAAAGTTGTAGAGCAAATGTTAATTATACAGATTAAACATAAAAGTGTGTCATGTCTAAGGAAGGTATATTACATAGCATAAAGAAATGAGGAAATACTATCCAGGTATTCAAAAATTATAGTCTGATTCAGCAAAATCACGCTTTGTAAAAGGAGTTCCCACATACATATTTATTGTTTCACTTTCATCTTATCTGTGTTAGCTTAGGCTGCCATAACAAAATACCATAGACTGGATGGCTTAAACAACAAAAATGTATTTCTCACAGTTCTGGAGGCTGGAAGTCCAAGATCATCAACATGCCAGCAAAGTAGGTTTCATTCTGAGGCCTCTTTTCTTGGTTTGTAAGTAGCCTCCATCTCACTATATGCTCACATGACCTCTTCTGTGTGTGCATGCAGAGAGAGAGAGAGAAAAGGATATCTTATTCTTTTTTTTTAATTCTATCGAAGTATAGTTGATTTACAATGTTGTGTTTAACCTCTGCTCTACAGCAAAGTGACTCAGTTATACATATATATATATTCTTTTTCGTATTCTTTTCCATTATGGTTTATCACAGGATATGGAACATAGTTCCCTGTGCTGTACAGTAGGACCTTGTTTATCCATCCTATATGTAATAGCTTGCATCTGCTAATCCCAAACTCCCAATGCATTCCTCTCCCAATCCCCTCCCCTTGGCAAGTCTGTTCTCTATATTTGTGAGTCTGTTTTTGTTTTGTAGATACATTCATTTGTGTCATTTTTTTAGATTCCACATATAAGTGATATCATAAGGTATTTGTCTTTGTCTGAACCACTCGCATACTATGATAATCTCGAGGTCCATCCATGTTGCTGCAAATGGCATTATTTCATTATTTTTAATCGCTGAGTAATATTCCATTGTATCTATGTGTCACATCTTCTTTATCCATTCCTCTGTTGAAAGACATTTAGGGTTTTTCCACGTCTTGGCTATTATAAATAGTGCTGCTATGAACATAGGGGTGCATGTATCTTTTTGAATTATAGCTTTGTCTGGTTATATGCCCAGGAGTGAGATTTCTGGATCATATGGCAACTCTATTTTTAGTTTTTTGAGGAACCTCCATACTGTTTTCCATAGTGATTGTACCAGTTTACATTCCCACCAACAGTATAAGAGGGTTCCCTTTTCTCCACACTCTCTCCAGCATTTATTATTTGTAGACTTTTAAATGATGGCCATTCTGACTGGTGTGAAGTGGTACCTAATTGTTGTTTTGATTTGCATTTCTCTTATAGTTAGCAATGATAAACATCTTTTCATGTGCCTATTGGCCATCTGTATGTCTTCGTTGGAGAAATGTCTATTTAGGTCTTCTGCCCATTTCTTATTCTACTTTTAAGGTACTGGTCCTATCAGACTAGGATTGATTATGACCTCATTTAACTTTCATTACCTCCTTGTAGGCCCTATCTCCAAGGACAGTCACATTGGGAGTTAGGGCTTTGTCTTAGTTGACTCAGGCTGCTATAAAAAAATACCATAGACTGGTAGCTTAAACAGTATTTATTTTCTCATACTTCTGGAGGCTAGAAGTCTGAGATCAGAATGCCAGGATGATCAGGTTCCAGTGAGAGCCTGGCTAGCAGATAGCCACCTTCTCATTGTGTCCTTACATTTGATGGAGGGTGGGTGTGGCTGTGGAAGGAGCTCTAGTCTCTTTCTTTTCTTATAAGAACACTAATTCCATCATGAGGACCCCACCTTCCTGACCTCATCCAAGTTTAATTACTTCCCAAAGGCCCCACCTCCTAATACCATCACATTAGAGGTTCACACTTCAACATATGCATTTTGGGGAGACACATTCAGTCCATAACTGACTTCAAAGATGAGTTTAGGGTGGGGAGACACTATTCAGTCCATAACATTGTCTTTCTTATTAATGAAAATAGCAGCTAACATTCAAGTCAAAACTACACTCATTCTTCAGTAACCACGACACTTGGCTACAAGTACAAGAGTTTGGCAAAAATCAACAAAAGCATTCTATGAGAATAAATTAGCTGTATCAAATTTATATAAAGAGGATGATATATTTTGTTATTAGCAGTAAATTGTGCTAAACATCCTTTAGACTAGTGAAATTTACAATAAGCTTATGTATGTATATGCATACATACATTCTTTTTCTTCAGAGACCTAGTTGTTGAACATTTCCAGCCCACCACTAGGCAGAAACAAGTAGAAGTGAATGATGAAAAAGAGCTTGAGGGACAGTGTTAAACCCCTGGATCCAGCAGTATTTGTAATGCCAGATCCACCCTTGTATTCTCCAGTTACATGAACCAGTAAATTCCTCTCATTGTGATTGCCTAAAGCTAATTTTAATTGGATTTTTATCACCTGCTTTCAAGAATCCTGACTAATGCTATGTGTCATAGGCAAGTTTAGGGGACAAAATAATAATAATAATAATAATTATTATTTTTTAAAGCCCTGAGAAAGGAGGTTCTGAAGGTTTGAAGACACAGCCTTCACTTTCAGGATCAAATCAGACTTGAAGCAGAAGGGATAAATGAGCTGTGTCCTGAAACTCTGGATTTTGCATTGCTGGCTTTACTGCTTCTCCAACTCTGCTCTCATGTCCCACTTTAATAATAGGATCCATATCTGAGCCCCAGTTCCCAGTTTTCACCCAGTTCTGAAAATAGGGCTCTTCTGGTTCTAGCGCCTGATCCACTTGTCTGGTCCCAGTTCCTTTAGGCCTGGCTCTGTCTTTTCCCTCCCACATGCTCCAGGGCTTAGCTGTAGGAAGACAGTATCCCCTGTGCCGCTGTCCTGTGTGTAGCTTTGTTAGACCTGTCCCTCCCTGATTTCCCATCGCAGTGCTCTTATGGGGATGTGCTCTGCTGGCCCTCTCTGATGCGATTTGCTGATCTCAACAACACCTCCAATCTGTAACATGACCCACATGTCACAATGTCCTGCCTGCCACGCTAGCCCCTTCCCTGAGTCTGCTACTCATTGGAGCCTACCTGGCTGGCCCTTCTCAGCCAGGGCCCTCCTTACAGAGTGGGCTCTTCCCAGGCCTCTGCTGCAACCAGTCAAGCCAGGCCCTGATAAGTCCTTTCTCAGAACTGCACCTCCTGATGTCAGCTTGTGGGGAAAACAAACCATACACTGCAATTTGGAAACCATGTACACAACTACTTTTCAACACAGGCTTGGCGTTCCCCTTGAATACTGAGGAGAATAGCTCTACCTGTGAAAATGAAGTGCTAAATATTGTTTAAATTTATCACTAAAAAACAAATTAATTCTAGGTAGTGGGTTGACATGTACTTAGGTGGTTCTACAAAATAAGGCTGAAGACCGTTTCCACCTGCCTGCTTGTAAATTTCCCTTTACCCATCCCCCCACCTCCACCTGTTCTTTTGAGATGTCAAAGCCACTAAAATCAAGGGAGGAGAGGGAAGCATTAATCTAAAACCTCAAACAGCAATAAAAAGCTTAGTTCCACAGTCCTCAAGGCAAGAATCACATTATCTTTTATCTTTGTTAGCGTGTTCCTTTGCACGGTGGGTGCAGACACAGCCCAGCATCCTAATAATGGGTCCCATTAAATTGCATTTTCCTCTTTGCTTGAAAAAAATTAATGTCAGCATACACATTATGTTCAAGCAATTATAATGTGTCAACATCATAAAGTCTGGACTGATGAGTTCAAAAGATTCAAAATAGGGTAATTTACTTTGTTCCACTTGAGAGAAAGTAAGAGATGAAGCAAAATGACTAAGTAACAACCTTACCCTGTCTGGAATTTTTTTCAGATGCTACAGAAAATAAAATGGCCTTAAAGAACAGATATTGCAGAAAAGACAGGACCCATTCAAGATCCATGCATATAATAATGCAATTATTACAATAGAGAGTTTCTCTCAAATCATATAAAGGCTTCCATTGGGGATTTCCCACAGTAATGGGATTTGTCTTAGTTGTTCCCTGGAGCACCTGTGCTCCAACATTTTTGTACTACAGCTCACTTGATGGATGACATGTAAATATTTGACACTCCCACAGGCATGCCCAGGTTTTAATGAATCAAAAACAATTTTTGTGTGCAGAAATAAAGCACTACAATTATTTGTAATGGTCAGGGCTATTAAATGTAGATCAGTAATGGATAGGCAAGACTGGCAGTTACACTTAATTCCTGATACATTAGTGGTAATTCCACATCTTTTTCTCCCACTCAAGACAGCATTATGGATTTTAGATGATTGAGAGTTATGTTATTTGGGGGAGTAATCTTGAATCCACTCAACTGAATATTTTAAATTTAAAATATTTGCAAATTTGAGAGCTTTAGTTCTCATCAGTTATACATTACTGTGACACACCTCACATATGATTGAGACTTACAGCCTTGGAATTTAGGTCATCAAATAATAAGAGGGAAACTGGAAGGGAAAGGAAGAAAAACCCTTTTTATAGGAAATGAAAGGGGTGGGAAAGAGAATAGGGATGAAATGGAAAAGAAGAATTTGGCAGGCGGTGTGGAGTGTTAGAATACCAGCTTCTTTGACTTCCCCCAGTTTAGCAGATGTGTTTGGAAGTAAAGAAAGCAAATTGACTCAGGCCTTTATTCAGTGGAGTCTTAAGACCGTGTAGCTGGGGAGAAGAAGGCCCAAGTTGGAACCAGCATGTCCCAGAACTTTTCATGAGTATACCTTGAAAAGCCAGGAGACAAAATACACCTTTGACATCCAGTCTAATTAATTGAATACTTTCCAAAGATGCACTGAGAAAAAAGATAAGGATCCACCATTTTAGTATCAAATACCTTTAGTCATGTTAAACTTCTACATTTAAAAAGATTCCTGTTTCAAAGCAGGACTTCTAATTTGAAAGACTTTCATATCCCAACTTTCAACCATAACATGATGTTGAGAAATTTGGTAGGAATTTTGACATCAGAACAGGAGTATGTGTCAGAATACCAGCAGGAAACAGCTGGCACGCTCAAAGGGGGTGGAAGTTTAATAAGGGGACTATTGACAGAAGTGAGATCAGGGTCAAGGGAAAAGATAGGGGATGGTGAAGCGCAGGGTTAGCAGCACTGTGAAGCCATTAGCATTGCTAAGCCTGAAGGGACCAGGGGAGGTGAAGTGAGCCAGAACCTGAGTGGAGCTGTATGGCTGTGGGAGGGTGATTGCCCGACAGGAGTGTGGCTGAGGGGAGGGGAAGGAGACCTCAGCTGAAGCACAGCCAGGCAAGAAAGGTCCCTGGGGGTGGCAGAAGGAGTCCTGAAGTAATATCTTGTTGTCATTTCCCACTGGCTAATCCCAATCAGAAGCCAGAGGGAAAGGGAATAGGAGTGATGAAGTCAGTGGAGGTCAGCCTCCTTGGGCACAGAGCAGGAAGGAGAAGACAGAGAATGGATCTAAGTGGCAAATGGAGAATAACCTGCTCAAAGAGGTTCTTTCTACACAGCCTTCTGCCACCCTTCTGCCCACCTCTTCATCATTCTGTGATGTGATTGACAATGTGAGTGGACAGGAAGAATTGGTAAACTAATTCTTCCTGGATTTTGCAATACCGTTTAGATTTGGGGCAAATTCCTTTATGGAAGGAAAAAATCACAGTCAAAACAAGGACAGTAGCAGGTTAAAGAGGCAACCTGGGCAGTCTGATCAAGATTTGGTGCCTTATGGACATATATACAGTACCAAATGTAAAATAGATAGCTAGTGGGAAGCAGTCGCATAGCACAGGGAGATCAGCTCGGTGCTTTGTGACCACCTAGAGGGGTGGGATAGGGAGGGTGGGAGGGAGACCCAAGAGGGAGGAGATATGGGGATATATGTATATGTACAGCTGATTCATTTTGTTATAAAGCAGAAACTAACACACCATTGTAAAGCAATTATACTCCAATAAAGATGTTAAAAAAAAATAAGGATTTGGTGCCTTGTTTCTAAAACAAATACAACTTGGAACATAGTGTTTAATAGAATTTGGTCCCTGCAGACAAAGGCCATTGAAGTCAACAAATTGTTCTTAACTCTTTCAACTTCACTTAATTGCATTGAGGCCCCATAATCTACAGGAACCCAAGAGAAGACATGTCCTTACAACTTGATAGTTTGTTCTTCTGCTCTGAAATGGCTTGAAAGTTTTCTTTCTTTTAGTGAAGTTCAAAATGTCAAAGAATAACTCAGCTTGAAATTAACAAGCTCCAAAAGGTTTTAATTCAGTATAAAAATAAAATTATTTTATTCTGACATCTAGGCAATCAATATAGAAACCTCACTTTGATGCCTGGGTGCAGGAGTTTTACTTCTTCAAGACTTGTGGCTCTGCTTGTGTCTTTCATGATGCCTCAGGGGCCAGGTAAAAGGAGCCTGTACTGTTATCCTGACTAGCAAGTCCTAACTCAAATTTTGTTAAGTTTTTCTCATCTCTAACACGTTTATTATTGTTATATATCTAGAAAATAGTTGATTAAACAAATATAAATGGGTTTTGTTACTACAGAACTTCTCATATCCTTCATATTTTAATGGAATGATGTATTTACACAAGAGGAGGCTAATGGGTTCCTGAACTTCCTTAGCCATGGAACCCTTGTGTCACACATCATCTTGTAGACTAAAATTTCGTGGAATGAATTTTGAAACACTGTCCTAACAGCAGGTCTCCAACCCCCTATTTCTCTAGTAACAATCTATCAATCCTGGCAAGATAAGTGGTGAGACTTTAGGCTTTCAGGAATGCCTGTGGGCTGATGGAAGCTTACTGTAAGTGAAGAGTTGGGAGAACTAAGTTTTGTTTTGTTTTGTTGGTTGGTTGGTTGGTTGGTTTTACCACTTACTAGCTGAGTGACGTTGAGCAAATCAACATGATATTGTTAAGTCTGAATTTCCTCATCGCTGGGAGTAATTATTCTTACCTTACAAGGTCATTGAGAAGTTTTCAAAAATAGCTTGGCAGTTTCATAAAATGTTAAATATACACCTATTATATGATGCAGCCATTCCACTCCTAGGTATTTATTCAAAAGAAAGGAAGTCATATGTAATAGAGGAATGTTCATAGCAGCTTTATTTGTAATAGCCAAAACTGGAAACAACACAAAGTCTCCATTGACAGGCAAATGGATAAATTGTGGTATATTCAGAAAATGGAACACTACTCAGCAATGAAAAGGAGTGAGCCATTCATACACGCAACATGGATAAATCTCAAAAAATAATGTCCAGTGAAAGAAGTCAGACAAAATCATACATACCATATGATTCCTTTTATATAAAATTCTAGAGAATGAAAACAAATCAACTGTGACAGAGAAAGGATCAGTGACTGCCTTGGAACTGAGGGCAAGGGAGTGACAAGGGTTAGCAGGAGGGAGGATTTACAATGAGTCAAGAGTAAAATTTTGAGAATGATGGCTGTGTTTACTATATTTTTGCTGCATATAGAATTCTAGGATGATGGTTTTTTTCTTTCACTGCTTTAAAGATGTTACCATCTTCTTGTTTACCTTGTTTCCAGTGAGAAAATTGCCATCATCCTTATTTTTTTCTCAGTACATAACATACCTTTTTCCCTCCCCTCTGGTTGCTTTAAAATTTCCCCCTTTGTTGCTGATTTTGAGCACAATAATGTGCTTTGATGTGGTTTTTTTCTTATGCTTAGGGTTCATTGAGGTTTTTGCAACTATAGTTTATCGTTTTCATCAAACTTGGGAAATTTTTGGCTATGATTTCTTCAAACATTTCTTCTTTCCCACACCTCTCTTTTCTCTCCTTCAAGGACTTCAATTACACAAGTGTTAATTAGACCACTTGGAACTGGCCCACAGCTCACTAAGGATCATTTTTGTAAAATTCCCTCCTCTCTTTGTGTTTTATTTTGGATAGTTTCTATTGCTATCTCTTCAAGTTCAGTAATCTTTTCTTCTGCAGTGTCTCCTCTATATTTAATTTCATCCAGTGTTGTTTGTTTGTTTTTACTCAGACATTGTAGTTTTCATGTGCAGAAGTCTAATTTGGGTCTTTTCAAAATTACCTTCTATGTCTCTACTTAACTTTTTGAACATTTGGAATACAGTTATAAAAACTGCTTTAATGTGCTTGTCTGCTAATTGTAACTTCTGTGTCAGTTTTGATCCTGCTTTGATTGATTTTTCTCCTCATTATGGGTCATATTTTCCTGCTTCTTTGCATGCCTGCTTGGTGGGATGCCAGACATTGTGAGTTTTGCCTTGTTGGGTGCTGGATGTTTTTATATTCCCATAAATATGCTTGAGCTTTGTTCTGGGGCACAGTTAAATTATTTGGAAACAGTTTGATCTTTTCAGATCTTGCTTTTTATGACTTGTAGGCAGGACAAGAACTGTGTTCAGTCTAAAGCTAATTATCTTCTACTACTGAGATAATACCAAGTACTTTTACTCCTTTACTCAAGGAATCTACCAAGATTCACTTGGCTTCAGTCTTCCTGACCTGTGGCCTGGAAACTCTCTCAAGGTAATCTCAAACTGTGGCAATTGTAGGGTTCACCTCATTTATTTGCCATGTCTTAGAGAACACTATCCTTTGTTATCTGATGTATGGTGTCATAATCCATCAGCCTTCCACTTAACTGTTTCATCAATCATTGATGTTCAAGTCCTAGAGTCATTATCGTATTAATGGTTATAAACTGAGGATATTTAATTCTCTCACTATTTCTGCATCTGTTAGATGGAATTATTTTAAAGGATCCTTTCTGCCTTATCCAGTTTGTTACCTAATAGTATAGTTTATAAAGAAAAGGAAGAATAAGTGCTGTCTTCCTATGTTTTTTAGTTTTCAGGACAATTAGCTATTTCACTAGCATTCTCTAAAGGTAATCAGTGAGTTTCTTTTAAAAATTGTATTTAAGAGCTTCCAGATTGGTGAACACATGGCGATTTGGGCAGAGTAGCAGGCTTAGAGAAGGCATGGACACTGCACTCTATCCTCTGACTTTGCCCTATGCATCTCTTCTATCCTGTGTTATATTATCCTTTTGTAATAGGTGGTAACCTAATCTGAAAGACTCTAGCTGTGGAGGGAAGAAGCATAGGTGCAGAGGCCAAAGGCTAAAGAGGAACAGAGAAGTGCCGGTCCGCCTGCCTTCATGCCACCTGGCCCACAAAGAACAGGGTCTGATTACGGAGGAAGTTGGAGGAGACCTCAGCTTCCACCCCAACTCACTTCCTGTCTGCCCCAATTATTTTCCTCTCTTTCTTTCTTTCTTTCTTTTTTTCTTTTTTTTGCCTGTGTTGGGTCTTTGTTGCTGCGCACGGGCTTTCTCTAGTTGCAGCAAGCGGGGGCTACTCTTCATTGCGGTGTGTGGTCTTCTCATTGAAGTGGCTTCTCTTTTTGCGGAGCACAGGCTCTAGGCACGCAGGCTTCAGTAGTTGTGGCATGCATGCTCAGCAGTTGTGGCGCACAGGCTTAGTTGCTCCACCGTATGTGGGATCTTCCCGGACCAGGGATGAAACCCGTGTCCCCTGCTTTGGCAGGCAGATTCTTAACCACTGTGCCACCAGGGAAGTCCCCTCCCTTTATTATTTTCACTACAAAAAACTGTATTTAAGTTACTATTATGAGCTCATGAATTTAATATATTTGATGAGTTTTAATGTACTTAAAATTTTTTAAATATTCAAACTGTTCTATCTATGACCAAGAAGGCCCTTCAGATAGGTTTCTATGTCCTTTTTTTTTTTTTTTTTTTTGTGGTACGTGGGCCTCTCACTGTTGTGGCCTCTCCCATTGTGGAGCACAGGCTCCGGACGCACAGGCCCAGCGGCCATGGCTCACGGGCCCAGCCGCTCCATGGCATGTGGGATCTTCCTGGACCGGGGCACGAACCCGTGTCCCCTGCATCGGCAGGTGGACTCTCAACCACTGCACCACCAGGGAAGCCCAGTGGATTTGTTTTTTGGTTTGGTTTCTCTCTTCTTTCTTTCTTTTTTTACTTTTTAATTTTTAATAATTTTTTATTTTAATAATTTTCTCTTTCTTCCTTTCTTTCTTTCTTTCTTCCTTTCTTCCTTTCTTCCTTCCTTCCTTCCTTCCTCCCTCCCCCCCTTCTTTCTTTCTTTCTTTCTTGCTTGCTTTTCTCCCTTTTCTTCTGAGCCGTGTGGCTGACAGGGTTCTTTGTGCTCCAGCCGGCTGTCAGGCCTCTGCCTCTGAGGTGGGAGAGCCGAGTTCAGGATGCTGGTCCACCAGAAACCTCCCGGCTCCACATAATATCAAACAGCATAAAGCTCTCCCAGAGATCTCCATCTCAACGCTAAGACCCAGCTCCACTCAACGACCAGCAAGCTACAGTGCTGGACACCCTATGCCAAACAACTAGCAAGACAGGAACACAACACCACCCATTAGCAGAGTGGCTGCCTAAAATCATAATAAGGTCACAGACACCCCAAAACACACTACCGGATGTGATCCTGCCCACAAGAAAGATAAGACCCAGCCTCATCCACCAGAACACAGACACTAGTCCCCTCCACCAGGAAACCTACACAACCCACTGAACCAACCTTAGCCACAAGGGGACAGACACCAAAAACAACGGGAATTACGAACCTGCAGCCTGCAAAAAGGAGACCCCAAACACAGTAAGATAAGCAAAATGAGAAGACAAAGAAACACACAGCAGATGAAGGAGCAAGGTAAAAACCCACCAGACCAAACAAATGAAGAGGAAATAAGCGGTCTACCTGAAAAAGAATTCAGAGTAATGATAGTAAAGATGATCCAAAATCTTGGAAATAGAATTGAGAAAATACAAGAAACGTTTAACAAGGACCTAGAAGAACTAAAGATCAAACAACCAATGATGAACAACACAATAAATGAAATTAAAAATTCTCTAGAAGGAATCAATAGCAGAAAAACTGAGGCAGAAGAACGGATAAGTGACCTGGAAGATAAAATATGGAAATAACTACTGCAGAGCAGAATAAAGAAAAAACAATGAAAATAATTCAGGACAGTCTCAGAGACCTCTGGGTCAACATTAGATGCACCAACATTCAAATTATAGGGGTCCCAGAAGAAGAAGAGAGAAAGAAAGGGACTGAGAAAATATTTGAAGAGATATAGTTGAAAACTGCCCTAATATGGGAAAGGAAATAGTCAATCATGTCCAGGAAGCACAGAGAGTCCCATACAGGATCCAAGGAGGATGGGAGGGAGATGCAAGAGGGAGGAGATATGAGGATATATTTATATCTATAGCTGATTCACTTTGTTATAAAGCAGAAAGTAACACATCATTGTAAAGCAGTTATACTCCAATAAAGATGTTAAAAAAAACCCACTGTTTTAAAGTCACTTGAAATCATTTTTCTTTCTATTATTATGGCAGCTAAATGATATACATTAGATAAATTTGTTTATTTCAGTTTCTTTTTTATTTTTAGTGATTACTCTTTTTAAAGTTTACTTTTACTTTTAAATCATGCAAATATTAACATGGTTTCATAGTAACAACGTGCTGGTAAATATTTGACAACTGGATCCCTGGGATAAAACAGCTGATTTTGTTCATTTCTATGGTTTAGATATTACCATTCAAGCTACCAAAGTTATGTCATTGAATGCAGAGTTTGGGAGATGTGCAGTCACATATCATTATATAGTATTTCTACCATACAGATAGAATAATCTCCGTAGCATAGATAATAGTAAAATAATTACAGGTTGATGCGTTTTGAGTATTGATTATCTTTATTTTTAATGTAATTTATCTAACGTTAAGTTTATATAATTTAATTTTTATTAATGGCTATTGACTAACTGGCTCACAAAATTCTTGAAAATTTAACAATTGATTCTTGCTAGCTGGTGTGATGTGGCTCCAGCACGTCTCTCTTCCAAAGTCAAAATCACAAACATAGCACATTGAGAAAAGGATTGCCTTCTACCTATCCTTTCCATCTGGTTCCCTCTCTTGCTGTATAGGTAACCATTTATATTAGATTTTTGTCTCTTTCATTGTTTATTTTTGCAAATACAGGCAGATATGATTTTATATTTTCTTACACAGCAGATAGCACACAAATAACACTCTTCCGCTCCATGTTTAGCTTAGCATTGTGATTCCTGCTTAAATGTAACTCCCCTAGGAGAGGTAAAGAGGTGATATGGAAACTATTTCCAACATCACACTTCAGTAAAAATTAGTTTTCTTGAGAGCTGAGAAATGTCTGAGTGGGACCAGAGAGTTCCATTGAGAATATGGGTGAAACCATATGAGAGCTTCATAGACAAACTTCACAATTTTACTCTGGATCAGAGAAGTGAGGGGCCAGGCTTTGGAGCTGCTGAGGTGGCAAGGTTGCCTGAATGAATGCTCAAGTCCTGGCTCAGCTTCCACCATATAAATGCAGCTACTTTCACTGAAGTCATCCTACCTCCCTGTTATAAAACTTCCGGCCATCAGAGGGGGTAATTGGTGTTTTAATGTTTTAGTTGGGTTTTTCAGCTGAGGTAAATAGAATAGGACTATGCTTATCTTTCTTCTGAAAGTCATTTCTATAATATTTATACACTTATACTCTTTGAGACTGAAAACTTTTATTGATATTCTGTTTGTTTCTGATAACTTTCCCCTGGAAAGAAATGACTGAGATCTTGGAATTCACATCATTATTACATGACTGCTTTGAAAGTCATGAGATTTTAAAGAAACCTCTTTATTTCTTACAATGAGGATATCCCATCTTGCCTTTGCCTTAATAGGTAATATAATTAGTGATTATTAGCACTTTATGACACCATAATATTTGCACCATAATGAAGGTCAGAGACATGAAAGGGCTATTGACACGATTTGCTGGCTCTTGTTAACCAGAATGGGCTCTTTAATTCTGTGCAACCTCTAATTATTTATGGATTTTATTACATTTTCCTGTGAATTCTAGGGGAAAATATGTAATAGTGTTTATCACAAGAATACATGTGCTGCTTCCCTGGTGGTGCAGTGGTTGAGAGTCTGCCTGCCAATGCTGGGGACACGGGTTCGGGACACGGGAAGATCCCACATGCCGCGGAGCGGCTGGGCCCGTGAGCCATGGCCGCTGAGCCTGCGCGTCCGGAGCCTGTGCTCCGCAGAGGGAGAGGCCACAACAGTGAGAGGCCCGCGTAACGCAAAAAAAAAAAAAAAAAAAAAAAGAATACATGTGATAGCTGGTAAAAACAGACTGATACAGTGTTTTTAATGACTATTTCCCAGCTTAAGGTTAGTGATCTCATTGGCACACAGAGCCTTTCTGTGAAATCAACATGGAAGAAATGAATGCAAGGTATTGTATTGCAGTGCTGGGCCAGCACTTTCTATCCTATACAGAGAAGTAGCCTCAGAAAAAAGACTATGGCGGATAACTAGGGCAACCTCTTATGTCCTTACATAGTGCTCTGACCTTTCTAATGGGTATGCAAAGTTACCTGAGATTGGCACATAGAAAAGAGTGAGGAGGGAATTTACATGAGCTTACTGAAAGCTGCTTTGCAAACCTGCATTTAAAGAAGCTCAAGACTTTTGACTTGCTGTGATGATTGCTGCTCTCGTCTAATTGGTTGGCCACTAAAATTTTCTCCCTATCCTACTTACCTTGATAAGAAGATCTGAAAGAATGGACCCAAGCCCCAATTTTTCTCCCTGGTGCTACTATTTTCCACAATATGCTTATTCTAGGTTAGTCCAGTGATTCAAATATAACTGATTGTGGCTGTAATCTAGCACCCAAGTACCAAATGCATAGTCTTTGAGCCATGGAATACAACAAAGAGTCACCGGACTCCTTTCAGTTACCTTCTTCTCTAAGATGTATTTCAATCAGACACACCAAGTAAGAGCAGAGACTCTGTATTAGAGACCTAGAGCTTCTGAAGGAAACAACTAAGGATATTAGCTTACAGACATGGAAAGGGGTGTGTCAGGGACTTGGGAGTGAGCGCAATTCACACAAAAGAATTGGCATCACACCATCTGGCCTAAGGCATTAATTCAAGGCCTGTCTTGTCTACTTGTGTATCCTTAGACAAATTACCAGGGGACAATAATCTGTATTACTTGAAGTTCTTGTGACAATCAAAGAAAACATTTGTGGAAGAAAAACTCTTTAAAATATTATAGAGCTAGAAAGACTACCATAAGGAAAGAGTGAATCAGGAAAAATACTCCCAGTGGCTCAGGGATACAATAAGGATGCTTTTCTATCTTGGTCTGGGCTCTGGGGAAAAAGTTTCCCTGGAGAATTTGTCACCATGGGTCTGTCATTACATTAGTTCCAAGAATACCCAAGCTGTGAAATTATCATAAACCAAGGTGGGGGCAGTAATTCCCCTTGGGCAGCTAACGGAAACGAATGCAAAACCCACTTGTTCTGGAAGACGAGGCGCTTGTCCAGATCTCTCAGAATTTCTTCCAGCCATTCACATATTTGAAGATGCTTCTTATGTAACCCATAAATCTTATACTCTCCAGTTTAAATAGTCCTAACTCTGTCAACTACTTTTCATACAATAGTTTCCAGAACTGTCTCCATCCATTTTCTTCTGTGTTCTCTCTAATATATGGGTGTTCCATTTAAAATGTGCCCTCTTCATCCAGTTCAGGCCTAAAGGCAACATGTCTAAGGCAAAGGTCTAACATGTGTGGGATAATATGAGACCATTATAAAAATATAATAATAAGGTACTATAACATCGTATCACCATAGTAATTCATTAATGTAATGTCACTGTCATAAAGCTTACAGTATAATAGCAAATACTACTAAATGTGTTTTATGTGCCGAAAACTATATACTTTACATGCAGTATCCTTTTGAATCCTCATGAAACACTAAGACAGGTTTTATGATTATCCCCATTTCGCAGATAAGGAGAAAACCTAGTAACTAGCCCAAGGTTACTTATCTGGTCACAGAGATAGTAATATGTATATAACCAAAGCCAGGATGCAAACCCAGACCTATCTGGCTTCAATGGACTTGCTTTAAACCACTAATACTCTACCCACCTTAATATGAGTCCTGGGAGGGCATCTGAAAATCCAAATGCCATTTTTAGTAACTGTCACTTTCTTGACTGTGTGGGCAGTGAGCTAAAATTGCTAGGATTTTTATTTCTTTAAAATTTAAATCAGGGCTTCCCTGATGGCGCAGTGGTTGACAGTCCGCCTGCCAATGCAGGGGACACGGGTTCGTGCCCCGGTCCGTGAAGATCCCGCATGCTGCGGAGCAGCTGGGCCCGTGAGCCATGGCTGCTGAGCCTGCACATCCGGAGCCCGTGCTCCGCAACGGGAGAGGCCACAACAGTGAGAGGCCCGCGTACCGCAAAAAAAAAAAAAATTTAAATCACAGTTATTTTTACTGAAGATACATTTTCATAGGATAAGGGGACAAATAAGTAGTAGGAAGACACAGGAAGAAAGGGGGCAGAGGACCAGAAGGCAAAGATAAGGGTAGTTGGGTACACTAGTAATGACTTTTGCTTATTTCCCAAGCTTTTAGTCAACCAGACCTGGCAGGTGACAAGGAGCTCCTGTGGTCACACAGCCAGGAATTCTGCTTGGTCTTAAAGATGTTTTGGAGATTTTTATTTCCATTTCTTTTTTATTTATTTTTAAAAACATCTTTATTGAAGTATAATTGCTTTACAATATTGTGTTAGTTTCTGCTGTATAACAAAGTGAATCAGCTATACATATACATATGTTCCCATATCTCCTCCCTCTTGCATCTCCCTCCCTCCCACCCTCCTTATCCCACCCCTCTAGGTGGTCACAAAGCACCTAGCTGATCTCCCTGTGCTATGCGGCTGCTTCCCACTAGCTATCTATTTCACATTTGGTAGTGTATATATGTCCATGCCACTCTCTCACTTGGTCCCAGCTTACCCTTCCCCCTCCCCATGTCCTCAAGTCCATTCTCTACCTCTGCATGTTTATTCCTGTCCTGCCCCTAGGTTGTTCAGAACCATTTTTTTTTAATTCCACATATATGTGTTAGCATATGGTATTTGTTTTTCTCTTTCTGACTTACTTCACTCTGTATGACAGACTCTACTTCCATCTACCTCACTACAAATAACTCAATTTCATTTCTTTTTATGGCAGAGTAATATTCCATTGTATATATGTGCCACATCTTCTCTATCCATTCATCTGTCGATGGACACTTAGGTTGCTTCCATGTCCTGGCTATTGTAAATAGTGCTGCAGTGAACATTGTGGTACATGACTCTTTTTGAATTATGGTTTTGTAAGGATATATGCCCAGTAGTGAGATTTCTAGGTCGTATGGTAGTTCTACTTTTACTTTTTGAAGGAACCTCCATACTGTTCTCCATAGTGGCTGTATCAATTTACATTCCCACCAACAGTGCAAGAGGGATCCCTCTTCTCCATACCCTCTCCAGCATTTATTGTTTGTAGATTTTTTGATGATGGCCATTCTGACTGGTGTGAGGTGATACCTCATTGTAGTTTTGATTGGCATTTCTCTAATGATTAGTGATGTTGAGCATCCTTTCATGTGTTTGTTGGCAATCTGTGTATCTTCTTTGGAGAAATGTCCATTTAGGTTTTCTGCCCATTTTTTGGATTAGGTTTTTTTTTTTATATTGAGCTGCATGAGCTGCTTGTAAATTTTGGAGATTAATCCTTTGTCAGTTGCTTCATTTGAAAATATTTTCTTCCATTCTGAGGGTTCTTTTCTTCTTGTTTATGTTTTCCTTTGTTGTGCGAAAGCTTTTAAGTTTCCTTAAGTCCCGTTTGTATATTTTTGTTTTTATTTCTATTTCTCTAGGAGGTGGGTCAAAAAGGATCTTGCTGTGATTTACATCATAGAGTGTTCAGCCTATGTTTTCCTCTAAGAGTTTTATAGTGTCTGGCTTTACATTTAGGTCTTTAAGACATCTGGAGTTTATTTTTGTGTATGGTGTTAGGGAGTGTTATAATTTAATTCTTTTACATGTAGCTGTCCAGTTTTCCCAGCACCACTTATTAAAGTGGCTATCTTTTCTCCATTGTATATTCTTGCCTTCTTTATCAAAAATAAGGTGACTATATGTGTGTGGGTTTATCTCTGGGCTTTCTATCCTGTTCCATTGATCTGCATTTCTGTTGTTGTGCCAGTACCATACTGTCTTCATTACTGTAGCTTTGTAGTACAGTCTGAAGTCTGAGAGCCTGATTCCTCCAGCTCCGTTTTTCTTTCTCAAGATTGCTTTGGCTATTCAGGGTCTTTTGTGTTTCCATACAAATTGTGAAATTTTTTGTTCTATTTCTGTGAAAAATGCCATTGGTAGTTTGATAGTGATTGCACTGAATCTGTAGATTGCTTTGGGTAATATAGTCATTTTCACAATGTTGATTCTTCCAATCCAAGAAACATGGTATATCTCTCCATCTGTTTGTATCACCTTTAATTTCTTTCATCACTGTCTTATAGTTTTCTGCATACAGGTCTTTTCTCTCCTTAGGTAAGTTTATTCCTAGGTATTTTATTGTTTTTGCTGCAATGGTAAATGGGAGTATTTCCTTAATTTCTCTTTCAGATTTTTCATCATTAGTGTATAGGTATGCAGGAGATTTCTGTGGATTAATTTTGTATCCTGCTACTTTACTAAATTCATTGATTAGCTCTAGTAGTTTTCTGGTAGCCTCTTTAGGATTCTCTATGTATAGTATCATGTCAGCTGCAAAAGTGACAGTTTTACTGCTTCTTTTCTGATTTGGATTCCTTTTATTTCTTTTTCTTCTCTGATTTCTGTGGCTAAAACTTCCAAAACTATGTTGAGTAATAGTGCTGAGACTGGGCAACCTTGTCTTGTTCCTGATCTTGCTGGAAATGGTTTCAGTTTTTCACCATTGAGAATGATGTTCGCTGTGGGTTTGTCATATATGGTCTTTATTATGTTGAGGTAAGTTCCCTCTATGCCTACTTTCTGGAGGGTTTTTATCATAAATGGGTGTTGAATTTTGTCGAAAGCTTTCTCTGCATCTATTGAGATGATCATATGGTTTTTCTCCTTCAATTTGTTAATATGGTGTATCACATTGATTGATTTGCATATATTGAAGAATCCTTGCATTACTGGGATAAACCCCACTTCATCATGGTGTGTGATCCTTTTACTGTGCTGTTGGATTCCGTTTGCTAGTATTTTGTTGAGGATTTTTGCATCTATATTCATGAGTGATATGGGCCTGTAGTTTTCTTTTTTTTAGTTTTACTGGTATCAGGGTGATAGTGGCCTCATAGAATGTGTTGGGGAGTGTTCCTTCCTCTGCTATACTTTGGAAGAGTTTGAGAAGGACACGTGTTAGCTCTTCTCTAAATGTTTGATAGAATTCGCCTGTGAAGGCATCTGTTCCTGGCGTTTTGTTTGTTGGAAGATTTTTAATCACATTCTCAATTTCATTGCTTGTGATTGGTCTGTTTATATTTTCTGTTTATTCCTGGTTCAGTCTCGGAAGGTTGTGCTTTTCTAAGAATGTGTCAGTTTCTTCCAGGTTGTCCATTTTATTGGCATATAGTTGCTTGTAGTTATCTCTCGTGATCCTTTGTATTTCTGCAGTGTCAGTTGTTACTTCTCCTTTTTAAATTCTAATTCTATTGATTTGAGTCTTCTCCCTTTTTTTCTTGATGAGTCTGACTAATGGTTTATCAATTTTGTTTATCTTCTCATTGAACCAGCTTTTAGTTTTATTGAAATTTGTTATCATTTCTTTCATTTCTTTTTCATTAATTTCTGATCTGATCTTTATGATTTCTTTCCTTCTGCTAACTTTGGGGTTTTTTTGTTCTTCTTTCTCTAATTGCTTTAGGTGTAAGGTTAGGTTGCTTATTTGAGATGTTTCTTGTTTCTTGAGGTAGGATTGTATTGCTATAAACTTCCCTCTTAGAACTGCTTTTGCTGCATCCCATAGGTTTTGGATCATCATGCTTTCATTGTCATCTGTCCCTAGATATTTTTTGATTTACTCTTTGATTTCTTTGGTGATCTCTTGGTTATTAAATAGTGTATTGTTTACTTTCCATGTATTTGTATTTTTTTACAGATTTTTTTCCTGTAACTGATATCTAGTCTCATAGCATTGTGGTCGGAATAGATACTTGATACGATTTTAATTTTCTTAAATTTACCGAGGCTTGATTTGTGACCCAAGATATGATCTATCCTGGAGAATGTCCCATGAGCACTTGAGAACAAAGTGTATTCTATTGTTTTTGGATGGAATGTTGTATAAATATCAATTAAGTCCATCTTGTCTAATGTGTCATTTAAAGCTTGTGTTTCCTTATTTATTTTTATTTTGGATGATCTGTCCATTGGTGAAAGTGGGGTGTTAAAGTCCCCTACTATGAGTGTGTTACTGTTGATTTCCCCTTGTATAGCTGTTAGCATTTGCCTTATGTATTGAGGTGCTCCTATGTTGGGTGCATAAATATTTACAATTGTCATATCTTCTTCTTGGAGTGATCCCTTGATCATTATGTAGTGTCCTTCTTTGTCTCTTGTAATAGTCTTTATTTTAAAGTCTATTTTGTCTGATGTGAGAATTGCTACTCCAGCTTTCTTTAGATTTCCATTTGCATGGAATATCTTTTTCCATCCCTCACTTTCAGTCTGTATGTGTCCCTTGGTCTGAAGTGGGTCTCTTGTAGACAGCATATATATGGGTCTTGTTTTTGTATCCATTCAGCCAGTCTATGTCTTTTGGTGGGAGCATTTAATCCATTTACATTTAAGGTAACTATCGATATGTATGTTCCTCTTCCGATTTTCTTAATTGTTTTGGGTGTGTTATTGTAGGTCTTCTGCTTCTCTTGCGTTTCCTGCCTAGAGAAGCTCCTTTAGCATTTGTTGTAAAGCTGATTTGGTGGTGCTGAATTCTCTTAGCTTTTGCTTGTCTGTAAAGGTTTTAACTTCTCCATTGAATCTGAATGAGGTCCTTGCTGGGTGGAGTAATCTTGGTTGTAGGTTCTTCTCTTTCTTCACTTTAAATATGTCCTGCCACTCCCTTCTGGCTTGCAGAATTTCTGCTGAAAGATCAGCTGTTAACCTTATGGGGATTGCCTTGTATGTTATTTGTTGTTTTTTTCCTTACTGCTTTTAATAGTTTTCTTTGTATTTAATTTTTGATAGTTTGATTAATATGTGTCTTGGCGGGTTTTTCCTTGGATTTATCCTGTATGGGACTCTCTGTGCTTCCTGGACTTGATTGACTATTTCCTTTCCTGTATTAGGGAAGTTTTCAACTGTAATCTCTTCAAATATTTTCTCAGTCCCTTTCTTTCGCTCTTCTTCTTCTGGGACCCCTATAAATCGAATGTTGGTGCATTTAATGTTGTCCCAGAAGTCTCTGAGACTGTCCTGCATTCTTTTCATTGTTTTTTCTTTATTCTGCTCTGCAGTAGTTATTTCCACTATTTTATCTTCCAGGTCACTTATCCGTTCTACTGCCTCAGTTTTTCTGCTATTGATTCCTTCTAGAGAATTTTTAATTTCATTTATTGTGTTGTTCATCATTGTTATTTTTTTCCACACACACACTGTATTTTATTTTTACAAGAGATAAATAAACTGACACCAAGCATTGTAAATGGATGACCACAACAAAAGCAACAATGATTGCAATTACCAAACACGAAACACACTCATACTTTGTCATAATATTGACATTCAGTCCCGTAATCCTCCACTGTAACAGCTCCTTTACTTTGCAGTGAAAATTGATTTTTATATTTTTTGCCTCTGAGTCCTTGTGGGATTTTTTTTTATTCAAACAGGAAGTCACAAAAATTATAATATCCTCGTCAGTTCACTCAGTGCCATGTAATTAGTTTTTTTCATCTTGATCTTTTGTTAACACTTTTATGAATTCATCAGTTTTCCATTAGAGTTCTGAAAATGCTTATTCATTCAGTTCAGCAGTATAGTCAGTTACCAGAAACCTGTACTTGTCACAGTCTTTTCCATGAATTCCTTGAAGATGAAACCCTTTTATAGGAACATATTTGCAAAAGCATCAGAGTACAACCAGAACTGTAAATGACTAAAGACTTAAAAATGACCATGGTTAAAGATTTGAGGAAAGTTCATAATAATGCAATTGACAAGGAAATTTAGTTATTTCTGAGATATACATTTTAAAGTAATAACTAGAATTATGACTTATAACATCATACCAGAACATATAAGATTTTTAGAAATTTCATGTAATGTCTGAAACATTTATATTAACATATTTCCACACAAATAACCCAAAGAAAGTTTAGTATTAGTTGTTTTCTTTGTTTGTTTGTTTTTTTATACTGCAGGTTCTTATTAGTCATCACTTTTATACACATCAGTGTATACATGTCAATCCCAATTGCCCAATTCAGCACACTGCCATCTCCAACCCACCGCGGCTGTCCCCGCTTGGTGTCCATACATTTGTTCTCTACTTCTGTGTCTCTACTTCTGCCCTGCAAATCGCTTCATCTCTACCATTTTTCTAGGTTCCACATACATGTGTTAATATATGATATTTGTTTTTATCTTTCTGACTTACTTCACTCTGTATGACAGTCTCTAGATCCATCCACGTCCCAACAAATGACTAAATTTTGTTCCTTTTTATGGCTGAGTAATATTCCATTGTATATATGTACCACAACTTCTTTATCCGGTCGTCTGTCAGTGGGCATTTAGGTTGCTTCCATGACCTGGCTATTGTAAATAGTGCTGCAATGAACATTGGGGTGCATGTATCTTTTGGAATTATGGTTTTCTCTGAGTATATGCCCAGTAGTGGGATTGCTGGATTGTATGGTAATTCTATTTTTAGTTTTTTAAGGAACCTCCATACTGTTCTCCATAGTGGCTGTATCTATTTACATTCCCACCAACAGTGCAAGAGGGTTCCTTTTTCTCCGCACCCTCTCTAGCATTTGTTGTTTGTAGATTTTCTGATGATGCCCATTCTAACTGGTGTAAGGTGATACCTCATTGCAGTTTTGATTTGCATTTCTCTAATAATTAGTGATGTTGAGCAGCTTTTCATGTGCTTCTTGGCCATCTGTATGTCTTCTTTGGAGAAATGTCTATTTAGGTCTTCTGCTCATTTATGGATTGGGTTGTTTGTTTCTTTAATATTGAGCTGCATGAGCTGTTTATATACTTTGGAGATTAATCCTTTCTCCGTTGATTCGTTTGCAAATATTCTCTCCCATTCTGAGGGTCGTCTTCTCGTCTTGGTTATGGTTTCCTTTGCTGTGCAAAAGCTTTGAACTTTCATGAGGTCCCATTTGTTTATTTTTGTCTTTATTCCGATTACTCTAGGAGGTGGATCAACAAAGATCTTGCTGTGATTAAAGTCAAAGAGTGTTCTTCCTATGTTTTCCTCTAAGAGTTTTATAGTGTCCAGTCTTACATTTAGGTCTCGAATCCACTTTGAGTTTATTTTTGTGTATGGTGTTAGGGAGTGTTCTGATTTCATTCTTTGACATGTAGCTCTCCAGTTTTCCCAGCACCACTTATTGAAGAGACTGTCTTTTCTCCATTGTATATCTTTGCCTCCCTTGTCATAGATTAGTTGACCATAGGTGCGTGGGTTTATCTCTGGGCTTTCTCTCTTGTTCCATTGATCTATGTTTCTGTTTTTGTGCCAGTACCATATTGTCTTGATTACTTTAACTTTGCAGTATAGTCTGAAATCAGGGCGTCTGATTCCTCCAGCTCCATTTTTTTCCCTCAAGACTGCTTTGGCTATTCGGGGTCTTTCGTGTCTCCATACAAATTTTAAGATTTTTTGTTCTAGTTCTGTAAAAAATGCCATTGGTAATTTGATAGGGATTGCATTGAATCTGTAGATTGCTTTGGGTAATAGAGTCATTTTCGCAATATTGATTCTTCCAGTCCAAGAACATGGTATATCTCTCCATCTGTTGGTATCATGGTTAATTTCCTATTTTTGTTGCAATGGTAAATGGGAGTGTTTCCATAATTTCTCTTTCAGATTTTTCATCATTAGTGTATAGGAATGCAAGAGATTTCTGTGGATTAATTTTGTATCCTTCTACTTTACCAAATTCATTGAATAGCTCTTGTAGTTTTCTGGTGGCATCTTTAGGAATCTCTATCTATAGTATCCTGTCATCTGCAAACAGTGACAGTTTTAATTCTTTTTTTCCAATTTGTATTCCTTTTAGTTCTTTTTATTGCCATGGCTAGGACTTCCAAACTATGTTGAATAATAGTGGTGAGAGTGGACATCCTTGTCTCGTTCCTGATCTTAGAGAAAATGCTTTCAGTTTTTCACCATTGAGAATGATGTTGACTGTGGGTTTGTCATATATGGCCTTTATTATGTTGAGGTAGGTTCCCTCTGTGCCCACCTTCTGGAGAGTTTTTATCATAAATGTGTGTTGAATTTTGTCAAAAGCTTTTTCTGCATCTATTGAGATGATCATATGGTTTTTCTTCTTCAGTTTGTTAATATGGTGTATCACACTGATTGATTTGCATATATTGAAGAATCCTTGCATGCCTGGGATAAATCCCACTTGATCATGGTCTATGATCCTTTTAATGTGTTGTTGGATTCTGTTTGCTAGTATTTTGTTGAGAATATTTGCATCTATATTCATCAGTGATATTGGGGTCTGTAATTTTCTTTTTTTGTAGTATCTTTTTCTGGTTTTGGTATCAGGGTGATGGTGGCCTCAGAATGAGTTTGGGAGTGTTCCTTCCTCTGCAATTTTTTGGAAGAGTTTGAGAAGGATGGGTGTTAGCTCTTCTCTAAATGTTTAATAGAATTCACCTGTGAAGCCATCTGGTCCTGGACTTTTTTGGAAGATTTTTAATCACAGTTTCAATTTCATTACTTGTGATTGGTCTGTTCATATTTTCTATTTCTTCCTGGTTCAGTCTTGGAAAGTTATACCTTTCTAAGAATTTGTCCATTTCTTCCAGGTTGTCCATTTTATTGGCATAGTGTTGCTTGTAGTAGTATCTTAGGATGCTTTGTATTCCTGCAGTGTCTGTTGTAACTTCTCCTTTTTCATTTCTAATTTTATTGATGTGAGTCCTCTCCCTCTTTTTCTTGATGAGTCTGGCTAATGGTTTATCAATTTCATTTATCTTCTCAAAGAACCAGCTTTTAGTTTTATTGATCTTTGCTAGTGTTTTCTTTGTTTCTATTTTATTTATTTCTGCTCTGATCTTTATGATTTCTTTCCTTCTCCTAAGTTTGAGTATTGTTTGTTCTTCTTTCTCTAGTTCCTTTAGGTGTAAGGTTAAATTGTTTACTTGGGATTTTTCTTGTTTCTTGAGTTAGGCTTTATATGTATAAACTTCCCTCTTAGAACTGCTTTTGCTGCATCCAATAGGTTTTGGATTGTTGTGTTTTCATTGTCATTTGTCTCTAGGTATTTTTTGATTTCCCCTTTGATTTCTTCAGTGTTCTCTTGGTTACTTAGTAACGTATTGTTTAGCGTCCATGTGTTTGTGTTTTTCATGTTTTTTTCCCTGTAATTCATTTCTAATCTCATAGCATTGTGGTCAGAAAAGATGCTTGATATGATTTCAATTTTCTTAAATTTACTGAGGCTTGATTTGTTACCCAAGATGTGATCTATCCTGGAGAATGTTCCATGCGCACTTGAGAAGAAAGTGTAATCTGCTGTTTTTGGATGGAATGTCCTATAAATATCAATTAAATCTATCTGGTCTATTGTGTCATTTAAAGCTTCTGTTTCCTTATTAATTTTCATTTTGGATGATCTGTGCATTGGTGTAAGTGAGGTGTTAAAGTCCCCTACTATGATTGTGTTACTGTCGATTTCCTCTTTTACAGCTGTTAGCAGTTGCCTTATATATTGAGGTGCTCCTATGTTGGGTGCATATATATTTATACTTGTTATATATTCTTCTTGGATTGATCCCTTGATCATTATGTAGTGTCCTTCCTTGTCTCTTTTAACAGTGTTTATTTTAAAGTCTATTTTATCTGATATGAATATTGCTACTCCAGCTTTCTTTTGATTTCCATTTGCATGGAATATCTTTTTCCATCCCCTCACTTTCAGTCTGTATGTGTCCCTAGATCTGAAGTGGGTCTCTTGTAGACAGTATATATATGGGTCTTGTTTTTGTAACCATTCAGCTAGCCTGTGTCTTTTGGTTGGAGCATTTAATCCATTCACATTTAAGGTAATTATTGATATGTATGTTCCTATGACCATTTTCTTAATTGTTTTGGGTTTGTTTTTGTAGGTCCTTTTCTTCTCTTGTGTTTCCCACTTAGAGAATTTCCTTTAGCATTTGTTTTGGTGCTGGTTTGGTGGTGCTGGATTCTCTTAGCTTTTGCTTGTCTGTAAAGCTTTTGATTTCTCCATCGAATCTGAAGGAGATCCTTGCCGGGTAGGGTAATCTTGGTTGTAGGTTGTTCCCTTTCATCACTTTAAGTATATCAGAGGACTTGGGTGGCTATTTCCTTGCCCGTGTTAGGGAAGTTTTCGACTATAATCTCTTCAAATATTTTCTCTGGTCCTTTCTCTCTCTCTTCTCCTTCTGGGACCCCTATAATGCGAATGTTGTTGCATTTAATATTTTCCCAGAGATCTCTCAGGCTGTCTTCATTTCTTTTCATTCTTTTTTCTTTAGTCTGCTCTGCAGCAGTGAATTCCACCATTCTGTCTTCCAGGTCACTTATCCGTTCTTCTGCCTCAGTTATTCTGCTACTGATTCCTTCTAGTGTAGTTTTCATTTCAGTTATTGTATTATTCATCTTTGTTTGTTTGTTCTTTACTTCTTCTAGGTTTATGTTAAACATTTCTTGCATCTTCTCGATCTTTGCCTCCATTCTTTCTCCGAGGTCCTGGATCATCTTCACTATCGTTATTCTGAATTCTTTTTCTGGAAGGTTGCCTATCTCCACTTCATTTAGTTGTTTTTCTGGGTTTTATCTTGTTCCTTCATCTGGTATATAGCCCTCTGCCTTTTCATCTTGTCTATCTTTCTGTGAATGTGGTTTTTGTTCCACAGGGTGCAGGATTGTAGTTCTTCCTACTTCTCCATCACTGTTTGCTCTTTAGTTCTTCTAGGTCCTTGGTAAACGTTTCTTGTATTTTTTCCATTCTATTTCCAAGATTTTGGATCATCTTTACTATCATTACTCTGAATTCTTTTTCAGGTAGACTGCCTATTTCCTCTTCATTTGTTTGGTCTGGTGGGTTTTTACCTTGCTCCTTCATCTGCTGTGTGTTTCTCTGTCTTCTCATTTTGCTTAACTTATTGTGTTTGGGGTCTCCTTTTTGCAGGCTGTAGGTTTGTATTTCCCATTGTTTTTGGTGTCTGACCCCAGTGGGTAAGTTTGGTTCAGTGAGTTGTGTAGGCTTCCTGGTGGAGGGGACTGGTGCCTGTGTTCTGGTGGATGAGGCTGGATCTTGTCTTTCTTGTGGGCAGGACCACATCCCGTGGTGTGTTTTGGGGTGTCTGTGACCTTATTATGATTTTAGGCCACCTCTCTGCTATGGGTGGTGTTGTTTTCCTGTCTTGCTAGTTGTTTGGAATAGCATGTCCTGCACTGTAGCTTGCTGGTCATTGAGTGGAGCTGGGTCTTAGCACTGAGATGGAGATCTCTGGGAGAGCTTTTGCCGTTTGATATTATGTGGAGCCAGGAGGTCTCTGGTGGACCAATGTCCTGACCTCGGCTCTCCCACCTCAGAAGCATAGTCCTGACACCCGGCCAGAGTACCAAGACCCTGTCAGCCACATGGCTCAGATGAAAAGGGAGAAAAAAAAGAAAGAAATATAATAAAATAAAGTTATTAAAATAAAAAATTATTAAAAATAAAAAAATTTTAAGTAATAAAAAAAGAAAGAAGAGAGCAACCAAACCAAAAAACAAGGGGCTTCCCTGGTGGCGCAGTGGTTGAGAGTCCGCCTGCCGATGCAGGGGACACGGGTTCGTGCCCCGGTCCGGGAAGATCCCACATGCCGCGGAGCGGCTGGGCCCGTGAGCCATGGCCGCTGAGCCTGCGCGTCCGGAGCCTGTGCTCCGCAACGGGAGAGGCCACAACAGTGAGAGGCCCGCGTACAGCAAAAAAA
The DNA here is from genome assembly GCF_949752795.1 of Hyperoodon ampullatus. Lineage (NCBI taxonomy): Eukaryota > Metazoa > Chordata > Mammalia > Artiodactyla > Ziphiidae > Hyperoodon > Hyperoodon ampullatus. Next base: position 83,768,778 of record NC_136921.1, on the reverse strand, counting down.
AAAAAAACCAAAAAACAAATCCACCAATGATAACAAGTGCTAAAAACTATATTTTAAAAAAAATGGACAGACAGAACACTAAGACAAATGTTAAAAGCAAAGGTATACGTACAAAATCACACAAAGAAGCATACACATAAATACTCACAATATGAGAAAAAGGAAAAATATCTATATATCGTTCCTCCCAAAGTCCATCTCCTCAATTTGGCATGATTCATTGTCTATTCAGATATTCCACAGATGCAGGGAACATCAAGTTGATTGTGGAGATTTAATCCGCTGCTCCTGAGGCTGCGGGGAGAGATTTCCCTTTCTCTTCTTTGTTCGCACAGCTCCCGGGGTTCAGCTTTGGACTTGGCCCCACCTCTGCATGTAGGTCGCCTGAGGGCATCTGTTCTTAGCTCAGACAGGGCGGAGTTAAAGGAGCAGGTGATTCGGGGGCTCTGGCTCACTCAGGCCGGGGGGAGGGAGGGGTACAGATGCGGGGCGAGCCTGCGGCGGCAGAGGCTGGCGTGACATTGCACCAGGCTGAGGCGTGCCGTGTGTTCTCCCGGGGAAGTTGTCCTTGGATCCCGGGACCCTGGCGTGGCGGGCTGTACAGGCTCCCGGGGCGGGGAGGTGTGGATAGTGACCTGTGCTTGAACACAGGCTTCTTTGTGGCGGCAGCAGCAGCCTTAGCGTCCCATGGCCGTCTCTGGGGTCTGCGCTGATAGCCGCGGCTCACACCCGTCTCTGGACCTCCTTTAAGCAGCGCTCTTAATCCCCTCTCCTCCCGCACCAGGAAACAAAGAGGGAAGAAAAAGTCTCTTGCCTCTTCGGCACGTCCAGACTTTTCCTGGACTCCCTCCCAGCTAGCTGTAGTGCACTAGCCCCTTCAGGCCGTGTTCACGCTGCCAACCCCCGTCCTGTCTCTGGGATCTGACCTCTGAAGCCCGAGCCTCAGCTCCCAGCCCCTCCCGCCCTGGCGGGTGAGCAGACAAGCCTCTCGGGCTGGTGAGTGCCGCTGGGCACCAATCCTCTGTGCAGGAATCTCTCCGCTGTGCCCTCCGCACCCCTGTTGCTGCGCTCTCCTCCGCGGCTCCGAAGCTTCCCCCCTCCACCACCCGCAGTCTCTGCCCACGAAGGGGCTTCTAGGGTGTGGAAACCTTTCCTCCTTCACAGCTCCCTCCCACTGGTGCAGGTCCCATCCCTATTCTTTTGTCTCTGTTTGTTCCTTTTTCTTTTGCCCTACCCAGGTATGTGGGGAGTTTCTTGTGTTTTGGGAGGTCTGAGGTCTTCTGCCCGCGTTCAGTAGGTGTTCTGTAGGAGTTGTTCCAAATGTAGATGTATTTCTCATGTATTTGTGGGGAGGAAGGCGATCTGCACATCTCACTCCTCCGCCATCTTGAAGGTCTCCCCTTCCTACATTTCTTGAAGATAGTAGTATTACTGCTTTACTGAAAGCCAACAGGTGCTATATTGAAGTTGGCTCATTGGAATCACCTTTGCTTTTCACAGAGCAAGGTCTCTGCAGTACACAACATTTACATTTGTGAAGCATGCCTCCTGCTGGATTAGTGGAATATTACATTGCATGTTTTCATGCTCTCCAAAATTGGATCTAATTTGTAAAGATGCCTTAACTGCTGTTCAGTTTTGGTGGGTGTGGGAAGGGAATAAATATAGAGATGATTTCTTTGAGCTTCTCAGATTATTTGTATAAACGTTTGCATGCGGTTTATGGGTTTTCAAATCATATTTGTCCCCAGAGCTCAAAATAAATGGTTTAAGGACCCAAAGAGATAATAACAACAACAATAATGGTAAACATTATATTCAATGTTTTCTGTGTGCCAGGAATGTGCAAAAATAGTCTGTGAACCCTTCCCCTTGCAACACTCACCAACACTCTAAAAGACAAGTTTGGTACATTATCACCCACACCCCCAGTTTACAGAAAGACTTAAAGAAGTTGAGAGCTCTTTCACCCCTACTGTCACCCACCCAGCCAGAGGTTGGGAGCCCCTAAAGTTTTTCTTGAACCACTTCACCCCATTAACTGGCCACAGAAATAATCAGAAATAGTCAACTGAGCTGGGTTACCCAGATTCTTTCTCCTGGTAATTTGGATTTGGATTCAAATAGAACCTCCAGTCTGGCTGGTTACCTAAATGGAGGTCATATAAACTCAGGGGCCCCCAGTGGAGGAGCCTTGTGCATGGAGAAACAGAAAAAGGATGATCAGGAGAGAGGAAAATAATAAAACAAAGCACAGAGAAAGGCAAAGAGCATAGTTTTTCGTTCTTGGTCCCAATCCCTCATAAATTTCCTCTGCTGGTTTCATTGACTTGGCTTATTGAAATATTTCTTTTTTTCTATTAAAAAAGTGTATAAAACCAAATCACGTGAGCAATAATATGTAAAAGTGAACCAAATCTAGTGTTATAATGAAATAAAATCTGAAGTTAATATGGTACATTGAATGATGTGCATAATTTTTATTGTATTCCATGGCAATTAGACTAAAATAGGGAGCAATTAATGAAAATGACTGTAATTATTGTCATGTCAACAAAGCCAAACCAAGTGATTCCAGAGTCAGCTGTAGGGAAGACAATTTACAGCAGGAAGTTGTTCTGCAGTACCTATGAAAGGACCCTGGATTGAAAAACCAGGAGGTTAAGTCCTTCCCTTGTATCCACTTCTCTAGCAATGATAGTCCAGGTGGACCAAGAGGTCCCAAGTGACAAGTGTGTGAGCCCCTTGGAGCTCCTCACCCCTGTGTTGCAGGACGGGGGACTGCTTCTAGGGCCCCAGAGCGGGCTCTTGTCTAACATTCAGAAATGAATTGTCCGAGGAGACACACGTGCTGACAAAGCAAGAGACTATTGGGAAGGGGCACCCGGGCGGAGAGCAGCAGGGTAAGTGAACCCAGGAGAACTGCTCTGCCACATGGCTCGCAGTCTCAGGTTCATGGTAATTCTGTTAATTTCTGGGTTTTCTCTGGCCAATTGCTCTGACTCAGGGTCCTTCCTGGTGGTGCGTGCATCCCTCAGCCAAGATGGATTCCAACAAGAAGGATTCTGGGAGGTTGGTAGGGCATGTGGACTGGCATCTCCTCTCTACTTTTCACCTTTCCTGAATTTTTCTGGTTGGTGGTAGCTTGTTAGTTACATGTTCCTTACCAGGACTTCCTATTGTAAGATAACTCATGCAAGTGGCTACTATCTTGACTGGCCAGGGCAGGCGGTTTCAGTCACTGTTTCCCCTAACACCTGCACTGCCCCTTCCCCACTGCATCTCCAAGGAGAAGAATGCTGAGATTGATGGGTTGTGTTGGAAGGGCTGCGTCTGTTTGGGAGGCTCTCCTTTCCTCAACATTGGATTGGTGAGATACAGAGCATGGAGAATTTGAAGCTGCTCTTAGGAAGAGGCTGCCAGCCTGCTTCCCATGGTGCACGGTCCTTTGGTCTATGTCTACCATTAACTACCACAAGGCATCATCAATGTGGTCCAGTCTAGCTCACCTGGGGTCTGTACTGAGAGTGGAGGTGAAATCCTCATGGAAATAAAAAGTGTGAAATCATCTGACTTTGCTCTCTGTGCAGATAGCTGTCTTCCTCAGTGGCTGGGGAAGGTTGAGGAAGAATTAGATTCTGGTTGTTGAGTTTGCTGGGTCCCAACCAAACGCCATCCTCTCAATCTCTTTTCCATTGATGTAAGACCAACAAGGAACACTCAGAACGGTTACCATAAGCCAGAATGTTAGAGTCCTGGGACTGGTTTGGCTTAAAGTAGCCATTATTTACAGGGATAAAAATTCAATGATTCAGAAATATTCCATTTTCCTCCCTCCACACATGGCTAAACCAATACCCTAGTCTGGACTTTGACCAATTAGAGGTGCATTTGTGCTAATGAACAAATGCATCTTGAATATTTTAGATACATTACTTCCTGAAAATGTTTTTGTCATATAATTAGCCATGATTCTGACATGGGAGCAATGAGAATTACAGAAAGGACCAAGAAAGTTTTTCCTGGGATTCATTCAATATACATTATTGAGTAAATGCAAGGTGGCAGGCATGGTGTAAGGCACTAGAGAAAACATTACAAAATAATGTCTGTACTCTTCAGGAGCTTAATGGGTCAGGTACTCATCACTAACTAGTGTGATGACTTAGGGGAGCATTAAAAAAAAGGCTATTCCTATCTTGGAATATTTTAATAACCTTGGAACATTTTATACAGATAATGTTGGGTTAAAATAAAGATTAAGAGGAGTCTAGGAAGAAAAGGATGGGGGTGGGAGTGGGAAGACAATTATAGGATAGGGGAGGGTGTGATCTCGGGGCTGGAGATGAATGCGTCCATATACATCTGAGGGCTGTTTTTAAATACTGTCTGTCTGAAGCCTCCCTCCACCCACATCCTCCACTTTCCACCCTCCAACTCACCCCTCTTCCTGAGTCACCCAGATGGCCATTTCTCACTAGGAAAGGAGAAAAAGGAAAGGGTACAATTTATCTAAAAGCTACCGGGATACATTCGTGCATTTCGTCTGCACACCCCACCATGCGAAGGGTGGGAGTTCTGTGTAAAGACGGGGAAACCGAGGTGCAGAGAGGTTGTGTGACTTCTCCACATTACACAGTTTGGAAAAGGCAGTGCCAAAATGCAAGCTCACATTTTAAAATTATAACTCAGACATATGTGTGCTTTTTAAAAAGTAAAAAAATAATAGAGAAGTATGAAACATAAAAAATAAATGTCTTCCCTTCACATTCCAAACTGTTTGGGGTATATCCTTATAGACATTTTTCCCTGTACATGCAAATGTGTATTTACACACATGACATATAACTGTATATGTGAACATCTATAATTTTTACATAAAAGGATGTTCTAACTATATCGTTCTGTAACTCACTTCCTTCACCTAACATTACATCATATATATCCTTCCTTACCAGAATCTATACATTTATTTCATTTTTACCTCTAATATGTATATTCAATTTGATGACTATATTACATCTTATTTAGACCTTTCCTTATTGATAAGGCTGGCCCTGTTTTGTTTCATTTTGAAATTCAATATTAGTGTTTTCTAATTAAAGTATTTTCTACATGTGAGTTTTCAAATTTAAACCATGAAGAATTCTGAGATGGAAATTGAAGGCTCTCTTCTCTCACCCTCCATTCCAGTTCCCACTCCCTAGAGTTTTGTTGTCATTTTTGTTACTTTTGTTTTTGTTCTTCGGGGTATGTCACCTTAAAACTGAATTAAATACAGATACTTGCAGTTCTTGATTTCTCTGTGTTAGAACAAACTGTTGTCCTGCCTCAGTGATAGCTGGGAAGTTTAACATACTTTTGCTATCTCAGCCTCCCTCTTTTAATGGTTAGCTATATTACGATTATTACAATTTTTAAGTTATTTAGGTTAATTACAGTTATACTTTTCTCTAATTAGGTCTTCTGTGTTTGTTAGAGGTTTCAAAAAATGTAAAGCCCCATCTCAATGCAGATATTTCCTTATTATGTAAATATTACACACTGAAGTGCCAAGTAGTATGCTAGGACCCATAGAGAAGTAGGTACTGTCCTCTGTGACCTAACCATGCTGACAGCTCTAAAGAGAAGCGCTGAGGTCCCCTGGATTCTCTTTTTATTTCTTTTCCATTTCCTTCTAGGCTGTACTGGGCTTCCGCTTTTCTTTGTAGATCATATCCAAGCTAATGGATCCAAGCCAAAGGGCTCCATATTCTCCAAAGCCTATAAGAGGCATGAGGGACTGGGGGCTGAGGGAAAGTAGAACTTCCATTATGTCCCCACTGAGGGGACATGGAAGTCCTCAGAGGGCCCCTGAACTGCCAGTGACCACAGGTTGTATCCAAGAGGCTGCCAAAGGCAGAGATGGGCTAAACCATCAACTTCACCTCTGAAGTTGAGAATGTAACATCTGTAAGTGCCAAAAAGGACCAGACTCTATGCCAGGGTTCTGGTTCTAGACGCAAAACAGGAATTTTCACTAGAACCTGCATGTATTGATCTGAGGCCTCCTTATTCCCAAGCCCCAAGGTTACCTGTTCCCCAGCCCCAAACACCCAGATACCATTTTGATGAGGAGCAGCAGAAGGGAGAAGAAATACAATCTAAAAAGAATGTTTGAACCAGAAGAGACTAATATACTGAGATTTGTCTAGTTTAGTTATTTCTACCCCCATATCCAATGGGAAAGAGACCTAGAAGGAACATTAGTACAGGAGACAGACACAGACCAACCAGCTTGTTCACTAAACCCATTTCCCTTCCTCATGGACTACATTGCCCAGCCTTCTATGCAGTGAGGTGCAACCATGCAAATGAGTTTTGGCCCCCAAAATGTGGATGTAAGTGATATATCCCATTTCCAGATCTGGTACATAAAGATCTCCTCTGCATTATTCTTCAGGCTCTTTTTCTTTTCACAGTGATCTTGGAAACCCCATATTGAAAATGGTGGAGCTTCATATGAAAGATCTCTGGGTCATCAGAGAGTTAAGGCAACTGCCTGTCAACCAGAAACACCTTTTCTGAAAAACACCTTGAGGTTGTTTTTCAGTTACTATCACTGTGTAACAAAGCACTTCAAGACTTAGTGGATTAAGTCTTTATTATAATCTCTATCATTGTAATCGACACTTTATTATAATCTCTATCAGTTTTGTGGATTGACTGGGCTCAGTTGGGTGGTTCTCAATTGGGGGTCTCATTTGGCTGAAGTCTGATGGAAGCATCTTTCTTTTCATTCATAATTCATTCACTGCCTAGCTCCTAGGAAATATGTTAAGAATTCAACTTCCCAGGCCCTGTTTCTGGGGACTCTGGAAATTTGCAGTTTTTTTAAAGAAGATGTTGGGGGTAGGAGTTTATTAATTAATTTATTTATTTTTGGCTGTGTTGGGTCTTCATTTCTGTGCGAGGGCTTTCTCTAGTTGTGGCGAGCGGGGGCCACTCTTCATCGCGGTGCACGGGCCTCTCACTATCACGGCCTCTCTTGTTGCATAGCACAGGCTCCAGACGCGCAGGCTCAGTAGTTGTGGCTCATGGGCCTAGTTGCTCCGCGGCATGTGGGATCCTCCCAGACCAGGGCTCAAACCCGTGTCCCCTGCATTAGCAGGCAGATTCTCAACCACTGCGCCACCAGGGAAGCCCTGGAGATTTGCATTTTAACCAGCACTGTTTGGGGAGCTTTATTCCTCTTGTTGGTTCTCTCCATTTCCCAAGTCCTTAATTACCTAGACGATAGAGGTCAGCCTCTCCATACACCTAGTAGGCCTTGCTTTACCCAACTCTATATTTCACAACACACTTAGGAAACCTCCCATTTTGTCAATCACTAGGAATTGGAGAAGTCCTGGAGTCCTTTCAGTGCCACCCTCCAGAGAGGAGAAAAGTGGAATTGCTTTACTCAGAGGAACATTGATCCTATTTCAAAAGACCACCAGGGAGAAGTGTCACAGACTAGACTGCTCAAACACAGAATTAGCTTCTGTTGTGATTAGATTAACCTCATCTAGTTGACCTACAATTATTTCAAATCCAGAATATTAATCACAAAACAAGCCTCCCCCCACCCTCCTTGTCTTTTTTTTTTTTTTTTTTAATGCTTTGATCTTAGTCATTCTTTCTCTGAGCTCTCCACAGGCACTCAGCTCCCTTACTTAAAATTCTCAGCTCCTGCTTTCTGCAACTCCTCCAGACTTTCCTTAATAGTCATGCTTCTTGCCTGGGATGTGGGTTTCCCACCCTGGCCCTGCTACGTTTTTACCCTCTTTGAAAACACTGCTAATATTGACCTGGCTCAAACAGCAAGCCATGTGGGGAGGATCAGAAAATGAGGAATGAGAAGAACTCTGTTCAAGGTCTGGCTTTGCCACCTCCTGGCTGTATTAACTGTCAACAGAAAAAAAAAAAAAAAACCACAACATGAGAGTTGTGAGTTAAATTTTATTTGGGGCCAAATGAGGACTATAGCTCGGGAGACAGTATTTCAGATAGCTCTGAGAAACTCCTCCAAACAGGTAGGGGGGAAGGTCAGTCTATATGTGATTTTGGTGAAGGGGGGGTACATCCAATCAAGTACACATTTTTGCAGAAGGTGGCTGCTGGTCACGAGGAGCAGACGTCACCATGAAGGATTTTAGTGCTTTTCTAGATATGAGGAGATGCAAGTATCGGGTTCATAAAATCTTCTCCTGAAAATATCTAACTATCTGATGGCCTGTTCTGCCAGTTTTTCCCAGAACGCAGAGTGCCTCATTCCTGATCTCCACCCTGAACTCCTTTCAGGGGGTGTTGAAGGTCAGCAGCTGTAGCAGGCTTGTAATTTTATCCTTGTAGAGGCAGATGGCAAGTGTCAAACTTAAGGTGGCGTACCAGACAAATGAAGTCCAGTAACTGGTCTTCATTTTCCTCATCTGTAAAATGGGTTTAGTATTAATCCAACTGTAGAGGGCTTGTGCTCCAGGCACACTGGTTTTCTTTCAGTTCTTGGAAGGCACCGTGCCCCCCTCCTACCACAGGGCTTTTGCAGAATTTATTCCCTCTAAATGGAACAGAGTGCCCCTCCCCACCCCTTACCCTGGTAAATGCCTACCCTTTCTTCAGGTATCAGTTCAATGGTCATGTCCTCAGGGACTAGGCCAATGTCCCTTTCCTACCACTATTACCTCACCTTCAGGGCACAGTTCACAGTTCTAAATTTATATTGATTTGTGAGATTCTTTAACTAACATCAATCTCCTGTAATAGACTATATGCTCCCTGAGAACAGACACATCTGTTTTCTCTCACCCTTTTATCTCCAGCACCCAACACTCGATAAATCAGTGAATGAATATGAGTGAATGAATTATAGTTGTGAATAAAGGGGACCATGCATGTCAATCACTTACCACTGTTTTGTTATTAATAATATTAACTTCTCCAAAACAGATTTTACAATAATAATACCAGTGATCAGGTTCACAAGAAGGGAAGGTATATACAAGTTGTTCGTAGATTGTAAAGAAGTAGACAAATATTAGATTTTTGTGAGCATTGATATCCCTTAGTTCTTTTTCTTGCAAACACCTCACCAATCCCCTGCACAGCCATCTAACGCATAAGTACATAGAGACAACTGAGCTTCTAGAAATTGATATTTATCTGGTTTGACTAGTAAGTAATTGTCTTCATAAACAAATCACAAGTCAAACAGCAATGGCACCATGAGTGGAAGAAGTGATGCATTTTAAGGAAATGGCTCTCTTAAATCTCAGACACAGAGGTGCCTGTGAAAAAAAAAAAAAAAAAAAAAAAAAAAAAAAAAAAAAAAAAAGGGCTTCCCTGGTGGCGCAGTGGTTGAGAGTCCGCCTGCCGATGCAGAGGACACGGGTTCGTGCCCCGGTCTGGGAAGATCCCACATGCCGCGGAGAGGCTGGGCCCGTGAGCCATGGCCGCTGAGACTGCGCATCCGGAGCCTGTGCTCCGCAACGGGAGAAGCCACAGCAGTGAGAGGCCCGCATACAGCAAAAAAAAAAAAACAGAGGTGCCTGTGATTATGGAGCAAACTTTGTCATAGAGAGAGTGAGCAAGGGTAGAGGGGGCTGAGGCTGTGCAGGATGGGGAACTGAGCTGTCTACTGCCCTGCTTGCAGGAGGGGCATTGGGGCAGCCCAAGCACTATGCCCAAAAGGATATGGCAAGCTCACAAGAAAGGCTTAGGCAATCATCCATCCTGGTGCACGACCTGTTGGATGCAGCATGGACATAAATGGAGTCAAGCACAGCTATGTGTAGTAGCTCCTAATGGTCCAATCAACCACAGCAGGACTCTTCTCAGTGGTTGAAGCCACAGGGGCTTCAGGGGAAAGGGGTCACGGCAGATTCAAGATGGCCTCAAACTCTTTGACAATCCTGCCACCGAGAAGCAGAGTGTAGTCCCTTCCCCTTGAATCTGGGCAGACTCCATGACTGCTTTGGCTGATAGAATTTGCCAGAAGTGATGCTGTGCCAGTTTCTGAGCCCAGGCCTTGTGAGACTAGCAGCTTCCAAATCCTATCTCTTGGAACAGTCTCTCTGAGGAAGCCAGATGCCATGTAGGAAATCCACCTACTCTGAAACCTTCATGCATGAGAAGGCCAAGCCACCATACTGTCACTAGGCCCTGAAGGATGTGCCTGGGCGGGGTGGCGGGGCGAGAGATCGAGGAGAGAGAGAAAGGAAGGCCTAGGGAGCACTGAGGCACCACATGAAGAAATCACGATTGTTTGAAACCACTGCATTTTGAGGAAGTTGATTGATTCTACAGCAATAGATAGTTGAAAAGGAACCTACTGGCAAGAGACAGAGACTCCAAGGCAGGTGAGGTTCAGGGAAGAGCTGTCATCCTAAAGGGAGATTGGGCTATTAGGTAACTCATCGGGCTGAGTCCTAAGAAGGAGAAGGCTAGGGAGATGACTCCAGGTTACCTGACACTCAGCATGTCCCTAGACACTGGACACACTTCACACTTGCCCACCAGAAGTGGGCCGAGGCCACTTGCCACACCTAGGCCATGCAGGTGACTAGATGAGAAACTGTCAGAGACAGAGCAGAAGGTAGGACCCATCAGGATGCCAGGAGGAAAGAGAGAGACAGAAGAGAGACAGAGAAAGCATGGGGAGCTGTGTAAAGATAAGATAGAACAGGGCTTCCCTGGTGGCGCAGAGGTTGAGAGTCCGCCTGCCGATGCACGCGACACGGGTTCGTGCCCCAGTCCGGGAAGATCCCACATGCTGCGGAGCGGATAGGCCTGTGAGCCATGGCCGCTGAGCCTGCGCATCCGGAGCTTGTGCCCCGCAACGGGAGAGGCCACAACAGTGAGAGGCCCGCCTACTGCGAAAAAAAATAAATAAATAATAAATAAATAAGATGAAACAATGCAAGAGTTGTGAATTCCAGTAAGTTTATGAGTTGTAGTAAGACTTTACAAGACTTGACTCAAGTGTCTTTATAAGACTTGGAGTGTTCATGTATTACTACCACTACTACTTATTCTTTTCTTTTAAATTTCAAGTTTAATGAAGGCAACAACTGTTCCACTATATTTTTTCCCCTCAGAATGTAGAATACATATGTTACAGGGGTTAATGTGATTTTGTTACCAAAATCCAACTTTCTTGAAGCTTCTTTGAGCACCCCCCTGCTTTTGGAAATCATAGGAGTGAGACATGAAACAGAGAATTGCAGATGACTGAGATCCCAAGGGAGGCGGAATTCTCAGGACCAAGTTATTTATACGAAGAGTAGGCAGTAAGAAAGGCTAGTTTAGCTCACAGTATTAAACAGAATTAAGAGAAAAACAAAAGAAGTTTTTGTGTAGGCTGCATTGTTTTGTTTACTAATCTACTGCAGTCATTCTCATAAAAAATTTTAATTACAGCGAGAGACAGTTCAATAACATCTTCAAATAATACAAAATTGTCCAATCCAAGAGTCCAGATTAGTATATGCCAATTCAGTGGGGAGTTTGTTATTCTGTTTTGTATTGTTTTTTCTTGTTTTGTGACCAACCAAGCTGAAAATACAGAAAGGACCTTGCCAAATTTAAACGACTAGAATGCCTTAGAACTGAAAGCATGCATTTCCTATCATTTAGGGAATTACTTCCTTCTTGTCTGACATAAAGGCTCTGTAGTCAGAGGTAATTCTCTTGGATTCTCATCTGAATGTACCTTTTCCACCAAGCACTCCTGCCTAGTGGTTTCAAGTGATCAAATCTTACTGTGCTCACTAGACTAGAAGACTCACAAGGTCAGGTTCTATATATTAACTTTTTAAATTTGTTAAATCTTTATTGAAATATAGTTGATTTACAATGTTGTATTAGTTTCAAGTATACAGCAGTGATTCAGTGACATGTATATGTGTATATATATACACACATACACACACATATATACAAACTTTTTATTTAATTTAATTTTATTTTAAATATATTTATTCATTTTTGGCTGCGTTGGGTCTTTGTTGCTGTGTGCAGGTTTTCTCTAGTTTCAGCGAGCAGGGTCTACTCTTCGCTGCGGTGCGTGGGCTTCTCATTGCAGTGGCTTCTCTTGTCGTGGAGCACGGGCTTTAGGTGCATGGGCTTCAGTAGTTGTGGCTCGCAGGCTCTAGAGCGCAGGCTCAGTAGTTGTGGTGCACGGGCTTAGTTGCTCCTTGGCATGTGGATCTTCCCGGACCAGGGCTCGAGCCTATGTCCCCTGCATTGGCAGGCAGATTCCTAAGCACTGTGCCGCCAGGGAAGCCCCTGTATGAACTCTTAAAATGTTCATCACATACTTTAGGAGAATAATGACACACTATAAAAACTTCATGAATATGGTTGAATTAACTTAATTTCAAGGAACTCTTATAAACCACTGGTGATTATGTAACTACCCTTTTATGATACTAGAATACCTTATCATAGTGGCTATGTGCTTTAAAACAGTAATTGCTCTCTCAATTATTTCAAGCCCTAAATTTGCCTATTACAGGGATTAATATTTTTTGCACTGAACAATATTAATAATCTGTCTTTGTAGTTGAAAGTACTAAGATCACTTGGGTTTAGAAAACCCTGTTAAAAATCTATGCTCACCTCTTCTACCCAATCAGATAAATAGGCAACAAGCCGGTACTTTCAAATACAAGTAAGGTCCACACCAGATCAGCTAGCTCTCCTTGGTAGTAATTATATGAATTTTAAAAATTTCATATTTTATAAATATAACAAAAAGAAAGGTTGTAAAACAGAAAATAGACTTTGGAATTAACTATTTACAGTTTGCTAACAACTAACAAATATGTATTAGAAATTAAGTTTCTAGGGCTTCCCTTGTGGTGCAGTGGTTAAGCATCCGCCTGCCAGCGCAGGGTACATGGGTTCGACCCCTGGTCCAGGAAGATCCCACATGCCGGGGTACAACTAAGCCTGTGTGCCACAACTACTGAGCCTGTGCTCTAGAGCCCACAAGCCACAACTACTGAGCCCATGTGCCACAACTACTGAAGCCCATGTGCCACAACTACTGAAGCCGTGTGCCTGGAGCCCATGCTCCACAGCAAGAGAAGCCACTGCAATTAGAAGCCTGCGGGCACCTCAGCTCACTGAAACTAGAGAAAGCCCGCATGCAGCAACAAAGACCCAATGCAGCCAAAAATAAATAAATAAAATAAATAATTTTTTTTTAAATTAAGTTTCTCTCCTCATCTTCCAAGATTATATCCTTAAAGATTCCCAAAGTAGGAAATGTCACTGAAAAGAATTTAAGAAAGAATTAGATTAAGGGCCAAGACTAGGGGTACATCTATAAACTCTATAAAAACTTTTTAATGTTCACTAAAATAAAGCAATAGATTCTACAGCTAAGTAAAGGAGAAATCAGTGACACTTATGCATCTTAAATAGTAGTGTCATTGTTCGAATGATCTCTTGCTACGTAATGAGCCACCCCAAAACTTAGTGGCATAATCCACTTTATTAAGTTCCTGAATTCTGCAGATCAAGAATACAGAGAGGGTCCAGCAGGCATGACTTGTCTCTCATCACAAATTCTGGGCCTTCAGCTGGGAAGACTAGTAAGTGGGAGCTAGAATCACCTGGAAGCTTCTTCAGTCTCATGTCTGGCACGTGGGCCATGATGAATTGAAGGCTGGGCTCAGTTGAGGCCATCACCAGAGACCCTATACAGGGCCTCTTGTCATGGCTTGGGCTTCCTCATAGCATGGCAGCCTCAGGATGATCAGCATTCTTACGTGGCCCCTCAGGGTTCCAAGAGCATGTGAATGAGGAGAAAACTACGTGGCTTTTATGACATAGTCTCAGGTGTCACATAGTGAAAGTCTGCGATACTTTTTGGTCAAAATAGTCACAAGCCCACCCAAGATTCAAGGGTTGGGAACATACCTCACCTCTTGATGGGAAGGATGTCAAAGAGTCTGTGACTGTTTAAAAACCACCACAATCACACATTTTACCTCTCCTAACTTACTAGAAATAGTTACAGGTCTCATCTCCCACCTGTATTAGGCAGGGTTCTCCAGAGAAACAGACCAATAGCATGTGTGTATATATGTATACAGTGGACCCATGAGTCACATGGATTTGAACTGTTTGGGTCCATTCATAAGAGAATTTTTTTTTACTAAATACATACCACAGTACTACACTATCTTCAGAGGGCTGGCTGTAAGGTTATATGAGGATTTTTGACTGCACAGACTGTGGCCCTAACCCTTGTGCTGGGAACTGTTTCAGAAGGCATTGGCTCACACAGTTATGGAGGTGAACAATTCCAGAATCTGCAGTATAGGCCAGCTGCCTGGAGACCCAGAAGAGCCAACACTGCAGTTCTAGGCCGAAGGATGGAAGACTGCTTTTGAACCAGGAAGAGCTGATATTGTAGATGAAGTCCAAGCGCAATCTGCAGGGGACTTCTCTCTTGCTCTAGGGAGGCCTCTTTTTGTTCTATTCAGGCCTTTGCTTGATCGGATGGGGCGCAGCTACCACATGGAGCGCAATCTGCTTTACTCAAAGACCACTGATTTAAATGTTAATCTCATCTAAAACACCCTCACAGAAACACCCAGAATAACGTTTGACCAAATATCTGGACACCCTGTGGCCCAGCCAAGTTGACACATAAAATTAACCATCACCCCACCCCATACCACATTCTCGGTTTTAAAAAGTACTTTAAAATTCCTTTTGTAGGGGCTTCCCTGTTGGCACAGTGGTTGGGGGTCCTCCTCCCGATGCAGGGGATGCGGGTTCGTGCCCCGGTCCAGGAGGATCCCACATGCCGTGGAGCGGCTGGGCCCGTGAGCCATGGCCGCTGAGCCTGTGCGTCCGGAGCCTGTGCTCCGCAACGGGAGAGGCCACAACAGTGAGAGGCCCGCGTACCGCAAAGAAAAAAAATAAAATAATAAAATAAAATTCTTTTTGTTTTATTGCCAGATAATATGCATACTAAGGCTCGTTCTTCTTTTTTGTTGTCTGCCTTTCTGGTTTCATCAGAGCTCAGAATCGTTTTCCTAAATTACTATTTGGAGTGACTGGAGAGTCACATATATTTGATCCTATAATTCTCAGTTCCTAAAGGGACTCCAAGAAGTACATCTGCATTATACTTGAATTTATAATGCACAAGTTCAGGCTGGGGAGGCGTAACCCCTGTGGTCTCCAGGTTTAAATCATCAGAGAACAGCTGAGATGGTATCTCCATTTTGGTCCTAATACAGATCCTAGTTCACATTTGTTATCCTGCTTCCGTGTCTCCAACTTCCATTATCCTCATCTATATTCCATTCTGTTTCCTGCTGGACTGTTTCCTGCCTCACATTAATTAATACTCATTGTAGAGAGCTCTCAGCCAGTCAATAATTGTACAAAGTTCAAGCCATAAAATTCAGGCATTCTCTGCAGCTACAAAAAGTGCATCATCTGTGTTTATGTTGCTCTTTTTCTGCCTCTAGTAGTTATTACAGAAAACATGCAATGCAAGAATCACAGGAGAGGTGACTCTCCCATGTGGCTTCCTTCAGATGAGGAACAGAGCCCTGGATGAAGGCTTCTATTCAGATTTCTTACAGTCAGAAATGTTATGGACTTCTGTGGCCTTGCAGGAAAAAGAGTGCCTGGAAACTCTCCCATTAAGCAAACCCCTCACTCACATAAGACTTTACTGCAAAGGAGCTATTTTTCCTAGAGCTGAGATGGAGGATGTGTTCTTCCGACACCTGTTTTGGAGCACCCTGAGCTGGATGTTCCAGATTCCTGAGCCCTACCCAGACCAATTGGATCACATTCTCTAGTTGGAGGACTGCCTCAGGCATTTGAGTTTTGTTTGTGTGTGTGTGCATGTGTGTTAAAATATATGTGTGTGCATGTATATATATGCACACACGTGTATGTGTGTGCATATATATACATACACACTTAACATAAATTTATCATTTTAACAAATTTTAAGTGGATAGTTCAGTGGCATTAAATGCATTCATACTGATGTGCAACCATCACCATGACTCATCTCCAGAATTTTTTCATCATCTCAAACTAAAACTCCATGCCCATTAAAAAGTAACTTTCTTTCTCTTTATTCCTCAGCCCTAATCTTTATTCTACTTTCTGTCTCTATGAATTTGACTATTTTGGGTACCTCACATAAGTGAAATCATATAATACTTGTTTTTTTGTGTCTGGCTTACTTCACTTAGCATAATGTTTTCAAGTTTCATCCATGTTGCTGCGGTGTTAAAATTTTCTTCCTTTTTAAGGCTGAATAATATTCCATTATACACACACACACACACACACATACACACACACACATATATACATATACATACCACATTTTGATTATCCATCGATAGACATTTGGGTTATTTCCTCCTTTTAGCTGTAGTGGATGATGCTGCTGTGAATATGGGTGTACAAATACCTGTTAGAGTTCCTTTCAATTCTTTTGCATTATATTGAGAATGCATTTGCATTTTTAATGAACTTCCCTAGTGAGCCTCTTGCCCTAAATTTTGATAGACACTAGCTTAGAGGATTTCCTAGTTAATTGTTTTGTCAAGTCTTGTACAAAGGTATCTTGAAATTTAGTTTAAAGGAGAATGAATGAGTGGGTTTTTGCATCGTCTCTTTTCTTTTGCTATTCCCTCTTCCACATCCATATTAAGGTCCTAAAACCTTGGGACTCACCTCCTATGAGAATCTCCTGTGATGAATCTTTTCCTTTTCCTTTTCCAAGTTATTCTCAGCACAGTGGTCAAAGGACACTTCCTAAAACACCTCTCCCATTTTTCAAATCCATCCCAATTTCTTCCAAAACCTTACAACGATTCAGAGTTGGGCTCCATCCATCTTTTCAGCCTCCTCTTCCCCTAGAAAAGCTGTCCTCTTGCTTAGGGTTTGTCTGAGTAAGCTCCCTGGACCACCAGCATCATCATTACCTGGGAACTTGTTAGAGATGCAAATTCTAAGTTGGCTTCAGATCTATTCAATGAGGAAGGACGCAGGGTGTGGAACCCTGGCAGCTCGTGTTCTAACAAGCCCTCAAGGTGATTCTGAGTGTGAGAACCGCTGCTGTTACTAAGCAACTTGAGATAGTCTTCCCGAAACCCTTCTCCTCTGCCAGCTGTTTGTCTTCACACTATCCCACTTGGCAGAGATTACCCCCTCTTTCTGCCCATTCAAATCCTGTGTGGCCTCCAAGCCCCAAGTCATTTGCTACCTTCTTCACAGAGCCTCAGTTGAATCCGCAGTGGGAAATCCCTCTCGTAGCTCTGCACTCGAATGGGCCCTTTGCTGCGAGCCATTTGGCAGTTTATCCTGTACTGGCTTGTATCCTGTGTTTCTCGCACATGGCAGGTAATGACTACATTTTCTTGATTCGAGCAGACTTGCTTTACCGCTGCTGGATTTTAAAAAAAAATTTATTGAAGTATAGCTGATTTACAATGTTGTGTCTAATTTCTGCTGTATAGCAAAGTGACTCAGTTATACATACATATATATAATTTTTCATATTCTTTTCCATTATGGTTTATCACAGGATACTGAATATAGTTCCCGGTGCTATACAGTAGAGCCTTGTTCATCCATCCTCTACTGGATTTTAAAGGAAGCTGAGGAATTCCTCAGGCTATAGCCCTGGTCCCTTCAGACCAGCTAGAGTGCCATGTTGTTAGTCCTAAATCATTGATGAGGAGAACCAGACCTTTCAGACAGAAATCCCACCATGACTTACCAGCCCTGAGCCAAAGGTGGGTGCTGTGAACTGGTGTGAACGTCAGTCAGGTGGCACACTAATAAACATTTCTTTCAGGAAATGAGAGAGACTCAGCTGTAGCCACAGATGGGTAGTGGGCTTGGGGAATCAGCCGCCTGCATCCATCAGAGTGAAAGGGCTGCAGCAAAGCACAGGTGCAAGGCTTTTGTTCCCTAGCTCGCTCCCTGTGGGCTTATGGAAATGTCTGAGAGCCCCTCCCTTTTCTTTCAAGCTTTATGGCCCAAAGAATCTAAAGGATGCATTTGCTTCCTCGCAATTACTCTAAAAGGAATAAATAGTGAATTTTGTGTAGAAGATCTAGGAGAGTGTGCCAGGTTCAATTAAATCTTCTACAAAGCCTGTGAGAAGCAACGGTGGGAAGGCGAGATTTAATTTTCCCCCCAGAGGCTGAAGAGTCTCTGTAGTCTGTGGGGAATGCTGTAATGTGTTTGTAACGGGAACGTCTATCTTTTTGTTCAAGTGCTGCCTTATTCACTAGAAAATGGGGAGGGAAATGCTTTTCTACACATAACTTGATAAGAGGATTTATTAGAAATACTGTTGTAGAATTAATAAAATGTTGAATGATTTTTCCATCATTTTTATTCCTAATAGTTGGTTCATGAGGATGAAAAGCAATTATTTTTATAATACATTTTCACGTAATTGACAGTAAGTGTACTCAGTAGAGAATAATGAATGTACTCATTTGCAATGAATTCTTTAAAAGGAAAGAACAGAATTGGGAAGATTCTGAAAAATTTTACCCTTTGGGCTACAAACACAGACTTCCTGTCATCCATCATTGCCTATAATTTACAATATTTTAGACACTGAAGATGGTGTTATTATTTCTTTAAAAAGGCATAATTCTTTGAGAGTTCTGCATTTGGAACTAGTCTGTAGTGTTGCTTCAAATCTGCAAGCTGCATACAGTGACAGGAAAAACATGTTTGTTATTTTAAGCTGGCCATTTTTAGCTATACAGGCTAAATAGAAAAAGCAATCGTATTTAAAATTATGCTATTGAATACAATTTCTTGATATATGAAAGGAAACTGTTTTCACTAAATGAAACTCAAAAACTACTCAGTGCATACAGGGGTCGGGGGGCAGGGAGTTGCTTAGTCTAAGAATGTTTTTTAGATCCTCTGCTCGAGAAGCTCAAGAAGGGAATCACCACCTGATATTTACATGTTGTGATCACAACAGCCAATAACCATTTAGAACCTTCAAGGAAATGACTCCAGTCTATGTCTCTAAAGACTCAATAATTTCCAGGTCCTAGGAAGAGGTCTCAAATACACATGAGAATGTTCGGAGCGCTCACTAGTTTCTACTTATCTTTTCAACAGAACTATTTTCACTATTACATACATAGCTTTAGGTCTCTACTTTAACCCCCTCCTGTATTCCCTTGGAGTTCTTCCTGCTATTGATGGAGAGTGTTCTTCTTGGGGCGCTGTCTGATTCAAGGTCAGGTTTGAAGTTATACAAAGGAATTTCCATGGGCATTCATTGTAGTGATGGCAGAACAGTACCGGCACGTAGCTTCTATTCCTTCTAAGGAGGGAAATGCTTTGATGTCTGTGAGAAAGGTTGGGATTGCTAGGTGGTCCTGTGGAGATATCAGAACTTGTGCAGTGGGGGATCTCAATTTTTATTCTCTTTTTCTGCACAGTTTTGCTAAAGAGAACTTAAGTTTGTTAGTTCGGTGCATTAATTTCAATAACCTTACTTCAGCTGCTTTCTTCTTCACATTTAAGAAATGCATTTGAATTTCTCTTTCTCCCCCAAACTTGTTTCCTTACATGACTCTTGTCTGCTCTTCTCCTGAGACATGGCCAGCTCTAATGACAAATAGTCTTTAATAACTCCTCGGTCAACCATCAGATAGGAGATCTCTGAAAGAATCTCACTGGGCCAGGTGTCAATTTGACAGGAAATTACTATGCTGCATTCAGCAGCCTGAGAATCAAACTTTCAATTGGTGACGTAAAACTTGACAGAGACGTGGTGAAATCTTGTTCGACTAGTGACTGTATTCATGATTGATTTGGTTCTATCAAGCCTTGCATCCATCATGCCATGCTTTATTTATGCAAAGGTACTTCCCATAACAATATGCTGGTTTCTTTTCTTCATACACAGGCACCTGGTCCCTTCTGTCTGTCTCCATCTTTCAAACACTGTAACTGCCATGTAATGCAGACCCCGTGTGTTTTCCCCTGTATACTGCCCCCATCCCCCCACACGATTCCACCTTATATATGCTCATCAAATTAAGCTTCCAAAATTGAAGCTCTGTCATATCATTTTCCTTGCCTGGAAACCTTCAGCTTTTCTCTCTTGCCTGATGGACTTACACTGGCATCCAAGGCTCTGCAAACTAGAGCTTTAACCAACTCTTTCAGTCCTATTTCCCACTCCCTCCTCCCCCCTGCAAACTTCCATAACCTTCAGCCAAAAGGAAACATACTGCAGCTTCTCACATCAACATCTTTGTTCATGTGGCCTACAAGAGGGCTTTGCGCACTCTGCCCTGTGGGATTGGGTCTGCAGCTTGTTTCTGTACAGACCTTAAGCTAAGAATGGCTTTACATGTTTAATGCTAGAGGAGAAGGAGTATAAAAGTATGCAGTAGAGACAGGATGTGACCTGCAAACCTTAAAGTATGTATTTTCTGTCCTTTACTGAAAAAGTTTGCCAACCCCTGGCCTAGAGAACACCCTTCCTTCTCCTACTGTTGCCATGAAAATCACATTTATTACTGCAGGCCTGTGCTAAATGCTAAATACAGCCTCACACACCCCTTTCTGCCCAACTGCCCAAATGTCTCCTTTCTTCAAACCAGCTTAGGACCTTCCTGGACTCTCAGAGCTCTTACCTTTCTCTGTTATATAATAATTATATGTGTAAATTTTTATTAAGCTACAGCTCCTTGAGGATAGGGATGATTTCTTTCTTTCTTTTTAAATACACCTTTTTTGGAGTATAATTGCTTTGCAATGGTGTGTTAGTTTCTGCTGCACAGCAAAGTGAATCAGCTATAGGCATACATATATCCCCATATTCCCTCCCTCTTGAGCCTCCCTCCCACCCTCCCTATCCCACCCCTCTAGGTTGTCACAAAGCACCAAGCTGATCTCCCTGTTCTATGCAGCAGCTTTGACTAGCTATCTATTTTACGTTTGGTAGTGTATATATGTCCATGCCACTCTCTCACTACGTCCCAGCCTCCCCTTCCCCGCCATGTCCTCACGTCTGTTCCCAATGTCTGCATCTTTATTCCTGCCCTACCACTAGGTTCATTGGCACCATTTTTCTAGATTCCATATATATGCGTTAGCCTACAGTATTTGTTTTTCTCTCTCTGACCTACTTCACTCTGTATGACAGACTCTAGTTCCATCCACCTCACTACACATAAATCAATTTCGTTCCTTTTTATGGCTGAGTAATATTCCATTGTATATATGTGCCACATCTTCTTTATCCATTCATTCATCTGTCGATGGACACTTAGGTTGCTTCCACGTCCTGGCTAGTGTAAATAGTGCTGTAATGAACATAGTGGTATATGAGTCTTTTTGAATTATGGTTTTCTCAGGGTATAGGCCCAGTAGTGGGATTGCTGGGTCATATGGTAATTCTATTTTTAGTTTTTTAAGGAACCTCCATACTGTTCTCCATAGTGGCTGTATCAATTTACATTCCCACCAACAGGGCAGTAGGTTTCCCTTTTCTCCACACCCTTGAAGGTAGGGATGATTTCTTACTTTTTTTTTTTTTTTGTGGTACGCGGGCCTCTCACTGCTGTGGCCTCTCCCGTTGCGGAGCACGGGCTCCAGACGCGCAGGCCCAGCGGCCATGGCTCACGGGCCCGGCCGCTCTGTGGCATGTGGGATCTTCCCAGACCGGGGCACGAACCCGTGTCCCCTGCATCGGCAGGCAGACTCTCAACCACTGCGCCACCAGGGAAGCCCCTCTTACTTTTTTTTTAATTAACAAATTCCTGGGGCTTCCCTGGTGGTGCAGTGGTTAAGAATCTGCCTGCCAATGCAAGGGACATGGGTTCGAGCCCTGGCCCAGGAAGATCCCACATGCTGCTGGGCAACTTAGCCCGTGCGCCACAACTACTGAGCCTGAGCTCTAGAGCCTGCGAGCCACAACTACTGAGCCCACGTGCCACAACTACTGAAGCCTGCGTGCCTAGAGCCCATGCTGCACAACAAGAGAAGCCACGACAATGAGAAGCCCGCGCACCGCAATGAAGCGTAGCCCCCGCTTGCCGCAACTAGAGAAAGCCCGCGCGCAGCAACGAAGACCCAACACAGCCAAAAATAAATAAATAAATAAATAAATAAATAAATAATAATTTAAAAAAAAAAACAAATTCCTTCCAGCATCCCAGAATCTGGTAAAATGAATTAGAGACCAAATAAACTTAGTAAATATTTGTAATTGAATTCAATTAGGGTCAAATAAATATAAGCCATTTCCTAGGTTCCTAAAAATGGATGAGAAGTTTCCTCTTTACCTGAGCCTCAGGTTATGCTGCTCCAATAAGCAGTGTTCCCTGGAGAGGGGTCCCAGAATACAGTGGAAGGGTGAGCTAGGAGTTGAGTGAACCCACAGGAGTTGCTGGAAATCCTCTTGGCCAAGGGAAGAACACATGTGAGTTAAGTCCTAAAGATGTCACTTACTCTAAAATGCTCTCAGGTTTGTGGAGTTTACTATTTAATAGTGGGGTGAGTAATTGATTTAGATCATTCTTTTTAAGAATTTTTTTTTTTTTTTTAGCCACACAGCACGGCATGTGGGATCTTAGTTCCCTGACCAGGGAGCGAACCCACGACCCCTGAATTGGAAGAGCGGAGTCTTAACAACTAGACCTCCGGGGAAGTCCCTATATGAATTTTTATATTGTAATTTGGAAGTTTACATTCTGGGTCTGTGAGGATCAAAAGTTTCCCAATCCCGGTGCTGTCTGAGGCACTCTCTCTAAAACTACAGCAAACATTTAGTAGAAGTTCTGGCATAATTCGATGATATACAGGGGTAAAATAAAGAAGTGGGCATGTGGGGTAACATGACTGATAAGTTGTTAAAGAGCCATGAGTGGGGTTGATCTGCCAAGTCAGGATAAAGCTGGTCATTCGTTGGATTTTGTGCATGTCAGTCATTTTCACTCGACAATGAGTTAAGTATAGGAAGCATCCTTTAGACAGGAAGTAAACCTAGTGGGTGTTCCAAGGAGGGACATGGACTTTGAAATAGGAAAAGAAGAGCTGATGTGTTTCACACAGGTTTCATACATGTCAACATGGTCATCAGTGTGAAAATCTTGTCTCATATTTGTGACAAATCCAGCAAGGACACACACTCTGAACTAGGAAGAAGTCCAAAGATATATATTAGGAAAACTCATGTCATAGAACCAGAAGGAGAGCTTGAATCATAGTTGAGGAAGGAAGCAAAATACTGAAACCAGAAATGGAGTGCCTAATTTCAGGTCTAAGGAGTGAGGCAAGGTCGTTATTAGCTAACAGGTAACCATATCAGAAGCTGGAAGATTGGACACAGCTCCAGAGTCAGAGGGTGAGGCAGGCAAGGGGAGTGGATCATGGTGAAGACTGTGCCTGGTATGAGGGTGTCAAACACATGATCATAACTACATGGGTAAGAATTTTCAGATCAAGATCAGTAAAAAGTAGTGGTCTTCTAGTGAGATTGTATCCAGAGCACAGTCTAGGGCTTTAGAACTTTAAGCACCAATGACATTTTCCTAAGTAACCACAATATCGTTGTTACACCTAAAAGAAAAAAAAGGAAAAGAATTACTACTTAATATTATCTGGTACCCGGTCCATTTTCTAATTTTCTCAATCGTATGGAAATTCTTTACACATTGCTCATGGTGACATATTTTCAAAGACTGTGATGGAACCTAATGTTTATTGATTTTCTGTTCAATCTGTGAGGGTTGTGAATAAATATTTTCAGAATCCCATGATGACAGAAGCAGTAGCATGATGTCATATTGGAGACTCCAGCAAGGTCAGGAGCTGGACCGAGGGAGTGTTAATGGAAACACAAGAGAGAAGCAGGGCTTGAACTACACCACGGTGAGCAGGCAACTGCCTACAGAGGGCTGCTTTCAGGGTGAAAACTCCTTCTCCACCTATCCCATCTGTTAACTCCTCCCTGTCACCCCGGGGAGCAAGCGCAGGCACCTGGAGCCACTGAGAGCCCAAATCAGGGCGCGCTGGCTGGCGCTTCCCAGCCTCGTTCTTTTTCTCGCAACGTGATCAGCCGTCCTGCCCGCTCTGTTTCAAGTCACGTACTATCTGCTTGCTCCGTGGCTCCCCCCTCACTCCTCTTCAGTTGCTTTGACATTCTGACTCCAACTAGTGCTTCGTTATATAGTTCCACGTCCTCTGGCCGAATTCCAGATACCCCTCGATTTGGGATCTCCACCCCTTACTTCATTGTGCTTGCCACCTGCCGCTAGTAATGGCCCTTCAGCTCCCAAACTCCGATAGGAGAGAGGCCCTAGTCTGTGCTTCCACATCCCGGCCAACATCTTAACCGCAACTCATGAGAAACCTTGTGCTAGAACCACCAAGCTGAGCCATTCCTGAATTCCTGATCCTCAGGAACTGTGAGATAATAAATGTTTATGTTGTAAGCTGCTAAATACAAGATACTGTTGTTACGTAGTAAGAGATAAGTAAGTTCCTTATTTCTTCCTACATTGATTCATTTGACCCAACAAATAATTATTGAGCCCTATTGGCTCAGTTGCAAAGCAAAGTCTGTGGCAGGGTATGCAGCACAAGCATCTGTGGACAGAAGAAAATGGCTACATCCCAGACTTGCAGCCACAAATGGGCATCTCTCAGCCTTAGTTGTAGAACAGCCCCTATTTCCAAAGAAGCTGCATTTAACACACCCCTATCAGACAGAGGGAAAGTACCCTATTTTTGACATATTTTAGGGACAGAGATTGTATCAATTCTCCCAGAGTTGTTTTCACTTCTCATTACTTTGTTTAGGAAGTTAATTTCCACCCTCCCGCAAAGTTCTTGCTATGATTTGAGTCCTTTTATTCTTATCACTTCTTTGGTGAAGTCAGGAAACATGCTCAGTATAACAACCCCTTTACTGACTCCAAATTACCCATTTCAGCATCTACATAATTAATTTTTAAAGGGCACAGATCCCACTGTGCTAAGTACAACAGAAATAAATAATGTATATCTTTGCATTTCTCATGTGCTTGTCCCTAGCCATAGTGCATGGGTGAGAGTATTAATCAATCCCAATTTGGGCTCAGAGACCAACCCAGTGATGCCGTGTTACTACCGTTTGGTACAAGTATGCTTCCTTCAGTATGTAATTCTTTTTAATGCTTAGACTCACGGGAGAAAAAGGTGTAAGCCATCAGCCTTAATTTCCTGGCATTTGTTTACTACACATCCCTGTTGGTACATTGCCGTTGCACATTCTGATGTATGACTTTCTTCTTCAATACAAGAATTTTAAATGAAGTATGATTTTCCATGATACTTGTAAAGACTATATAGCAGCTTTGAATTCTTGAATAAATTATTATTATAGTCATGGCACATGTCCCAGGCCACTATATTAGACAGCTGAGGGGAAAATACATTCTTTAAATCAGCTGTAACTTTTCATTCCAGTAGAAAATAATTTGTTGGGCAAATGAGTAAATACATTTGAATTGTAATTCTATTCAAACAGTTTCCTCCAGAGCCAGCTTTTAAACCATGTTGACTGAAGATGCAGGTATGCCAATCGTTTATTAAAAGACCTATTGACCACAAGTTGCATAAATTAGACGCCCTAAATATAGTCATTTTTCCAATGAAATTCCTTAGCCTTTTGGTCACAGAAGCAAAAGTGAATCATTTTTCTTTGCAGATTCACTTTTTAGCTACCAAAAAATGTATGATGTTTGAACATTGGAATTATTCCTGAGTGGTCAGACATTTTTTAATATATAATTTTAGAGACTGGGGGCCCAGTGAGTGAGAGAGAAGATAAATGGATCTTTGGCAACTAACTTTAGACCCTGTGGCAGAGTATACAATTGTCCAATATGAACAGGCTTCTAAAAATAACCATGGGCAAACAGTGCCCGCATGGTAAATTAAAATACCTCCTACTGAAGACAACGGAGCTTCATATATATTTAGGTTTTTGGGTAGGACAGAAACCCGAGTCTGTTAGATGAGACTCTTAACCAGTCTCAGTCCTGTTTTAGTTGAAAGCAAGTTGTCAAAGAGATAGTAAGCCCAAAGAAATAACATAAGTTCACATTTATTTTTAGTTTCCAATTTCTCTACACAGTAGAGTCTTAAGAGGCAAAAAAGCACATTTCATAAATGAGTCAATTCATAGAACAGCTTTGTCAGACAGGTTATGTTGACAGAAAGATAGGTTGTGGGGTTGAAGAATGTCTCTCTGCACTTGAAATTCAGTGTGTGTTAATTTTAGAGAGAAGTATTTATGTTACCATTGCAAATGTTTAACTTATAAAAAGCCATGCTGTGGAAGAGGGAAAGGCTGATGGGTAAGGCTTATGCAGCAAAAATATCTGGTTCTAATGTTTATAATAATCTTTTGTTTTGATAAAAGAACAAAAATACACATTTTCAGCATGTGTGTTTTTGAAAAATACCAGATGAAGTATTTGTTTAATTTGGTTTGAAAAGGAGTTTAAACTCAGAGTTAAGAAAAAATTCACTCCGGAAATGAATTTTGATTAATTTCTTTCATAAAGAGTAACTAAGGTAAATACTCTGTCCAGTGCATTAACTATTAGCCATGCATGCTATTTAAATTTATCTAAAATTAAATAAAATTAAAATTTCAGTTTCTTAGTTGCATGTGCCACATCAAGTGCTCAATGGCCACCTGGGCCTAGTGGCTACCATATTAAACAGCACAGATAGAGAACATTTTCATTTTCACAGAAAGTTTTACTAAACAGCACTGCTCTATATCCCACCTGGAGAATAGACAAAAATAAGTCCCACCTAAAATTGTTACCTAGGGGGGCTTCCCTGGTGGCGCAGTGGTTGAGAGTCCGCCTGCCGATGCAGGGGACATGGGTTCGTGTCCCGGGCCGGGAGGATCCCACATGCCACAGAGCGGCTGGGCCCATGAGCCGTGGCCGCTGGGCCTGCGCATCCGGAGCCTGTGCTCTGCAACGGGAGAGGCCACAACAGTGAGAGGCCCGCGTACTGCAAATAAATAAATAGATAGATAGATAAAATTGTTACCTAGGGACTTCCCTGGTGGCACAGTGGTTAAGAATCCACCTGCCAATGCAGGGGACACGGGTTGGATCCCTGGTCTGGGAAGATCCCACATGCCACGGAGCAACTAAGCCCACATGCCACAACTACTGAGCCTGTGCTCAAGGGCCCACAAGCCACAACTACTGAAGCCCAGGCACCTAGAGCCCATGCTCCACAACAAGAGAAGCCACCACAGTGAGGAGCCTGCACACCTCAATGAAGAGTAGCCCCTGCTCGCCACAAATAAAGCCCATGCGCAGCAATGAAGACCCAACACAGCCAAAAATTTAAAAAAATAAATAAATTTAATTTTTAAAAAATTAAAAAATAATAAAATTGTTACCTAAATTCAGTACCTAAGAGAAGATATAGGTAGTTCATTGGAAAAAGTAGAGATATTTTAAAAATAGAGAGGCACCTGAAAATTCTCATGCTACATAATGGTATAAGGGTAGTGGGGTGACCCACCAAAGATTTAACCTCTGTTTTGAATTGTGTTGTTGTTGGTAGTAGTGGTGGTTATTTACTTGTTGCATTAGCAAGATAGATTCCAGAGATTCCCTTGAATTATGCTGGGCAGGATGACTGATCAGGGAAGCAGAGAAAATATTGATATTTCCCATTAAAAATAATCTTGACCCAATCAAAGGCAAGCAAGCTCTGTTTTCTGATGAAGGGTGTGGAATGAATACTCGATGTCTTGAAAGTTGGAAAGGAAAGGAGGTTGGCCAACCCCTCCCCAGCCTCCCCGAATTTCTGAGACTGGCTAGAGGGAGAATAGTTGCATATTCAGTGATGGACTGACCCTCTAATCAGCTCAAGCACAGCACTTCTGGGCAGAACTTAGCTGCCTGGGCACTTAGGTGATCTCCAGAGACCTCAAGGGAAGGAACCCTGCATCAAGCTGAGCCACCCACCTATGTGGCCTCCTTTGAAAGCTTAGGATGACCTGTGGCAGAAGTTGGCTGAGGGTGACTTCCCTGCAGCTCTGGACAGTCAAGTGGACACGCAAAAGGGACAGTGTGTAGCAGCAAGGAATGATGACCACAAAACAACAGCAGATCTTAAGACACAAAGTTCCTCCCCAGATAGAAGTGAAAGTGGATTGGCCTCTTTGTTGTATAGAAAGCCACCACAATTTTTGGATGAGCAAAGGGATTGAGGGAACCCCAAGAGTGTATTCTAGGATTTCCTTCCCATCTTACCTCAGGAAAATGAAAATAGACTTGATGTTAG
Source organism: Hyperoodon ampullatus (assembly GCF_949752795.1). Lineage (NCBI taxonomy): Eukaryota > Metazoa > Chordata > Mammalia > Artiodactyla > Ziphiidae > Hyperoodon > Hyperoodon ampullatus. Next base: position 83,740,398 of record NC_136921.1, on the reverse strand, counting down.
ACTTAAACCACATGTGGTAGAGTAGTTAATACTTTTCTCGTGAAGACATGGACAGCTGTAGGCTAACAGCTCACCCCTGAGCAGTTTGTATAAATATCCCAAGTTTAGAAATACTTCAATTGGCAAGAAACTCAAATAACTGGTAAATTAGCAGATGAGACATGCCCATCTGCTGAGAAAACTTAATTCAGAGAGTGAACCAGTGAAGTTAATTTTAAAACACTTTTTGAGTAGATAAGAAAAATTTTAAAGATATATTTAAATTCCCGTAAGTTATAATTTTTATTAACAATTTTCAAACCCATAATATCTCAATGAATAACATATTTGCAAATATTGACTTTTTGTTTATTAAGTTCTAAATTAACTTTTTCAGTTCTTTAGGCAGGTTTGATCTGCCTTGCAAATAATTGGTTTCTATGCATGATTCTGTACATAACAGACTTTGTGTGTTAAAATTCATGGCAAAAATTGTCCTCTTTTCAGATGAATTAACCCATCTTCAAAATTGTGAGATTTTCTAGAATAGAATAAAATATAATTTGCTTTTACTTAGATTTTGGAAAATAGTTCTGTTAATTTAAAATATTCTCGTAATTGTCATAACTTTTAAAATGATCATGATTTGAAATATTTGACTCATTTTAATTCACATGCTTTTCTTAGAAACTTAGCTCCTTTTGTAATTATAATTATAAAATTATGTTAATTTTTGTACATAGATTATTAATGTCACAAATTTACAAATGCATCAGATTGGTATTAATATACATAACATTTCAACATTTCACTCTTCCACTATGTGCTCCAGTTCCCTGAAACCAATTTATTAGCTGTAGCTATTAGACATTTCCCTGACTAGTACCATATGAAAGTGTTTAATTGTTCAGTTCCCTGGTTTCCCAGAAGAAATGTTTATCAAAATATGTTTTCGGATAGGGTATGCTGAGCCTCACTCAACCCCACTCTATCTGCAAAGTCTGCTGCTCCTACTTTAAATCCTGGTTTCAGGATATTTATGATGATAAAAGGCGAAAGAGCTATAGTAATTCTCTTTGAGTTTTTTACTAAAAGTTTACAAAATTACTGTCTTAGACATAGCTACATACTCATACAACTATTCAATTTTGTGTGGTGCCAAGAATGACTGGCAAGTAAGTTCAAGACTAAAATAAAGATGGGATGTTAAAAAAAAACTTTCATATTTGAGCTGGCTAGTGGACTTGCTGAATTACTAAATGGGCAGACTAAACATGCTTGGGCACCAAAAAAATGAGTGAGAAAGAGAAAGAAATTTAAGTTCAGTTTCAGTGAATTTATCCAGAATATTGCAATCTGAAAATCCAGGGGAAAAAGTATTTTAATTTCTCTTTAATGTAAATTGTGCATATTCCAGCTTAATATTATTTTAATTTTTATCCATACGTTTTGGAAAAGGGGCACCATTTTTTCCAACGGGTAGAGGCTCTAAGGGCAACAACTTTAGTAGGTGTCATAGTATCCAAAAGAGATGTGTTTCCACCATCCAGTCAGGCTATGTCTGTTAGGCAATAGTGCATTTCTGTTCAGATGTAATGAACATATGTCCTCAACCATGCCAGCCAAGGACTCAGATGGGAGGAAATTCCCGAGGAAGTAGTACTTACTACCCTACACATACCCCTGGGTTTCAGGCCCCTGTCGAGATGTCTTATGTATTCCTGACAAATCCAGGTCTCTATGTCTCCACTATCATTAGAAGAATTCATAGACTTTTTTTTCAACCTGCCATAACCTGGATCTTAGGAGATTTCACCCACCAAACTGGCATTTCTTTCTGGTTGGTTGTGAATGAAACCCAGCATATACTAGGTGAGCCTGAGCCAGGGCCCCAGGAAATACTTACTTCTTTTCCAAAGAAGGTGTGAGTATTACCAGGTCACCCCTTTCCCAACTGGAACCCCTATCTTTGCCAGGGTGACCTTCTTTTTCCCTCCTCTTAGCCACTACTTCCTGCCTCTATCAGTAGATTCTCTACCTAATAAGATGAGCAATTCTCTTCTGGGGGCTTTTAACACATGCATAATTCAATCACTAAGATTGTGTGTGCTGAAAGAAAGATTTATCTCCTGCCAGGAGTTCAAAAAGCACAGCTACTTTCCAGGTCTCTCAACCTCTAACCCTGTAAGAAAAGGTAACATTTCTTTCAGTGAACCAACCCAGAATTTTGTTTTCATTTAGACAGACATGAACAACGTCTTAAATAAAACCATTGTGATGCTAGCAAAACCCTCAGCTTTTTCAATCCAAATTGAAAGAATTCATAGGCCCAAAATTCTGGCCTCAGTTACGGGATATGTATGATGATACAAATCTTACACAATGAACGCGAGCATCACTCCAGTTGACTTAATCTGGCAAGATCTTTCTTAGGTATGAGTGTGAGTTTGGGCCTTGAGCCAGCAGTCAAAAGGGATTGTACATTCAAATGATTACTTCATTTAGTGAAGTCTGCTTTTTGGCTAGGTCAGAGGCACCTTCTCCAAAATTTATTCAGAATACATATGAATCATTCTAGCTGTGTGACCTTGGAAAAATTATTTAATCTCTCTGTAGCTCTGTTTCTTCATCTGTAGAGTGGCGTAAATTATAACATTTATCTCACAGGCTTATTAAGCAAGTTAACATATATAAAGCACTTGGATTACCTGGCACATAATAAAATCTATATAAGTATTAGCTATTATTATTATTACTATTTTTATTAGATTGGTAGAGGGAAGCTGGAAACACTTTACATTTATTCTGAACCCATGTAATTATCTAGCTAATACAATTTCCACTTAGAGAATATTTTAAGATGTATTTTTTTTGTACTTAAATATTCTCCAAATAACTATCTTAAATCAAATATAAACCCCTCTGGAAACAGTTTCTTTTTAGAAGAAAAATATTTTGCAAATGAATGGCTTATCTTTGGAAGATGAAGGAAGAGATAAAAATGGGAGGTACATTCACTGAAAAATCTTGACATAAGCTCCTAATTACTACTTGGGTTGTAAAGTTTTGTTTTTCATTAACCTGCATAAAGGTAACCACAGTTAAATACCTTGGTGATTTCTAACATTTATTTTTCAATTTACTTTAATATCACTTTGGCAATTTAAAAATCATTAAAAAATACTTTTTAAACTGATAAAATACCTCTTGGAAAAAAATATTTCTGGTTTAAAAATGAACAGTCTTGGAACTTAAGGTTTTTGCTATGATTGTGTGCTGATACTGGACCAATTCTGCTACGGTAAAACACTAGAAAACTGGCTAAAATATTTGAAACAACTATGTTCAGATATTGGACTACAGGCAGTACAGGACTATTATCCTTGAGGGAAGGAAAACAAGCAAAGTAAACCTACAATTACCCAGACTGACTCCATGGAAGCACCTTCCAGGCCATGGGATGGAAGGAAGAACCCAAGCAAAGCACAGTAGTCTCACTGAGCAAAAAGACAGAGATCAGAGGCAAAGGGGGCTGAGGCAGCTAGAATCTGTGGCACAGAAAACAAGGGAATGGGAGGTGCACAGAATAAGGGCTCCAGAAATCTTCACAGGGATCCCTTTAAGTCTTTAGCTAAATACTTATCTGTATCTACATAGGGTCACAATCAATTAGACCAGGCAAAGATAACTACCAGGAAACTATAAACTGAAAAACCACTAGAGTATCCATAGAATTAGAAGACATTCAACTTTTGTACTTGAGCCAGAGTGGAGAAACTTCCTTGAACAATTGGGCATTCAGTAGAGGCTCCAGAAAGTCTCTGCCAAGACTAGAGCTGAGTTACCGCTACAATATAGGTTATTCTACACATGCCCTACCAAAGCTTTAAGACAAGCCTCAAAAAGATTAAGGGGAGCTGCAATAGATTAACTGCTCACAGGGATAAAACCCAACCTTCTTCAAAGAAAGATAACAAAATTCATGCACTTAATAAGATGAGATTCACAATAGAAGGCATACAATAAAAATTTACTGGAAGTGCAAGGATCAGGAAAATGTGACCCATAACCAGGAGAAAATCAGTTAATGGAAGCAGAACCAGAATTGACAGAAACAATAAAATTAATAGATAAGGACTATAAATCACCTTTAATGAATATAATTAAAGATTTAAGGAAAACATATACAATGAAGAGAGAAATGGACATTATTAAAAGAAAGCCAAGTCAAACTTCTAGAGCTGAAAATTAAAATATCTGAAATTAAAAATTCACTGAACTTAATATACTAGACACTGCAGAAAAAGGAATAAGTGAACTTTAAGACGGTGCAATGGAAACTATCAAAACTGAAGTAGAAATAGAAAAAGAGATTTAAAAAAAGACAAACCTCAAATACTAATATATTTTCTCACTGCAGGAAGCCAGACACAAAGCAAAAAATGTTGTGTGATCCCATTTATATGAAAAGTGAAGACAAAGCAAATCATAGAGAGGAAACAGACTAGTGATTGCTTAGGGCTAGGGCTAAAAATGGGGGGTGACTATAAAAATGTGCAAGATTCCTTTTGGGAATGTTGGAAATGTTCTAAAATTGTGGCAATGGTGCACATCTCTGCAAAACTAAGAAATTGCATGGTTAAATTATATACTTAAAATGAGTGCATTTTATGGTATGTAAATCATAACTCAAGGTATTTTAAAAAATCAACAGCAAAGCATACATTGCTTAAGGAACAATGTCAAGTGGTCCAACATATATGTGATTTGAATCTCAGAAAAGGAAGAAGTCAGAAAAAAAATTTAAACACGTTATTGAGGTATAATTGACTTACCAAAAACAAAAAAGCATGTTTGATGTATTTTTGATGTATCTCCAAACTCTCCTTGAGTTTGGAGATAATTTACATCCATGAAACCATCACCATAATCAATGCCATAAACATATCCATCACTTCCAAGAGAAAAAAATTTTAATGGCTGAAATTTTCTAGATTTAACTAAAAATATTAATCCGGTGATCTAAAGAGCTCAACATACTTCAAAAAAGAAAACCAAGGCAAAGGCACATTATAATCAAATTGTTACAAAAATCACTATTATAAAGAAAATTTTTAAAATTAGCTAGACAAGAGAAGACTACAGGGGTCTGGGGACTTCTCTGGTGGTGCGGTGGTTAAGAATCCACCTGCCAATGCAGAGCACACAGGTTCAAGCCCTGGTCTGGGAAGATCCCACATGCCACGGAGCAACTAAACCCGTGAGCCACAACTACTGAGCCCATATGCTGCAACTACTGTAGCCTGCGTGCCTAGAGCCCATGCTCCGCAACAAGAGGAGCCACCGCGATGAGAAGCCCATGCACCACAACAAAGAGTAGCCCCTGCTCACCGCAACTAGAGAAGGCCCACACACAGCAACAAAGACCCAATGCAGACATACATACATACATACATAAATAAATAAATAAATAAATAAATGTATATATTCAAAAAAAAGACTACAGGGGTCTGAAGTTAAGAATAAACTGACTTTTCATAAGAAACAATGCAAGCCAGAAGACAATGGAAAACCATTTACAAAGTGCCAAAAGAAAGGTAAGTCTGTCAAACTAGTAATCTATATTCAGTAAAAAATATCATTCACAATGAAAGTAAAATAAAGATATCCTCAGACAAACAAACCTGAAAGAATTTCTTGTCTGCAAAACTTGTACTACAAAAAATGTTAAAAGAAGTTCTTCAGGCTAAAACAAAATAATACTAAATAAAAATTCAAATATACACAAAATAATAAAGAATGCCAGGGGCTTCCTTGGTGGCGCAGTGGCTGGCAATCCTCCCACCAGTGCAGGGGACACAGGTTCGAGCCCTGGTCGAGGAAGATCCCACATGCCACGGAACAACTAAGCCTGTGTGCCACGACTACTGAGCCTATACTCTAGAGCCCGCAAGCCACAACTATTGAGCCCGCAAGCTACAACTACTGAAGTCCACGCGCCTAGAGCCTGTGCTCTGCAACAAGAGAAGCCACTGTGATGAGAAGCCCATGCACCGCAACAAAGAGTAGCCCCCACTTGCTGAAACTAGAGAAAGCCTGCACACAGCAACAAAGACCCAATGCAGCCAAAAATAAATAAACTAAGTAAATTTTTTAAATGCCATAAATGGTTAATATGTAGTACAATATAAAATACCTTCTACCATTTTTAAATTATGCAAAAGATTGTTGATTTTCTGTACCAAAAAAATGACAATTTTGTGAGATTAATCACGTTTTTAGAAATAAAATTAACAAGAAATCAATTAAGAAAAAGCATGAGGAGGGGAAATAGGAAATATACTGTTGTATTTTGGGTTATTATATATGAAATGATATAACATTATGTGAAGATAGGCTGTGATAAGTTAAATATGTATACTGTAAACCTTAGAGCAGTCACTGGAGAAAAAAAAAAAGAATGTGGAGGTACAGATAATAGTTCAATAGAGAAAGCTAAATAAAATTCTAAGACAATTCAACCTATAAAAAGGCATAGAATAAAGGGGAAAAGGAAGCCAAAAAAATTAGAAAGAGAAAACACATAGAAAGATGGTAGTATTAAACCATCTTTAATGTGTGCTGGAGCTGATTGATGCCACCTCATGAAACTGAATGTACACCTTTCCCAACTCTCCATCTAGTGATAACATGTTGGTAGTTTGAAACCAACATTGGTGGGAACATTTACACAGTGGAAATCAGTAGATGCTATAAGTTAGGACTTTTTATTTTGGAAAGCCTATTTACCATCATACCACTGACCTAAACCATATAAAAATTACATGAAATATAAAATGAATAAACTCTCTAATTAAGGGGCAGAGAATGGCATATCAATATAACATAATGCTCAACTATGATGCTATTTAAACAAAATACGCTTTAACAGAGATAGGTTATAAGTAAAAAAAAAAAAAAAGAAAAAAACAGATACTATCCAACATTGTTCTGGAGATTCTAGCCTGGACAGTTAGATAAGATAAGATAAGATAAATAAATAAATAAATAAATAAATAAATAAATAATAAATAACATCCAAATTAAAAAGGAAGTATTTAAAACTTTCTGTATTCACAGAAGACATGATCTTGTATATAGAAAACCTAAGAAATTCATGAAAACACAATTAGAACTAATAAGCTTAGAAAGGCTGAAGGATACAAAATCAATACACAAAATGTATTTCTATTGTTTACTTCTATACAGCAGCAATGAACAATCTAAAAATCATACTAACAGGACTTCCCTGGTGGCACAGTGGATAAGAATCTGCCTGCCAATGCAGGGGACACAGGTTCGAGCCCTGGTCCGGGAAGATCCCACATGCCACAGAGCAACTAAGCCCGTGCACCACAACTACTGAGCCCACGTGCTGCAATTACTGAAGCCCGCATGCCTAGAGCCCATGCTCCGCAACAAGAGAAGCCACCGCAATGAGAAGCCTATGCACCACAACGAAGAGCAGCCCCTGCTCACCGCAACTAGAGAAAGCTCACATGCAGCAACAAAATAAAATAATAAAAAAAATTTTTTTAATAAAAATCAAACTAAGAAAACAATTCTATTTGTAATAGCATCAAAAATAATAAGAACACTTAGGAATATTTTAACAAAGGAAGTGTAAGATTTTTGTAGTTTGTTAAAACTACAAAATGTAGTTAAAATAAACTAAAGAAGACCTAAATTAATGAAAAGATAGCTCATGTTCGTAGATCAGAAGACTTAATATTGTTAAGATTACAATACTTCCCAACTTTTCCAACAGATTCAACGCAATCCCTATCAAAATCCCAGTTGTCTTCTTTTGCAGAAATTGACAAACATCCTGAAATTCATAAGGAAATGGAGGGATTCAGATTAGACAAAACCATCTTTAAAGAGAACAAGGCTAGAGGACTCACATTCCCTGATTTAAAAACTCATGACAAAGCAGCAATAATCAAGGTAGTAACGTACTGGCTTTTATCAAGGTAAGTCATATGCTGAAATGCATTTCAATAAATTTATAATGATCAAAGTCACAAGGAATGTTTTTCAGTTACAATGGAATTAGAAATTAATTACTAATTAAAATATCAAAAATTTCCCAAATAGTTGGAAATTTAAAAATATTCTGAATAATCATCAGTCAAAAAAGTCATACAGGAAATTAGAAAATATTTGAACCAAATTATAATGAAAACATAACATATCCACATTCGTGGGATTAACAATAACTAGACAGAAAGTTATAGCTTTAAGTGCTTATATAGAAAAAAATTTCTTTCAAATCCAAGTTTCTACCTCAAGAAGATATAAAATAAGAGTAAATTAAGCCAAAAAAATAGAGGAAATTAATAAAAAAGAGGAAATCTGTGAAATAGAAACAGGGCAAACAATAGAGAAAATCAATAAAATTAAAAGATGGTTGGGACTTCCCTGGTGGTCCAGTGGTTAAGAATCTGCCTTCCACTGCAGGGGACGAGGGTTCTTTACCTGGTCAGGGAACTAAGATCCTGCATGCCACATGGTGCAGCCAAAAAAAAAAAATAAATAAATAAAAGATGGTTTTTGAAAAGGGAAAGAGGAAAGTTGAATACATTTATTAATCATTGTATAAACAATAGATATGAATTAAATTACACCATTAAAAACTGGCAAAAGAATAAAATATTAAACAAGAGAAAAAGAGGATTAGAGGCATATGCAGATAGAGAGATAGCTGGGTTTGTATTTTTGTTCTAATACATAGAGAGTGTGTGTGTGTCTGTATGTGTGTGTGTAAATATAAATAAATATAATTATAGCCAGGCTTATTATTTATATGAAATTATAGCCAGCTTTCTCATTGTTGGAAGACTCCCTGAAAAAATGACTGATTCCAGGGCTTGGCCAGGAAGAGCACAAGGAAGCCTGGAACACTGTATAAGTTTGCTATTGCTTCATACAAATCACCACAAACTTAGCAGTTAAAAATAACACCCATTTATTATCTCAACATTTCTGTAGGTCAGAAGTCCAGGTATAGCTCAAATGGATCTCTGCTTAGCATCTCACTAGGCTGAAATCAAGGGGCCAACCAGGCTATGTTCTCATCTAGGGTTCAGAGTCCTCTTCCAAGCTCATGCAGGTTGTTGGCAAGATTCAGTTCCTTGTGATTGAAGACTAAAATCCCCATTTTCTTTCTGGCTGTCAGTGGTGACTTCTCTCAGATCCCAAAAGCCACCCAAAGGCCCTTTATGACCCTCTTACTTCATGGTAGCATTCTTCTTCAGAGCCAGCGGAACAATCCCTGCAGAGAGTTTTATATAATGTTTTTATAATGTAACAGAGTTTTATACATGTAACGCGATCATGGGAATCACTATCCTGCCCCCTTCCAAGGGGAGAGGATTATACCAAGTTTGTACATCAGGGGGCAGAAATCTCAGGGATCATCTTCGAATTCTGCCTGGTCTAAACATCTTGTACCAAAAACTAAGGAAGTTCTGAAAAAATGATGTCAGATGGATAGAACTGCCATCTTGAAAAGGCTTCTTCTCCGTTCGTCTTGATCAATTTGAGCAAACTAGATAAATAATAAGAGTAATGGGCTAAAATCCATTAAATAAAATAAAATAAGAACATATGAATTGGTACTGATGTATTGTACCTACTGATACATATATACTGAAATATATACATTTATATATATATTGCTGTATATGGATGTATACATATATACGAATAAATGAATGAATAAATAAAAGGAGAACAAAAGAAAGCTCTTTTTTATGGTGGATCCCAGACGCTGTAATAAATGTTAGAAAATTACTATTTGTCAACCATCACAGTAGTATTTGTTTCAGGCAAGAATAACCAATAGATGATAAAATTAGTGGCCAAAAGTACAGTGAGAAACAGACTATTCACAAAGTCTCCTCTACAAGGTACAAATTAACGATAAAGGAAAAGGTAGCCACTTTACCGTGGAGGAACCTGGCAGTCATTAGTTAACATCACCAGTAACAGGACAAATTATCATCATGTTCCTCCTGATGTGCTCACTGGGATGGCATGATATCAATTCTTTAGTGTCCTGTCCAAAATGCATAACCTGATCAAATCATGAGGAAACATCAGGCAAACCCAAACTGAGGAACAATTTAAAAACTAACTTACCAATATTCTTCAAAAGTGTCAAAGACAAAGAAAAAGAAACACTACAGAACTGTTAGAAGCTAAAGGAGACAGAAGAAATATGACAGTTCACAAAAAATGAGATCGTACCTTGAATCCTGGACCCCCAAAAGGACATTAGTGGAACAATGGAGAATTGTAATAAGGTCTGTAAATTAGATATCATTGTATCAATATTAATTTCCTAATTTTGGTAACTGTACTATAGTTATATAAGAGAATGTTCTTGTTTTTGTTTTTGTTTTTTTGTTATTTTGTGTTTTTTTGGCGGTACACGGGCCTCTCACTGCTGTGGCCTCTCCCGCCGCGGAGCACAGGCTCTGGACGTGCAGGCCCAGCAGCCATGGCTCATGGGCCCAGCCACTCCACAGCACGTGGGATCCTCCCAGACTGGGGCACAAACCCGTGTCCCCTGCACCGGCAGGCAGACTCTCAACCACTGCACCACCAGGGAAGCCTGAGAATGTTCTTGTTTTAAGGAAATATATATTTCAGTATTTAGAGGTCTTAAAAAAAGTCAATCAGCATAGGTCACCATATTAACAGAATAAAGGAGAAAAAACATGTTTATATCAACATACACAGGAAAAGTACTTGATAAAATTCAAAACCCATTTATGATAAAACAAAACATGATCAAACAGCAACAAAACCCTCAAACTCTTGGCAGACCAGAATAAAAGGAAACTACCTCAATCTGATGAAAGGTATCTAGGAACACTCTACAGTTAACATCATATTTAATGGTGAAATACAAAATATTTTCCCCCTAGGATCAAAGACAAGGCAAAGATATCTGTTCTCACCATTTATATTCAACATTGTATGGGAGACAAGAAAAACATACAAGACATATGGGATAAAAGGAAGATATAACACTGTCTTTACCATAGACAGCATGATCATGTATACAGAAAATCGTAAATACTCTGCCGATAGACTACTAGAGATAATAAATGAATTTAGCATTGTTGCAGGACAAAGCTCAATATATAAAAATCAACTATTTCTATATACTAGCAACAATTTTAAAATTAAAATTAAAAAAATACAATTTACAATAGGATCAAAAACCTAAAATACTTGGGATACTCTTTTTAAAATTTTATTCTATTTATTTTTTTATACAGCAGGTTCTTATTAGTCATCAATTTTATACACATCAGTGTACACATGTCAATCCCAATCTCCCAATTCATCACACGACCACCCCCCCACCCCCTGCCTCTTTCCCCCCTTGGTGTCCATACATTTGTTCTCTACATCTGTGTCTCAATTTCTGCCCTGCAAACCGGTTCATCTGTACCATTTTTCTAGGTACCACATATATGCATTAATAAACGATATGTGTTTTTCTCTTTTTGACTTACTTCACTCTGTATGGCAGTCTCTAGATCCATCCACGTCTCTACAAATGACCCAATTTAGTCCCTTTTTATGGCTGAGTAATATTCTGTTTTATATATGTACCACATCTTCTTTATTCATTCGTCTGTCGATGGGCATTTAGGTTGATTCCATGACCTGGCTATTGTAAATAGTGCTGCAATGAACATTGGGGTGCATGTGTCTTTTGGAATTATGGTTTTCTCTGGGTACATGCCCAGTAGTGGGTTAGCTGGGTCATATGGTAATTCTATTTTTAGTTTTTTAAGGAACCTCCATACTGTTCTCCATAGTGGCTGCATCAATTTACATTCCCACCAACAGTGCAAGAGGGTTCCCTTTTCTCCACACCCTCTCCAGCATTTGTTGTTTGTAGATTTTCTGATGATGTCCATTCTAACTGGTGTGAGGTGGTACCTCATTGTAGTTTTGATTTGCATTTCTCTAATAATTAGTGATGTTGAGCAGCTTTTCGTGTGCTTCTTGGCCATCTGTATGTCTATTTGGAGAAATGTCTATTTAGGTCTTCTGCCCATTTTTGGATTGCGTCGTTTGTTTTTTTAACATTGAGCTGCATGAGCTGTTTATATATTTTGGAGATTAATGCTCTGTCCATTAATTCGTTTGCAAATATTTTGTCCCATTCTGACAGTTGTCTTTTCATCTTGTTTGTAGTTTCCTTTGCTTTGAAAACGCTTTTAAATTTTATTAGGTCCCATTTGTTTATTTTTGTTTTTATTTCCATTACTCTAGGAGGTGGATCAAAAAAGATCTTGCTGTGATTTATGAAAAAGAGTGTCTTCCCATGTATTCCTCTAAGAGTTTTACAGTGTCCAGTCTTATATTTATGTCTCTAATCCATTTTGAGTTTATTTTTGTGTATGGTGTTAAGGAGTGTTCTAATTTCATTCTTTTACATGTAGCTGTCCAGTTTTCCCAGCACCACTTATTGAAGAGACTGTCTTTTCTCCATTGTATATCCTTGCCTCCTTTGTCATAGATTACTTGACCATAGGTGTGTGGGTTTATCTCCGGGCTTTCTATCCTGTTCCACTGATCTATATTTCTGTTTTTGTGCCAGTACCATACTGTCTTGATTACTGTAGCTTTGTACTATAGTCTGAAGTCAGAGTGTCTGATTCCTCCAGCTCCATTTTTTTCCCTCAAGACTGCTTTGGCTATTTGGGGTCTTTTGTGTCTCCATACAAATTTTAAGATTTTTTGTTCTAGTTCTGTAAAACATGCCATTGGTAATTTGATAGGGACTGCATTGAATCTGTAGATTGCTTTGGGTAGTAGAGTCATTTTGACAATATTGATTCTTCCAATCCAAGAACATGGTATATCTCTCCATCTATTTGTATCATCTTTAACTTCCTTCATCAGTGTCTTATAGTTTTCTGCATACAGGTCTTTTGTCTCCCTAGGTAGGTTTATTCCTAGGTATTTTATTCTTTTTGTTGCAATGGTAAATGGGAGTGTTTCCTTAATTTCTCTTTCAGATTTTTCATCATTAGTGTATAGGAATGCAAGAGATTTCTGTGCATTAATTTTGTATCCTGCAACTTGACCAAATTCATTGATTAGCTCTAGTAGTTTTCAGGTGGCATCTTTAGGATTCTCTATATATAGTATCATGTCATCTGCAAACAGTGACACTTTTACTTCTTCTTTTCCAATTTGTATTCCTTTTATTTCTTTTTCTTCTCTGACTGCCATAGTTAGGACTTCCAAAACTATGTTGAATAATAGTAGCTAGAGTGGACATCTTTGTCTTGTTCCTGATCTTAGAGGAAATGCTTTCAGTTTTTCACCATTGAGAATGATGTTTGCTGTGGGTTTGTCATATATGGCCTTTATTATGTTGAGGTAGGTTCCCTCTATGCCCACTTTCTGAAGAGTTTTTATCATGAATGGGTGTTGAATTTTGTCAAAAGCTTATTCTGCATCTATTGAGATGATCTTATGGTTTTTCTTCTTCAGTTTGTTAATATGGTGTATCACATTGATTGATTTGCATATATTGAAGAATCCTTGCATCTCTGGGATAAATCCCACTTGATCATGGTGTATGATCCTTTTAATGTGTTGTTGGATTCTGTTTGCTGATATTTTGTTGACGATTTTTGCATCTGTATTCATCAGTGACATCTGTCTGTAATTTTCTTTTTTGTAGTATCTTTGTCTGGTTTTGGTGTCAGGGTGATGGTGGCCTCATAGAATGAGTTTGGGAGTGTTCCTTCCTCTGCAAAGTTTTGGAAGAGTTTGAGAGAGATGGGTGTTAGCTCTTCTCTAAATGTTTGATAGAATTCACCTGTGAAGCTGCCCATGAAGCCATCCTCACGTGCTGAGCAGGTTGTCTTGGAAAGAGCTGGGAGCTCATGCACAAAACAGGACCTTCTGAACTTGAGAAATTACTGTAATTTTGTGTATAATGGTTTCTTACAAAATTTCACACCTTTACAATTCTGATGCTTTTTAAATAAAAACAAAAAACTAAGAACTCTTTAACATTTCCCCTTAACTGTAATAAAATGGGAAAGTACCTACAAAAAGCGTATTGCTTTTTCAGATTATAAAGTTATCTTTTCTAATAACTTGGCTATTGTAAATTTTAAGGGAGTTTAGTGGACCTCAGAGCCATACCTTTCCTGATATCTCATCTGTGTATCTGTTTCCAGAAGCTGATTTCACAGGGTTCGGGGCAGGCGGCTGCATGTTTCTGTGTGTGGCTGTGTCAGCTCATCCCTGGAATGTTGAGAAACACCAAACTTACAGATGCATCTTTCTCTTGTCATAAAGAAATTTGAATTACAAATTTCAACCAGGAAACAAAACACATTTCTTGGTTTTGCTCAGTGTTTATGTACCACCTTACATGTTTTTTTCCCCCAAAAAAATGATTAAAAGCAACATCTGAATAGAAATTGTTGAATTTTAAGTAACAATTTATTTTAAAAGATTTAAATTTTACCAGCCTAAAGAAAGTGAGAAAATAAACCAAATAAACCAATTAAAAGCCCGGGTGGGTGGAGGGAGTAGCTTTCTTTGATATGAATAATCAGGAACATTTTTGTTTGTTGAACTTTACCATCTGAGCAGTTCTTTCTATGTCCCAGGAAAAGTGCACTAGCTCCACATTGTGATACTTGTCAGGTGACAAATAACATTTGTCATTGAAATGGAACAATATTTGTATGAAGCCTGAGATGAAAATAGTGATATTAGCTTAAGAACTGCAAACTAGAAAGCTTTTCACTGTGAGGCACAGTATAGTGCTTCTTGTCATGTATTTTCCAAGTACTTCTGAAGTGTAAAAGAGAGAAAAAACTTGCTAATTTATTTGACTGTACAAATACACTTTAATCATTTTTAAAATATTTTCATAAACTTACTTTTGCAAATACAAAATTAGAGAATTTCATTTGTTCTGTGGAGTCTGTTCCATTGTACATCACAACAGACTTTTCACTTTCTAGCACAAACAGTTAAGTTATCAGAACATGGAGAACTTATCAATTTGGGGTGATTGGTGTTATAGACCCTGTCAGTAGGTTATGTTAAAGTGGCAATGAGTTCCAACATCTAATGTGATGTGAAGGTTTTTTTAATGTGCAAAACAAAATTTTTCTAATCTAAATACAACAAGTGTAAAAGATCAAGTGTGTTTCTTTAGGTTTACTTGATAGAAATTCCTGTAAATTGTATTTTATATTGCAAAGTATTCTATCACTGTGCATTAAAACATGGAACTTCATAACTTTGTTACTTGAAGTAGAATAAACACCTACAGAAGAAAAAAAAAAAGTCCTGGACTTTTGTTTGTTGGAAGATTTCTTTTTTTTTTTGTGGTACACGGGCCTCTCACTGTTGTGGCCTCTCCCGTTGCGGAGCACAGGCTCCAGACGCGCAGGCTTAGCAGCCATGGCTCACAGGCCTAGCCACTCCGCGGCATGTGGGATCTTCCCAGACTTGGGCACGAACCTGTGTCCCCTGCATCGGCAGGCGGACTCTCAACCACTGTGCCATCAGGGAAGCCCTGTTGGAAGATTTTTAATCACAGTTTCAATTTCATTACTTGTGATTGGTCTGTCCATGTTTTCTATTCCTTCCTGGTTCAGTCTTGGAAGGTTATACCTTTCTAAGAATTTGTCCATTTCTTCCAGGTTGCCCATTTTATTGGCATAGAGTTGCTTGTAGTGGTCTCTTAGGATGCTTTGTATTTCTGCGGTGTCTGTTTAACTTCTCCTTTTTCATTTCTAATTTTATTGATTTGAGTCCTCTCCCTCTTTTTCTTGATGAGTCTGGCTAATGGTTTATCAATTTTGTTTATCTTCTCAAAGAACCAGCTTTTAGTGTTATTGATCTTTGCTATTGTTTTCTTTGTTACTATTTCAATTATTTCTGTTCTGATCTTTATGATTTATTTCCTTCTGCTAACTTTGGTTTTGTTTGTTCTTCTTTCTCTAGTTCCTTTAGGTGTAAGGTTAGGTTGTTTATTTGAGATTTTTCTTGTTTCTTGAGGTAGGCTTGTATAGCTATAAACTTCCCTCTTAGAACTACTTTTGCTGCATCCCATAGGTTTTGGATCATCGTGTTTTTGTTGTCATTTGTCTCTAGGTATTTTTTGATTTCCTCTTTGATTTCTTCAGTGATCTCTTGGTTATTTAGTAATATATTGTTTAACCTCCATTTGTTTGTGTTTTTTACATTTTTTCCCCTGTAATTGATTTCTAATTTCATAGCATTGTGGTCAGGAAAGATGCTTGATATGATTTCAATTTTCTTAAATTTACTGAGGCTTGATTTGTGACCCAAGATGTGATCTGTCCTGGAGAATGTTCCGTGTGCACTTGAGAAGATAGTGTAATCTGCTGTTTTTGGATGGAATGTCCTATAAATAACAATTAAATCTATCCGGTCTATTGTGTCATTTAAAGCTTCTGTTTCCTTGTTAATTTTCTGTTTGGGTGATCTGTGCATTGGTGTAAGTGAGGTGTTAAAGTCCCCTACTATGATTGTGTTACTGTCGATTTCCTCTTTTACAGCTGTTAGCAGTTGCCTTATGTATTGAGGTACCCCTATGTTGGGTGCATATATATTTATACTTGTTATATATTCTTCTTGGATTGATCCCTTGATCATTACGTAGTGTCCTTCCTTGTCTCTTGTAACATTCTTTATTTTAAAGTCTATTTTATCTGATATGAGTATTGCTACTCCAGATTTCTTTTAATTTCCATTTGCATGGAATATCTTTTTCCATCTTCCTACTTTCAGTCTGTATGTATCCCTAAGTCTGAAGTGGGTCTCTTGTAGACAGCATATATATATGGGTTTTGTTTTTGTAACCATTCAGCAAGCCTGTTTCTTTTGGTTGGAGCATTTAATCCATTCATGTTTAAGGTAATTATCAATATGTATGTTCCTATTACCATTTTCTTAATTGTTTTGGGTTTATTTTTGTAGGTCCTTTTCTTCTCTTGTGTTTCCCACTTAGATATGTTCCTTTAGCATTTGTTGTATAGCTGGTTTCGTGGTGCTGAATTTTCTTAGCTTTTGCTTGTCTGTAGAGCTTTTGATTTCACCATCAAATCTGAATGGGATCCTTGCCGGGTAGAGTAATCTTGGTTGTAAGTTCTTCCCTTTCATCACTTTAAATATATCATGCCACTCCCTTCTGGCTGGTAGAGTTTCTGCTGAAAAATCAGCTGTTAACCTTATGGAAGTTCCCTTGTATATTATTTTTCATTTTTCCCTTGTTGCTTTCAATAATTTTTCTTTGTCTTTTATTTTTGTCAATTTGATTACTATGTGTCTCGGTATGTTTCACCTTGGGTTTATCCTGCCTGGGACTCTCTGTGCTTCCTGGACTTGGGTGGCTATTTCCTGTCCCATGTTAGGGAAGTTTTCTATTATAATCTCTTCAAATATATTCTTGTGTCCTTTCTCCTTCTGGGATCCCTATAATGCGAATGTTGTTAACGTTTAATGTTGTCCCAGAGGTCTTGTAGGCTGAGTTCATTTCTTTTCATTCTTTTTTCTTTATTCTGTTCTGCAGCAGTGAATTCCACCATTCGTCTTCCAGGTCACTTATCCATTCTTCTGCCTCAGTTATTCTGCTATAGATTCCTTCTAGTGTAGTTTTCATTTCAGTTATTGTATTGTTCATCTCTGTTTTTTCTTTAATTATTCTAGGTGTTTGTTCTTTAATTCTTCTAGGTATTTGTTAAACGTTTCGTGCATCTTCTCGATATTTACCTCCATTCTTTTTCCGAGGTCTTGGATCATCTTCACTATCATTATTCTGAATTCTTTTTCTGGAAGGTTGCCTACCTCCACTTCCTTTAGTTGTTTTTCTGGGGTTTTATCTTGTTCCTTCATCTGGCACATAGCCCTCTGCCTTTTCATCTTCTCTATCTTTCTGTGAATGTGGTTTTTGTTCCACAGGCTGCAGGATTGTAGTTCTTTTTGCTTCTGCTGTCTGCCCTCTGGTGGATGAGGCTATCTAAGGGGCCTGTCCTTATAGGGTATCATTTATTGCTTTCAGGGATTAGGCCTGATATTTTTTTCTTGGAGTTGAGAGAGGAGGGCATTATTTTGCCTATCACTATAGCCACTAACAAAATTAAAATTTCCGATCACCAGAGGGAGAAAATAAAGCAGGCATACTAACCCAACTAGGTAAATTCTACTCTAAAATGAAAAGGATCCTCAGAATGAATTAAAAACACCTCTAAGTGTAAGCTATTAATGAAAGGCCCAATTCATGCAAGTTAGTAAAAAGTTAAAAATGAAAGTTATGCACAAAATGTAAAGAAAGAAAAAGTGGCATTATTTGTATCAAAATAGAACTTAAGACAAAAATCATTAAATGGAACAAAGAATAATTTTATATTGATTAAAAGTAAAATCCCCAACAAAAATATATTTAATAACATCTATATGCCAAATGACATACGTTTAAAATATATAAACAATTGTCAGATACAAAGAGAAACCACTAATGAGAATATACCTCCATCTGTTTCTGAAGATGAAGTCAACAAAATTAATCAAGGAAATGGAGAAACTGAAAAAGCCAGTATAATTACAAAGATGCAGAGAAAATTTTTTGAATCAGCTCCGCCAGAGGTCACTTCAATATTTCTAGATGTATAAGAGAGAGTGACTGAAATGCTCTATATCTGGTAAGAAAACAGCAGGTAAAATGGTGGGTTAATTAGCACAAGTCTGATGAATTCATGTACAGCTTAAGTGAGCAAATTCAGTTTCTTACAACAAATACCAGTGTGCTGGCAAAGGTTTTACAACCAGCAATCCAGGAGGGAAAAAGGGACTCTGTTTTGTACTATTTGTGCATTTCTGTGGTGTAAATACTCCCACCATGGCTGATTTCACGCTAACAATGTGAAGTCACTGAAGGTTGAGTTGGGGAGACATACATCCAGCTGGCTCTCACAAGCCCTATGAGTTGACTCCAGCCTATGACTGATGCGCTTAATGGCTTAGATAACAAGCACATTTTCCTTTTTAGTGAACAAATTTAACAAGCGTTCTGGTCGCTAAAGTCTCATGGATAAACAGTGCATTCTTGGAGACATAACTAAAACTTTATAGGTAAATAGTTAAGTATCACAAAAATCCACATGCCTTTCCTTATCATCAAACATAAAAATAGGAACTGATAATAACCCTAACAAAAAACAGAGCACATATAGATATAAACTTATGGCTCCCCCAGCCCATCTCCAATGGTGCTTGTTGTTTACTATTTCTTTGTGGCCACCTGAATATAAATGAATATAAAAAGAATGATTTCAACCTAGCATTTGAATACTTACACCTACAGATTATTCCCTTTTCAAAGCTTCTTATCAGATAAGATTGTAACCTAAAGTCTATCACTTTTTATTTATACACTCACATACACACATATAGAGATTTACACCCTACTGAGTATGTATTTCCCTTGAATATTAATTGTTGGTCCATAGGCAGTTTAATAATCACAAATGTGAAAAAACTTAGAGAAGACATGATAAGATTGAACTTAAAATATATAGAGATATATTTATAAATCAATAAACAATTGCTTATTAGTTTTGTTGTAGGCTAATATTGAATAGGGGAAGAAGAGAGGGAAAGAGCCAGATTATTTTATGGGAAGAGAAGAAATTTAGATTCATGTAACAGATGGGAAAATGATGGATAAAGCCGATCAGAAGAAAAAAGTTTTAGGTTAATGGTAACTACATAAATGTATTTGTTTTTAGAGCATTTATAAGCAGATAATTATATAATTATGTATTCTTGGACATATTATGTATATGTGGCAATAGATACAGAATGTACTAAATTAGTGGATTTATGAGAATATGTATTGGTCAATTAGATGTATGAAGACACTGACAGGACAAGGAGGCAACTGCTTGTTTTTAATCCTGCAACCACAAAAATGAGACACAGTTGTAGTTCATCAAATTGGAACAAAGGATACAGCTATGACAACTATTTAGGCACCATTTCTAATTGCCCCAATGATTTAGTTAAGATTAAGTTTTGATGTGTGGTCTGTAGACTGATAGCAGCAGCATCAACTGAAAATTTCTCAGAAATGCAAATCTTGGACTACACTCCAGACTTAATGAATCAGAATTTCTGGAGAGGATGGGGGCACAGGAATCTGTGTTTTAATAAGCACTTCAGGTGAATTCTAAATGCTAAAAGAAGCATTGTATTAGTAGAAGTTCTTGAACAATGTAACTAAAGCAAGTGTTTTTTTAATCCAGCTAGTTTCCCTGATCCTGGCACTGTCCTTGCATAAAAGGAAACATTAGATGGAGCTGTATACAGACATTAGCATTAGTAAAATTAAAATGGAATGTTTATATATTTAAGAAAACAAGAATAAATCTTCCCCACACTTCTGTATATAGCTGTATTTATAAATATGAATTTATGTGTATATGACTGTTTCATATTACTGTTAACTGGTATTATGCTTGATGTGGAAAAATTAGACATTCAGTGCAATCAGTTGTTACTATTATTTAATGTAACCAGTGCAATTAATCCCCAAATCAAAATAAATATGATAAATACTGGAAAGAATGGTACAAATTTACCATTATTTATAGATATGAATGCCTTTTTAGAGAAATAAACTTGCTTGGAAGAATCATGGGAGGGCTTCCCTGGTGGCACAGTGGTTGAGAGTCCGCCTGCCAATGCAGGGGACACGGGTTCGTGCCCCGGTCCAGGAAGATCCCACATGCCGTGGAGCGGCTAGGCCCGTGAGCCATGGCCGCTGAGCCTGTGCGTCCGGAGCCTGTGCTCCGCAACGGGAGAGGCCACAAAAGTGAGAGACCCGCGTACAGAAAAAAAAAAAAAAAAGAATCATGGGAAAAACCTAACTATAAGTATGCCAGTTTTCCATAGCCTAATGTAGTTAATTAAAGATATTAAACAAAAACCTCAAAGCGGTTTTTAGAAAAAAATGCAGCAAAACTATCCTAATGTTCAACTACGAGCAAAAATAGCTATGAAAATTCTGAAAAAATTGGGATCTTGGTTTACTATACATTATGAACAAAGAAGAGAAAGAAATGAAAACATTGTAGTAGTGACACCAGAATAGGAGGGTGAAACAATATAACAAAATGGGAAACATGGAATCAGAGGTATATATGTAAAATAATTTAATATATGATAAAAGGGGCATTTTAAGATAGTGGAGAATGAAGGGTTTAGTCAATAAATGAGGTCCATACCCTTGGAAATATTCATATGCTTTGACCAGAAATATGTATGAATGGGTATCCCAAATATTTATTTATACGTTTTTAGTTCATGACAAGAGTGGCAATTTATAGTGAGAAAAGGTATAGTTTATTGAATTCATAGCGCTTGGATAATTTATTTTACAGGAAATACAGGACTATTTTGTAGGATTATTTTGTCCTCTAAAACAAGGTAGTATTTTCTAGAAAGATTAAATCATTAAAATAGTTAATGGATAGAAATGCAAATTAAAATTAAAATGAGATACTTTCTTAAACTTACCAGATGGAAGGTTTGAAATTGCACTATGCTGGTGAAGGTATAGGGGAGACAGAAACTCTTAAGTATTGCTTGTGGGTATATAAATTGGTATAAGCCCTTTAGAGGACTCTTTGGCAATATCCATGAAAATGAAAAATACTCATCCCCTTCAACTCACTGTATCAGTCAGGACTCTCCAGAAAAACAAAACTAATAGGATGTATGTATAAAGAAATTTATTTATAGGAATTGGTGCACATGATTAGGGGGGATGGCAAGTCCAAAATACATATGGTAGGGGCTTCCCTGGTGGCACAGTGGTTGCGAGTCCGCCTGCCGATGCAGGGGACGCGGGTTCGTGCCCCGGTCTGGGAAGATCCCACATGCCGCGGAGCGGCTGGGCCCGTGAGCCATGGCCGCTGAGCCTGCGCGTCCGGAGCCTGTGCTCCGCAACGGGAGAGGCCACAGCAGTGAGAAGCCCGCGTACCGCAAAAAAAAAAAAAAAAAAAAAAAAAACACACACACACAAAAAACAAAATACATATGGTAGGCCAGCAGGCTGGAAACTCAGTCAGGAGTTAATGCTACAGTCATGAGGCAGAATTCCTCCTTTTCTGGAAGACCTCAGCATTTTCTCTTAAGGCCTTCAACTGATTGGATGGGACCCATCCACATTATCAAAGATAACATTTACTTAAAGTCAACTGATTGTACTGAATATATGTTAACCACATCTACAAAATATCTTCACAGCAACACCTAGATTACTATTTGATCAAAGAACTGGGTACTATAGCCTGACCAGGTGATACATAAAACTAACCATCATACTCACCAATCTCACTTCTAAGTTTACTCTAAAAATATACTTGCACATGTAAAATTTTATACATATACACACATATTTATGGAACATCTTTGCAGCATTGTTTTATAATAACCAAAGACTAGGAACAACCTAAATTTAAACAGAGGACTGGTTAAGTATTATATATATTGAGATGAAATATCTGAAATATTGTTAGGTTAAGAAAACTAGATACCATTTTGTGTGAAAATATCTTTAAAAAATATTCACACTCATATGCACTATAATATGCACAGACTGTCTCTGGAAGAATATACAAGAAACTGCATGGTAGGTTAAAGGCCAGGACAAAGACTTCCCTTCTAGTATGGTCTTTAGTACCTTTTGAATTTTGAACTAGACGACTATGGTAATTATTCCTTAAATAAAATACTTAAAAAGCCAACTGGTCATATATCCCTAGAATGGCTAAAATTAAAAAGACTGACGGCACCAAATGCTGGAGAGGATGTGGAGTAGCCATAATTCTCATACACTGTTGGTGGAAGGAATTGGAAAATGGTAACTTTGGAAAAAGTTATGGTGGTTTCTTATGAAATGAAACATATATCTACCCAACAGTCTAATGATTTCATTCCTTTGTGTTTACCTAAGGGAAATGAAAGCATGTGGCCACAAAAAAAAGACCATTATAGAAGAATGTTCATAACAGCTTTATTCTCAATAGCCAAAAACTAGAAAGAGCCCAGATATTCATCAACAAAAGAACAGCTAAACCTATCATGGTATATTCATATAATGGAATACTAAGTAAGGAAACAGAAGAAACTATTAATAATTGCTATAGATGGAATGTTTGTGTTCTCCCAAAATTTATATGTTGAAATCTAACCCCCAGTATGATGGTATTTGGAGGTGGGGTCTTTGGGAAGTGGTTATGTCGTGAAGGTTGAGTCCCCATGAATGGGATTAGTAGCCTTAAAAAAGAGACCTCAGGGGCTTCCCTGGTGGCGCAGTGGTTGAGAGTCTGCCTGCCGATGCAGGGGACACGGGTTCATGCCCCGGACTGGGAAGATCCCACATGCCGCAGAGTGGCTGGGCCTGTGAGCCATGGCTGCTGAGCCTGCGCAAAAAAAAAAAAAAAGAGAACTCAGAGAGCTTCCTCTCCCCTTCCACCATGTGAAGCCACAGCAAGAAGACAGTCCTGTATGAACCAGGAAGCAAGCTCTCACCAGACACCGAATATGCCAGTGCCTTGATCTTGGACTGCCCAGCCTCCAGAACTATGAGAAATAAACTTCTGTTGTTTATAATCACCCAATCTGCGGTATTTTTGTTACCATACAGCAGCCCAAGCAAA
Source organism: Hyperoodon ampullatus (assembly GCF_949752795.1). Lineage (NCBI taxonomy): Eukaryota > Metazoa > Chordata > Mammalia > Artiodactyla > Ziphiidae > Hyperoodon > Hyperoodon ampullatus. The sequence goes on along the minus strand of NC_136921.1, from coordinate 83,716,621 downwards.
CTGAGAGACTACTCAGAGATGCAACAGTATGGATAAATTTAAAAGACATTATGCTATTTGGGGCTTCCCTGGCGGCACAGTGGTTAAGAATCCGCCTGCCAATGCAGGGGACACGGGTTCAAGCCCTTGTCCGGGAAGATCCCACATGCCACGGAGCAACTAAGCCCGTGCGCCACAACTACTGAGCCTGCGATCTAGAGCCCGCGCTCTAGAGCCCGCGCACCACAACTACTGAGCCCATGTGCCTAGAGCCCGTGTTCTGCAACAAGAGAAGCCACTGCAGTGAGAAGCCCGCACAGAGCAACAAAGAGTAGTCCCCACTCACCGCAACTAGAGAAAGCCTGCGCACAGCAACGAAGACCCAATGCAGCCAAAAAAAAAAAAAAGACTTTATGCTATTTGGAAGAAGTTTTAAACAAAACACTACATATGATATCATTCCACTTATATAAAGTTCTAGAACACGCAAAACTAATCTGTGATAGAAAAAGTTAGAACAGTGGTCTCCTCTGGAGAATGAGGGTGAGTGTTGACTGAAAGGAGGATGAAGGAACTTTATGGGGTTGGTGGTAATTTTCTACATCTTGATAAGGGCTTGGGTCACATAGGTCAAAGCTTCTAGAATGGCACACCTAAGGCTTGGATATTTCACAGTGTATAAATTTTAATTTGAAAATATTCTTAAACAAATATAGAACTCTAGTTGATATGCATATGTAGTTACTATATAGTAAATATATATTAAATATAATAAATAGTAAATATACTTTTACCTATCAAGGCAGCAAAGTTTATGTTTATTTTCAATGTAAATATACAGTATTGGCTATGGTTCAGTGAAAGGGGCACTGTTATACATGATTAATGGAAATGTTGATGTATAAATAATGTTTACTACGTTGTTATTCACAAACCTAAGTAATTGGAATTAATTTTTAAATTGAAAATATTTAAAAGTTAATTATATATATGAGGTGGAATACTTAAGCAAACTATTAAAAATTATAGAATATCAATTATGTGGAAATGTTTGAAAATTTTTATTTCAGACATAACATGTCTGAAATAAAAATTTTAGTTAAATAGAGAATAACTCAAATTATGTAAAATTTTGTGTCAATATTTAGAAATTTTATGAGGCATTGTCTTGCAGTAGAATATCACATACTAATTTTATTCCTTTTTCTGAATTTCAGTGTTTTTCAATTTTTTGACAGTTAATATGTTAATTTTGAATAGAGAAAAGTGCAATTTATTTATCTATTTATTTATTTGTTTACTTATTTAAAGTATAGTTGATTTACAATATTATTTTAGTTTCAGGTGTACAACATAGTGATTCAAAATAATTTTATAGATTATACTCCATTTATAGTTATTATAAAATACTGTCTATATTCCCTGTGCTGTATCCTTGTGGCTTATTTACTTTGCACATAGTAGTTCATACCTCTTAAACCCCTACCCTTATCTTGCCACTCCCGCCTTCCCTCTCCCTACTGGTAACCACTAGTTTTCTCTCTATATCTGTGATTCTGTTTCTTTTTTTTTTTTTGTATTCACTAGTTCATTGTATTTTTAGATTCCACATATAAGTGATAACATACAATATTTGTCTTTCCCTGTCTGACTTAGTTCAGTAAACATAATACCCTCCACGTCCATCCATGTTGTTGAAAATGGAAAAATTTCATTCTTTTTAATGGCTGAGTAGTATTCGTGTGTGTGTGTGTGTGTGTGTGTGTGTGTGTGTCATCTTCTTTATCGATTCATCTGTTAATGGACATCTGTGTGTGTATGTGTCATCTTCTTTATCCATTCATCTGTTGATGGACACTTAGGTTGCTTCCATATCTTGGCTACATAATGCTTCAATGAACATAAGGGTACATATATCTTTTCAAATTAGTGTTTTTGTCTTTTTTGGATATATACCTAGAAGTGGAATTGCTGGATCATAGATTTTTGAGGAAACTCCATACTGTTTTTCACAGTGGCTGCACCAATTTACATTCCCAACAACAGTGTATAAGTGTTCCCTTTGTCTTTTTTGGATATATACCTAGAAGTGGAATTGCTGGATCATAGATTTTTGAGGAAACTCCATACTGTTTTTCACAGTGGCTGCACCAATTTACATTCCCACCAACAGTGTATAAGAGTTCCCTTTCCTCCACATCCTCACCAACATTTGTTATTTGTGTTCTTTTTGATGATAGCCATTTTGACAGGTGTGAGGTGATATCTCATTGTGGTTTTGATTTGCATTTCCCTGATGATTGGCGATGTTGAGCATGTTTTCATGTGCCTGTTGGCCATCTGTATGTCTTTTTTGGAGAAATGTCTATTTAGGTGTTTCTGCCTATTTTTTTGATTGTGTTGTTTATTTTTGTTATTGAGTTGTATGAGTTTATATGTTTTAAATATTAACCCCTTATTGGTCATATCATTTGCAAAGATTTTCTCCCATTCAGTAGGTTTTCTTTTCATTTTGTTGATGGTTTCCTTTGCTGTGGAAAAGTTTTTAAGTTTGATTAGGTCCCATTTGTTTATTTTTGCTTTTGTTTCCATTGCCTTAGGAGACAGATCCAAAAAAATATTGCTACAATTTAGGTCAAAGAGTGTTCTGACTGTGTTTTCTTATAGGAGTTTTATGGTTTCTGGTCTTACATTTAAGTCTTTAATCCATTTTGAGTTTATTTTTGTATTTGGTGTTAGAGAATGTTCTAATTTTATTCTTTTACATGTAGCTGTCCAGTTTTCCCAGCACCACTTATTGAAGAGACTGTCTTTTCTGCATTGTATATTCTTACTGCTTTGTTATAGATTAATTAGCCATAGTGTGTGGTTTTATTTCTGGGCTCTCTGTTTTGCTCCATTGATATATGTGTCTGTTTTTTGTGCCAAAACTATACTGTTTTGATTACTGTAGCCTTGTAATATAGTCTGAAGTCAGGGAGTGTGATATCTCAGCTCCATTTTTTTCTTTCTTAAGATTGTTTTGGCTATTTGGGGTCTTTTGTGTTTTCATACAAATTTTAAAATTATTTGTTCTAGTTTGAGAAGGATAGGTGTTCACTCTTTCTAAATATTTGGTAGAATTTTCCTGTGAAGCTATCTCATACTGGACTTTTATTTGTTAAGAGGTTTTTTTTTTAAATTATTGATTCAATTTCATTAATGGTAATTGGTCTATTCATATTTTCTATTTCTTCCTCGTTCAGTCTGGGAAGATTTTACATTTCTAGAAGTTTATCTGTTTCTTCCAGATAGTCCATTTTATTGGCATATAATTGTTCATAGTAATCTCGTATAATGCTTTGTATTTTTGTAGTATCACTTGCAACTTCTTTTTTATTTCTGATTTATTGATTTGGTCCCTCTCTCTTTTTTTCTTCATGAGTCCAGCTAAATTTTTATCAATTTTATCTTTTCAAAGAAACAGCTCTTAGTTTCACTGATATTTTCTGTTGTTTTTTCAGTCTCAATTTCATTTATTTCTGCTCTGATCTTTATGATTTCTTTCCTTCTACTAACTTTGGGTTTTGTTTGTTCTTCTTTTTCTAGTTCTTTAGGTGTAAGGTTAGGTTGTTTATTTGAGATTTTTCTTAATTCCTGAAGTAAGCTTGTATTGCCATAAACTTTCCTCTTAGAACTGCTTTTAATGCATCCCACAGATTTTGGATGTTTTGTCTTTGTTTTCATTTGTCTTCAGGTATTTTTTAATTTCTTCTTTGATTTCTTCAGTGATCCATTGGTTGTTTAGTAGCATGTTGTTTAGCCTCCACATGTTTGTGTTTTTTGCAGTTTTTTCCTTATAGTTGATTTTTGTTTTATACCATTGTGTTCAGAAAAGAGGCTTGATATGATTTCAGTTCTCTTAAATTCACCGAGGCTTGTTTTGTGGCCTAGCAAGTTATCTATCCTGAAGAATGTTCCACATGCACTTGAAAAGAATGTGTATTCTGCTGCTTTTGGATGGAATCTTCATACCTATTAAATCCATCATGTCTAGTGTATGATTTAAGACCAATGTTTCCTTATTGATTTTCTGTATGGGTGATCTGTCCATTGATTAAGTGGGGTGTTGAAGTCCCTTACTATTATTGTGTTACTGTCAATTTCTCTCTTTATGTCTGTTAATATTTGCTTTATGTATTTAGATGGTCCAATGTTGGGTTCCTATATATTTACAATTGTTATACCTTCTTCTTGGACTGATCCCTTGATCATCATGTAATGTTCTTCTTTGTTTCTTGTAGCAGTCTTTAATTTAAAGTCAATTTTTTCTGATATAAGTATTGTTACCCTGGCTTTTTTTGAGTTCCATTTGCATGGAATTCTTTTTTCTATCCCCTCATTTTCAGTCTGTGTGTGACTTTAGATCTGTTGTGAATCACTTGTAGGCAGGATATTTATGAGTCTTTTTTTTTGTATCCATTTAGCCACTCTAAGTCTTTTGATTGGAGCATTTAGTTTATTGACATTTAAAATAATTATTGATAGGTATGTACTTATTGTCATTTTAATTGTTTTGGGGTCATTTTTGTAGTTCTTTTTTGTTCCTTTCATTTTCTTTTGTTCTCTTTCCTTGTGAATTGATGATTATCTGGTTTTATGTTTGGAGTTTTGAGTCCTTTGCCTTTTTTGTGTATGTATAGATTTTTGGTTTGTGGTTTACCATGAGGTTTATACATAGCCATATGTGTCTGTGTGTGTGCACGCACATGATTTTAAGTTGCAGATCTCTTAATTTCAAATGCATTTTAACAACTTTGCATTTTTACTCCCCTTCCCTCATGATTACTGTTTTTGACATCATATTTAACATCTATTTGTTTTGGGTATCCCTTAACTGCTTATTATGTATATAGATGATTTTACTACTTTTGTCTTTTAACATTCCTATTAGCTTTGGATATGGTTGATTTCCTACTTTTACTGTATATTTGCCTTTACCAATAAGCTCTTTCCTGCCATAATTTTCATGTTCATAGTTGTGGCCTTTTCTATTTTTGCTTAGGGAAGTCCCTTTAACATTTCCTGTAAAGCCGATTTGTGATGCTGAACTCAGATTTTGCCAGCACCAGTGTCTACATGGTAGAACGAGCTCCCCAAAATGCCTGGCACCAGTATCTGTGTCTCCAGGGTGAGCTCCAGTTGCCTCCTGCCTCTCCAGGAGACTCTCCAAGATCAGCAGGTGGGCTTGACACAGACTCCTTTTAAATTACTGCTTCTGTCTTGGATCCAGGAGCATGTGAGATTTTGTGTGCACTCTTTAAGAGTGGAGTTTCGGGCTTCCCTGGTGGCACAGTGGTTGAGAGTCCTCCTGCCGATGCGGGGGATGCGGGTTCGTGCCCCTGTCCGGGAAGATCCCACATGCCGCGGAGCGGCTGGGCCCGTGAGCAATGGCTGCTGAGCCTGCGCGTCTGGAGCCTGTGCTCTTCAACGGGAGAGGCCACAACAGTGAGAGGCCCGCGTACCACAAAAAAAAAAAAAAAAAAAGAGTGGAGTTTCTATTTCTCCCAGCTCTCTGGGTCTCCCAAAAGTAAGTCCTGCTGGCCTTCAAATCCATACATTCTGAGGGTTAGTCTTCCTGGCACAGGAGCACTGGGCTGGGAGCCCAATGTGGGGTTCAAACCCCTCACTCCTTGGGAAGAAACTCTGCAATAGTAATTATTCTCCCCTTTGTGGGTTTCCCATCTCGGGGTATGGGTCTTTACTATACCATGAGTCCACCTCTCCTACCTGTCTTGTTGTGGTTCCTTCTTTATATATTTAATTGTAGAAGACCTTTTCTGGTAGGTTCTGGTCTTTTTCATCAATAGTTTTTCTGTAAATAGATGTAATTTTGGTATGCCTGTGAGAGGAGGTGAGCTCAGGGTCTTTCTACTCTGCCATTTTGGAAACTTCCCCAGTACATGCTATTCTTGGAAGGAAGTAATCCGGATATTTGAGGCACTCAGAAAATTTAAACAAGGTTAACTGAGAACAGTATTTAACTTTGCTGCATAACAAACACCCCAAAACTTAGTTTTAAAAACAATAACCATTTATTTAGTTCATGATTCTGTGGATCAGCAATGTGGGCTGGGCTTAGCAGGGTGGCTCTTCTGGCCTCAGCTGAGGTAACTCATATGACTGTGATCAGCTGCCAGATTGACTAGGGGTGGCTGGCTATTGACTTGGGTGTCTTGGCAGTCTTTCATGTTGTTTCTCATCCTCTAGTAGGCCAGCCTAATTTTGTTCACAAAGTCACTCAGAAAGTGTCCAACAGAGCTAGTAGAAGTGTGCAAGGACTCTTGAGGCCCTGGTGAAATTGGTACACATTGTTTCTGTAGCATTCCATTGGCCAAAGCAAGTTACAAGACCAGCTTCGATACTAGAGGTAAAAAAGAGACTCCACCTGTTAATAAAGTGAGCTGAAAAGTCACATCATGTAGCAGTTTAGATAGCAGGGGGGGAATAATTTGTGGCCATTTTTGCAAATCTATTATAGTGAACACTAGCCCTTATGTTATAAAAAGATAATATACTGACTGTTAAGGGTATGAATAATATGTAAAGATTTTTAATGGATACTTTCCTGGTGGTCAATTGGTAAAAAAAAAAAAACACCTTCCAATGCAGGGGGTGTGGGTTCGATCCCTAGTCGGGGAACTAAGATCCCACATGACATGGGACAACGAAGCCCATACATTGCAGCTACTGAGCCCACACAGCACAACTAGAGAGAGAAAACCCGCATACCACAACTAGAGAGAAGCCCGTGTGCTACAATGAAGACCCAACACAGCCAAAAGAAAAAATAATAAATAAATAAAATAAAAGATTTTTAGTGATAAAATTATAAGTAATCAACCAATTCATGTGTAATACTTACAAAAAGTTAATAAAATTCTACTTTTATAGTAGTTATTCAGCATGGTAAAGCCCATCCACAACTTGCTATTCTTTTTTATATCTGGAAAACCTTAGTCATGCTAAATTTAATGAGCCTGATTCATTTTAGAAAAAAGAAATGTGGGAAGCAAATATAAGAATTCAAAACGTGAAGCAGAGTCTACTTCATTGTCTATATTTACCATATGTATTGAATTTCTGCCAGTTTGCTTTTACCTAGTCATGAGAAATTTTATTCATGAGAAATTTTAATTGACTTGCATTTACATGCACAATTCATACACGTGGGCGCACACACACACACATTCCTATACAAATTCTCCCCCTCCAAAGAGTAAATCTACTCTCTGCACCTCTTTGAAGACAATTAAACGTTTACATACACGACATTGTAACTCACCTACACTCCAATAAAATTAAAAAAAAAAGAAAATTAAAAAAAAGAAAGAAAAGTTTACATAGTGTTAGCATGTAGGTGCTGTAGAATTTCTATCCAGTATCTTTTCTCAAGAAAGCCTAGAAAACTATGTAAATAAACGTGTGGAAAGTATGTTTTTATGTACAGATTTATATATGGTTTAAAAATTTAGAATTTTTAAATCAAGGGTATACTTGGAGATCACCTTCAATCTTAGTTTTATACAGATAACTGAGATCCAGGAAATTAATTGATTTATACATCTAATGCTGGTAATTTCTGAATTAAAGGAATAATTGCATGAACTATCTGTAGTAAATATGGTGGATTGGTGCTTAACATCTCTTTTATCTTCCTGTACTTTGGAGTCTGGAAAACGAATAACTATACTTCCTAGACTCCCTTGCAGCTAGGGTTCTGGATGTGATTTAGGATTGACCAATCAGATGCTTTTGCCACTGTGAGGCATAGGCTGTGCTTCTGCTGCATTTTCTTCCTCCACTGCTGGAAAAAATAATGATGGAAGTGTTTGCTTTTCTGTGGGAGTATCAACTAAAGTCCTATTGTTCAAAGAACCCTGCAGTATGCCTTAAGACAAGGTGTGGACTGTTTGTAGCTGGTGTGCCACAATTCTGGAACCAGCAGTAGTGACATTCCTTGACCATGGCAGGTTGCCTGATCCTGTTGGTTTCCTGATTGTAGTAGTTTCCTGATCTTAAAGTCTTATTAACTATTAAAGTAGAAGTGTGATTCTGGAACTGGAGGATCCCTGATTATGGAAGATTCAGCAGCTCCCTTGGTGCCTGTGTTAGTTTGCCAGGGCTGCCCTAACAAAGTTCCACAAACTGGGGAAGCTTAAAACAACATAAATGTATTCTTTCACAATTCTTCAGGCTAGAAGTTCAAAATCAGGTTATCAGTAGAACCATGCTGTATCTGAAGGCTCTAGGGGCAATCCTTCCCTGCCTTTTCTAGTTTCTGGGGGTTGCTGGCAATCCTTGGCATTCCTTGGTTTATAGAGGCATCACTCCAATCTCTGCCTCCAGCTTCAAATGTCCTTTTCTCATGTGTCAGTGTCTCTTCTGTCAGTGTCCTTTTAAGGACACTAGACATTGGATTAAGGCCCACCTTAATCAAGTACAACCTCATCTTAACTTGATTACATATGCAAGATCCTATTTCCAAATAAGGTCACATTTACAGGTTTCAGGTAAACATGAATTTTGGGGGGATAGTATTCAATCCAGTATAGCGCCTCAACAGTGAAATGTAGCTGTGCCAATCTTTCCTGAAAGTTCAATCCAGACTTAGTCCCTTTATCCCTCCTCCAAAATCTGAAAGTCTTTTAATATCCTGTAAACTAGCTAGAGTGGATTCTATTCTTCACAAATGAACTCAGACAATATATTTTTGTACATTTTTTCCTTAAGTGTTCCACTGAAGGTTTTTTTTTATCACAGGTGTCAGTAAAAGAAAATTCTTCCTAATTTGAAACCTAAATCTTTCATACTCAGTCCTTTGAAATCTCAATGGTTTTTTTTTTCGTTTTTTGTTTTTTTTTTTTGCAGTAGGCGGGCCTCTCACTGTTGTGGCTTCTCCCATTGTGGAGTGCAGGCTCCAGACGCACAGGTTCAGCGGCCATGGTTCATGGGCCCAGCCGCTCCGCGGCATGTGGGATCTTCTGGGACCGGGGCACGAACCCATGTCCCCCGCATTGGCAGGCGGACTCTCAACCACTGCGCCACCAGGGAAGCCCAAGAATTTTATTTTTAATTGCTACTTTTGGGTCCATCGATAAAGTCCTAATCAAATACAGATGTGGGGAAGAGAACCAGAATTGTGTGTGTGTGTGTGTGTGTGTGTGTGTGTGTGTGTGTGTGTGTGGTACACGGGCCTCTCACTGTTGTGGCCTTTCCCGTTGTGGAGCACAGGCTCCGGACGCGCAGGCTCAGCGGCCATGGCTCACGGGCCCAGCCGCTCCGCGGCATGTGGGATCTTCCCGGACCGGGGCATGAACCCATGTCCCCTGCATCGGCAGGCGGACTCTCAACCACTGCGACACCAGGGAAGCCTGAGAACCAGAATTTTTTGAGAGACTACTATATGACAGAGACTTTATTAGTTAATTAGGCACTACAATTTGGTATCTGAATTTAACAGAAAAGAAAACTGAGGCCCAGGTAAGAGACATAACTTTAATAATACTTTGCAGCAAATAAGTGGGAGTCTAATAAATTAAACAATAATTTTTTTTAATAGTTCTATTGTTCCATGAAGTACTTTATTGGAGAGGGAAAGGGTAGTTGAAGGATTTTAAGTATCCCTGATTGTTAGATTAACACGGCATAAATAATATAATTATCCAGCAATGGAACCAACTTAAAATAAGAACTTCTAAATCTAAGAGAGTATTGTTTCCTCCAAATAAGTCACATTGGGAGCTATGTAGTGATTTCAAGTATTGCCCCAAGTATTTTGAATGTTTTCTGTTGGAATTGCCATTAGAACTGAAGTCACTGTCTTTTGAATAATCTCAATAGCAAGTTTTCTTTCCTTTTTGGGTTGCTTTTTTCCTTTTAGAATGACACTGATTTTAAAGACTTGTCAAAGGTTGTCCAGAGCAAAGTGTAGTAAATAAAATGGATGATCAAGCAGTGATTTCTGCAGTATACAATACCACAGATGTTTTAGAATTTCTGCATAATAAGCTTGCCTGACTGTTTGACCTTGTAGATTAATTCAGCATGGACAATACCATTTATGTTGATGAAACAAATTAACATTATCTTCATTTGTGATTCAGGCAGGCATACTTTCTTAGATCTTTGGTTTCTTGGACTTTTCCATTCAAGATTTTGGCATCTTCTTTTCAGGTGATACTTGAAATATCAAGTTTCCTTAGGTTTCTATTGTCCTCAGAAACACATTACTTTGTCCAGCTTCTCTTGAAAGGTTAGAATAAATGTCAAGTCTTCTGTGTTTCTGTTCATCACTCCAAATACATGGCAGTCTTCACAGCACCTTTGCTTTGACTCAGATTTTCTTTTGGAATGAAGCTATTTAATGCTTTTTAAACACACGAAAAGATGCTCAGCATCCTCTGAATGAGAGAAACAAAATTAAAGCTACAATCACACTTTATCCACCTACCAGTGGGCAAAGATCAAGAAGTTTAATAACCACAGTATACTGCAAGAAAAACTTTCATAAATTGTCAGCCAGAGTGTACAACCCCTATGGTATGTAATTTGTCAATATCCTTCTGAGTTAAAAATGCACATAACCTTTGGTGTAGCAATCCTAATTCTAGGAAATATCCCATAGGTGTACTTAGACACATGCAATATCATACATATACATGTTATTCACTGCAAACTTATTTATAACAGCAAAAGAATGCAAAAATAGAGGTTTGGTTAAATCAGTCATGGCACATCCATGCAGTGGAATATTAATTAGCTCTTAAGAAGAATTATGAAGTATTCTAAATCTTGCTTTGAGAGATGGTTACACCCTTGTATTCAGTTCTCCAAATGAATGAAAATGAATCTTAGCATCTTACTAAGTGCAAATTTTACCCCAGTATAAAAAGAAATATGGACAGCATAGAGCTAGGTTAAAAAAAAAAAATTAGGACTCCATGACACCTTTTCCAAGACATTTGTTAAAGTTAAAAAAATGGGACTATGGATCAGTATGTATGTTATTATAAGTATAGAAAACAACATATAAATATGGTTGCATATGCATGGGATATCTCTTGAAGGATGCAAGAACAAGGTAATAGTAGTTGCTTCTAGGAAAGAGAACTACATGGGTGAATGATAAAGGCAGGAGGGAGATACAGTTTTCACTTTATACCCTTCCTACTTTCAATTTTTATAACTTGTACATCTACTTATGTATTCAAAAGGAAAAAAATTTTAATGAAGCACTTTCATAATCTAAATTTGTCATCAGCCACTATTCCCATGATTAACTGCTTATTTGAAAGAACAAACCTCTGTCAATAGCTATATGAACTCTTTGGGCTTCTACTGTGCTACTGTTTTCCACCTCACAGTAAACATTCTTGCTATCTTTGAAAAAAATGTTTGTCCCAATAAAATAATATTTTCTTGACATGATATTACCTCCGTAAGCTCTTTCTTTTAGTATAGCGAGTACATCATTTGCTGAATTAAACCCATCTGTGGCAGTATCTGGGAAATACAAAATGGGCCATGCATTTTCATGAGAAAGGAAAAAATAATGGCCTTTCTTTATGCACACAGCTGGTTAAGGCAATGATCGGCTTCCTTTGACAGCCCAGTCATGGGAACACAAAGTGGTAAGCCGGCTATAATGCTCAATATTCAAATAATGTGTGCATTAAATGGCTTGAAAATAACACCAAAACACTGTGATTTTTTTTCTCTTTTTTCAAAAATTTCTTTTATGTTTTAACGGAAATTTAAAGAGTTAAACTCATGAAAATGCAAAAATTATTGGATTATCTATTGAAATATGTGTCAAAATTCTGTAACATTACCTGGCCTTTTCTAGTCTCTTGAATTGCTTATATATACACCACTCTTCTTTGTATTTAAGGAACAACTGATTTGAAGACTACTTGACTGAACTATCTGCTTCATTGAGCTGTGAAATACTGTCATATAGCTTTTACTTGATTTGGAGACCAAACTAATAAATTATTTATATTGATTATTCAAGTTAACGGTTACTTTAGCATTTTTAAAACACAGATTAACAACAGCCATCGTTCACAGAGTATTGTTGCGGGTGCATAAAGGTAGTTTTGGAACTAATATTTATAATATTTGGATGGAGGAATAGAGGCACATATGGAGTATTTGTCTCTTAACTCAAAATTACCAAAAATTGATGCTTGAAGAAGGAACACTCCACTCTTAGTGATTGTCTCCTGGCTATCTACAGCCTTACCTTCTGGCTTTAAATGGTCTTAAACTGCATAGTACCTCAGTAGGCATTTTTAATTAAAATTAAATTGAAATTTAATTTAATTAATAAAATTTTGTTTAAAAGTTTTAATGTAATAATAGCGAATATGCCTTGTCAAGTGATAGAGGAATATAGTGCTGAGTTTAAGTTTTAGCCTTTGGAGTTAGAGCATGTTTGAATCCTGGCTCTGCTGCAGATAAACTGAGATTAGGGTTCGGTTTGTTATTTAACCATCATGACCTTCAATTTCTCCATCTATAAAAATGCACATAATGTGATCTACCTCAGCAGGTTGTAGGTGAAGATCAGTCAAGAGAATGTATCTAAAATGCTTAGTGCAATGTATCTATAAACTATAGCTATTGTTATTGTTGTAAAAGGAAATGCTTTGAATCATAGACATTCCTGAAAATTATCCTAAAGGAGTATATTATGATCCAATGTTATCTTGGTTATGAGGATTGAAATTCTATTCATTCACTCAGTGATTCATTCACATGTGGGGTTCTGAAAGAGAAAGTCATACCAAAGTCTTCTTTATAGCAAAGGAAAAAAAATTTCTTTGTAACAAGAACAAAGCTTTTGTGGGACTTCCCTGGTGGTCCAATGATTAAGACTGTATGCTCCCAATGGAAGGGGCCTGAGTTCAATCCCTGGTCAGGGAACTAGATCCTGTGTGCCATAACTAAAAGATCCCACATGCTGCAACTAAGACCAGGTGCAGCCAAATAAATAAATAAATAAAAAGTATTTTTTTAAAAAAAGAAAAAAGCTTTTGTGGGTTAACCTGATTAACTTATAGTAAGAATAGTTTCTCGAGGCATAATTTTTTAAAAATTTATTTTACTGAAGTATAGTAAGTCCCCTACATACGAACGAGTTCCATTCGAGAGTGCGTTCATAAGTCCAACAAAGTTAGCCTAGGTACCCAACTAACACAATCGGCTATATAGTACTGTACTGTAATAGGTTTATAATAATTTTCACACAAATAATACATAAAAAACAAACACAAAAAATAAAGAACATTTTTAATCTTACAGTACAGTACCTTGAAAAGTACAGTAATACAGTACAACAGCTGGCATACAGGGGCTGGCATCAAGTGAACAGGCAAGAAGAGTTACTGACTGGTGGAGGGAGAGGAGGTGGGAGGTGGTAGAGCTGAAAGATCTTCAGCAATAGGAGCTGGAGGGCAAGTTGCAATTTCACTCACACCTGACGTTGATGGAATGAACGTTTGCATCTTTGAAAGTTTGCGACTTAAAGGTTCGTATGTAGGGGACTTACTGTATAGTGATTTACAATGTTGTGTTAGTTTCTGGTGTACAACAAAGTGATTCAGTTATACATATATATATTCTTTTTCGTATTCTTTTCCATTATGGTTTACTACAAGATATTGAGTATAGTTCCCTGTGCTATACAGCAGGACCTTGTTGTTTATCCATCCTGTATACAATAGTTTGCATCTGCTAAACCCAAACTCCCAACCATCCCTCCCCCGCCCCCCACCCCCCACCCCCCACCCACCCTGACCTTGGCAACCACAAGTCTGTTCTCTATGTCTGTGAGTCTGTTTCTGTTTTCTGGATAAGTTCATTTGTGTCACATTTTATTTTATTTTATTTTATTTTACTTTATTTTTTTTTGCGGTACGCGGGCCTCTCACTGTTGTGGCCTCTCTCGTTGTGGCCTCTCTCATTGCGGAGCACAGGCTCGGGACGCGCAGGCGCAGCGGCCATGGCTCACGGGCCCAGCCGCTCCGCGGCATGTGGGATCTTCCCGGACCGGGGCACGAACCCGTGTCCCCTGCATCGGCAGGCGGACTCTCAACCACTGCGCCACCAGGGAAGCCCTGTGTCACATTTTAGATTCTACATATAAGGATATGTAAATACTAAATATCATATAGTATTTGTCTTTCTCTGTCTGACTTACTTCACTTAGTATGATAATCTCTATGTCCATCCATGTTGCTGCAAATGGCATTATTTCATTCTTTTTTATGGCTGAGTAGTATTCCATTTTATATATGTTCCACATCTTCTTTATCCATTCGTCTGTCAATGGACATTTAGTTGTTTCCATGTCAAGGCATCATTTTTGAACCCTTCATATATTTAACACTGTCTGAAGTCAAAGTCATTTTAAGATGATTCCTTTCCATTCTCCTCTTCTCTCCCAGCTTCTGGGGTCTCTCCACCAAACCCAGGCCATCAGAGAATGGTTAAAATAAGACCCTGTGACCCAATAACTTGAATGCTCTAGTTTTGGAGTCTTTGAGTCAAAACTAGAGTCATACTCACATGACCAGTCTCCGTCTCCCCAAACGACAAATTATTTGTTGACATGTCTGTCTGCCCCATTAGATGTTGTTTCTTTGAGAGTAAGGGATAGGGCTCATCCATCTTTCCATCATTCCACAACTCTATGCAGAAAGCTTGCACACAGTAGGTACACAGTTTGTTTCTTTAAAATAATGTATTGAATAATATTTTATTCTAACCATTTCAATGAAAATATTTTTTTAAATAGTTACTCTTTCAATAGTTCTTATTTCAATTTTCTTATTACAAAAAGACTTAGTCCTTTTTAATGAGTATTTTGCTTTCATTGTCATTTGTTATGTCTAATTCCAGGAAAGCCACCAATGACCACTGAGATTTTTAAAGTTGTCACCTATCTGGGAGCCCCCCGACTCAGGTGCTTTTCTAGTTGTGGCTTTCCTGTGTCACGGTAATGTTCTCAGAACTATCACAGTTATTTTCAACTCTGGTTGCACATTAGAATCCCCTCGCTGCCCAGTTTCTAGATGCAGCTTATTATTTAGTAGAATCTAGGTGACACCCAGGCATGGGAAGTTTTAACAAGCTGGACAGGTGACTCTGATGTCCAAGCAGGTTGAAAACCACCTGGACTACCTATGTTTTACTCTTGGGGGGAGGGGCAGCCAAAGTGCTGCTCACCCTGGTCTAACCTGAGTGTGGGCTCTATGCCTTTTGAATCATGCTATGCAGAGTCTGCAAAATTCTGCTCCACTGGTCTGATGTGGACTAAAAATGTTTGGCCTGTGCAGTATTATTGTCTTATAATTGTGAAATATTTCAAGCGTACAGAACAGTAGGGTCACTAATGTAATAGAAACTCATGGACCTATCATCTAGTCTAACAAATCTTATCATTTTGCTATATTTATTACAGATTTTTATTAAAGCAATAAAACATTACAGATGCCATAGAAGCCCTTTATGTGCCTCTCCCCTGCCTACCCTCTCAAGGGATCACCACTACCCAGAATTTGAAGTTTATCGCTCAGGCCCATGTTTCACTATGTATTTATTCAGAGACTGTGTTTAGCATTTTCTTGTTTTGAAACATTATGTATATGGTATCAGATTCTGTGCAGTATTTTATAAAGTCAGGCCAATATTTAAAAATGGAAATATTTCACATAAAATCAGATTTGTTGGCTTCTCCTAAAACAACCAGAAGATCTGGCAGCACTGGGCAAGCTTTCTGGCATGATGGTGTACCATGCGGGGCCAACGCTGGTCGGTGTGACACTGTCCCACTGCTCACACTGTGTAGACATATGTGCTTGCACCTGGGCTGTGTCTCCTTGGATGCAGCTCTGGCCCCTGATACTGAACTTCCTTCCGTTATGATTCTTTGCTTTCTTCAAGGCCATTTCTGCCATCCTCTCCTAACTGCTTAATAGCAAAAGCATCTACCTCTCCTTCTGCTCTCTGTTTTGTTGCATTTTTATTTTACTTTTTTGCCATGCTCTGTGGCTTGTGGGATCTTAGTTCCCCAACCAGAGACTGAACCCCAGCCATGGCAGTGAAAGTGCCGAGTCCTAACCATTGGACCGCCATGAATTCCCTCTTTTGTCTTGTTATCATTTTAACTTTCTTGCTATTTCCTGCCACTTCTCTTAGAATTCTTGACTTAGCACCAGTAGGGCATGGGTTTTTTGTTTTTGTTTTTTAGACTTTGCCAGTCAATAGTAAGAGAAGTGATTTATTTTGATCAGCAAATCAATCCATCATATGGCATCTCTGTGACCTCTGGTTTGGGCTAGTCTCCTTATTTTAAGTGTTGTTTACATGTTTCAGTAACTTGGGGGCAGCTGGGGTGCTGGAAGATTGGACACTGGATAAAATGGGATTGTATGGGTTATACAGTTCTTAAGGGCTGAGATAGATTTGTCTTTTATTTTTCTACAGCATTTGGCAAAGTGTCATGCAAATTATAGTCCCTAAAAATGTATTTACTGAATGAAAGAATATTAGTAAGTTAAATTATTAAATGTTTTATTACATACCCCTTATAAACCAGGGCAGCCCCTGACCCTCCTTTGTTTTTCAGAATACAGATAACTCAACATGCCTCTCCTGATAAAGATCTGAGGCTGGCATGGAGGCCAAAGAGGCAGAGATGAAAGAGTGCTCAGGGTTTGTTGACAGTTTTGGTGGGAGGATTTTTTTAATAGAGAGGAAAAGAGAGGCTTTGAGACATCCTTGGTGTTTGGAAAAATTTGAAGTTGAGAAGAGTTGAACAAAAATTTTCAGAAAATGCTGTTTTGTGTAAACAGGATTCCTGTTTGAGATTCTTCAGTGGAGACAGCAATAAAGAATCAGATTGCTTTTAATTACATTTTTATGTCAGTCTGCCTGGGACAAGACTATCAGGTTTTAGACAGGTTATATCATAAAAGACATATATATGCCACAGAGATTTATGATAATGCCTTTGGATGTTTTAGCAAAGGGCAAGCCTTGCTAAATATGGAATTCTTCCCTATGCATACAGAGAGTAGGGCTTCTAGTGAGACTTCTCTCTATCAGGACCCAAATCATAGTCAGAAACCTCTAAGATAAGTGAAGAGGCATTAATTGTCACCAGAGCAATTTTGTCTGTAACATAAAATGCAATAGAAAGTCAGTTTCAACAGTAGGTTGGGAAATAAATGAAAACACGTGTCTGGAAGTTACAATTCATATAAAAGTTTAATTCCTTAAATCACATGAATTTAAAAAGCAGTGTCTTTGCAATAATTTAGCTTAAAATAGATTTAAGCCTCTCTTTCCACTTATGGTTGGGAAATAGGCACCAATGACTCCTTAACATTAAATTGTGTTAACCTAAGAAAACTGGATCAACCAGCTCTGGACTTTGGGTAACAGATAGCATCAGCTGTGTCAGTGGCAAGCACATGACATCTCTATGGGTACGCTCATTGTAGGATGCCTTGGTCTTCAAAATTGGAAAGGTTCATATGTTCTCAAATGCATTTTTCAGATGGACATTTGACATCTCTGCTGAAAATTCATTCAGATATTTACTCTACAGTTTTGGTTTTTTTTTCCCCACTTAAAATTGGATTAAAAACAAGTTGTAGTGTAAGGTCCAGGGCTTTGGTGGAGTGGTGGCTCCAAAGCAGTGGTTATTTCCATTGGTGCTCATTACTAAATGTGGTCCAAATGAAATGCAGTTGGCTAAAGAACAAATCCCATAATCCCGCAGTATTACTTCCCTAGGGCTGCTGTAACAAAGTACCACAGACTTCAGTGGAGTAAAACAACAGAAATTGATTCTCTCCCAGCCTGGAGGCTAGAAGTCCAAAATCAAGGTATTAGCAGTGTTGGCTCCTACTGGAGGCTCTGAGGGAGAATCCATGCCATGCCTCTCTCCTAGCTTCTGGTTGCTGCTGGCAATCTTTGGCACCCCTTGACGTGCAGACATTGCTCCAGTTTCTGCCTCTCTCCTCACATGGCATTCTTCCTGTATCCCTGGGTCCAAATTTCCTCTTCTTGTAGGGATACCAGTCATTGGAATAGGCCCAGCCTAATCTATTTTGACCTAATCTTAACTTGCCAAGACCCTATTTGCAAATAAGGTCACATTCACAAGTGCTGGGGTTTGAGCCTTTGACGCGTCTTTTGGGGCGATGCAATTCAACCTGAGACCACCACCCTTGAGTTCCTCCCAGGAGGAAATTCTGGAGCCACTGATATACTACTAAAGTGTGTCCCTGTGGGTAAGGTGTGTTTCACATACCAACTCATTCCATCTTTACTGCAACCCAATCATCCTGGGATAATTGTCCCTATTTTAAGAAAACAGAAGCTCAGAGAGTTTGAGCTGCCAACTAGTAAGTGCAGATCAAGTATTTAAATCCAGCTATTACAGACTTAAACCCATACCTTTTCTACTACGCCCTGCCATCACCCTAACTCAAAAAAATTGGATGCTTGTCTTTGGAAGCAATTGTTGAAATAAATGTTCAGCTCTGTCACAACTTTCCCCTCAAACATAGTTACTAAAACAGGAATTATAAGAGAGTTGGAGATGGGAAATGTGGTGATAGATATCCTTCACACCCAAGAACATCTGGCCTTTTCTCACCAGCAATGGAAGTGACTTTACAATAGATTATAGGTTAGCCATGGGAGAAAGACCACCTGTCAATCAAGAGAACCTCTCATTCCTTCAACAGAAGTCTATCTAAAACATTTTATACATTGTACTTGCGTACATCTACTTTTTTAATGCATTTGGGCAATTTGACTTTTAAAGGAATCTCATCTGTCATTAAGTTCCATTTTTCTGCTCCTTAAATAATTCTTAAATCTACCCCCTCATCATTATCCTCAATATCATGGCTTTATTCACATACACATTTCGCTAACTTTATTGCAGTGGCTTCCAAATCCGTCTCTCCGCCTCCAGTTTCCTCCCATCTAATCCACCCCTGGCATGGCTGACTCATTCTGATGCTTAAAAGCATGTTTTTATCCATTTAAAAAGTGTTATATTCATTCAACAAATATTTACTGAGGATATTCTGTGGCAGATGTTATTCCAGGCACTGGGATACAGCAGTGAACCAAAGGAACAAAAATGCCTGCCCTCAGGGAGCTTATAGTCTGTACAGTTCATAACTGCCATTATTATAAATCTTTCTCTTCTATGTTCTGTTACAAATCTTGGCAGATAAGAATAATGATGATGACATTGATAAGGGTTTTCACTTTATTGAACATTTACTATGTGTCAGCCATTATGTTAAGCTGTTTACCTACAAATTATGTTGTAACAACCCATGTCAAAGTTATGATGCTGATTTTGTGAATGAGGACATTGAGACTCAGAAAGTTAAAGTCAGTCCAAAGTCAGAGAGTAAAAAAAAAATGTTGGTGGTGGTAAGATTTGAATCTGGCACTTTCTTTCTTCAAGGTCTTGGCCACTACACTACACATCTTCTTTTAGATGTTCAAAAGGTTGTACAGGAGGAAAAGCTTTTCCTTTAACTTCTCAAATTTAGTAACTGGAGGCCTGTGAATTAAACTGACAAAAGACAGATTAGCAAGAGGAAAAAACACAGTTTATTTGCATGTGAAATGCACATTTGTGTGGGAGTACTCAGTGATGAATAACTCAAAGGGGTGGTTAGAATTGGGGGCTTATATACCATTTTAACAAAGGGTGATAAAGTATGGAGAAGTGACTAGACAAGGAAAAGGGGGTTTGGGCTTCTGGGGGTGTGGGTAAGTTGTGGGAAGGTAACTAGGAAATGTATGGGGGAAACTACCCGTAGATAAGCGTTGTTTGTGCAGACTCATCTCAGCACCATCTCCATGATAACAGTCATTCTCCTCTTCCTGGTATGGGAGGGGGGCACCTTTGCAAATGGAATGGAAATTTCCTTTATAAATGGAAATTTCATTTACAAAAGGGCAATTTATGCCATGTTTTTAGGCAGACTGGGGGAGGGAAGAGAACTCTTCCTGTGTCTATTGTTTCTTAATTGCCTTCAGCTCAAAATAATTCTTATGCCAAAGTGGCATATTTGGGGTAGCCTATTCTGATCCTCTTCAGGATTTGTGAATAACTAAACCCTATTTAAACTCTTTGTAATGCAAATAACCACTGCAATAATCTGTTTATAAAATGACAATTTTGTATATTCGGTTTACCTAAAGCAGTGATTTGCTCTTCAGAGGACATTTGGCAACATCTGGGGTCCTTTTTGATAGTCATGACTGAGAGCGGGGGTACTACTGGCGTCTAGTGAGTTGAGGCCAGGAGAACAGACCTCTACAACACAGAGAATAACCTGGCACAGAATATCAAAACTGCTGAAGTTAAGAAACCCTGACATATAATGAGGTAGTTGTACACACTTAACAAAATTTGGCCTCTTATTTTTTCTTTCTAATGTTTTAAAGTCTCTGACTAAATGTAAATAAAGAAAAAGATAAAGATAAATAAAGAATAAAGATATGCATTGAAATAAATGTTGTTTACATTTTAAAGGCTTCCTCCCCTGCCACCTTTCAGTTTAAATCTAGTAATAGGTTTTCAGGGGAAATTGCATGTCAGTTAAATACTTTTTAAATACATATATTTCCAAGTTTTAAGTACCACTCTACTCAGTTGTTTATGGAAACATTAACTTAAAATTCTAATCCAATGCTTTTATATAATTTAAAAATATAATTCATGCTCTGTTCTTCATATATAAAAATGATGCCAAAGGCCACTGATTGTAAATGTTCTTTAAACTGATTTACTGGCAGTAGTGATGGGTCTGCACTCAGTCATCAGTTCTTACAAGTCATCATCCTAGGAGCCATTTGGAAAGTAGTCCGCTGGGTACAGATATCTGGTATATGACTACAGAACACTTGTTCTTTGTGGGAAACTAAGTGATCCGTGTTTGATTCAAATCTGTGCTATTGGTCTTGACAACATTATGTTTTCTTATTAAGTTCGAAGAACTTTCCTGGCCTTCACAGTTTCCCGGCCTTCATGGTTTGAAAGTCAAAATATAAATTCATATGACAAAATGGAAGTCATATTCATTTAATCATTTTTCTTTTCCCTAAAAAATAGTCCTTAAATGTACTTCGGATTGGGAGCAGCACTTTAAGAGGTGAACAGTTACAGCATTCCTGTTCCCTATTCTTTCCCCCTTGAAACATCAGAGGCCTAGAATTTATTTGTTCTTGAAGTTGTCTGTTTCTTGGCAGACATTAAAATTAATACAGGTTTTGAACACTCCTTCATAAAAGAATGTACAACTTCTCAGTTCAGCATAAATTTCTGTGTGTAGACCAGAGCACAGGAGTTGCTTTACCCCAACTGTTCCATCATGCTGTGAGAGATTAAGCATACTCACCATTCGGTTTCCATCAATGTTTTGATTAGACATACAACGTTTCTCCTAATGAATTTCTGGGTTTCCTCTGAATTATCTTTAAAAAAATTTAAGGAGATTTTTGTATATAAACACAGGAGACAAAGTATCACAATCTTTCTGAATTTTTTTTTAATATGCTCATTATTCTTATTTATTCAGTAGTCCTCATCATGAAAACTACACAAGATAATTTTGGCCAAATTACCATTATGACCATTGGGTCACTGCACCGTTTCACCTTAATACAAGGATAGTGCAACCTTGGTCATCTATACCAGGGGAGCACAGAGAACATTCAGCGCTAAATATGACACCTGTACTTAGGAAGACCTATGGTTATACCATAGCAATTTTAAGGATGAGGTAATTTTGGGAGTGATGAAAAGCAGCAATTGTTTCCAACGCAGTTCATTTATGCTGCGGTACAAACTTTGACAACCAGTATGATCTGTAAAAGAAATGCCTGCTATCTGTTGTCCTAACGGGTTAATGTGTCTTGTTATTAAGAGTCTAAAATTTGAAATAGTGTCCAAATTTCTCTTACACTTCTTATTCTAGATGCACAGGCCCTTTCATCACCTCCCTGGGATCCAAGCGGCTTGGAACAAATGAAGAAAGTCTGTGAACAGCCAGAGACCTAAGGAATCATGTTTCACTAAGAAAAAACTAGAAGGGCTGCGATTAGATTAGGCAAGGTGGGGAAAGGGATATTGGCAGGTAGGTGGCCGGAAAGTTACAACTCGGGTTGTTTTTTAACTGGCGTCCTAGAAATGGCCGGCGTGTAGGTGCCTCACTCGCTGACTTGTAAATGAACTTCAGGTTCTCTTTACTTGGGGAGACTTCGGAATCTGAGAACCTGGCGGCGGTTCAACGACCCCGTCCTCGGGGTCCCCAGGGGACATCTTCCGGAGAGTCCGACTGTCTGGGGCGAAGGCGCAGGGAAAGCAGGGAGTGAGGGGGCGAGGGACGCGGGCCCCGAAAGCCAATCCAACCCGGCCTCGCTCCCCTCCGGTGGAAACTTCCCCGGCCGCGAGCAGGTCGGGAGAGGGCGGCGGGGCGGCGGTTCCCCTCGCGGAGACAGAGAACTGCGCGCACGAGGCTCGGGGCGCGCGGCGAGCGCGGCGGCCACCGCCTCCTCCCCTCCCCTCCCCGCCTCCGGTGGCGCTGCCTCCTCCCTCCGCTCGGCTCGGCCTCCCTTGCTCCCTCCCCTCGTGGCTGGCTCCAGTGGCGGCGGCGGCGGCGGCGACGGGCGGGGAGGGCGTGCGCCGGTCGAGAGGTGTCGGCGGCGAGGGGAGGGAAGGGAAGTTTCAAGTGGAAGGTCGTCCGCCGGCCGGCGCGTCTTCTCGCTCTCCTCCGGCAGCATCATGGCGGAGCCGAGCGGCTCGCCCGTGCACGTCCAGCAGCCCCAGCAGGCGGCCCCGGTGACACCGGCGGCGGCGGCCCCGGCGGCCACGACAGCAGCGCCGGCTCCGGTGGCACCCGGGGCCCCAGCCCCGGCGGCGCAGGCGGTCGGCTGGCCCATCTGCAGGGACGCGTACGAGCTGCAGGAGGTTATCGGTTAGTGCTGCGGGCGCGGCGGGGCCGGCTCAGGCTGGGCGCTGAGGCCGGGCGGGAGGCGCGACCTGGGCGGGAGGGGACGCGGGATGCTGGGCTCGCCTCCATGCACGCCCGGGAGGCAGAGCGGTCGGCTCCTGGGCCTACCGGCTTCAACAGCTTTTTTTTTTTTTTTTAATTTATTTGTTCGTTCCGTGAGCGCTGGTGCTGCAGGAGGCGGCGCGGCGGATGTGACTTGCACTGCAGACGAGCCGCCTGCTGCAAACTTTTATCTCCCCGATCGCCGGGGCGGCGGAACTGGGGACCTGGCAATGCCGCCGCATCTTCTTCCTCCCGCGCGCCGGGCCCGCAGCCTGTGGTCGGTGGCCACGCGAGCAGGCAGCCGCGGCCCGGGTGGGGTTGCGGGGGCGCCGCCCTCGGCTTCCAGCGCCCCCGCGCCGCGCCTTGGGGGCCGCGTCTTGGGGGACCCAGCGGGCGCAGCCGCGCCTCTGCTCTCCAAGCTCCGCGCCTCGGTCTCCCGTCAGCAGCCTCTCCGCGTGGGTAACCGGGCTGCGTAGGAGTTGCGGAGGCCCAGGTTCTTTCCCGAGGCCGGGGAGGATGCTGGCCTCCCTCCCTGACAGCCGCTGCTCCACGCCCGCCTCGCAGCCCGGCTCTCCGCGCCGCCCGGCGTTCCCGGGTACCCGCCTCTCGGTAGCGGGGCGCGCCGCCTGCCGCCCAGCCCGGTCGCCCGTGGAAAGCAGGCACCCTGGCCTCCTGCCCTGCGTCGGGCCGATGCTTCCTTCTGGTCCAAGGCCGAGCTGCAAGAGTGAAAGCCGAGGCTGTCGGTGATCTGCTCCCTGCCTTTCGGTGCCTCTAGTCGGCCCACAAATACCACCTTATCTTATATTTTAAAAAACTTGGCAAAGTCGAATGGCAAGAAGCCGGCATTACCTTTCCCTGGGCCAAGCACGTGAAGGACCAGGAGAGTCGTGTTGGCCCTTATTGGATCATCTCGTCTGAGAGGCTTGTTAAACCCAGTTAGGGAACCCACAGGTAAAGTGGGCCCTCAGCTTCTAACCTTACTGGCGCTGGGATGGGATGCTGCCTTCCCATATCTTGATATTTAAGTACGGTGGTGAAAAAGGAATTCAGGATATTTCTCTTAAACTTTTTTTTTCTTTTCATTAAAAAGAATGCTCCACTCCTCCCTTAAAAAAATTAAAACAGATACTAAGAATTTCATTAGGTGTTTAAACGAGCCTTTATCAAATGCTACTGTGTGAATGAAACAGCATAGACTGAAATAAGTACTGAAGGGCAGAACCCTAACCCTAACCTAGGCTATAAAAACTCCAAATAACCTAAAATAAGCATCTGTACATAAAATTCTTTGAAAACCAAGAACTTTCATAACTTTTGGCCAAAGACTCTAAAAGGATGAGTCTTCCTGTCACTGCGTGGATTAAATATTTTCAAGGGCTTCGCAAAGCCTAGAGTATTTAGTGAAAACTCCTTTAACCTGGTAGCTAAGCCCCTTCCTCTTCCCAGTTTTAAGGCCTACTCTCAACTGGCTTGCCCCCTCTCATATTCCGATTGCATTGATTGTACCCTGAATAGTCAGCTGTCTTAGGACCCATCTGGCCTTCCATTCCTTGTTGCCTTTCACAGGCTCTTCTCTAAGTGCCCATCTTTGTAGTGAATCTCACTCAGCTTCCAAGGCCAGTGTGAATGTTCTTGAGAAACCTTCTGCTTCTCCCAAGGCAAAGTATGGTGGCTTCTTCTGCCCCTCTTTTTATATCTCACAGAATGTAACTCCATAATTTTTATATGGTCAACAAAATCTAAAGGCCTACTACATCCCAAGCATCGTGCTAGGTGCTAGCAGTATAGAAATTAATAAAAATGGTCCCTGCCTTCAAGGACTTCCCAAGTAAACGACTCTGTAAGATGTGATGGGTGAGCACTGGTAGAGCACAAAGGAGGAATTGACCGCTAGGAGAAATAAGGCAACGGGGTATTCCGCGGAAGACATCTGAGCTGAATTTTGAAGTCTGAGTAAGTTTGTAAGGTGCCTGATTATTTCCATTGCTGCCTTTCCTAGCTAGGAGTTCCCAGCTGTGAACTCTTCCTTGGTCTTATTTATCCCTCTGTCTCCAGCACATAGGGATGATGCATAAAGGTTGAATGATGGTATCTGCCACATAGTTTCCATAGGGTCAGGACCAGCACTTACTTATAATCAATTTATATGCTTATTTTGTTAATTATTAGGGTCAGTATGCAAGCTTTGCTTTTTGAAAACAATGTTCTGAGCTGATCAGTTTTGTCAACTAAAATGAATAAAGTCTTAGTTTAATTAAAGTGACGGGATTGATTGCAGGGCTTCTTTCTGCTTGCAGTAGCAACATTGTTAATTATGGTTGGTCAATTTAATTAAAAAGAAGAAATTTACCTGAGGAATTTTCAAGCAGAAACACCTGCTTATTACTTCTACATTGATTTTTGCACATTCACACTGTGGAAAGGGCTTTTCTACATTTAAAATTTATCTCGTATTTTTCCAACTGAAAGAGATGGCCTGTGGGGGGCCTGTGTTGTTGAAGTCAAATTGCTGGAATAGGGTTTTCCAGGGTCTTAATGTTTATAGGGAATTACAAACCCATTTCCATTTAGCGTTTAATGCTAGTTAAGTGTGAACTTGCGGTTAAGCACTTCTGCTTAAACATTACACGCAGAAGTTAGTAGTTCAAACATTGGACCAGTTTCGACATGAGTGCGGGTGGACAGCCTTGGCCTCTCCCGGCCACAAGGCAGGTGTCATATGATAGGGCTGCGGCAGTGTGAACCGTGACCAGCAGGAGGCTCAGATGTGCCTGAGCAGAAGGCCAAGAGAGGCAAGGTGTTTTAGCTTTGCAGTGGCACCGAGCACTTTTTCTTCTTCGTTTCCTTCTGGCAGAGGTTGGGGGGGGTCTCAAGATTTGAGGAGAAGAGGCTTGCTAAAGTCCAAACAAAGCAGGTTCAGTTGTTCGACTTCTGTTTTAGAAAAATAAACACAGGATTTTGCAAGTCTAAAAGTAAAGTTTTCTCTTTGTTATATTGTTGTTCT
Organism: Hyperoodon ampullatus; assembly: GCF_949752795.1. Classification (NCBI taxonomy): domain Eukaryota; kingdom Metazoa; phylum Chordata; class Mammalia; order Artiodactyla; family Ziphiidae; genus Hyperoodon; species Hyperoodon ampullatus. The sequence goes on along the minus strand of NC_136921.1, from coordinate 83,690,491 downwards.
TGTGTGGTGAAAGATCAGTGGAGAGTTTGTAATGGTAATCTGGTTCAAAAGTTTGTGTGCGACCTGGAAATGATGTACAATCTATTGGAGGGAGCTTTATACTTAGGGGTTAACCATGTTATGAAATGATTAAATTCCTTCTTTTAGCCATCAGTATTAGTAGATTTCAAATATTTCTGTCTCCTATAGAAATAACTGCTCATGGGAGGTGTTCTAGCTTGTTTAATACTCTTCAGCCTCATCAGTCTTTGTTCCTCAACCTCCCCCCGCCACCCCCCGCCATCTCACTCTCAGATTCGTTCTTTAGAAGTATATGGGGCACCCAAAGATATGCTAGTTGAAAAATTAGTTTATTTGTTGGTGGTATTAATATTATCACTTTGATTTGCTAAACAAAGAACAAAAAGTGAATCGTGTAAGTGTTGACTTGGGCCTCCTTAATCAATTGAAAAACCTCAAGGAACTTTTCTGTCAAAGAGTTGTATTCAATGCAGTATCAGTTTCCTTATTTGAATCGGATAATTCTAGCAGGGTCTGTTATCCTTGTTGGTTTTCCTCTGAGAAACACTACACAGACTCATGCCTCAGAGCATGTTTGATTTTCTTAGATATTTTTTGCAGAATGAGTCTTTCTGTAGTTTTGCACCTTATTTCTCAGCGTTGCTTCACTTTTATCCTGGGCAGTCATTTAGAGTGATCCAAAAGTACCACCTACTGCATTTCTGGTTCTAGTCAACAAAAAGAATTTGGTTCCTAGACTCCTAACTGTAGTTTGACAGAGGGGTTCTCAAGTACTCTGTTTATTTCTCTCCCGGGAGCTTTGTTTAACCATTCCGGTGCATCTCCCCCAGGCACAGGTAATAGGCAACTCTCCAGGTCTTCAAGGAGCAGCAACCCAGAGCATTCCTGCTCTGCTCTGTGCTCTCAGAGGTTCTGTGGAGCTCTGTGGTTTAGAGATTAGAACTGGTTTTATAGATGTTCTAGAGGGATCTTGAGGACAGTGGAACTATACTGCGTCACACTCTTTTGCACAGAACCTCAGAGGCCTGGAGCACTGAGTGTGTATTTTAATCTCCCAGACCTTTAAACCGGGCTGCTTTGCTGTTGCTGTCAGTTGTTAACTTGCCTTTTATTTATTTATTTGGCTGCTGGGTCTTAGTTGCAGCACGCGGGATCTTTAGTTGGGGCATGCGGGCTTCTTAGTTGTGGCATGCATGCGGGATCTAGTTCCCTGACCAGTGATAGAACCTGGGCCCCCTGCATTGGGAGCGCTGAGTATTAACCACTGGACCACCAGGGAAGTCCCACGTTGGCTTCTTCTTTTTAAGAAGAAAACAAAGAGAGTCCTGAGATGCTTAGCTTCACGCAGGTGTTTTGATTTTCATATCGTTTCACTTTTATTTTTTTGGTAAAGAGAAAAATGTGTATAGAACCGCTCTTTTCGTTTTTTTTCATTATTGTGGTAAAATATACAAATATAGGTAACATAAGACTTATCATTTTAACCATTTTCTAAGTGTACAGTTCGGTGGTAATTACATTCACAATAGAAATGCTTTTCAATGTGCTGTTCAAACTAGCATGTGGGAAAATCTCTGGGTTAAGAGAAGCTCATGCTAGAATTTCTGTAATACTTTATGCATTTGATTTGTGACAGATAAAATTATAAATTCCCCTCTGTCTCTTATAAGTCTGTTGTATCCCCCATTTTTGATGGTGTTGGAGAGTAACTTAAAACGTGGCGGGCTCTGGAGTCAGATGGCCTGGCAGTGGCAGTCGCTGGCCTTGCGACCTTGAGCCAGTTATTTGGAGGTGTCTGCACTCGGTTAACTCATTTTCGACCTGGAGATGATAACGATAGGGTTGCAGAGAAAGGGAGACTCTGGAGCACTTAGAACAGTGCCTGGCACAGGGCGAGCTCTCCGGGAGTCTGAGCCTGCGCTGCCGTGCGCTGCGCCGGCTGATCAGGTCCGAGTTACCGGCAGAGAATACTGCCCTGACTCTGGCCAGACTGCGGAGCGTCCTGAAGAGTTTCTCTGCTCGGTTTGCATCAGGGAGTTTGCAGGAGGCGGGGTTGGCCCGCGAGCCCCCGCCTTCCAGTGGGCGGCGCCTTCCAGTGGGCTGCTGGCGGGACAGCCTGAGGCCCCTGCGGGGAGGTAGCTGCAGAGACCTGTGGAACAGGACAGCTCGGGGCCTCGGGTGCCAGATGGCCCTCTGACAAGTGGTGAGAGCATCCTGCGGGAAGGTTGCTGGAGGTACGGCCCGTCGCGAAAGGGCTCTGTGAGCAACCTGCTCCGACTGCACTTTTCAACCACCTCTGCATCCGCCCTGCGGAGGCTGCCGTGCTGGCAGGAAATGCTGCTGACTGAAAGAAATGGTCACTGTGTGCCCCAGCGGGTCAGGGGACGGGGCATTTGTCTGCAGATCAGGTCATCACGGTTGCTCTCCTGTCTCCTTCCTTGCCTCTCTGCTCTTCCCTCTACTTATAAATATTCTCGTCTCCCTCTAATCATTCACAGCAAAAGAGAACAAAACACCGACACTCTCGCTACTCCTTCTTCCTCTAGCTCCTGCCTTATCTCTTTCCTTCCCTTCCCAGTGGAGAACCTCCCATCCACTTCTCAGCTCACTGCACTCTGGCGTCTGCCCTCTTGCTAAGAAACCAAAATTGGAATGTCCACAGTCACCGTGACCTTCTGTGGCTGCAGCCAGTGGACACTGCAGGCTTTCCCTCTCTTCCTCTCTCTGCAGGAGTCGGCACCATCTGCCATTTCTCCTGCTCCTTCCCTGCGTATCCCTGCTCCAGGATCCACTTCTCTTTGGGTCTGAGGCTTCAACCACTGCCTAAAATGCCCAGGGCCTCTCTGGTCTTTGGACTGGTATGAGGGCTACCTTTTAAACATCTTTGTTTAGATACTTCACGGAACTTCATACTCAGTGAAACTCACTGCCTCGCCACCTTTGCTTCATCCTAATCCTGCTCCTTCAACGTTCTCCGTCTTACACAAGACCCTTGAGCGTGAAGCAGAAACATGCTGCTCGTCCTGCACTTTCCCATCTTCCTGTCTCTCCCACATCTGATTGGTCCTCAGTCCTAAATACTCTGGATGTTGGATCCCTTCTTTGCTCTCTCTCTCACTCTTCCTCTTGGCCATTGCCAGTTCAGTTCGGGCTCTTACCAGTTCTTAACTTGGATGACTGTAATGACTTCCTGACCAGGTTCCTTGTCTGCAGCCTTGCTTCCAGCTCTAGTATGCATTGCTACCAAAGTGATACTGCTGTACCCAAATTTTTCTCAGTTACCCCCAGGCTTAAACACTTTTAGTGGCTCTTCCATCATCCTTAAGATGGACTCTGAGCAGGTGTTTAAGGCCTTCGGGAATTGTCTCTTGCCTCCCATTCAGTGTGTTCCCCCCTGCCCCACACCCTTTGTCATTTCTATTCTCAGGACAGACTCGCAGCCAGTGGGAACCTTTTGCAGTTGCTGAAATGCTTCATGCTTTCTCAGCCCCCGCTAGGCACGTTTTCCCTCTGCTGGGAACACCCTTCCACACCCTTCCGTTCCATTTTCATGTATTTAACAGAGATCTCTGTCTCTCCTTTTAAGCGTTACCTTTATTGAAGTATAATATGCACATGGAAGAGTATACATGTCATAAATGTATAGCTTGATGCATGTTCATAAACGGAACCCACCCTGATCCAGGCTCGCTTTTAAGACCCGGAATAAATGATTTCACAGAAACAGTCTCTGCTCCTGAACCGCCTTCCCCTCCGCTCCTCTCTTGGCTCTTTCACCCCTGGTGGTCCTCATACCCTGTGCAGATTGTTTGCCTCCTTGCCCATCCCGGCACTCCTCCTTGAGGACAGGCCTTTGGCCTCCATAGCCCACACCTCCTATTAAAGATTTGATAAGTGTTTTCTGGATGAAGGTCTGAATTTTAGGGATAAATGCCCTCCCACCCCCTGTGGAAGAGGAACATTGCCTCGCTTCTGAATATTTGCCTCCTTGGATCCTGAAGATTTAATCTTGCCTGTGGTTAATGATGATGCTTATTCAGTTGCGTTTGGGCCAATCAGCTTAAAGGGCTCTGTAGAAATTAGCTCATTAATCCTCCCAGATCAAGAGTAAGCACTTTGAGTACTTGCACCTGCCTGTGCTCTGAAGGCAGGCGGGCAGGCAGGCAGGCAGGCAGCCAGCCAGAGGCCTGGCTTTCCTGAGGTCATTGTTCTGCGTGGTGGCCTCTCCAGATTAAAGGACCCGGAGCTCCCTGCCACAGTCTCTGCGTCCTTTTACTCAGGCATGCAGAGCAGGGTGGGGAAGTCCTAGCACGCCTCTCCTCTTCTTTAGAGCTTTCCTTTCTTGAGTGTACCCATGAGTTCTCTTGCTGTTTGTGTAGTTATATATAACCCAACCTTGAAGATCTGTGGGCCTTCTTGCTGTGTAGAAATCAGGACTGTTGAAGAAGATCAGGGATACAGGTGAAACACAGCAGCAGAATATCAGACGGGTGGTTTTCAAAGGTTGATACGATGGCAGGAATTGTATTTTTATAAATGACAAGGGACTGGGGGGTGATAGGATTGGTGTGGTACATGCTAAGACCACAGAACTGGATCTTTTAAAGTCAAAACCAGTCTAATAGGTGTTCTAATTCCTCTGTGGTGTATTTTTGGGAAAGGTTTTTTTTCCCCGTTAAAAAAAAAATTCTCCATGTAATCAAGTGAGGTTTTACATTTTCCTCCAGGACAGTTTTGCTTAAATTATCCCCAAACAACTCCAAGATGGCTGAAGTGATTCAAGTGCTTCAGGTGTTTCTTTTTCCAAATCCGCTGTTCATTGGTCAAGTTTGTGCTGCTAAAGAAGAATTCAGTATATTAATTAAAAAGGCATTTTAGATTTGGCTTAACTGGAAAGCAGAGGAGAAATAGCAGTCCTTTAGAGAATGGATTGGCAGTGCTTTAGTTCAAAATTGATTTAGATAAACACTTTGGGAATCTGATGTGAGTAAATGCTGATGTATTTCAAGTTTCTTCCCATTTGCCAAACAAATATTTGGGAATAAACTCTCACTTAAAGCTTTAAAAAACTTCTTGGACATTGAGGAATTAGATGAATTGACCTTTTAAACTGATTGTATATTTTGATATATGGGAAAACATCATTTTAAGATAGAACTTAAAACATCATTTTATTATTTTTTTTTTTTTGCGGTACGCAGTCCTCTCACTGTTGTGGCCTCTCCCGTTGCGGAGCACAGGCTCCGGACGCGCAGGCTCAGCGGCCATGGCTCACGGGCCCAGCCGCTCCGTGGCATGTGGGATCTTCCCGGACCGGGGCACGAACCCGTGTCCCCTGCATCGGCAGGTGGACTCTCAACCACTGCACCATCAGGGAAGCCCCTAAAACATTATTTTAAAATAGTTTTATTTTCAAACTTCTTCCTAGTAAGTGGCATTTAGTATAACTCAGAGGCCTAGTCCTGGGTGTTCATTCACTTCTTCACTCAGGTGAAAATACACATTCTGGTGACATTTATGGGGTTCAGGTTTCCAACATTCAGTCACTGATGTACCAGAAGAACTAGTATGGTAAGTAGAGATCGATGACTTTCTATCATGTGAATGATAGATCTTCATTGGGGGAGTGTTTTAGAAGCCAGTGACCTGTGACAATTCTGAAACTTCTCACAGTCACTCTATTGATGGTTGAGGTCTTAGAAGAATTTGTGATCTTGTTTTGAACGGTAACATCAGTTTGTCCCGGGGTTTGTAATAAGGGGCATTCCTACTGGTTTCTTTCCTGCTCTGTTTTGTTTGGGGATTGAAAAGGATTCATCTTATGGATTGGTTCCTGTTGGCGTGTCTTGTGTTGTTGACATTTTACTTTGAATTGTTTGGTCTGTCCTTCCTTCTTCCCTCCCTCACTTCATCCTTTCCCCCCTTCCTTTCCTTTCTTCCTTCCTTTGAAATTGGCAATGTCACCAGCCCGTTTCTTAATTATGAGATGACTCAAGAAAACAGAAGAGAGTGCCCAGGGGTAAGAATGATAGGTCAGTGCTGGCTTTTTAAGGTCAGCTCCTAAGTGAGGAATAGCATAGGAATATAGGGGGATAATGAAATTTAATTTTGGAGGAAACTGAAGAGAAAGTCCATTCCTGTTCCTTTGTTTCTACAACTGAAGATTCTAACAACCTAACTCAATTTGCCTGTGGTCCAGAAGTCCTCAGAATCTCAGGCCAATGCTTCCTACCCAGTTTAGTGTTTTTTTTTCCTTATATTTTGGCTGTGTTGGGTCTTCGTTGCTGCGCAGCTTTCTCTAGTTGCGGTGACCAGGGGCTCTACTTTGTTGCGGTACGCCGGCTTCTCTGTGTGGTGCTCGGGCCTCTCATTGCCTTGGCTTGTCTTTGTTGCGGAGCACGGGCTCTAGGCATGCGGGCTCTAGAGCGCAGGCTCAGTAGTTGCGGCGCACGGGCTTAGTTGCTCTGCGGCATGTGGGATCTTCCTGGACCAGGGCTCGAACCGTGTCCCCTGCATTGGCAGGTGGATTCTTAACCACTGCGCCACCAGGGAAGCCCTAGACTATATTTTTAATCCTTAGTTAGAACCTATCAGTGAGGTGGAAGAGAGAGAGAGAGAGAGAGAGAGAGAGAGAGAGAGAGAGTGTGTGTATGTGTGTGTGTGTGTGTGTGTGTGTGTGTGTGTGTGTGTGTGTGTGTGTGTGGGTGGTGGCAAATAAAAGGTTGAGGAGCAGGAAATAGATGTACTTCAGGGCTGATCATTAGCTGGAGCAGAGCTTCTGCACTAGAGCCAGGTCCCTGCTGCCAGGCTGATAACTTTATAGCAGTCAGAGCAGCAACGGCCTTCCTAGCAGTGTCTAGTTCTGAGCTGTCCGGAATGGTAGCCACTAGCCTCGTGTGGCTATTTCAGTTTGAATTAATTAAAATTAAATAAATTTTGGGGTGGCAAGGAATGAAGAGGCGGAGCACAGAGGTTGTTCAGGACAGTGAAACTGCTCTGTGTGATACCATCGTGATGGACACGTGTCGTACATTTGTCCAAACCCACAAAGTGTACAACACAGAGGGTAAGCCCTAGAGTAAACCGTGGGCTTTGAATGCTAAGGATGTGTCAGCGTAAGTTCATCAGTTGTAGCAAATGTACCACTCTTTTGGGGGATGTTGGTAATGCTGGAGGCTGTGCATGTGTGGGAGCAGGGGGTACATGGGAAGTCTCTGCCTTCCTCTCAATTTTGCTGTGACCCTAAAACTGCTTTAAAAAAATAAAGTCTTTAGAAATGAAATAAAATACAGTTCCTCAGTGACACGAGCCACATTTTCAAGTGCTCAGTAGTCAACTGTGACTAGTGCAGCTGAGGAACTGTATTTTATTTATTTAATTTTAGGTCTATAACCTGCACTATCCAGTAAAGTACCTTATTGGATAGTGCGGATACAGATTATTTCCATCACCACAAAAAGTCTTACTGGGGAGTGCTGGATGGTAATTTATCAGAAATGTTCAAAAACTGACTAAATATTATTATGATGGCTGTAAATATCCTGAGGCTACCTCCTGATAACATGCTAAGGCATTGTCACTGACTTAGAAGTACAAAAGGAGACAAACAATGCTAACCTGATTTAAAAAAAAAAAATTGTTTTCACTCTGTGCTCTATTAGAAAGCTAATTGATTCATATTTTCAGAAGAACAGTTATTCTTTTTTGTGTATGGTGAAACAGATACCCCTGTTGACGTAGAAAGATAGTTTTGAAGTATGAGTTTTTATCTTACTCACTTAACTCATTCTAGGATATTCTTGTGATTACTGTAAACACAGAATCCTCCTGAATGAAATCCAGTATTTTCAGAAGTATCAGAATGTTACATTTCCTTAAGAAATCACTTCAGAGTCTTGGGGCTGGATGTGGTAGACAGAATCACTTCAGTTTATCTTCTTTTATGTAATGAAGTAAGAAAGAACTGACAAAATAGTTTTTTTGGTGAAATTACAATGACATTGTGAAATTAACTCCACTTAGAAAAAAATGATACCTGTGTCAGTTTTAGTCACTTAAATGGTGAGTTCGAATCATGGTCCCTTCTTTTCCCTTGATTTTAAAGCATTTCGGTAATTGAGTAATTAAAGGATTTAATAGTTTAGTCTAAGTTATATAACACAAAGCAAATAAACCGTTCGGTATTGAAGTCAGTACCTTAACAGAAATTCAAACTCAATCATCACTGTTTGGTTAGGACACCTTTTTTGTTAGGAGAGGGAATTAATGACCTAGGGGTAGGTGAAAACAAGTATCTGTGTAGGGAGATTAACTGGGTTTAATTTTGGGCAATTCAGAAACAGTTTGTACTTTCTTACGTTTAGTGTCCCTAGGGTGACTGGGGCCGTCACAGAGAATGTTTTACTATGTAATCCTTTTTTATTTTTCCTCGTAGATGCCCTTTCAAGTTTCTGGAGTCCTAAATCCAGTGCCTGACCTTCAACAAGGGCCGTTGTGGAAACATTTTTAATATGGCAGTTGGGTGGCTGAAATAGGACTAGGGGAAGTGTCTCTGTGTGTTTTCAAATTAATGATCATTAGGACAAATTTAAGAATAGTGATATTTTTGGCATAAGTCTAGATCAGGACTAGATTGTATATCTTTACTAAAATAAATTCTCATTGGTTGTTTAAAAAGTGACAGTCTCGGGCCTCCCTGGTGGCGCAATGGTTGAGAGTCCGCCTGCCGATGCAGGGGACATGGGTTCGTGACCTGGTCTGGGAAGATCCCACATGCCGCGGAGCGCCTGGGCCCGTGAGCCGTGGCTGCTGAGCCTGCGCATCCGGAGCCTGTGCTCCGCAACAGGAGAGGCCACAACAGGGAGAGGCCCGCATACAGCAAGAAGTCTCTAGGGTGAAGAGATAATGAGCCTCTTAGTTCATCTATAGCCATCTTCCTGATTGTTTCCATAGAAGCAGCAAGACTGTTTAAAGACTATAATTTCGTATTATATAATTTATATATTTTCATGAAATTATATAATTTATATATTTTCATGAAATTATATAATTTATATAATTATATAATTTCATTTCATATTATATAATTTCATAATTTCATGTCCTACTCTTCAGAGCCCATTAGAAATAGGCAACATAGGCGGCTTTGTAGCTTATATATTTGCTTAAATAGTCTTAAAAGACAAAGAGGGTAACTGCTGTCCGGTCACTGGGATAGGTAAACGTTGCAGTCAGGCACTTGTTTGGCTTTTGCTTATAGGTTATGGTCCATTTAGCCTCCTGTATTAAGAGTGACATTTTTGGGAGTTCCATGGTGGCCTAGTGGTTAAGGATTCCGGGTTTTCACTGCCGTGGCCTGGGTTCAATCCCTGGTTGGGGAAGATCCCACAAGCCGTGTGGCATGGCCAAAAAAGAAGAGTGACATTGTTCTCAGCTATATGTAGTTGTTTAAAAATGAAATATTCTCTTGGAGCTCCTTGGAAGAAAGGGAGTGACAAAAATGTCAAAGGTGATATTTATGAGGTCTGACCAACTTTAAAATTAATCATATCAGGACTGATATGCACAAGAAGTATTGTTTCCTTCAAGGGGACATAGTGGGAGGGGGTCCACATACTTTATAGCCACATTTTATTTTAAATTAAAAAATTACCCATTTCTATCAGCCCTCTTATGAAGAAACGAGACTGATTTTCTAATGTGACATTAATTTGCTCTTAAGGTATTTCCCAAGCTGTTTTTATCAGTTGTAGCTTGATCAGAATCGTTATTTAGCCTTACAAGATGACTCTAGTCTGAACAGTGCTGTTAGTTGTTTAAAGTCAGTTTTGTTTACTGTTATTTTTAATAGATTCTGCATCACTGCTTCATAGAAGTAATGAGATTATCCGGGACTGTGGTTTGCATTACAACGAGCAATTTGTCTAGAGGCAGGGATAGCAATAGCAAAAGCTGAGGGACTGTGAGGATGTGTAATAGAGGGGTTGGGTGTGAGATTCCAAAACCAGATCTGTGAAGCCAGAGACAAGATAGGATCATTGGAAGGCAAAGACTAGCATGAGGCAGCAAAAGACCTCGAATCTGAGCAGGAGTGAATAAGGTGGAGAGTAAGGACTTGGGGGCATTTCCAAGTTTTGCAGGGGTTCAGCAAGGGGCCAAGGCAAGTAGGGACAATGTAACTTTTCCCAGGAAGTTTCAGTGGCAGCATCTTGCTGAGGTGGGCCCCTCATTTGAAGCTTTGCCTTCAAGGGAGGGTGCCTCTGATGAACAGAAAGGCTCAGTTCTGATGGTCTCTGTGTCAGCTATGTATAGCTATGTAACAAACCACCCCAAAACTTAATGGATTAAAATAACGACCTGTTTATTTGCTTACAGTTCCATGGGTTGGCAATTTGGGCTTCAATGGGCAGTTCTGCTGGTTTTGCCTAGGGACAGTCTGTGACCAGCTAGGCTGGGGCTATCTATTTTAAGATGGTCTCATCATGTATGTGGTGGTTGGTGCTGGCTGTTAGCTGGCCCTCTCATTCTGTTGATTCCTCATTCTCAAGCAAGTGTGCCCGGACTTCATCCCTTGGCTGTGTTCCAAGGTAGCTGGAGTGGAGCTTCAAGGACTCTTGAGGCCTGGGCTTGGTGGTGACAAAGCATCTCTGTGTCTCTTTCAGTTGGTCAGAGCACATCACAGGGTAGCTCAGGCTCAGGCGGGAGGGAGATCGATTTTCCTGCTTGTTGGGAGGAACGGTAAAATCACATGGTGAAGGGACGTGTACAGAGACGGGAGGAATTCTTATTACCATCTTTGCAAACTCTCTACCACACAGCTTTATGTAGCTCAAGGGTGATGAGTACACAATGTTTGTCATTCATTTAACATTCGTTTCTAACTTGTGGTAGGGGAGCTAATTACCTGACTGCCTTACCCCTGATTGTTATAGTGTGGTTGATTACAGGTTTCATAAACTAATTTTTTGTGTGAACCATCCATCAGCATGATTTTGGCTAGAAAAGTGGCTTTAGAAATGTATGACTTTCTAAGAAATCTAAACATGTCTTTTCTAATGTAACATTTGAAGGGCAGAGGGGTGTGTGTGTGTGTGTGTGTGTGTGTGTGTGTGTAATGCTGATCCTTTTTTAGCCTTGAGGTGTTCTATTCCAGACTGACCTTCTTAAAACTCAAGAGCACCACATTAAAAATATAGATTGTTTGCATGCATATGTAATTATTTCTCCTGCCTCATAGAAGTCAGTGAAGTAGGTCTATCACAGCTCTAAAAACAACAGGTTTTCTATGCATCACTCAGTTTAAAGGTAGATTGTTGCTTAGACAATTATGAAAGCTTCTTTACTTTGAAGTCAATCCAGCAATATTGTACTGCCCATTTTATAATCAGTTTTCAAAAAAGAATTGCCAGCCTATTAGGATAAAAATATTAGAAACCCATTAATAGTTATTGACAGAAGTTGCCCATCATATACTAATGGCAGAAATCATAGAAGGACGGGAGTTGTGCAAGTATACCATTTTTTATTTTTATTTATTTATTTTTTTGCGGTACGCGGGCTTCTTACTGTTGTGGCCTCTCCCATTGCGGAGCACAGGCTCCAGACGCGCAGCCTCAGCGGCTGTGGCTCACGGGCCCAGCCGCTTCGCGGCATGTGGGATCTTCCTGGACCGGGGCACGAACCCGTGTTCCCTGCATCGGCAGGCGGACTCTCAACCATTGCGCCACCAGGGAAGCCCAAGAATACCATTTTTTAAATTGCAATGTCTTTCTGGTAAACGCCCTTACAAAATATTATATGCTTTTAGATGTGGAAAGAGGGCTGGGTGTTATCTTTATACATATACAGATTTAAATGCTAAGTGGCTTGCTGTTTATTCCAAAGGGGAGACAGATCTGTACATGGATAAAATATGTGAAACTGGTTGGCTCACACTGCTTTCTCACATTAAGGAAGAAAGGCTGAGAAAAGGATGTTACCTAGACCTCTGAGTTATTAAAAAAACCCTCCAATCTAATTTATTTTAAAGTTCCAAAATATCATTCAGGTAATAATAGATGGTCATTATAGAAAGTTTGGATAATACAGATGGATAAAAAGGGGGAAAAAATCACTAGTTACCACCTGGCCCAGGACTAGATGCTTTGAATTTTGCTGGAGGAGTGTAAGTTTAAATGGGATAGGACTGCAGAAAAAAAGCATAAATTGATATTTTTGGAAATTAATACTTTTCAGCATTCCCAGTACTTTCACATTTAATTTGTTTGGAGCAAGAAAAATAAACTAGTCTTAGATTAATACTAGCTTGGCAAAAGTGATTTGTTTTTTGAGAACTTGGTACATACTGAGAGTCAAGCATACTTTATGATTACTGGACAGAGAACTATGTGTATTTTTCTCACACTTAAGTGTTCTCGGAATACATTTGCAATCTAATCTTAATGTCTGTGTTACAGTTCATTTCTTAGAAGTATCTGTTATGCTTTGCCTTTTGTCCTCTATGTCTTATGGATCACCGTATTTGGTACTTGGCTGATGGGAAGTGAAAACATCTTAACAGAAAGTTCTGGGATAGAAGTAAATTAAGAGTGAGTAACTTCCCGTTGTTTGTGGGTGTGTTTGAGTACAGTAATGACTTAGATTTCACATTGACCTTTCATATCAAACCTCGTGCTGGCAGCGAGAATTTTCTAGATTGGTAAGATATCTTTTTGTAGAACTGGCTTGTTGATTTCAGGGACATGTGGGAGAAAGGAATCTCTAGGAATTTAATTTGATGATGTGAATGTTGAGCTTTTCGGTCTTTTAAGGTTGAATTTCATAGCATTTTGAACTATGATGAAATACCTGTTGGCACGACAAGTCTTTATTAAAAAAGTTTTAAATTACAAAGATATAGTAAATACTTTTGTGTCAAATAGGTGAAAATAACAACCCTCAAATTTTCATTCCCCAGCGATACACACCAAATTGACCATACAGGGTATCCTTCTAGATGTTTCTCTGTGTATAAATATACACGTGGATTTTTTCCAAATGTAAATATTGTACATGAAATGTGGTAACTATGCATCATATTCTACCACTTAACAGATTTTACTTCTACAAGTAATATATATTACATGTATATTTTACTCCTGTGTATTTTTTATATGTATTTGTAGTAAAATATTATAAATATTTGCAGCTTTCATTTTAAGTCATTTCTTATAGATCCACCTCATTTTAAAATATGCCAATTTATTTCTATTCTGGGTCCATTTCTATTCTGTGGATGTACTTTATTTAACCAGTCCTCTAGTGATTAACTTATTGGTTGTCTCCAGGTTTCCATACTTCTGTGGGATGGATACCCAGAAGTGGGATTGCAGGGACTAGTGGTATTGCCATTTGTACTTTTGCTAGATACTGTGAAAATCTCCTGCACTTGTTATGTTAATTAATTGCCCTCTTAGTTGCTCCCATTTCTGGTCTTAAAGATAGAAGAGTGTTAGATTGAGATGGCATCTTGCCTTATTCCCTACTTGACCCAGACCTACAATATCTAAGACTAGGAGGAGAAAATGGTGGTGGGTTGGAAAGAGAAAAATAATCACCCAAGTTTAAGAAATCAAAGTTGCATCACTTTATGAACTAAAAAAGTGAAAGGTCGTGAAGTTTATTACTGTGGACAAATGTATGGAAAGACTTTCTGAATTGGTGAAAAGTCTGGGTTATAGAATGTAGCTAAATTGATTAATATACCCATTTGGTTAAAAGGACCCGGGACTCACTAAAATTACCCCCACATCATAGGGCATTCTTTTTTTTTTTTTTTTTTTTTTTTTTGTGGTATGCGGGCCTCTCACTGTTGTGGCCTCTCCCGTTGCGGAGCACAGGCTCCGGATGCGCAGGCTCAGCAGCCATGGCTCACGGGCCCAGCCGCTCCGCGGCATATGGGATCCTCCCAGACCGGGGCACGAACCCGTATCCCCTGCATCGGCAGGCGGACTCTCAACCACTGCGCCACCAGGGAGGCCCTAGGGCATTCTTTATAAAGGTAGATATGGGGATGGGGCGACAGGAATCTCATCCATCATCCCAGGTTTTGCAGCAGCCCAGGAAAAAACTGAGCCTCTAGGTCTTTGGGGAATTGCAGTCAAATATGTTCTCATGAACGCTGGGAGTGGACAAGACCTCAGCAACAGGAATTTTTGGATCCTCACTTCCGGATCCTCTAACCTTGGTGTGACTTAGCCAGTCAGTGTGTGTCTGCTTTTGCTTGTGCCTACCTGTTCCTCTTTTCTGCTGAGTCAGGATTTTGGCTCATTCATAATCCTTACGGCCCTTTCAGCTTCTCTTTTCCTCTTTCCCTTTTAGCCATAGCATCGGCTGCTAATTGCTGGCTATTTCTCAATCTTAATCCCAAAGATTGAGAATCTAGTTTTTACCAGAGTCCCTGCATAGGACACCTCCCAGCCAATAAACTGCTGCCTTAAGCTCAGGTGCCCTCCTTTGATAAGGATTTAACATCAGAAGCTCCCATCAGGGAAGGGAACTTGGATGTGGCAGGCACCACAAGTTAGTGTTTAATGTAACATTGCTCTTAGATAAGTAACCTGTCTAGAGTGTAATCCCGAGTAATGCACTTTTTTTTTTATTAAAAAGCATATACTTATGATATGCTTTAAAAGCGGTTTATTCATTGAACTCAGTAAATACTTCCCTGGGAAGCAACCCCCCTTTTCCCATATGGAATGTAAATTTGGAAAACTTGTACCCTGTCACAGTTGTAAATTGTCTTCAGTTCTGCAGTACTGATGCCTGGATCATGAGATATGGTCTTGCCTTTTCTGCTGGACTTGAAAGTGCTACGAAATAGTTCATCCTGTTTATGTAATGATGGTGAAGTTCTGAAAAATATACCTAGAACCTGAAACTCCTGGAACAGCTCATTTTCCTATGTGAATATTTTTATCTCAACTGTATCTTTCCTGTGTACATTGAGAAGGGTATCGGGTTCTTCCTAATTTCGTTATGTGTTTGGCGCTCCAGCGTTTCAGAGATGAAGAGTTGCTAATATTTCTCTGGAAGATTTCTCTAAGCCTTTCTGTTTTCTTCCTGAGGGTTACTATCAAGTATCCACCCACATCCCCTTTTTCTTGTTTTCTTCTCTCTCCTTAACCCCAGTTTGCTCCTCTTTCAAGTAAAGGCTGGCAGGCTGAATGTTTCAGTGACTCTTGAATTCCTGAGTCCTTCATTTTGGTGCCTATGTCTCTCAGCATCTCAAAGGGCAGTTTCCGTGTTACTTTTTTTTTTTTTTTTTTTTGTGTGGTACGCGGGCCTCTCACTGTTGTGGCCTCTCCCGTTGCGGAGCACAGGCTCCGGATGCGCAGGCTCAGCAGCCATGGCTCACGGGCCCAGCCGCTCCGCGGCATATGGGATCCTCCCAGACCGGGGCACGAACCCGTATCCCCTGCATCGGCAGGCGGACTCTCAACCACTGCGCCACCAGGGAGGCCCCCGTGTTACTTTTAAAAATGAGAACCATGCTCATAAAATGCTGCCTTAGTTTGGTTTCAGATCACTTGAAATGTAATCTGATTTGCGAGGCAGCATTTAAGCTCCTGTTACCAAAAGGTTTTGATTATCATTTTGTAGGAATTTTTGTTGGGTCAGAGAAAGATGAACAACATATTTGCCTTTTGGAAGGACACCAAATGGTTTTATTTCATTTGGGGAAGTTTCTTCTGATGGTCTTGAATTCTGTGTTTTAATCTGCTTAAAAATGCCTTTTAGCACATAAGCAAAATTAAACATTATTTTATTAAAGTCTGTGCAATGCTCTTTATTATTTTGGAGAAAAATCTTTTAAATACTTTTTTGGTAAGGCCATGTGTAATTTAAAGCTTTCATTTTGACAGCCTGGTCTTAGGTGATAGGCATGCTAATCTCTATTTGATTGCTTTGGTGGGGAGTTGGAAATCACTGAGTGCCTGGCTTAGAGTGTGCTTCTAAATGTGCTTTCTTTGGGTTTTTATTTTGTGAAATAATAAAGTGAATTTCCCTACATGTTGTTTTAGTATATTTGACTGTTCATCTGATTTCCAGATTTAAATGAAAAGTTTAACCATCTTCCCTTTTGGTGACATGTCCCTTTGTTTATTTCCCCCCCGCCCCCGCTGTTTTTTTGTAAATGCTGGTGAACACACATGTCTATGTGTAGAGGCCCTTTCATCTAGGAAAATGGATTTTTTTTGTGTTTTAAGAATTTCCCATTCTTTTCTGTTTTGGTTTAATTTTCATTACATTCTTTTCATTCTCCTTTGGAAGTGCCAAAATGTGGCAGAAATATAATTACATATAGAATATATGATTATATATCACTTTTTTTCTTTATGTGTATAGAGGGAAAAGAGATATATGGGTGTAAAATTACATATGACCGAAGAAAATTAGGGGTGATGCAAGTTATTTGACTCTTGGGTGAGAATTTTATTTAATACCTCCTGAGATATAGTTATCTTTTTTTTTTTAATATTTACTTATTTGGGGCTTCCCTGGTGGCGCAGAGGTTGAGAGTCCGCCTGCCGATGCAGGGGACGCGGGTTCGTGCCCCGGTCTGGGAGGATCCCACGTGCCGCGGAGCGGCTGGGCCCGTGAGCTATGGCCGCTGAGCCTGCGCGTCCGGAGCCTGTGCTCCGCAACGGGAAAGGCCACAACAGTGAGAGGCCCACATACCACAAAAAAAAAAAAAAAAAAAAAAAAAAAAAAAATTTACTTATTTGGTTGTGCTGGGTCAGTTGCGGCAGGTGGACTCCTTAGTTGTGGCTCGCAGGCTCCTTAGTTGCAGCTTGCCAGCTCCTTAGTTGTGGCAGGCAGCTCCTTAGTTGCAGCTCATGGGCTCCTTAGTTGCAGCATGCAGGCTCCTTAGTTGTGGCATGCTAACTCTTAGTTGTGGCATGCATGTGGGATCTAGTTCCCTGACCAGGGATCGAACCCATGGGAGATCAGAGTCTTAACCACTGTGCCACCAGGAAAGTCCCTGAGATGTAGTTATCTGTGAAAAAAAAAAAAAAGTTGAGAATTAAAATTCTTGGAGGTTTTTTTTCCTCTATATCATGAAGACTTGAGGACTTGTAAAGGTGATTCAAGTCGACGGGATGATTCTGATACAAATTTATGGAGCAGCCACTGTGTGCCAAGGACTGGACCAAGTACTTTACATACTTTATGTCTCATCTTTACCTTATTCCTGCTGGGATTGGTATGATTATCCCAGTTTTATAAATTAGGAAGCAGAGACTTGGGTGATCGCATTACCTTTTGAAGGTCACACAGCTGGATCTGAACCCAGTGATGTCTGATTGTAAAGCCCCTGCCCTTTCCAGGGTTCTCTTTGCCTCCTCTGCTTTTGCTAAGCCATCTGCCTTTAGGATTCTCAAGCTATCAGGACAAGGAGTTAATTTCCAGAAGAAAGGTCACTGCTTTAAAAGCAGCATCACATGGCATTAAAGCTGGAACTTGCACATTAGGCTAACTTGGCTTGGAGCCCATTGGCATCATTTACCAGCTTTGTAACTGCGAGGCAGTTTCTGGGCCTCATTGAGCTTCATGGTATTTCATCATCAAAATCAGGACCATCATATCAGCTTTGCAGGATAATATAATGCATAATAAATAATAACGGTGATGGTGATTATCATAATAGTAGTTAGCACTGAGGAGCTGTTATGTGTCAACCCCTGAACTAAACGCTTTTCATAGTTAGTTCATTTAATCCTCACGACAACCCGATGAGGCAGCTTCAGTTACCCCTGTTTGACATAGAAAGTCATCAGTACATGAAGGCTGTTTGTTTTATTTATTTATTTATTTATTTATTTATTTATTGTTGTGTTGGGTCTTCCTTGCTGTGTGTGGGCTTTCTCTAGTTGTGGCGAGTGGGGGCTACCCTTTGTTTTGGAGCGTGGGCTTCTCATTGCAGTGGCTTTTCTTGTTGGGAGCACGGGCTCTAGGCGTGCGGGCTTCAGTAGTTGTGGCTCGCGGGCTCAGTAGTTGTGGCTTGCGGGCTCTAGAGTGCAGCCTCAGTAGTTGTGGCGCACGGGCTTAGTTGCTTCACGGCATGTGGGATCTTCCTGGACCAGGGCTTGAAGCTGTGTCCCTGCATCGGCAGGCGGATTCTTAACCACTGTGCCACCAGGGAAACCCCCGAACCAGTTTTTATGTGTCCTCAAAATAAAGTAATGCCACTATTTTGATAGAAAGGGCTCTGGAGATTATAGGAGAGGATGAGGAATCTTTAAAAAATGTCTTCTGCTGTCTGTCCTCCCATCCTTCTTTATCATACGACGTACCCCCAAATTCAATCAATAAATATTTGCATAAAGCAGCAATTCTCATGGCCTGTCATCTACCTAAATCAATGATGGGGGTCTTGGGAGGTTTAAAAAAGTTACTAACATTAATGCTGATGTGTTGACAACTGTAGAGAACACAGAATTTTGGCAGTGGACTCAAATGCATTTCATTACAGAAGAGAGAATATTGTAGAACTTCACTCGTGTACTTCCCAACATTGAAACCAGACTAAAAAATTCAGCCAAAACAGCAGACTGTTAAACATTTAAAAGAAAAGAAAACAAAACAAACCTGTGCAAACATACTACTCTCTAAATATTCCTGTAATACCCTGGAATCTCGTGGCTGGTAGTCAGAGGCCTCGTGTGCGTTAAGAAGGTTGTTCCTCACATATTGAAGAAAGTGGAACGATGGTTCTTAGAACCCAGAGAAGAGGGTAGGGATGAGTCTGTTCTTTAGAAGGACCTGAGCCGATGTGAGCTGGCCGAAGATCCGAATTTATACACCTCCCTGCTTTTACTTGATCAGAGGGTGGGTTGATTATCCTCCACCTATTTATTTGGTGTTCGCTGAGCTCCGGTGTGTGCCAGGCATTGCTGCATCTTGGTAGTATAAAATGGAGCTCCCTTTGGGGTCTGACCTTGAGGAACTTAGAAGGTCTAGAGGAGAAAACAGACAGGGAACCGATTACACCCCGGTGAGGTCATTCTCTAGTGGACGTGTGTAACTAAGATTCAGAGCTAATCACCTCTTCTCCAAAGTCCTTCTGACTTTACCACCAGCCTGTCATATAGTTATTGTCAGAATTTTAAAGGAAGGGATTTCAAATCCAAGTTGTGAAACTCCTGCCACCTACTGTGTGTTGTAAAGTTTGTTCCAAGGCAGAATTGTGGTGAGAGATAGACAGGACTAGTGTTTTGATGAAGTTTGGAAATTCTCTTCATAAAAAGCAATTTCTGAAGTTTATTACTGTCTATACAAACATGGGTTAAATGCTAACATTAGTTGAATATCTGTATATGTAAGTATGTGTATGTATGAATCTGTGTCTGGCTTTTTGATGTGCATGTTTTGACATCATGCTTTTATCTTGTATATAAGCTGTGGACTCTTAGACAATCAGTGTTTAAACTTTCAACAAGGAAGAGAACTAATGAAAAGGAACAATGGTTTTTTTGTTTTCCCAGTAATTACATTTATCATTGTTCTGAAAACTCAACAAATGACCACAGGATGTGAATTTAATCAAGTTGTGCCTTTGAACAAAGATACCCTGGTTGTAGTGGAATTTTTTTACTTCCCATCATCCTGCTCACATGTTCCCTTGCCTCTGAAATCAACAGCAGTTCACTGTGGTTTAACCAACTTAACAAATAATAATTTCAAAAGAAAAAGAAATGGATTTGGGAAGCAAAAGGAACTACTGTTTCTCTGTCTCCTAGATCAGCATTTGAAATCAAAGATTTTAACCTTTTACTAGAAAAATATTTTTCTGTGTAAGGTGGCTCTCTTTAAAATATAACCCCTTCTTTATAGCCTAGATTTAATTGGAGGTGCTATTTGAATGAGTGAGACAGGGTATATCATCTTAATCCCTTCAGTTGCCCACGTGTACAATTATATTATCTTTGACAGTTTAAATAAAAACTTAAAAAAAATTTTTTTTTTATCCAGAAGAAACTAAAGCATTTAGTGGAGAAGTATTTAGAACCAGAACATTTCCTAGAAATACTGGCTTTCATTTGATGGACTGTTTTTCTTGATCTAGTAGAAATGCCTTGCCTTCGATTTCAACGTCTCTTTTGGCATTGCCTATACATGTCATCTCCTTGAGAGAAAAAGCTGTGTCTGTGTTGTTGGTCATCAGCACTTCATCAGTGCTGTGTTAATAGCTCCTCTTCCCGGTACTTTACATGCATATTTTATTTAATAGTCATATCAAGCCAGTGAAAAAAATCAAAGCCTTAAGATTACAAAAATTTGCCAAGGACAGATTTGGTTTCTCTTTCTTCAAAGTCCATACTCTTAACCATCATTGTCATACAGCTTAGAGTGGCTTTCTCTTTGTCCCAGAATTCTCACCAAGTAAGCCAGCTGCACCACTGTCACTTCTCTGCAGAGAGATGCTTTCTTTGGCATTTATTGCTCTTGTTAATTGAGCCGTTTAGTTTCATCCCATTACTTTTTCTCACACTGAAATCTGTTAAAAAAGAGAAACATTGATTATCACGATTATTCAGGTACACCAGGAAATGAAGACTGTTCATCTCTTTTCTGCATGAACACTCCATAGCATGCTATTATGATCTGAGGTGCATTCCACGGTAAGATAAGCAAATAATGCTTACATGATAAAGTTTAAAGCAAATAAGTCAATCAAAATTAGCAATAGATAGATAAAAAACTAGATGAAAGCAAGAAAAGCAGGTTAAAGAAACTTGACTTGTCCTCCATCATAACATCAAGGTAAAGCGATGGCCTGGAAGGCTGTCTGTGAAGCCTCATCGTTTAAAAGGTTGACTCTAAGAAATGGCTTCTTTTGTTCCTAAGCCTGCATCATTAGGCAGCACTGAGCTTGCCAGGAAAGTAGTCGAGAGACCAGAGTGTTTTTGCATTAAGAGGGGAGTGCTAGCTTGCTACAGACCACTCAGAGAAAAGATCAGGGATGGGCTAGGTAAGTTTTCTTCTTTAGCTGAGGGCATCTGTCTGATAGACATTGGGTTTGGACAGTGGAAGGACAGAGACCTACAAACAACCCTCTGTGATCTAGTAGGAGGGAAGTAAAAGAAGCCACAGGAAAAGCCCTCCCCTCCCGAGGAAGGGGACAGGGCTATGAGACCTCCTCATCATGGGGTGGGAGGAAGTCCCCCTACTCATGACTTATCCATGCTCTGTAAGGCAGCTGACCAACAAATTGAGAGTTAAGTGTATATGCCGAGATGTGAACACATTCAAAGTACCGAATTTTTTTTATTTTTTCACTTAATGGCCGTAAAGAGTCATGTTTGGTCCACCAAGGTGCTTTAGGTACCACGTAAGACTGGTAAGAGAATGGAGATTTTGCCTGGCCAAGGTAACGGTGCCTCCCAAGGACTGGTGTTACCTTCCTGGGTACCTGGGATCATTTGCTCATCTCTTAGACTAATTGGATACCTCTTCTCCCCTAAACAAATAGTACTAGATGGAAAAGGAACAGAGAAAAGCATTGGTCATCCCACATGTCATACTGCTCTGTTTGATTTCACTTTGAAGACAGGGCAGTCGGCGATCATAGCAGGTGATGTCAGTTGCCCTGATACGTCTCTGCTCCTCTTACTTCCAGCCCTGCTCGTCTGCTCTTTTAGGATTTCATCTTTTTTTTTTTTTTTTCTTGCATATTATTTAAGCCCCTCTGTGATCTGGTCCTAGTCTGCTTTTTTCAAGTAGTCTTTCATTACTCTTCACTTGTACTATTTCCTTCTTCCTGAAAATAAATGGTTGGTCCCACCTTTTTGCCTTTGTTGCTCCTTTGGCTACTTTCTAAGAGTGGTAGCATCCCTGTTTTTTTCCACCTGGTATATAAATTATATGCGTCTTTCAAGGTTCAACCCAAAAGCCTATCGCAAACTCTTGATTTATTCAGTTCTTAGGGAAAATCACCTATAACTAGATAATGCAGCTATGTGGGCATAAAGCTTATTTGCTCTGGTAACTTTTAAATCCTTGAGAACAGGAAACATGTCTGTCCCAGGTTTTATATCCTGAGTAGCGTTAAACATGGTTCTTGCCACTTGGCAGGAGCCGGTGGTCATTTGTTGAGTGACTGCATGAAATTCAGTCTTCTGACTGTTCTGTTAGTGTCCAGTTCAGGCCTTCTCACCTCCCTTTTAGACCTTTTGGAATCTGTTTTTATTTATTTTACTTTTCTGGGAGTTTGGCGGGGGGAGGAGAAGCCTGTCCTCTGCTCGTGCCTTTGCTGTCTGTGCCTGGAATTTACCTCTGGAGACATGTGACACTTTTTGCTTTTGTCTCAGGCTTTCCACGCTAATGTGGAGAAGTTTCTCTCAGGTCGGCGGTGTTGTTTAGGTGAGTCGTTCTTGCCAGCCCTCCTTGGGGAGCCTTTGTTGGGGAGGACTGGGAGGGCAGAGGATGTGGGCACCTCTGCCCTTACCTTGGTACGTGTGGTGTTTCTGTCTCCCATGGTCACCGTTTCTGATGGTAGGACTTTGACCTGACTGGTCAGCTTCCCGGGAAAGATGATACATGTTGATACTGTGAAAGTGAACTTTCCCAAGACATTCTTTTGGGAATTTTCAATGCTTTTGTGGTTCTGTGCAAGTCTCTTACCTACTTTGGACATCCAGGCCAGGCTGCAGGACCCTCTGTACAAATGAAACAAAGTCTTTTGCTGTCCTGTGGGCCTTCAGTGATTGACAGCAACAGTGCCGCTGATTCCAGAGAAAGGTTTCATGGCGCAGAGCACAGGACCCGTGTGTGGTCCCCTCTTCCGGTTCATGTGGTCTGGTGCTGTTTAAATCCTTTCTTCGTCAGGATTCCCATCAGCAAGTGTAACCTCCATTTATTTCCTCCTTAATCAAGACACAGTATTATAAGATGTTTATATTATCCCTATACATATTGTATTTTCAAAGTGGAGAGAATTTAAGTGATTTGCTGCTAGTAAGCTTTTTCTAAGTCATGATGCTAACATGGACTTGACCTTAAAATCAGTAGTTAATGCTTTTTCCTCTTTTTTAATATACATTCGCTTCCTGGACTGGCTTTGATTATCTATCTATCCATCCATCCATCCATATCCATATCTATATCTATACATATTATTCATTGAGTATATTCATGAATATATATATATATATTTTTTCATTCGTTCTATATATGAAGAATGGTAGGAAATTGAACAAGGTAGATCTGTAATGGAACACATTCTCTGTGTGACTTAAGGAATTCCAATATGTTACTTTCCAGGCTTCCTTTGTGGAATGTTCTTCTTAGATAAGTGGGAAGAATGGGATGCTTTTGAAGATACTGGTAGAGTGGCAGTGAAACACATCACCTATTTGGGTTTTGGGAGTTGGTTCAGGCTGGTAAGGAAATGCCTTGTGGTAATACAGCCCTGGCAGGCCTGAGAGAAGTCTCCTTTACCTGACACAGTGCCTCTGCTATTGCTGAGAAGCCAGGGCTGGAACTGACCTCATCCCTCATCCCAGCCAGCTACTCCACCCTCGGCCACACAACACCTGGGCTGGCTTTTGAAGGAGACCCTGCTGGGGAAAGCTTCCTGGTACGGAGAAGGGACAGGCTGTGCAGATAGCTGCCCAGCTGGGGAGGCCTGATGCAGGCCTGACTGAGACCTCCTTGGGAGATTAAAGTTCTCTCCTGTTCATGAGCTCATCTGTGGATAAGAGGTGCTGTGGTGGAATGGGCTTTGCCTTTAGAAGGTAGAAAGTACCCAAATAATGCATTCTTTTGAGTGCAGCTTTTAACATTTCTCAGCCTAAAGACTAAAGACATATTTCTGTAAGGTTTGCTCAAGCTAAGGATGGTGATTCGCCACTTCATTAGATGAGTCACCTCCCTGAAAAAAGACATTTAGCCTCTTCTCCTGGACTGCCCTGAACCAGGAATTTCTTGCAAGAATTCCAAGGACATCCTTAAACAGCCAAACACAACTTCTGCCTTGGTGTGTAGGCACACTTCTGTTTCTGTCAGAGTAAATCAGGCTGGTAAGTCACAAATTAGGAAAACATTTTGGGACTTGTGTTTATTTATTTAACAAGTAGAATAAATAGCTGGCCTCAAAAAACCCAAAACAAAACAAAAACAAAAATCCAATCTCAGGTCAGTTGACAGAGGATCGTTTTACTGTTTGCCAACAGTGAGGCTGTACCTTCTCTGGGTGGTGGGAAGCCTTTCCTCTGTCATCCTCTGATCTTATTCGCTGTCCCCTTCCATCTTTTGTCACCTTGCTGTTCTTTCCTCTGCCCCATGAGTTGGGTTGGGACATGAAAGCCTAGGAGGGAAGTGCTGGGGGCCCTTTCCTATCTCAACTGTTTATTTCCCTGTCTCTTCTCTGTTACAAAGTTTCTCCTTGATTTGCTTTTATCAAGTTTGTGAATGACTCCCTTTGTCAAGCTTATTGGAATGCCCTGTGGGAGGGATGCTATGCAAAAAAATAATTGTATTGCATAACTGCCCAGTCCTTAGAGATGCCAGATAGCCCTTGGCCCCAGAACAGACCCTCCTTGCTGGCAGGTCCTATGAAAGCAGGACACAGTGTATGTGAGAGGTGGCTCTGTCCTCCACCCAGGTACCACGGGGGTGACCTTTACCCCAGCTCTGATAAAAGGCTTATTTTAGGTTTCTAAAATGACTGTCTTTCCTTAGCCCAGAAGGGGGTGTTTCCCTGAGTGTATGTGTGTTTTCCCTGTGTGATTGTTTCCAGCTGCCGTTTCTTCACAAATGTCAAGTTTGTCTTTCCTGTGTCACCTCGAGGCACCTGACATTCGTGACTAATTATTAAAAAGGGCAGCCTTTTAGTTTATTTCGATGAAAATAAAATCCCAGAGAATTCTGTTCAATACAGTATAATTGAGCAGGTGACATGTTGGTGTTTGGGATTTGGAAAAGCCATCCAGAAAAAAGTAGAGTTTTTGGCATGGTAGTTGGAAGAGCAAGAAGCTCCAAGGTGAACTTCAGGGATTTGTTACTGACACTGTGTGTATCCTCTGAACTAATTCCAAGCCTTTAAACTTAATACCAAGCGGTCAGGCCAAGGCAGTCACTGGGCTTAGGGAAGGGCCACTTTGGGGCAAAGAATCGTGCAGTGTGCTCCTATCCAGATAACATTTTCCTCCCCCTGTGAAATCAGATTAAATCAACTTCGGTTTGGAGGGTGTGGAAATGGAGGGGGTGTCATTGCACTCTTGGCTGTTTTGTTTTGTGGTAGCAATAGTGATTAGTGGGAGGTGTTTAGCTGTGAAGGATGCATATGAGCTAGCTCTAAAAGCTCACATTATTTCAGAATAGGATTTTATTTGGTATAGGCAGTTGCGTACCGTGTTTAACCTTTCTTTATGAAACTTTCATTAATTGGCATGTTCTGTATGCTCAAGGGCAAAATATCATGTATGATGAAGTCAGGCAAGTTAAAAGTGTTTGGATCATGGTACATCCCTAGAGCTTCGAAACAATGACAAAGGATGATACGTACTAACACGAAGACAGCTCCGAGATACACACCAGTGGGTAAAAGCATCACATGGCAAAATGAAGAATAGAGGTGAATACCATTTCTTTTTTAAAAAAGAAATGGCAGCAGACCAAGGCAGAATTTGACCCCAGATGAGGAAGGTTCAACCACTCCGAAGTCTGTTCATGGAACACTGTCAGCAGGGCTCTTTTTTCCAAATTATGCTGTGTCACATTATTTTTTGGCTTTCATTTATGCTTATTCCCCTTATTCATCCCTTTCCCCCTTTGAACCTTTCTGCCTGTGTCTGTTCATCTTTTAATTTGTATATATTTTTGACAAACATGTTGTTTAGCATTCGTTTCCCTCCCCCGCCCAGGTGAAATTCATGTAAACAAAATTACGTAAACGTCAAGTTAACCCTTCAAGAATGAACAATCCAGTTGCATTTAGTGCATTCACAATGCTATATAACCAGCACCTCTGCCTAGTTCCCAAGCTTCCATCAACCTGTAATAAAACCCCGGCCCATTCAGCAGTTAACTCTCCGTTCTCCCGTATCCCAGCCCCTAACAACCACCAGTGTGCTTTTCTCTTTTATTTTCCTTTTTCTTGGGGGGCCATGCCGTGTGGCTTGCGGGATCTTAGTTCCCTGACCAGGAATGGAACCCGGGCCCCGGCAGTGAAAGCACCAAGTCCTAACCACTGGACTGCCAGGGAATTACCCTGCTTTCCATTTCTAAGGGTTTACCTATTCTGGATATTTCATATAAATGAAATTACAGAATACTGTGACCTTTTGTGTGTGTGCATGTATTTTTGAATCAACTTAATTGAGGCTTAATCTACGTAAATAAAAGGCGCACATTTCTTAGTGGACCTTATACATAGTTTGTGTTTGCTTGTTTTGCATCGTTTGCATTTACTGACAGCACCCCCGTTTTGCAGACGAGGGCTGAGGCTCAAGGAGCCTATTCCACTGCCCTGCAGCAGCGTGTGACTGTGGCTGGGCCGGCTCCAGAGCCCGTGCTGCTGACCACTGCTGTCCACGGCCTCTCAGCTCTCTTACACGTGCAGTTCAGAGCTTGTGTTTTCTCACGCAACGTGCTGTCTTTCCACACTGACAAAAAGTAGCTCTGAAATATTCCGCTGTTTGTACCATGGTAGAACTATTTCCCCACTGATGGGATGGATTTTTGGAATGTTTCTATTTTTTGTGTGTCATGAATCATATTGAAAGGACCATTAAGGACTAAAGAAAATTATAAAGTAATATATGTTTATACATTGTGGAAATATAGCCAAGCAAGAAGAATAAGCGAAAACAAATATATGAGTTTCCTCAGAGGTAACCACTATAAACATTTTTAAACATAGCTTTCCAATCTCTTTTATGCATTAATTAATTAATTAATTAATTAATTAATTAATTTGTGTGGTATGCGGGCCTCTCACTGCTGTGGCCTCTCCCGTTGCGGAGCACAGGCTCCGGATGCGCAGGCTCAGCGGCCATGGCTCACGGGCCCAGCCGCTCCGCGGCATGTGGGATCTTCCCGGACCGGGGTACGACCCATGTCCCCTGCATTGGCAGGCGGACTCTCAACCACTGCGCTACCAGGGAAGCCCTATGCATTATTTTTAGAGGAAAAGAAAGCCCTTTAGGAGAAAGGATGATATGTAAATGAAGTTTTATAATAGACAGTTTACAATATATTATATAGATAGATCTTTTATATATTATATATGTAGATCTTTTTATCTAATTAGTAATAGTGAATATTTACTAAGTGCTTAAAATGTGACAGACTGTTTTAAGTGTTTTCTACCATGTCACAGGAATCACATAAGGGGTGTTTTGTTATTACAGCACATGAGGTTTATGCATGTTTTAAATTCATATAAAAGGTTTTGTGTTCTTTTACCATTTTAAACTTTTTTTTCTTAAACTCAGCACTATGTTCTTACGGTTAATCTATTTACCTTGCTGTGTTTACCTAGACATCAGTGCCACCTTATCTTTTCCTCTAACTCCATGCACAGGACTGTAGGGCACATCCTGTATGTGCCCTCACGGACCTGCGGGGGGAGTCACTGGGACATATGTCCAGGAACAGGATACACGGATCACGGGAGGGTTTATGTACTCAGACTCTATATAGGCCGAGGCAGATCCTTCTCCAGAATGGCTTTGCTGGAATCTACGCTCCTAGTCTCTCTGTTTTCTATGGTTTCAAAGATATGTGTATAAATGTCTAGAGAAAGGACCAGAAGGATATATACACCACACCGGTGACACTGGGAACACATACAAGTGGACCAGGAGGAAGAGGATGGTCAGAGGGTACCTCGAGCCTTGCTGGTCATGATTTGATATAAGGAGGACGTCTTTGTGTGTAACTTGTCGTTATAAGTTACTGTTTGAAAAAAAGGTCTGGAAACCTGACCTTTACGTAAAGTTTACTGTTGTATTCTATGAATATGTTTGGAATTGTGAATGCGTGGATGAAGATTAGTCATGGCACATGGGATGAGGTCTTTTGCAGCTCGGTGCTTTTTGAGACCTGCTCTGAAGAGTTATCCTAGTACTACCTGTAAACCCTCTTTAGACATTGAATCCAGGCCCCCCATGTCAGGTGGCTCAGAGAGGTGAAGTGATTTTCCCAAGGGCACAGGGTCAAGACGGTTGGCCAGGTTTGCTGTGGAGAGGTGGTGTTGGGGAGGTGGGCCTGAGTAGAAGACTTCTCTCTGGAGGGCTAATGTTTTGAAAATCAAGGTTTGGGAGGAAGTCAGTGCTGCCTTCCTGCCGGTGAGGTGGGGAGGGAACATTCTCAACAGTGAGTTTCAGTAACTTCCTTGTCCAAACACTTAACTGAATGAATGTATTAGTTTGGTCTGTTTACTAAGCACAGGGTATTAAGATACTCTTTTCATGATGAGCGCTTCTCTGTAGAGTGAAGGTGTGTGTGGGCCTTCACGTCGGAACTCAAGCTTCCTTCTTTTCACCTCTTCTGAAGTGGGAGAAACAAGGGTTCTGGATGACTGAAGAGACACTTTTTTTTTTTTTTTTTGTGGTACGTGGGCCTCTCACTGTTGTGGCCTCTCCTGTTGCGGAGCACAGGCCCTGGATGCGCAGGCTCAGCGGCCATGGCTCACGGGCCCAGCTGCTCCGCGGCATGTGGGCTCTTCCCGGACGGGGGCACAAACCCGTGTCCCCCTGCATCGGCAGGCGGACTCCCAACCACTGCGCCACCAGGGAAGCCCGAAGAGACACTTTTTAAAGGGACCATTCTGGTTCCTCTGGGATATTATTTTCAGCTGAGATGCCTCATACTTTCTAAGGAGCCCAGACGCATAGCAAGCGATTGGTCACCTTTTATGTGCAGTTATCTTCAAGGATTTCTCCAGTGCCTGCCTTGTCACCTTCACCCACACCCTGATCATGGTGCATAACTTGCTTTATAACAGAACCAGTGAATGTTTGTGTCTGAATTTTTACTTTCAGAACCGGGAATAGGAATATTGGCATGAATGCACTGTGCAGAAAGAGGAGGTGTTTGCACACAGCCACAAAGATAGGTGCTTTTCTCCTCTTGCCCGGTGGTAATACTGGTTTCCTCTGATGAGCTACCTGCGGACAGAAGACAGCATGTTGTGGATGGTGCTTTATGAGGTAGACATATGTTTACTGCTTACAACTAAGTAAAATAAAAAAGAATATATTGGAAGGCAGATGCAGATACAAAGTCACATCTTTAAGACGGGAATGTTTCCTACCACTACCTATTACCCAGAACTCACTGGTTTGGAGGTTAAAGGAACAAGGCATGGTTGAGAAGGCAGAACTACCAGCTTCTCTGTTTTTCCCAGGGTTGGTGAACTCTGTGTAAACTAGAACAGAAATGACCCTTATGAACAGGTACACATGTGTGGTAAGTACCTGATGGGTGTGTGCTGACCAGTAAATACTACTTCCTCCTTCTGACTCATATAGTTGAAATGAAGGCTTGTCCCTCTGACTGCTGTGTATGCTTCTGTTGAGCAGGGAAGTCGAGCAATCCTGCCATATTAAGTAACAGTCTTGAGACAAAATAGGTGCAGTGGGAGAGATAACAGTTGTGCTTTGCCTTCTGGGTGAATTTAAGTTAAAACCTTCTTATTATCTAGACTTTAATCTTTTGCCCAGAATATTGAAGATGCAAGATCTTTAAGTTAGCTTGAGAGGAATTGAACAGTTTGTGCAGTGGGATTAGATGACCATAGAGAGAACGGGCTGATTAATTACCTTTCCTTTTTAACTATATAATGCCTGCTCATGCTTGAGATTTTGATGAGCACATTTTTGCTTTACTTCAGAGAAAGGCCAGTGGAATAATAATTAAATTGTATAGCATTTTATGTAGATTGCCTTTCAGATGAAAAGAAAACCTTCCCTGGTGTTCCCACAGAAAACAAAAAGGAGATGAAAGATTTTTTCCGAGTGCCGATTTTAGATCTGTTATTCAAAGTGCGACAGTTTGCTTAACTGGTAGATAAATAAATGGGAGTGTGTGTCTTGATGTTTCTATGCAGCTTGTATGATCTGGGAACTGGTAATGAAATTTGCAACACGCCTAAGATAGAAAATTATATGAAACCACAATATATATTTTCTTTCATAACTATTCTCTGAGCCAGCATGTGTGGGCCCCTTTCAAGAAGGGGAGGGAAAAAGGGTGATAAATGACCTTTGAAGTGAACTTTTGATATTTGCATTACAATTTCGTGGGTTTAAGCTTTTAATTTTTATATTTGTGGGTGATATTTGTGAAGAGTTTCCAGTATGTTCTGAGTAGTAGTGTTATGACCCTTAAAAAATGTAGCACATTTATCTGCCTACTTTATCTGCTCTTTTGAGTTCAGACCTGGCATACCCTTGCAGCATGGTGGTTTGGCGGGGCGGGGTGGGGCGGGGATTGGGATTTTTTTCAACTACATTAGTTTCTTATGGTAGGAGAAAAGTTATATATCTAAGCAGACATTCAGCTTCATGATTGAGTCTTATTTTTTCCCCTCTCAAAAATGGTTTTTTGGTAGTCTCTTGATAATTTCCATCATTCTTTAAAAAGTCTAACTTACTAAAATTCATTTGATTTTTTTGCTTAAGACTGATCACCATCAATGAAAATTTATCAACACTGCTTCAGTGCAGTTTCTTCATTCATGCCTGGGGATGCAAAGGAAAGGAGCAGAACCTAAGATTTGGGGGGTTAACCAAAACAGAAGGTACGTAGGCTTCTCGGGGGTTAGGTGGAAGACGGTGGAACATTTGGTTTTAGACGGATTTTTGGTGCCCTTGGGATGTCCACTAAGCTTGTTCTCTCAGGTAAGCTGGGCGATGGCGTGGTAGCAGACAATCCCCAAATCATAGAAGCTTAATACAACAAAAGCGTACTTCTTGTTCTCAGAGTCTTTGGTGAGTCTGGGAGATGCTCCAGGTCAGCTGTCTTTCCTGCAGCAACTCAGTGATCCAGGCTGCTTCAGTCTTGTGGCTCTGTCATCTGATTGCCGCAGGAGGGGAGGGGCTTCGGGAGCTTTCCTCTGCCTCAGCCATGAAGAGTGACTCGTCACTGCCCACATTTCATTGGTCCTGCCATTCATGTGGCCTTGCCTATTGCAAGGTAATGCAGCGCTGTTGTGTTTAGGAAGGAGATACTGGTGAGCCCTCGTAAAGTCTGTTACGTGTGTCTAATTGAGGATGGGGTCTCGGAGGAGAGATTGGAACTAGACATAAGGATTTGAGAGAAGTCATTGTGTGCACTCAAAGGTGTAGCTTTCCATGATGGTTTCTCTGCATGTAGCTTTCTTCATAACCTAGGCTGTATTATGCTGCCCTAGAAGAATATAAAGGTAGCTGTTGCCACTGTCAAGGAAGTCAGGAAGGTTCTGTCGGTCCTTTGTTGATTCCTGTGCTGTGTTTACATTGTCCACCTCCAAAAGTGTACTTGCACCTTGTTGATTGATCCTTTTGGGTGGTGTGAACTTGTAGGTTAGCGGGTCCTTAAATCTTTTTTTTTTTTTTTGCGGTACGCGGGCCTCTCACCGTTGTGGCCTCTCCCATTGCGAAGCACAGGCTCCGGACGCGCAGGCTCAGCGGCCATGGCTCACGAGCCCAGCCGCTCCGCGGCACGTGGGATCTTCCCGGACCGGGGCACGAACCTGCATCCCCTGCATCGGCAGGCGGACTCTCAACCACTGCGCCACCAGGGAAGCCCAAGGGTCCTTAAATCTTGATGACAACAATTTGTCTTGGCCGGAGCTTAGGTGGTGGGCGGGTGAAAATGCTTATTATTATTCTCAATGGGGTTAGGAGAGAGGTTGTGTGTACTCTTATGCATATTAAACATTATGAGGACACTGGCTTTCTACTACCTTTTTTTCCAAGAATGTTCATCACTTGCCCTTGACATAGGAATGTATGATCATACTTCTGCCATTAAACCCAAAACGTCCACAGAGAAGGGACCTACTGGGTCAGAGGATGAGCCAGTTTTGGTGGGTGTTTACTGCTCTGATTCTTCGTCTCTGATCTTGCCTTTCCCACCCCTTTTTCTTTCTTCTCAGCCAGTCTTCCTCTTTACTCTTCCCTCCGTGGTCTTTGGGAGCAGGCAGACCTACAGTTGGAGCTTGTTCCTGTGACCAGCTGTTTGACATTGGGCAAAATGTACTCTTCAATCCTCAGTGTTCTTATCTGTAACATGGGGCTAAATGGCTGCCTCATGGGCTTTTTAGTGTTTAGAGATGTATGCAAAATATTACAGCACCTGGTGCATTTTAATTGCTCAATAGATGTTAGTTATGTTTAGAATTATCGCCATTTCCCATATTTCAAGGCACTCATGAATAATTCCTTCATGAAAGCTTCCTTCGTTATTTCACCAGGCCGTGGATATTATTCACTCCATTGATCTGCCAGAACGCTTGAGATGTCTGCTAACATTTTGTTTTATTCTTTATGTGTATGTGTATTTATGTACTGAGACTTAACATCCTGTGGGGCAGTGAGTATCCTTAACTCATTGCTGATTCTGCTGCATTGCCTTCCTTGTGTGGTGCAAGTAATGGGTGCTCAATTAAAGGTTAAATTGGCCCAAAATGAGACAGAAGGGGAGAGTTGCTTCCCTAGTTAGCATATATATAGACAGATAGATAGATATACACACACACACACACACACAGATATGTGTGTATATGTATGTGGTTCTCACTGTTTATGCAACTGAAACTTTAATGTAACAAAAAGGAGGAAAACAAAAGAAATAATGAAAACGCTGCAAATGGCATAAACAGTAATCACTATCATAAAGCAGCAGTTCATGACTGCTCAGCGGAGAGCTTAATACGAGCTTGGTCATTTATGTCGCAGAGAAGGTGGCTTTCATTTCTCTGCTCAGCTCCTTGCAAGGCTCACAGCTTTCTGACTGGTTCTGCCTATGGGAAGTTGTACCTGTTGAGGCAAAAGAGGGGTGTTAAATGAGTCTCTCCTGGGGGCTTCCCTGGTGGTGCCGTGGTTGAGAATCCGCCTGCTAATGCAGGGGACACGGGTTCGTGCCCCTGTCCGGGAAGATCCCACATGCCGCGGAGTGGCTGGGCCTGTGAGCCATGGCCGCTGAGCCTGCGCGTTTGGAGCCTGTGCTCCGCAGCGGGAGAGGCCACAACAGTGAGAGGCCCGCGTACTGCAAAAAAAAAAAAAAAAAAAAAAGAGTCTCTCCTGAAGTCGGAGACTCATTAAGTGAGTGGATTTACCCGCTGTTATGCTCGTATTGTAGACCCAACTTGTGTCAGTGGAGTTGGTTTCCTTTCCTTTTAAAGGGGCCTCATTGGTCTTCCTGCCTGTGCCTCCAGGCCATCAGAAGAAGCTTGGAGATGTGTGTGAGTTCCCCCAGCACTCCTTCCGTACCTCGGATTGATATATTGCCGTCTTTGAACGCTGGATCCTCCAAGATGTCCTTAAGAAAGCTCTTGTTTTCTCATTCCTTTATTCTCTTCTAGAAGTGAGTGGAATGTTGGGGGGTCTGCCTTATAGCCTGTAACACCATAAAATGTGGAAGAATGTAGAGAGACCGTAGTGTGCGGAGGCAAGTACTCTCATTTTACAGTTAGGGGTCATGTGCTTTGCTCCAAGTCCCCCAGGGAATTGAGAGTTTTGATCTTCGGCTTTTTGCTACAGCACTTGGCTCATCAGGTGTCTCTTTGTGCTTGTGCCAGGAAGTAGGTATTGTACTGTATGCACCCGACAGAGAAACGTGGGTAAACATGTCCCCTGTGGGATTTTTGGAGACCAAAGAAGGCCCCTGTGAGGACATTGCTGTCCTGTGTGTTGTGATTGGGATTGTGCTGTGCATTGGTGGCAAACCAGATGGATGTGACGGGGTTGTTAGAATTATATAAATTTACAAATCTGCTTAAAAGGAACCGACTACTAAAACACACTTCCTCCTTTCTTGCCTTAATTGTCAAGAGTAGGGCTTTTATAGGATTGTCCTCTACTGAGTTGCTTGTTCAGAGATCTGCTACTAAGGGAGTTGAATGTATATATTAAAAAACCCACTACAGTAAAACTTATTATAGTCCATATAATTCTCAATAGTAATTTAATTATTTATTTATTTATAATTTATTTATAATTTATTTATTTATTTTTGGCTGTGTTGGGTCTTCGTTGCTGCACATGGGCTTTCTCTAGTTGCAGCGAGCGTGGGCTGCTCTTTGTTATGGTGCGCGGGCTTCTCATTGTGGCGGCTTCTCTTGTTACGGAGCACGGGCTCTAGGCGTGCGGGCTTCAGTAGTTGTGGCGTGCGGGCTCAGTAGTTGTGGCTCATGGGCTCTAGAGCGCAGGCTCAGTAGTTGTAGCGCGTGGGCTTAGTGGCTCAGCGGCCTGTGGGATCTTCCTGGACCAGGGCTCGAACCTGTGTCCCCTGCATTGGCAGGCAGATTCTTAACTACTGTGCCACCAGGGAAGTCCCACAATAGTAATTTAAATTCAACTTCAGAGATTTTATTTTTTTAAACTTTATTATAAAGTAAATTTTTACTGCAAAACAATGCATGCTCATTAAAGAAAAATTGGAAAATGTAGAAAAGCACAAAGAAGAAAATATAAGTCACCCGTAATCCTATCGCCAAAACAGGAAGCAATATTTTGGTGTTTACTGTATATTCATAAAATTGGAATTACATTGTACATATTTCATAACCTGTTATATTAAATATAGTATTAATTTCCCCTTGTCATTACATATTATTCTAAGATAGACGTAGGGTTATTTAAAAATTGCTTTCAACATTTTCTAAAGAAAAATTTTCAAACATGCAGCCTAGTTGGAAGAAACTTACAGCCTGGAAAGATTTCCTGGAAGAAATTTACAGTGAATACCCATATGTTCATCACCTATATTTTACCATTAATACTTTACCATACTTAGTTCATCACTTATCCATCTATCCACCCCCTCTCTTCATCCATCAATCCATCTTATTGCGTTTTCCCTGCATTTCAAAGTAAATTTCAGTGCAGTGTACTGCTTTTAACCAAGCTAGTTAACCTTCATAGTTGTTTTTGGTTTATACCAATATTCAAAGGAATTTGTATTCCCTGAGCACATACAAAGGAAGGCCCAGAAAACTTGCCAAGAGAATTTTGTTGGGTGTAGTGA
Organism: Hyperoodon ampullatus; assembly: GCF_949752795.1. NCBI lineage: Eukaryota > Metazoa > Chordata > Mammalia > Artiodactyla > Ziphiidae > Hyperoodon > Hyperoodon ampullatus. The sequence continues at coordinate 83,655,250 of NC_136921.1, read as the reverse complement.
GAAAGGACATCCAGGGACCTAAAATTTGCCTTGGAAAGAGTGTGTGTCATTAGCATCTGAGGTGGCAAATAAAGAACCAGGAAGAAGGATCTCCTCCTCACTCATCTGCTTTTATGCCTAAAGCTGACTTCAGCATGGGGACAAGGAAAATCTTTAGAGGGGCCAATACTTCCTTCCCTTGTGGTTCTCAATGCTGGCAGAGCCCCCAGTACTTGGTAAATCGTGAAGGTGGATTGACTTGTTGCGAGGAAAAGCACTTCTGCTCCAGTTGGGGCGGTTGACTCCCAGCTGCCCTGTGGCCCCGGGAATGTGCTTTCCTGCTTTCTTCTGCCTGGGGCTCCCTGGGCAGGAGGTTGAGGCCCTGTTGCTCTGCTCTGTAACTGCACTCTTGCTTCTGCTGGGGACAGATTTCCTGCCAGTTTAGGTGACTTCCTGTTTGAGTGAGAGGTTCTTTCTTCTGTTTTGGCGATGGTGGTGGAATGTTGAGGGCCGGCGTGGGCCGACGACCTTGGTGGCCACAGAAAACACCTCTGGCTCGTATCTCTCCGATGCCTGCTTTTAAAGCTGTATATCCTAAGGGGCAAGACCGGGTGTAGCCACCTTGCTCTGTGTACAGTTCCCAGCGTATAGCACCTTGTGTGTTTAGCCCCTTAATAAATGCTGATAGCCAAGGAGCCTGTCCCTGTTAAACCCTCCAGAATCCCTGTAGCTAGTTGTTCTACTCTGCTAGCATGTGGTACCCTCTCACAAGGATTTTAAGAACATGCATTGGTTCGACCAAGCTTGTCACCTGTTCTTGTGTTTGCAAGTGGCTGTAGGCCCCGGAGAGAGCAGGCCCTGGAGAGAGCAGGCTCTGTGCCTCTTCCTTTCCCTTCTTCTTTCCCGTGTTTCACATTCCAGGGTGTTCAGTCTCGGTGTCACGTCAGCGTCATTGAAAACTATAAGAAGCCTCAGTCCTGCCATTGGTGACGGCTCTCACCTGTTTTTTCTCATAAACTCAACTGCCTTCCTGGGAACTGGGGTCTCTGGAGCCCTGACTTGACATAACTAGGCTGCACAAGGCCATTCCCCTTCCCTTTTTTTTTGGTCTTCATCTCTTCCTTATTCTTGTTTTCCTGAGGGCAGTCGATTCTTAGCCGTCTCAGGCACATCATCTGGTTTCTGAATTATCCAGGTTCCTTGATTTTTCCCTCGGGCAATTTCAGTTCTCATTGTCTGGGTTGGCTGGGACCTTGATTGTTGGAAAGAATGTCTAGTTTCTCTTGCGCCCCACCTGCTTTCTCTCCCCTCTACGTCAGGGGGATTTGGACCCCTGATTTGAACATTTGTCAGTGTCTTCAGAGATCTTCGGTTGTCACAGCTGGGGAGGGCTGAGGGAATGCTACTGGCCTCTCATGGGTAGAGGCCAGGGATGCTGCTAAACATCCTACGCCATCTAGGGATAAGCCCCTACAAGAAAGAATTATCTGATCTAAAATGCCGATAGTGCCGGGGCTGAGAAACCCTGCCCTAGATTTAAAGGTGCTTTTTGGGAAAATCTTCCCATCGATGGCATTATATGACCTCCATGCCAATATCACACCATCCCCTATCAGAAAGTTCATCTGTACATCCAGCCTAAGTCTCTTTTTTTTTGCGGTACGCGGGCCTCTCACTGTTGTGGCCTCTCCCGTTGCGGAGCACAGGCTCCGGACGCACAGGCTCAGCGGCCATGGCTCACGGGCCCAGCCGCTCCGCGGCATGTGGTATCTTCCCGGACCGGGGCACGAACCTGTGTCCCCTGCATCGGCAGGCGGACTCTCAACCACTGCGCCACCAGGGAAGCCCAGCCTAAGTCTCTTATGCTTCAGTTAGTTGCTCTGGAGATGAAAATGTGTGCGCACCATCTCCTGAGTATGATCATACTCTCCCAAGCTGATCTCAGTTAACTTTTAAAATTTATTCTCTTAGAGCCTCTTTTCTGCCTCTCTTTTAAAGCTCTCGAGATGTTTTCCAAATTTTTCAGGTATGAATATTATGTCTCAAATTGTAGTGACCCAATCCAGAGGCAGCATTCTAGCAGTTTGGCCAATACCGCATATGCCGAAAGTGGTTATCTTTGGGGTGGAACTGGTCGAGGTGGGAGGGAAAATCATGACCAACCATGTAAATGACTGCTAGGAGAGCAAGAAAACAGTTAGCTGCTTCTCCTGCTCATTAGAGGGTGTCCTTTTCCACGTCAGGGAGACCTGGGTAGAAATCTTTACCCTGCCACGTGCAAAAAGCGGGCCACAGGCCTCAGTTTTCTGGGCCATAAAATGGGGATGAAACACTTCAGAGGGTTGTTGGGAGTGTAAAGTGAACGGGACGATGTCTGTGCGAATGATCATTAGCTCTTTGGGATAAGTAGGGACTTGGTGTTTTAATTAACTGCTCCATGGTTTTCTTTGGAGAAGGTACTCAAAATTGGGAAATCTACAGAGGTAGTTTGAGTTTGATGGTGGTTTTCAAACTTTATTGTGCAAAAGAGTTCCCAGGGTGCTTGTTCAAGCATGCAGGTCCTCAGGTTACAGGCCCAGAGATTCTATTTGGGAAGTTTGGCCGAGTCTGGGCATTTTTTTTTTTTTTTTTCACAGTAACCCAGGTGGTTCTGATGCAGGCGGTACACAGGTAACACTTGGCGAAATCCTGGCTAGTGGCTACCAGGTGAGCGTGAATGAGGAACCCCTGCCTTCTCAGGAAGCCTGGCTCCAGCTAGTTGGTTTCTGTTTCTCTGGGGCCATTGACAGAGAATAATGTTTTAGAGCTGTTTCAAGCAGGACAGGACTGTTCTTCTTGCTTTTAATGATAACTGGAGGTATCTTTTTTTTTAAATTTTATGGAGGTATCTTTTTATTCGATGGTCTCCTCGAATGTTATTTTGACTCAGATTCCTAAGTCTTGCAGGAACTAGCTCAGGAACCCGGGCTGGGGAAATCTCCTTGACCGTTGGCTGATGGAATTGTGATCTGGGGTGGGGAAGGGGCAGGTTGGAGGTAGGTGGTGCTTATCCTTAATGGGGGGTTTGGAAGGCTTTGGGGAAAAAGAAGTGAGCCCTGGACGGGATTCCTCCCGGCTCCAAACTGCATTCCTTTAGGAATGGGATGAAAATGATCACGTTCCATCCACTTGCAAATTGTTCGTATCTAGTTTATCTTTCCTTTCATTGAGTTATGCCTGGCAATCTAGAATACTGACCATGTTAGTATTTTAAGAAGTTTCTTTTTGCAGCCGAGGTTTGAGGGGTGGGAGGATGGCTCACTGAGCGGACCCCTGATGGCCTGAGTTGCTTAGTCCTGAAATGAATGTTTGTGATTTCCTGACTTAAGGACAAAATAAACATCCAAGGCTTGCCCAGGAATATATTTTAGTGCTTCCCCTGTGCTGCAGCTTCAGATCTGTGTGTGTTCTCAGATCTCTTTCTGTGGCATATGTTTTACCCACACTTTCTGTCAGGCACAGCTTCTGGCTGCCAGCTAAGTTCTGGCCTCTGCAGTGTAGGCTGCGACTCCAAAATATTTAAAAAGAAAACCTTGGAAGGAATTTTCATCATTTATTTAATAAATGAAAGTGCTAGGTAGAAATCAAAAGTCAACCAGGGAGTGTAGCTGGAAAATGTAAACCATGTGAGATGTGCCTTTAAAGTTTAAAACCCTTCTTGGAATCCCCTCCTCTCCTTCCCTCGAGAACTCCCTTTAAAGTCCTGTGTGTTGCATTTAATGAGTTTGAAGCTGTGAATATGATTCTTACATGAAAAGTGTATAAACCAAAGAGTCAGGTTGCTTTAGTAGATATTTTCCAGTCCTGCATATAAGATGTTTGTTAAATATGTCCTAGTTTCTCTGAGTTAATAGAAGATTGTTTTGTTTGATAATGTTGGGTCCCTGAGCCCATGGCAGGTGGACATTTCTGTGGATTTTATCATAATAAAACCAAATAGAGGACATATTATTTGTAAACTGGTACAGAAATAAAAGGTGAATGTTTAATGGTTAAATGGTAGTGAAAAATGAGAAAGAAGGATTTGCTTAACTGAATAGTTTTTTTCCATTCCAAGTTTAACTAGTAGTATCCTTTAAATACATTTGTTTTAGAGTCAGGAATGAGGTTAGATAGTAGTTGGGTGTGCTTGCTTTTTGTAGATTTAAAGTGTGCTGATCTCTAAGACTAATGGTGTGGCATTTAATATTTCCGTGGATTTTTTTTTTTTTTGGTCTCGTAAGTCATTGCCTTTTCCCACTTCTTAAGTATTTTGATATGGTTTTTGATATGTTTTGATAAAAGCATGGAAATGTTACTTTAAAGTTCAAGAGAGAAACGAAGGTGAATGGAAAATAAACATTATTTTATTGGCCATATTTGGTCATTTTGGTTCTGGCTGGAGAATGTGAGGAATTGTAATACAGGTCAGATACCATCATGAAACATAATAGGACATCCGGATACTCCTAAAGCCCAAACATTTCCAAGGCTCTGCTGACAGCTTAATTATTTCAAGCAATATTTGATATGGCTGAATACCAGTTGTCCAAAGAATTTGGACATCCTTTTGGAGTCTTTGTCCAGTGTGAGCCCTGGCAGAAGATGTGAAAGTCTGCATGGACATAATGTTGAGATGCAGGGTTCCCATTTCCCATTTCCCTTTACAAAGGGAATCAGCACAAAGTGGCACTTCTCCACCAGTGACTTTGAAATATGATACAGTTTGTAAAACTGAACAACTTCCTCAGTTTTCTAGGATGGAGTTCCGGTTCTCCCAGGATGGGATCTGATGTGTAGATAGCCATCTCTTTTTCCCCTTCTGACATTCTCCTGAAATGATCGGCCTCGTGAGTTAAGGATGGTGCATAAAAAGGTGGAAGAGGTGTCCCACTGTGGTCTCTGGCTGGTGGGAGTCTTCACAGAGGCTGCAGCTGGCCTCCTTTTAAAGCTGAGAACAAACTTCAATGGTGTAAGCCTCTTGTCTGCTGAAGGGTATAACCCCATTAAGGATCAGGGGGGTATCAAAGGATATGGGATTTTTCTTTTAAGCATTTCCTGAAGCTAAAGCCCCTGGAAGGCCCGCCCTGCGCCCCTGTGATACTTTTAGCATTGCCTAAAATACGATGCCACAGTGGAGAATCTGGAGGACAGCTGGGAAGCTGGGAATCGCATGAGCACGTTCCACTTTTTTTTAGTCACTCCTCAAGGAGTTAGGAAGCCTTAAAGAAAAGGCACAGCACAGTATTCTCGCTATATATAACATTTATCTCCATGTGTACTTTTTTAATTTTTAAAAAAATTTTTTAGTTTTTATTTTGTTATTGGAGTAGAATTGCTTTACAATGTTGTGTTAGTTTCTGCTGTGCAACGAAGGGAATCAGCTGTACATATACATGTGTATAGTTCAAAGTTACCCGCACATGTTTAAGTGTAAACTATTTTAATGTAGTACTATTCTTAAAACATTCGGAGAGTTGCCTCCTGCAGCATTTCATCTGTGGACTCTTCTTACCTGTAAGTACTCAGCCACCTAGTGAAACCTAAGACTTCGGCGAAAATTACAGTGCAGAGAACGTGATGTCTCCTCCAAGTCCATATTCCGTTCGCTTATTTAAAAAAAAAAGTGCACACTCTATGGTGCAGGTTCAGCTAATTTCCTGCTGGTTTGGTGAGTTATTCTTGTATCCTAGGTAAATAATCCTTGAATGAAATTGATGTATTTCTTTCTACTCACTTGGTTTGGCAAATCATTGACAGACAAATGATTTTATTAGCAATTTAATGAGTTACCAAATAGAGCAATTTTATAAGAGCCTTGAAGCATATGCATTTGGCATTGTTTTAGCGTTTATTTGCGCCAAAGGTGGGTTATCCCTTTGAAATTGTTAGATAAAACTGAGAGAGGAGAATTCAAACGCCCACTTTTAGGGTTAAAGGCAATAGTTTATGGTTTAGTAACGTGTCGGGATATTGTGTTGCAACTAATATAATTATAAACATTTTAGAAACATGAAAAATGTTTATGATCTAATTCACAATGCATTAGCAGAATACAGAGCTATAATTACTGTGACTGTATATGTGAGTGCATATAAATGTGTGTGTGTATGTATGAATAAGGATTAGAATGTAATATGCAACTATGAAAATAGCTGTATTTGGATAATGGGATTTAAGAAAAATTATTTAAAACATTCTTTGTCCTTGTTGTTTAGTATGGTTTAATTTTAAGGAAGGGAGGAAAAAAGCTTTCATTTGACTGGTTTCTTTCTTTTAAGACTCCGAAAGTAAAAAGAGTAGGATGGAAAAAATACCTTCGAATACTAAATATTTATATTTCTTCTTTTGGTTTTATAAAGTCTTCTTCATAGGAGTCAGCATCCACAAATATCCATTTGTAAGAGATGACTGAACAATTTGTTTTTTCCCAGAACTATCTCTTGAATATGTGCAGACACATCCCCCTCCCTTGCTGACCTCTTCTCACTTAGTAAGTAGGAGATGGCAGCAGTTTTTACATCTTCCCCTGCATCCTCAGCCTTCTTTGCTCTTCCTGTTGGAGGTTGATTGAGCAATGCCTGGTAGCTCAAGCTTTTTTTTTTTTTTTGCGGTACGCGGGCCTCTCACTGTTGTGGCCTCTCCCATTGCGGAGCACAAGCTCCGGACGCACAGGCCCATCGGCCATGGCTCACGGGCCCAGCCGCTCCGCAGCATGTGGGATCCTCCCAGACCGGGGCACGAACCCGCGTCCCCTGCATCGGCAGGCGGACCCTCAACCACTGCGCCACCAGGGAAGCCTAGCTCAAGCTTTTTAAATGTCATCTGGAGCAAGTAGAATTTATTCTGGTGGACAGACCAATCCTGGTGGACAAGTTTTGGGAAGGGTGAAGAGAGAATCAAGGCTATTCGTTACAAAATTCAGTGATGATTATAGTAGAGGTGATACATATTTAGCTTTAGTACCTCAGTATTTCCCCCCCAGGTAATTTCCAATCCATCAGCTCTCATCCTTGCCCGGATTATCATTAATTTGTGCCCACACATTTATGGCAGCTCACTAACCAGTCTTGCTGCATCTCCTCTTTCTCCACATACAACCATACCTCCATAGAGCAGCCAGAGTGAGCTTGATAAAATGTGAACCACATCATCTAATTCTTCTTTTCAAAATCCTCCAAAGCACTTATTTTGGTCCACAAGTCTCTCTCCATATGGTCCCTGCCTACCTGTCTGACCATCCCTTTTTCCATCTGCCTTCTTAGTCAACAAGTTCTGGCTACGCTGCCTTTGTCTGTGTCCCTTGAGCTCTCCACACTCATCCCTGACTCAGGCCCTTTACACGTGCTGCTCCTCTTCTTGGCGCGCTCTGCCCACACATCTTTGTGTGGTGGCTTCTTCTCATCCACCTGATGTCAGCACCTTAGCGAAGCTTCCTTGACTGTCACAGCTCCGGGACTCTCCCCACCATTCAATATCACGCATGTCTGTTTTATTTTTTTCACAGCACTTATTGCAAAATAAAATTATTCATAGATTTAAAAAAATCTAGCCCCCACCCCCATTAAAATGTAAACTCTAGGAAGGTAGGCACTTTTTGCTCTCTGCCTCCAGAACTTTAAATAGTGCCTGGCACATACAGGAAGCTCAGTAGAATCTGTTGAATGAATAAACAAGTACATATTCTCTGTCCTTATATGATTATATGACCTATAAATAGAAGTTCTTTTCAGCTCCAAGATACTGTTATTCTTTGCATGTTGAAGGTGTTATTCCAATTATTATACATGGTTAGTAGATCAGGCTTTTGGTTGCTGCCACCCCGCTCCCCACTGGTGATGGAGTTGTTATATGTGTCTATCCATTTTGTTCTTACTGGGACGGGATGGGCTGAAGCAACAAAGTGAAGCTAAGTGACACATGAGGAGATGGAATCTGAAACTTGGGGCTTTTTCAGGAGTTTGGTCCGCATACCATAGGCCACAGCCCAGAGCCTAGACCTGAAGGCCTGGCCATTATCACCAGCAGGTTTTTATTAAATTATGTGCAGGAGGGGTCATCTTGGTGGTGAACAAGGCGAATGAAGAGGGTAGGTAATTGCCTATTGAGAGCTTAGAGTTCAAGGTAGAAACATTAGTTAACCAAAAACTTGACAGTAAATTAAGAAAACTAAATTACTTCCTATCATTTGTCGAGTAAATGAAACAGAAAGGAAATAAAGAAGTTTATCTGTTAAAAGATCAATTTAACAGGTACTTATTAATCCAGTTCAGCCCAGCTGTTAAAAGGTAATCAATGAGTGACTTACAAGACATATTGAAACTCATGCCATCCTAAGCAGCTCTCCGTAGAATATACGTCTGCTTCCAGAGATATGGTCACAGATATGAGGATCTGGGCCTCATGCTGTAAGAAGGTTTCAATGAAACAATATTAGTAATGATTCTTTTTCTTGAACTATCATATGAAGTAATCTGTGTATGTTGAATTTAGACATCGTATTGCTCTTGTAAAGACTAATTGTTTCATGTGAATGTGACTAGGGGCCTGATATATATTGAATAAAAGCATTTGCAGTGATCTGGCTGTTCACCTTTGTTTACTGAGTATCCTTAGTTGATCATAATATTTGAGGAATCATGTTTTCTGGATTAATAAATTTCCAGGTAACTGAAGCCCAACTTAATTTCAACCATAGTTGCTGGAAGTAATTCTAAGTTTAATTACACTTCGTTTACTGAGGCAGGGAAGGAGAATTGTCCTCATCTTTCATTTGTGGTGCATTTCTGAAAATATACCTGAAAAGTAATAAACTTACATGTTAAGGGGAGGAGTGTTGAATCTTCATTTCTGAAGAGCTAAATACACATAAAATTCCTAAGTGTGGTTCCTTGGAGAAAGGGATTTGCTTCTTCTGGTGTCTTGCAGGCCGGGAGCCCATTCCCCAGGCTGGTCCCTCTGTTTTTGTTTTTGTTTTTAATTGAAGTATAGTTGATTTACAATGTCGTGTTATTTTCAGGTGTATAGCACAGTGATTCAGTTATATATGTATATGTATGTTTGTATATATATATATGTATATATATGTGTGTGTGTATTTATATATTCTTTTTCAGATTCTTTTCCCTTATAGGTTACTAGAATATTGAGTATAGTTCCCTGTGCTATACAGTAGGTCCTTGTTGATTGATTATCTGTTTTACATGTAGTAGTGCATATCTATTAATCCCAAACCCCTAATTTATCCTGGTGCCCTCACCCTCTGCTTCCCCTTTGGTAACCATAAGTTTGTTTGCTATGTCTCTGGGTCTATTTCTGTTTTGTAAGTAAGTTCATTTGTATCTTTTTTTGTTTGTTTTAGATTCCACGTGTAAGCAATATCATATGATATTTGTCTTTGTCTGGTTTACTTCACTTAGTATGATAATCTCTAGGTCCATCCACGTTGCTGCAGATGACCTTATTTCATTCTTTTTCATGGCTGAGTAATATTTCATCGTGTATATATGTACCACGTCTTCTTTATCCATTCATCTGCCGATGGACATTTAGGTTGCTTCCATGTCTTGGCTGTTGTAAATAGTGTTGCAGTGAACATTGGGGTGCATGTGTCTTTTTGAATTAGAGTTCTCTCTGGATATATCAAGCTGCGCCCTTTATCCCTGACTCCCCAGTCATCTGCTTTCCCATGCCTCATACCTCCCTCCCCAGTCAGCCATAGGGGACTGGGAGGTGGGTCAGGCAGTTTCTAAACTTCCTACTCCCTTGTTAGGAGGTAAGTACCAGGAACCTTTGGGGGCGACTTGGGGAAGCTATATCCCCTATGCTTTAGCAATTCAAAGGGGTCCATGGACCAGCTACATCATACGTGTCACGGGGGAGCCTGCAGAAACATAGAATCTCAGGCCCCACCCCAGACTTACTAATCAGCATCTACATTTTCACAGGATACCCAGATACCTTATGCTATCTGCACATCTTCCAATTCCTATATGGTCCTAACTCTTTGGCCGCCAGCTTTAAGGCTATGGGAGGGAGAGTTCTGAATTCCTGCCAGGCCCCACCGATGGCAATGTGGGATCTTGCAGGAAGACCCACGAGGTAGGGCTGGCGGAGGCAGGGGCTGACAGCTTGCTCCTGCTCCCGTTGGGGCCCTTCGCGGGGCACTTCTTCCTCCTTCTGCTCATACAGCCGTGACCTCAGGCCTGATGGGGTTACCAGGACACTGCTTCCCCTGTGCCTCTTCTTTTCTTCTGTCGTTTCAGACTGCCTGCGGCATCATTCCCCTGCTGCTGGGCAAGAGTGAGGCAAGAGAGAGGTAGGGAAAGCCCTTTCCCCTGTAGGGTTGCCTGTACTTCCTCTTGGATGGTGTAGTTTGGGGGAGAACCTCAGGTTGCCAGGGAGACCAGATAAGCAGGAGTTTGATCCTGAGTGAAGTCAGATCAGATGGAGAGAGAGGGAGGGGCGGGCGGCATTAGCGGAATGGACTTCTTTCCTTCTGTCCTTGAGCTAGGAGAAATGTTTTAGTTCCTCGCTGCTTCACGGATCTGGTAGCCAAGGATATTTAATTATCAGAGAAGTGGATCTGGAACAATGAATCATTTCCCTGCATAATTTTCCGTACACCCAGTCATTGTGGTGTAAGGGTTGGTTGTCAGTGCTGGCTCCCAGGAGTAGGGTTTGATGGGGTGGAGTTGAGAAGAAGCTGGCAGAAGCTGAGGCTCTGGGGGAGCAGAGGTGGTCTCAGGGAGGGGGTTTCTCTGAAGCTTGTAGTAGGTCTAGTTCTAGTTTCCATCCGGGTGTCTGGGATAACCATAGTGTTGATAATATTCACAGTCAAAACATAATTAAACACTTAAGTGCCAGGCATGTTCCTTTATATTATTACGTTTGCATGTATCATCTCATTTAATATCTACAGCTATCCTGTGAGGTGGATACTGTTGCCATTCCCTTTTCGTAATTGAGGAAACTGAGGCACAAATGCCTGAGCAACTTGCCCAAGGTCGCATGGCTGCTGGGGCTGTCTGGCCCCAGGTTCCCACTCGTCATTACTACACGACCAGGAGGAAGTCGAGTGGGCTAGGCTTGGAAGTACAGAGTGGACATTTGGGGAGTGTTAGATGCTACAAAGGGCTATGATAGAAATTGTGTTTGAAAATAGAGTGAAATGAGAATTAAATTAAAAAAGAAAGAAAAAGCCTGGCCTTTGTTAGGGGGAGCTTGGAATAGGCCCCATCCTCCTGTTGGAGCTGGTGCACATCCTTATTAAGTGATTGTCTCTAAGAGCTAGAGAGACCTTTCTAGACTCGGCTTGTATATTGGGCTGGTACTCGGCAAACCACGTTCCTCCTTTGCCTGCTGTTCCCTGTTAAGCTCTGCTAATAGGGGAGTGCTGAGGGATTCTGGGAGGCTGGAGGAGGGAGAAAGGACATGCTTCATCCTGCTTGCTTACTCTTCTTATCAGCTTCCTTCCAGAAAGGGTCTTTCAGTCTCTAGCAGCAGTTGGTTCCGGTCTGCAGCTTCTTTCTGCATCCTGGAACCAGCCTCCTGACATCCCTCAGAGATGCCATCACCAGCCGGTCCTCAGACGGTCTCCCAGCCCCATGTGGGCCCTCACTGAGAGGCCCTCCTTGGAGCTCCCGAGGCGTTAGCCCCTGCTCCTCGGACATCTGGGTCCCAGCTCTGTGGGTCTCCTCCTCTAAGGTGTCAAATTCTCATAACCCCAAACCCCCTCTTTGATTCCCCCGGGTCTAGGGGACATAGCTGCTTCCTGCAGTACTCTGTGTCACTCATCTTTTCATTTCTCTAACGCCTGTGGAACAATTCTTTATACTAAATAATATCTGTTACAAGACGTAGTGTAACTGGTTTTCCTGACTGACCCCTGGCTGATAAATTTTCCCAAGACCTGGTGCCCTGGCTGGGGAGGGGGCAGAGAAGCCGACACTCAGGATCCGTGGTTCTCAAACTTAAGGACATAGGGCAATCGCTGGAGAAGCGTATTAAAGATGCAGATTCCAGGCCTCTATCTGCAACAGTTCTGATTCAGTAGGTTGGATATGGGCTCAAGAATCTGCTTTTTAAACAGTTACACACTATACAGAAAATAGATAAACAACAAGGACCTACCATATAGCGCAGGGAACTGTATTCAATATCTTTTAATAACCTGTAATGGAAAAGAATCTGAAAAATAATACATCTATATAACTGAATCACTTGGCTGTACACCTGAAACGTAAATCAACTGTACTTCAATAAAAAAAATAAAATAAAATCAGTTCATCGTAAACAAAAAAAGGAATCTGCTTTTTAAACAGACATCTTAGGTGTTTCTGAGATGAGTTCAGCTATTAATGACTGTCTCGCAGGCTTTGAGAAGAATCTGCCCAAACCCAGGGCTTCTCATGGGGACTCTTTCTTAGATCTGAGGTGGTTGTCTTGGGGCTTAGAAACAGACTTGACTTATTTTTCTTAAACAGGCTTGGGGCTACGGATGTGCTAAGCTTAGACCAGGGGCCCCCAAAGTTGTACACTGGTCCCTGGAGGCTGAACACCCAACCCTTGCTCAGCGCAGCAAGCTCTGATGCAGTCAGCTGGGAGAAAGGAGCTTTCTGCCCAGGCGTGTGTTGTCCACTTGGCAGGCCTTGCCCTCCAGTGAGGGGGATGCCTTTTTCTTATTCCTACAAAGACAACGTGCATGTGGCTGAGATGGGTAAGTGGGACTGACCTCGAAGTGTAGATACTGGCTCTTCCTTTTGCATTTAGAGCCCTTCCCACTTCCCAGTGGCTTAAGGTTGGGGCAGGAAGGAGCTGGAGACCATCCCCATACCATGTTAAAATACCCTTTGAGAACCAGGGCACTCAGCGTCTTTTGGCCTTTGCCAGTGGGCGTATCTGTTTATCTGTGTGAATAGCAATGGACATTCCTTTGTGGAATGTTGGCTTCTATTTGGTTGATTTAATCAGTAAAATGAGTGGGTTTTGCTGGGAGGAGTCGCTACCCCCTCAGAGCAGAACAGGAAGTTTTTCAGTCTTGCCAGATCATGGGGTTTTGAGTTTACAGGGGGCAAGGACTTCAAAGTGACCTTTACTGAGTATAAAAATCCAGTTTGCTCTGTAGGGATGTGTCCCTCCTGCAGTCCAGGGCCTGATGCAGTGTTTCCTAAGATGGATTTGGAGGGTTGTCATCGGCTCCTGTCTGTCACATCTCCACATTACCAGGTGTCTTATGTCACCTCTTTGTCATCAGGTGGAATCATTGAAGACCCTACTTTATTTTAGCCCGCCTCATTTTGCATGATTCCTGCATGCTGAGCAGTGGCCAGGGGATTCACTTTTTAAAAACTGAGGGTCCCAACCCATTCTGGTGGAACATTGCTCTTCAGTCTGAGCTTTCCCGTGGCACTTGACGACACCAGAATTGAAAGAGATGTTCTACAAACCATCAGTGCCTTCAGGCAGATGGCCTTGCAAGGCTTGTTCCTTGACGTTAACTGCCATGTCTACCAACAGCTACCTACTTACAAACACACACAGTGAGCATACTGAGTAAAAGTGCCCTGCCTCCTTGCCTCCAGGTTATATAGGCTCTTGGGCTGAGACTCGTCTGTATCGACCCAGCTTTGAGCACGGCTACACCTCCCTTGTTTACCTTGTCAACCCAGGGAGAGGTTGATGGGAGTTTCATCCACTTAGGAAACAGTTATGGAGGACCTCCTGCGTTCCAGGCAGGGGCCTCCGTGGAAGGGTTGGTTCTAGAGTCATAAGGCTGTGGACACCAACTCGATGAGCATGTTAAGTGCTGGGATGAGACAGGACTGAGTCCTTAGGGGCAGAGAGGCAGTGACTAACTCTGCCTGGGGTTGTTAAAGAAGGCAGCATCTCAAGTGATTCATAGCCAATCCCTGGGACTGGGTTGTCAAAGCCCCCCACCCCACCCAAATAGGATGATCTTTTTCTTAAACAATAAATACACATTCACGGACAGAGAGATCGTATGTTTTACTCCAACTTTTCTGGTGGTCAGCATTAGAATTAGTGTCAGCATTAGAGCTCGAATCTTAGAATAACTATTCTGAGCCTCAGCTTTCTTTTTTTTTTTTTTTGTGGTACGCGGGCCTCTCACTGCTGTAGCCTCTCCCGTTGCGGAGCACAGGCTCCGGACGCGCAGGCCCAGCGGCCATGGCTCACGGGCCCAGCCGCTCCGCGGCATGTGGGATCCTCCCAGACCGGGGCACGAACCCGTTTTCCCTGCATCGGCAGGCGGACTCTCAACCACTGCGCCACCAGGGAAGCCCAGAATAGCTATTCTGTTTCAGCTTTAAGGGATCTAACCTTGAAGTGAGTGCTCTTCAGACTCCAGCTGTCCCCCTTATCCATGAGGGATGTGTTCTAAGACCCCCAGTAGATGCGTGAAACAGCAGAGAGTACTGAACCCTACATATACTATGTTTTTTTTCCTGTACATACCTACCTATGATCAAGTTTAAACTATGAATTAGGTACGGTAAGAAATTAGCAATAACTAATAATAAAATAGAACAATTATAGCAATATACTATAATAGAATTTATATGAATGTGGTCTCTCTCTCTCCCTCTCAAAATGTCTTACAGATTTAATGCCCTTTCCATCTTAAGTAAGTACTTATGCACTGTGGCTGTAACTTCCACAGTTTGAGGTGAGACAGCAAAACTAGCACAAATTTCTTTTTCCTTCTTCATGATTTCACAGGTGGAAGATTCCTTCTTCCCGTATATCTTAGCAATCTCTGCAGACAATGTTTTTCTTTCCTTGTGAAGTCGAGAGCGTTCACCTTTTCACTTAAAGGAAGCACTTTTCGGCTTCTCGTTGGCCTATCCGAATTGCAGCATCACTACTCTTGTGCTTTGGGGCCCTTAGTAAGTAAAATAAGGCTTTACCTGAACACAAGCACTGCAATACCTTGACAGTTGATCTGATTACCTTAGATGGCTACTAAGTGACTTACAGGTGGGATACGCTGGACAAAGGGACGATTCACGTCCAGGATGGGATGGAGTGGGATTTCATCACACTACTCAGAATGGCACAGAATTTAAACCTTGCAAATAGTTTATTTCTGGAATTTTCCATTTAATGTTTTTCGATCACTGTTGACCTTGGGTAACTAAAATCACGGAAAGCGAAACCACAAAAAAAGGGGGGACGACTGTAATTGTGAAATGTTTTTTAAACTGGCAAGTAATCGTATTTACAGAGTGACTCTTATCTACTGTGTATCATTAAGGAAACCAAAAATGTCTAGGAGTAAATCACAGTATCAATCACATTGAATTAGATGGAAGTTAAGAGTCTGATACTTAACAGCTTCTTATCCCATACATACCACTCCTCTTTAACCAGGTACCTAGACTTTACCTGTATCCCTTAATAATAATTTTCTTTGTGTTAGATAATCCCAGTCCACTTTCTGAGTTTAGTAAGGGTAGTATAGAGCTGTGTTTAAAAATTTTAAAACATATTTAATTGTTGCTTTAGGTGTAGCTTGAGGTCCAAGGTGAGCATATGACATTCATTCCAGTTTGATTCCACACACCAGTTTCCCTCTATCTCCCTTACGATCAGAGCCCCGGGTGACTTTTTGTTTTTCTGTGGTATTATCAGATGGCTCTTGCTGAGTTACACACAAGCCTTGCTTTTCTTTGGTGAGGTCTGTGACCTCTAAAGGTTTTAACAAGCCAGGCTTTCCCAGGGAAGGTAGTTTATCCAGGTCAGTGGTGAAATACAAATTCATTCACTGAGTGGCCATTTCTCTACCTCACCCTGGTCTTTATGATTTTTTTATAGTAAGCTCTAAATCTGCTCCAACAACCCCAGAAGGAGGCTCTGGTCACTGGTTCTTTTGACCGAGGCAGAAGGACATAACTCGACCAGCTTGGCTGTTACACAAACCAGGTTGCTTAGGAGGGTCACCTGTTTGTAGCTGCCGTGAGAAATGTGGCCTTGCTGTGCCCAGCCTAGTGTATACTGACAGGCAAACAGTAGCATCTGTTTTGTAAAAGAATCTGTCCAGAAAATTGCACATAACACCTGTCTCACTGTTTCTGTTCTTTGTGTTTGACTTGAGAGTTTACTGTGCCCGTGTTCCTTCCACATAGGATGCACCAAATGACCGAATAGCTCTGATGGCTTTCTCTTTGTATGAAGTAGTAGGATGCGGTGGATGGCCATGTGGTGACCTGCTATAAATCAGTGTGGGCCCATGTCCTGAGTATATTCTCATATTATGTTGAACCATGGGAAATGTGACCATTTTTGATTTAGAAGAATGACAGCTTCGTATGTGTAATCGAATAGATAATTTTAAATTTGTACCCTTAGGTAAGGAGGGGTACACATTTGAAGCCAACTAGCAGTTACCCAGGGAGGCAAATACAGCCTGTGGCGAGCTTTTTTTTTTTTTTAAATATATTTTTTAAATTTATTTGTTTTATTTATTTATTTTTGGCTGCATTGGATCTTCGTTGTGGTACACGGGCTTCTCATTGCAGTGGATTCTCTTGTTGCAGAGCATGGGCTGTAGGCACACAGGCTTCAGTAGTTGTGGCGCACGGGCTTCAGTAGTTGTGGTTCGCGGGCTCTAGAGCACAGGCTTCAGTAGTTGTGGCGCACGGGCTTCAGTAGTTGTGGCTCGCGGGCTCTAGAGCACAGGCTCAGTAGTTGTGGTGCATGGGCTTAGTTGCTCCACGGCATGTGGGATCTTCCCGGACCAGGGCTCGAACCCGTGTCCCCTGCATTGGCAGGCGGATTCTTAACCACTGCGCCACCAGGGAAGCCCATGTGGCGAGCTTTTATGTGGCTTACTATATTTTTATGTTTTAAAACATAAATTGCTAACCTTAATTTAGGAGCTCTCACACAAAATTCTGGATTTTCAGCTTTTCTGCGAGAATCAAAATCTTGCCCCGTTAGGTCAGTGATGTCACATGGCGCCAGTGGACTGAGGCAGAGTGGCAGCTGTGCCCCCGTGGAGCTCACGTGTGTGTCCATTCACACCCTGGCCAGCTTGTGGTCCTCATGGGGCCTGATTGGCCTCATGAGCTATGAGGTTGGACACATGACGTGAATAGGGCACCTCGAGCAATTTGGGTAAAGAGAGAATTGGAAGAAATCACCAGCTGGACCAAAGTCATCTGTTTTGTTTACTGCATACTAGCAGCCAGCACCTCTAAATAAAAAGAAACCCTGATACAGCTCTGGACTCTATTCACTAAAAAAGGACAACTATGCGTAACTAAAGAGCTTTTTCAGGTGCTAAGAGATGGACAAACTCTTGTTAAAGTTTCGGCTTGGTGCTCTTCATTTAAGTAGCATATGATGACAGAATTTGCTTCCCCTGGCCACCATTCCTGTCACAGGCTAATGTAATACCTTTCCTGTTTACCTTTTTGCTTTTTAAATCCTGACATTTATGGGAAGGAGTTACTGAACAGTTGACCATGTCCTAACTTTAACATGAAAGTTCTTTTCGACTAATATATATTTTAAGAGTTCCAGATGTTTATTGTTACACTGTTTGTAATGGGGGGTGGGGAACTGGACATAAAAAAAGTACTCATCAGTAAAAGAAGGGCTGAATAAATTGTGGTACATCAACATCGTGAAATACTATATGGTGTTAACATGACAAATTGACAGGACACCAGCTGACCTGGAGGGATTTCCCTGAGGAGTAATTCTAGCTGAGATTTAATTAGTATGTCCTGTGTGCTAGGCACGGTTCCAAGGGCTTTCCATGTATTAACTCATTTGATCTTCACAGCTGCCCTGTGAACTCGGTGCTATTACTGACATCTTACAAGGGAAGAAACTGAGGCGTGGAGATGTTAAGAAAGTTGTCCAAGGACAAGCAGTTAGTATGTAGCAGGGCTAGGATATGAACTCATGCAATCTGGATGAACAAAGACTTCTTAAAATCATTTTGTTTGACTAGATATCAAAGTACATTTTCAGTGAGAAATGTAGCTGTAGGATATTAATTCATAGCTGTTTCTGAATTCTCTGGGTTACTCTCTTATATCTTCGACTCTTAAACTCATCATGCTGTATCAGACCTTAGAAATCATTTAGTGTTCTGGTTTTCCAGTTTAGCCCACCTCTTCCCCCCCTTTTAAACCAACTGAATCTTCCTGGTGAGCAGAATGAAACTTAGTCCTGACCTGGAGCTACTTTGCCCTCTCTCTCTTCCCCAGTACAAACTACAGATATAATCCACCTCCTTCATGTTACAGATGGAGAAATGAGTCCCAGCGAGAGAGCCTAACATTTATTGAGTCGATGTTTTCCAGGGATGTGAAACTCATTGTTATTAAGCCTTGCAGGTAGATTTTATTATGCCCATTAAGGAAACGGAGGTGTAGGTAGAAATAGGGCCAGTGTCTCAGAGGGAATCAGTATCAGGGTTGGATAGAATCCCTGTCTAACCTTCTTCTCAAGGGTCTTACTAACCTAAGACTTGAGAATTACAGAGGCCTTCCAGAGGCCCTTCAGTTGAATCTTGTCTCTTATTGCTGTTGGAATTAATTAGGATGTTTTTGAGAACTTCTAACTTATATGGCATAATTCAGCATAGGTGATCGTGGGAGAGTGACTTCAGAACAGACAAGGAAAGCTTTTTGTATTAGTCAGCTTGGGCCGCCATAATAAAATACCTTAAGAATGGGTGCCTTCAACAACCGAAATTTATTTCTCACTGTTTTGGAGGCTGGGAAGTCCATATCAAGGTGCTGGCTGATCTGGCTTCTGATGAGAGCTTGCCTCCCTTCCCTTCCTGTCCTCAGCCACATAGTGAGGGGCTAGACTTGATGGTCTTTAAGGCTCCCTGCACCTCTAAAGTTGTTCTTGATCTCTCTTACAGTTGAAGGAAATCTTTGGATTCAAAGTAGACTGTTCCACATTGTCCAATGAGTGGTTAAATCCATTCATGCTGTGACAGTCACCTCAGGTCATAAAGCTTTCATATTTATTCTTTCGAGAGATGAGAAGCTGCCAGTTGTTCTTTAGTCATCTGTAGTTATAAAGCAATAACAATCCTCTAGT
Organism: Hyperoodon ampullatus; assembly: GCF_949752795.1. Taxonomy (NCBI): domain Eukaryota; kingdom Metazoa; phylum Chordata; class Mammalia; order Artiodactyla; family Ziphiidae; genus Hyperoodon; species Hyperoodon ampullatus. The sequence continues at coordinate 83,636,167 of NC_136921.1, read as the reverse complement.
TGTATGGCTCTAATAAAAGACTTTCCCCAACACTCCCTCCCCCTTTTAAATTAAAAAAATTTTTTAAAATATTATTTATTATTTTTTAAATTAAAAAAAGTTTTTTACAATTTTTAAAGGTTACTTTCTATTTACAGCTGCTACAAAATATTGGCTATATTCCCCATGTTGTACAGTACATCCTTGAGCCTGTCTTATACCCAATAGATTGTATCTCTCACTCCTCCACCCCTTTATTGCCCCTCCTCCCCTCCCCACTGGCAACCACTAGCTTGTTCTCTCTATCTCTGAGTCTGCTTCTTTTGTGATATATTTACTAGTTGTTGTATTTTTGAGATTCCACATGTAAGTGATATCATACAGTATTCGTCTTTCTCTGATTTATTTCACTTAGCATAAGGTCCTCCAAGTCCATCCACGTTGCTAGCTGCAAATGGTAAAATTTCATTCTTTCTTATGACTAATATTCCAGTGTGTGTGTGCGTGTGTGTGTATGTGTGTGTATGTATGTATCATATCCTCTTTATCCATTCATCTGTTCATGGACACTTAGGTTGCTTCCATATCTCGGCAGTTGCAAATAATGCTGCTATGAACATTGGCGTGCCTGCATCTTTTCATATTAGTGTGTTTGTTTTTTTGGATATATAACCAGGAGTGGAATTACTGGGTCATATGGTAGTTCTATTTTTAGTTTTTTGAGAAACCTGCATATTGTTTTCCACATTGGCTACATCAATTTACATTCCCACCAACAGTGTACATGGGTTCTCTTTTCTCCACATCCTCACCAACATATGTTATTTGTGCTCCCTTTTTTTTTTTTTTTTTTTGCGGTACGCGGGCCTCTCACCGCTGTGGCCTCTCCCGTTGCGGAGCACAGGCTCCTGACGCGCAGGCTCAGCGGCCATGGCTCACGGGCCCATCCACTCCGCGGCATGTGGGATCTTCCCGGACCGGGGCACAAACCCGTGTCCCCTGCATCGGCAGGCGGACTCTCAACCACTGCGCCACCAGGGAAGCCCTGTGCTCTTTTTGATGATAACCATTCTGACAGGTATGAGGTGTTATCTCATTTTGGTTTCGATTTGCATTTCCTTGATGATTAGAAATGTTGTGCATCTTTTCATGTGCCTGTTGGCCACCTGCATGTCCTCTTTGGAAAAATGACTATTCAGTTTTTCTGCACATTTTTTAATCAGTTTGTTTTTTGATGTTGAGTTGTGTGAATTCTTTACATGTTTTGGATATTAATCCCTTATCGGACGTATCATTTGCAAATATTTTCTCCCATTCAGTAGGTTGTCTTTTCTTTTCTTTTTTTTTTTAAACATCTTTATTGGAGTATAATTGTTTTACAATGGTGGGTTAGTTTCTGCTGTATAACAAAGTGAATAGCTATACATAAACATATATCCCCATATCTCCTCCCTCTGGCGTCTCCCTCCCACCCTCCCTATCCCGCCGCTCTAGGTGGATAAAAAACATCTAGCTGATCTCCCTGTGCTGTGTAGCTGCTTCCCACTAGCTATCTATTTTACATTTGGTAGTGTATGTATGTTCATTGCCACTCTCTCACTTCGTCCCAGCTTACCCGTCCCCCTCCCCATGTCCTCAAGTCCATTCTCTATGTCTGTGTCTTTATTCCTGTCCTGCCCCTAGGTTCTTCAAAACCTTTTATTTTTTTTTAGATTCCATATACGTGTGTTAGCGTACGGTATTTGTTTCTCTCTTTCTGACTTACTTCACTCTGTATGACAGTCTCTAGGTCCATCCACCTCACTACAAATAACTCAATTTCATTTCTTTTTATGGCGGAGTAATATTCCATTGTATATATGTGCCACATCTTCTCTATCCATTCATCTGTCGATGGACACTTAGGTTGCTTCCATGTCCTGGCTATTGTAAATAGTGCTGCAGTGAACATTGTGGTACATGACTCTTTCTGAATTATGGTTTTCTCAGGGTATAGGCCCAGTAGTGAGATTGCTGGGTCATATGGTAGTTTTATTTTTAGTTTCTTAAGGAGCCTCCATACTGTTCTCCATAGTGGCTGTATCAATTTACATTCCAAACAGCAGTGCAAGAGGGTTCCCTTTTCTCCACACCCTCTCCAGCATTTATTGTTTGTAGATTTTTTGATGATGGCCATTCTGACTGGTGTGAGGTGATACCTCATTGTAGTTTTGATTTGCATTTCATTAATGGTTAGTGATGTTGAGCATCCTTTCATGTGTTTGTTGCCCATCTGTGTATCTTCTTTGGGGAAATGTCTATTTAGGTTTTCTGCCCATGTTTGGATTGGGTTGTTTGTTTTTTGGATATTGAGCTGTATGAGCTGCCTGTATAATTTGGAGATTAATCCTTTGTCAGTTGCTTCATTTGCAAATATTGTCTCCCATTCTGAGGGTTGTCTTTTTGTCTTGTTTATGGTTTCCTTGCTTTGCAAAAGCTTTGAAGTTTCATTAGGTCCCATTTATTTATTTTTGTTTTTATTTCCATTTCTCTAGGAGGTGGTTCAAAAACTATCTTGCTGTGATGTATGTCACAGAGTGTTCTGCCTATGTTTTCCTCTAAGAGTTTGATAGTGTCTGACCTTATATTTAGGTCTTTAATCCATTTTGAGTTTATTTTTGTTTATGCTGTTAGGGAGTGTTCTAATTTCATTCTTTTACATGTACCTTTCCAGTTTTCCCAGTACTACTTACTGAAGAGGCTGTCTTTTCTCCATTGTATATTCTTGCCTCCTTTATCAAAGATAAGGTGACCATATGTGTGTGGGTTTATCTCTGGGCTTTGTACCCTGTTCCATTGATCTATATTTCTGTTTTTGTGCCAGTACCATACTGTGTTGATTACTGTAGCTTTGTAGTATAGTCTGAAGTCAGGGAGCCTGATTCCTCCAGCTCCATTTTTTTCCCTCAAGACTGCTTTGGCTATTCAAGGTCTTTTGTGTTTCCATACAAATTTTGAAATTTTTTGTTCTAGTTCTGTGAAAAATGCCATTGGTAGTTTGATAGGGATTGCATTGAATCTGTAGATTGCTTTGGGTAGTATAGTCATTTTCACAATGTTGATTCTTCCAATCCAAGAACATGGTATATTTCTCCATCTGTTTGTATCATCTTTAATTTCTTTCATCAGTGTCTTATAGTTTTCTGCATACAGGTCTTTTGTCTCCTTAGGTAGGTTTATTCCTAGATATTTTTTTATTTTTGTTGCAATGGTAGTGTTTCCTTAATTTCTCTTTCAGATTTTTCATCATTAGTGTCTAGGACTGCAAGAGATTTCTGTGCATTAATTTTGTATCCTGCTATTTTACCAAATTCATTGATTAGCTCTAGTAGTTTTCTGGTAGCCTCTTTAGGATTCCCTATGCATAGTGTCATGTCATCTGCAAACAGTGACAGTTTTCTTCTTTTCCGATTTGGATTCCTTTTATTTCTTTCTCTTCTCTGAGTGCTGTGGTTAAAACTTCTGAAACTATGTTGAATAATAGTGGTGAGAGTGGGCAACCTTGTCTTATTCCTGATCTTAGTGGAAATGGTTTCAGTTTTTTACCATTGAGAATGATGTTGGCTGTGGATTTGTCATATATGGGCTTTATTATGTTGAGGTAAGTTCCCTCTATGCCTACTTCCTGGAGGGTTTTTTATCATAAATGATTGTTGAATTTTGTAGAAAGCTTTTTCTGCATCTATTGAGATGATCATATGGTTTTTCTCCTTCAATTTGTTAATATGGTTTGTCACATTGATTTGCGTATATTGAAGAATCCTTGCATTCCTGGGGTAAATCCCACTTGAGCATGGTGTATGATCCTTTTAATGTGCTGCTGGATTCTGTTTGCTAGTATTTTGTTGAGGATTTTTCCATCTATGTTCTTCAGTGATATTGTTGTGTAGTTTTCTTTTTTTTGTGACATCTTTGTCTGGTTTTGGTATCAGGGTGATGGTGGCCTCCTAGAATGAGTTTGGGAGTATTCCTGCCTCTGCTATATTTTGGAAGAGTTTGAGAAGGATAGGTGTTAGCTCTTCTCTAAATGGTTGATAGAATTCGCCTGTGAAGCTATCTGGTCCTGGGCTTTTGTTTGTTGGAAGATTTTTAATCACAGTTTCAATTTCAGTGCTTGTGATTGGTCTGTTTACACATTCTATTTCTTCCTGGTTTAGTCTTGGGAGGTTGTGCTTTTCTAAGAATGTGTCCATTTCTTCCAGTTTGTCCATTTTATTGGCATAGAGTTGCTTGTGGTAATCTCTCATGATCCGTTGTATTTCTGCAGTGTTAGTTGTTACTTCTCCTTTTTCATTTCCAGTTCTATTGCTTTGAGTCTCCTCCCTTTTTTTCATGATGAAGTCTTGGCTAGTGGTATATCAATTTTGCTTATCTTCTCAGAGAACCAACCTGTCATTTTAGTGGTCTTAGCTATTGTTTCCTTCATTTCTTTTCATTTATTTCTGATCTGATCTTTATGATTTCTTTCCTTCTTACAACTTTGGGTTTTTTTGGTTTTTCTTTCTCTAATTGCTTTAGGTGTAAGGTTAGGTTGTTTATTTGAGGTGTTTCTTGTTTCTTGAGGTAGGATTGTATTGCTGTAAACTTCCCTCTTAGAACTGCTTTTGCTGCATCCCATAGGTTTTGGGTCGTCGTGTTTTCATCGTCATTTGTTTCTAGGTATTTTGTGATTTCCTCTTTGATTTCTTCAGTGATCTCTTGGTTATTTAGTAATGTATTGTTTAGCCTCCATGTGTTTGTATTTTTTACAGTTCTTTTCCTGTAATTTATATCTAGTCTACTAGCATTGTGGTCGGAAAAGACACTTGACACGATTTCAGCTTTCTTGAAATGACCCAAGAGATGATCTGTCTTGGAGAATGAGCACTTAAGAAGAAAGTGTATTCTGTTGTTTTTGGGTGGAATGTCCTATAAATACCAATTAAGTCCATCTTGTTTTTTTTTTTTTTTTTTTTTGTGGTACGCGGGCCTCTCACTGTTGTGGCCTCTCCTGTTCCGTAGCACAGGCTCCGGACACGCAGGCTCAGTGGCCAAGGCTCATGGGCCTAGCTGCTCCGTGGCATGTGGGATCTTCCCAGACCGGGGCACGAACCCGTGTCCCCTGCATCAGCAGGCGGACTCTCAACCACTGCGCCACCAGGGAAGCCCCATCCTGTTTAATGTATCATTTAAAGCTTGTGTTTCCTTATTTGTTTTCCTTTTGGATGATCTGTCTATTGGTGAAAGTGGGGTGTTAAAGTCCCCTACTGTGGTTGTGTTACTGTCGATTTCCCCTTTTGTGGCTGTGAGCATTTGCCTTGCGTATTGAGGTGCTCCTCTGTTGGGTGCATAAATATTTACAATTGTTATATCTTCTTCTTGGATTGATCCCTTGATCATTATGTAGTGTCATTCCTTGTCTCTTGTAACATTCTTTATTTTAAAGTCTGTTTTATCTGATATGAGTATTGCTACTCCAGCTTTCTTTTGATTTCCATTTGCATGGAATATCTTTTTCCATCCCCTCACTTTCAGTCTCTGTGTGTCCCTAGGTCTGAAGTGGGTCTCTTGTAGGCAGCATATATATGGGTCTTGTTTTTGTATGCATTCAGCCAGTCTGTGTCTTTTGGTTGGAGCATTTAGTCCATTTACATTTAAGGTAGTTTTCCATATGTGTATTCCTATTACAATTTTCTTAATTGTTTTGGGTTTGTTATTGTAAGTCTTTTGCTTCTCTTGTGTTTCCTGCCTAGAGAAGTTCCCCTAGCATTTGTTGTAAAGCTGGTTTGGAGGTGCTGAATTCTCTTAGCTTTTGATTGTCTGTAAAGCTTTTAACCTCTCGGTTGAATCAGAATGAGATCCTTGCTGGGTGGAGTATTCTTGGTTGTAGGTTTTTCTCTTTCATCACTTTAAATATGTCCTGCCACTCCCTTCTGGCTTGCAGAGTGTCTGCTGAAAGATCAGCTGTTAACCTCATTGGGATTCCCTTGTATGTTATTTGTTGTTTTTTTCCTTACTGCTTTTAATATTTTTCTTTGTATTTAATTTTTGATAATTTTATTAATATGTGTCTTGGCGGGTTTTTCCTTGGATTTATCCTGTATGGGACTCTCTCTGCTTCCTGGACTTGATTGGCTATTTCCTTTCCCATATTAGGGAAGTTTTCAACTGTAATCTCTTCAAATATTTTCTCAGTCCCTTTCTTTCTCTCTTCTTCTTTTGGGACCCCTATAATTCGAATGTTGGTATGTTTAATGTTGTCCCAGAGGTCTCTGATACTGTCCTCAGTTCTTTTCATTGTTTTTTCTTTATTCTGCTCTACAGTAGTTATTTCCACTATTTTATCTTCCAGGTCACATATCCGTTCCTTTGCCTTAGTTTTTCTGCTATTGATTCCTTCTAGGGAATTTTAAATTTCATTTATTGTGTTGTTCATCATTGTTTGTTTGCTCTTTATTTCTTCTAGGTCCTTGTTAAACGTTTCTTGTATTTTCTCCATTCTGTTTCCAAGATTTTGGATCATCTTTACTATCATTACTCTGAATTCTTTTCCAGGTAGACCACCTATTTTCTCTTCATTTGTTTGGTCTGGTGGGTTTTTACCTTGCTCCTTCATCTGCTGTGTGTTTCTCTCTCTTCTCATTTTGCTTAACTTACTGTGTTTGGGGTCTCCTTTTTGCAGGCTGCAGGTTCGTAGTTCCCATTGTTTTTGGTGTCTTCCCCCAGTGGGTAAGATTGGTTTAGTGATTTGTGTAGGCTTCCTGGTGGAGGGGACTGGTGCCTGTGTTCTGGTGGATGAGGCTGGATCTTGTCTTCCCTGTGGGCAGGACCACATCTGGTAGTGTGTTTTGGGGTGTCTGTGACCTTATTATGATTTTAGGCAGCCTCTCTGCTAATGGGTGGATTTGTGTTCCTGTCTTGCTAGTTGTTTGGCATAGGGTGTCCAGCACTGTAGCTTGCTGGTCGTTGAGTGGAGTTGAGTCTTCGCGTTGAGATTTAAATCTCTGGGAGAGCTTTTGCCGTTTGATATTATGTGGGTCTGGGAGGTCTCTGGTGGACCAGTGTCCCGAACTCGGCTCTCCTACTTCAAAGTCTCAGGCCTGACACCCGGCTGGAGCACCAAGACTGTGTCAGCCATACGGCTCCAAACTCCGGAACGCCACGCTCAGAGGCCCTCCTTTGCACGTGCTGCCTCTCCCCTTCTGCCATTTTTAATTTTTTAATTAATTGATTGATTGATTTTTGGTTGTGCCGCGTCTTAGTTGCAGCATGTGAACTCTTAGTTGTGGCATGCATGTGCGATGTAGTTCTCTGACCAGGGATCGAAGCTGCGTCCCCTGCATTGGGAGGCGAATTCTTAACCACTACGCCACCAAGGAAGTCCCTGTCTTTTCATTTTGTCAGTGGTTTCCTTTGCTGTGCAAAAGCCAACTCAACATCCCTTCCCCTTTTTAGAATTCTTCTTTGTGTCCATATTCTTGCGTTTGTCTGTGGAAGCCAGAAGGCTTTTATAGTCAAGGGCTCAACTGACTGGGAGTGGTAGTCCTGTATTATGTACACTTATTTTACCGTTTCTGGGAATTCGTCTTCTTCTTTCCTGTTTTGCAGTTTTCCCAATGTGAGAATGTTCTGGGATGTGGATGGAGGATGGCAGGGTGGGATTGGGGGGTGATTTACAACAGGTAGGGCTGAGCTTCCCATCAGCAGCTTCTTAAAGACGTTTGTTGATTTCTCTGCTGGGTACCAGGCCCAGCGCTAACTCGCTACTTATCACTTTCTCTGTGGCTCCCTTCGGTGATGGTCTCTTGTTCTGGAGACCTTGACTGGAAAATACACTCTGCTATCAGCAGCGCTCTTTGTAGTGTTTGGCCCTGGTATCTGGAGCATTCTGGATTGAGCCCAACGTGCTGCGATCTGCAGGGCCAGTGAGGTTGATCCAGTGGGACTTGGAGTAACAGCTGATGGAGAAGCAGTGAGGTTAGGGACAGGCAGCCCCTTTTAAACAACCTCTGACAGTGGCGTTTGCTCCTTGCACCGAGCTCTAGAGAGAGTGAGGCTCTCTAGGTTGTTTCTCTTTTCTTCAGCCATATAGGGCAGAAAATGTTTTCCTAGGAAGGGCAAAAGAAGGAAGGAAGGGAGAAGTGCGCTTCTGACTTGTGGGAGGTAGGAAAAAAGCATGGACGTTAGAGTCCTGCAGACCTGACTCAGATCCCAGCTCAGGTACTTGTTAGCTGTGTGGGCACGTTTTCCGAGTCCCAGTGTTCTCACATATAAAATGAGACTAATAACAAAAACTGCACAGGCTTGTAACAAGAATTATGCGAGGAAAATGCCGCGACTATATAGTGGGTGGTCAGTATCTGTGGAGTTTCTTCCCCAGTGAACACAGGTAGGACTTCCTGGAACGGAAACCGTGAACTTGGAGACCTGTCTTTGGAGCATTAGGGTGACCTGCTCGGGTCATAGATCAGGGGGCCAGAGCTGATGATGAGACCACAGGGCAGAACTTCAGTGCTCAACACACCCATTTGGGCACTTCTTTGGGGGTGGGAAAGCCTTGATTTGCGCAAGAAGTGTCGTGCCTTTCTCTCACATGTATCAGGAAATCTATTATTGGTCTCCCCTCCTTATTGACAAAAGATCCTCCCTCCTGCCCTTTGGATGATATTCCGTGACTCATTTGGGAAATAGTACCCAAAGAAAAACTTGAAGGAGAAAAGTGGACGGTCACATCTGCCCCCTTTTGCACAGTCCCGAGTACAGGCTGTTTCTCTCCTTGGCAGTCTTGCAGGGAGAGGATTTATGTGATAAGAATGAGATTTTTGGTATTCTTTGCAGAGTTGAGATGCCTTAACCTGGAGGTCTTTTTGCCCCTATGGAATACAAATCCGATTAGGAGCTCTTTGTGCTGTGCCACAAATCATTACACGTCTACAGTTTGCTCTTATAAAATATGGATGATGACATGACTCTGTCTCGTAGGAATTTGAGTGCATTAGCTAATGATCATGAAACCTTAGAAATGGGAAATGCATATGAATGCTGAGAGCTTTTGTAATTACACATTTGCATCATTTTGCTTGGCATCCTTGAAAAGCCCTGCTTTCAGCATGAGAATACTCAGGTTGATTCCTGTTCTTCTAATTGTAGAGCAGACTTGGAAGTAATAAGCTCACAGAGTGCTCAGAGTAGATAAGTTGTCACAGCATCTCATGGAAGCCCTGAAGTAGCTCAGGCTGGAGTGGTTTGGTTTGGGCTGAAGTGGGAGTAGAGCTTGAGATATTGTAAAGGCACTGAAATGGGAAGGCATCAGCATCAGACGATGGTAATGGCATCCACACAGGGGTGTGCTTAGATGCTTATGTCTCTTATTCTTTTTTTTTAAATTAATTAATTAATTAATTATTTTTGGCAGCATTGGTTCTTTGTTGCTGTGCTCGGGCTTGCTCTAGTTGTGGTGAGCGGGCTTCTTATTGCAGTGGCTTCTGTTGCGGAGCACGGGCTCTAGGTGCGCGGGCTTCAGTAGTTGTGGCTTGAGGGTTCCAGAGCGCAGGCTCAGTGGTTGTGGCGCACGGGCTTAGCTGCTCTGTGGCATGTGGGATCTTCCCGGACCAGGGCTCGAACCTGTGTGCCCTGCATTGGCAGGCGGATTCTTAACCGCTGCACCACCAGGGAAGCCCTCTCTTATTCTTGTGACATGAGACCCATCACTTTCTCAGCGTTTGTTTTGGGCAGCAGTGAACACCCTGTATTGCACTGGGCTCTTTTTTTTTTTTTGCGGTACACGGGCCTCTCACTGTTGTGGCCTCTCCCATTGCGGAGCACAGGCTCCGGACGCACAGGCCCATCGGCCATGGCTCATGTGCCCAGCCACTCTGCGGCACGTGGGATCCCCCCGGACTGGGGCACGAACCCGTATCCCCTGCATCGGCAGGTGGACCCTCAACCACTGCGCCACCAGGGAAGCCCGCAATGGGCTCTTTTGATGTGGGTCACCTTCCTGGATTGTTAAGCCTCTGAAGTGCAGATACTGTCTTTGTATTCTCCAGAAAAGTGCAGTTTTTCCTTTTTTCTCCTTCATAGAATTATTTTAGGACTTAAGAAGCTCTTTAAAAAGATGTCAAATGATAATGTTTTGAATACTTTGAGTAGAAACTTAAAAAAATAGATATTAATTTGTGAAGGGGGTCCCAAATAGTAACCAGACAGTGTGCCACTTGATAGCTGATGTTGTTTTTATTTCGTTTCAGGCAGTGGCGCTACAGCTGTGGTGCAGGCTGCTCTATGTAAACCCAGGCAAGAACGTGTAGCAATAAAGCGGATCAACTTGGAAAAATGCCAGACCAGCATGGATGAACTATTAGTAAGTAAAAGTGAAGGGGATACTGCTCGTTGCTTTTCTTAACTCATGGATACATAGAGATGGGCCGGAGAAGCAAGAGAGCAGAGAGCAGAGGCAACTTGGTGTTTTCTCCTGTTTGGACACACTTATTTCTTGGAAAGCAGCCCACATGGCTTTTTTCTCCTTATGATTGTGTTGTGTAATATACAGCTTACTTTGCTTTGACAAACAGAATTTTGCTCAGTCCTCATAATCCCCAGGTGGGGAGGGTCTCAGTGTTGACACTCTTTTTTATGAAATGAGGGAACAGACTCAGGTGACCTAAGGTCATGTGATACTGAGTGCAGAGACTCAGATGACCTAAGGTAATGTGATACTGAGTGCAGAGTTAGATGGTGAGCTTCTGGTCCTCAGTCTTGAATCCTGATGCAAATAGGAGTTACTCCCTAAACAATTAGCTGATCATTTTGGCTTTCATAAATTAAAATATCTCCTATAAATTTCAGTTATTCAAAATACTGCAGGATAGCTTGCATTCTTATTGGCTAATGACAGGAGTTTATTTTTTGTACAGGGCAACTTGTACTTCTTCTAAATAAAGTACGTTACATAAATAACTGGAGCTTTTCGGTGTGGATATGACTGTAGTACCATTGGTTGGTTGAAGGAACATCTGCTTTTGGCTTAGCTGACTCATTATTAAATGAAGAGCTTGGCAAATGGTTATTAGTTGCCCAGCAAACTGTCAAGGGTTTGAGAGTTTAATCTCATAAATATAGTTGTCGATCTGCCTGCCAATTTTCTTTTTTTCCTTGTGGTCATTTATTTGAGGATAATAGAATACTGCAGTGGAGGAGTTAACTGATTGGTTATCCCAACACTAATCCCAGGACAAATATTAGTCCAGTAGCTCCATACACGCTACAAAGTGTAATGACAGTTGGCTCCAAATGAAGAAGCCTTTTGTTATAGCCTACATTGGGGGAATGGAATGTCATTAACAAGAGCTTTTTGTCTTTACTCAGAATATAGCTTTTACTTCAGGCATAATTACAGTACACTATAGTATAAATTAAGTACAAGGATAAAGCTGTACTTTTCCAGATCTATTTGGTCTTACATTTCAAATTAGATTACACAAGGCATAGTTTTCACTGGGATTGAAGCAACAGATTGCCGGCTAAAACTCAGATTAAAGGAAGGGCTTCCACAACTTAATGTTAATTTTCCCCCCCAAAAAAAACAACTCTTTTTTTTTTTTGCATACATTTAAGGCTTTTACTCTCTTCAAAATTTCAGCTGTGCTTTGCTCTTACTGAAATTATTACTGCATACTTCTGTTGCTTGTTATCACGGTCACCAATAATATTGTGCCTTTGTCATGGGACCAGTTTTCAAGATCACTTTCCGGAGTGGAAAAAGCTTTAAACAAACTATGGAGAGAGCTGTGTCCTGCTTTTGCCACTAACTTGTTTTTCAATTTTATTCAAGCTACCTAACAGCTCTGCACGCTTTAAAAAGAGCCGAATCCCAAGATCTCTAAGATCCCATTAGGAGTCCTCAAGTTCTGTGGCTATACAAAGTACACATTAATTTTTAAAAAACCTTGGAGTATACATTTATACTTACGCCCTATTTGGAAATAGCACTCTTGCCCATGACAACTTTGCCCATGACAGTTGTGTTTGATCGTGGTGTTCTGTTGGAGGTCTCACAGCCATCTTTTTACCACCAGCAGAATATTTATACAGAATATGTGTAAGGCTTGTGTAAGTCCTTGTATCTGACATCTCTGAAAGCAGCCTGCTGGGCTGATGCTGTGGTCTCTGGTTCCCACCAAGCCGTCAGTTGCCTAAAGCTTCCATGTTTCCCCCTTGCTGACTTCTTATCAGCAGTCGGCTGCCAGTGATGATAGCTGTGTAAGGGTCCTAGTGGAGGCATGAGGGAGACTGTCATTCCGGGCCATTTTCTCTATTACCCCGGCACCAGGAACCATAGCAGTGTCATTTGGAGTTACTCGTAATTTAGCCAGAGCCGTCAGTGTGAGGACTGGTGCTTTTATGGCTTTGTGCTTGGCTCCATTAATCTGAGGTCTTAAGATTTACAAGTTTGCTTATTAGCAGTTAATTTCTTTCCTTCATTCTTCCCCCCTGCACCCCCGTCCCAGCAATGCCCATGCTGTGTTAATGGAGTATAGTGTATGTGCATAATTATCTGTTTTTCATTTTAAAAGATGTATTGATTTGTTGCTCCGATCTTTCCTTAATTTTGAACTTTTGACCTTTTTATGTCTTGCTATTTCTAGGGATGGGGAGAATGGCTCTGGTTCTTTAGGACACAAAACTCCCAGGTCCTTTGCAAACAAGCAGAAATGGAATTTACAGTCTAGCCTGCCTAAAGTTGTCAGGCTTTTGTAGCCCAGCTATCGGCACATGATTGTGTGGCGCGAAGTTGCTGTAATTCTTTTCAACTTCTAATCCTGCTGCTGCTCGCGCTTTTATTATCTCTGTGGGTTCACATTTTGGCAGTGTTTGGACATCCGGTATCCTAATAATCCTTTAATTCTGTGTGTGTGTGTATTATATACAGGTCAGTGCTTTGCATCATTTCACAAACTGTGCCCTGTGTTGACTGGAAACCATTGTCCTTATAAGAAACAATGGCCGCTGGAATCCTTATCTTGTGGGAGTGTTATGTTATAGAAGTCACAGTTATCAACTATTTGCTGGCTACAGGAACAGCTGCCTCCCCTGTTGAAACTCTCACGTCCCACCCCTACTCTCTGCCCTGTCCCTACCCCCCTGCCCTGACTCCCATAGTAAGGTGGGATTTACCCATGGAGGTTGGGTATGATGGCAGAGAACAGTTTTGGACAACTGGCCCTGGACTCTGCTTCTTTATGTGATGGAGGCTGTCCGATTTTTCCATGGTCATAGAGTTTGTTCGAGGTTTGGCTGAAGAAGATTCGAGTGGTCATGATTTCTTTTCCTTTATTTTTATTTTTATTTTTTTGCCGTACGCGGGCCTCTCACTGTTGTGGCCTCTCCCGCTGCGGAGCACAGGCTCCGGACGCGCAGGCTCAGCGGCCATGGCTCATGGGCCCAGCCGCTCCGCGGCATGTGGGATCCTCCCGGACCGGGGCACGAACCCGTGTCCCCTGCATCGGCAGGCGGACTCTCAACCACTACGCCACCAGGGAAGCCCTCTTTTCCTTTTTTTAAATTTATTTTTTAGTTGAAGTATCATGATTTCTGAAGCAAAGTAATAATCGCAGTGTCATCTTCTCTGAGAATGAAGGGAGGAAAAGAAATGTTCAGTGAGATCACTGGTGCTAAACAATTGGTAATTTAAATAAAATTTATGCTGTTGGAATAAGTACTGTAATATCCTCAGAGATACTAATCTATTTGGTAAACACTTGAGTTTCTCCATTGTGCTTAGGCCCATAAAAAAGATGAGTTTTGGGTATATACATGAGAGGACAAAGGTATACGCTCACTAAAACTTCATTTCATTTTAACAATTAGATTAGAACACCCTAGAGTAAATGTTTTCCTTGGCATCACATGAGTAGCGTTTAACCTACTCAATCTAACCTAATTATTTTTCTATGCATTCTTTTGAATTTTCATATGTGTTTTTGACTTTGGCCTATACATCCTAATCTTACTGGGTTTGATGATCTTGGTGGTTAATTTTCCGGGAGCCAAGGGGTTTTACTGGTCTGTTCTATATTCTTAACCATCCCAACCTAGATACTTTGATAATTTCTGAGAGTTGTGAATCCCATGTTTGTTGTTAACCCCATATTTTGTTAATCCCACAGTGTTAAAAATGACTAATTATAATTAGCTTTACACCCTCTGGGAGATATAGTTTTAGAGCAGAATTTGTTCACTCCATAGTTATTAAAACCCTGCTAGATGGTAGGCACTGAGCTAGATGGTGGGAAAACAAAGAGGGGTCTTTTTTGTTGTGGAGCCCAGGGACTGGCCAGTGAGTCTCTTCATTTTGGTATTGGGTTGGTGAGATGTTTGAGCTAGGAATATCTTTCTGCACATTTCCCCCCTATTTGTCTAGAAATGGGTTAGCAGATTGATAGATTCTCTAATGTGTACCCCATTGAGGAAGTTCTTGCTTTCCAGTAGGAACTTAAGGCTTGCTAAGTGGGTCTGACCCACCGTCATGCAGACTAGTATATTCTTGTTGAAGATGGCCTTGAGGTTTCTTGAAAGACCTTGGTTCTCTGGTTTGTGGTCAACCTCAAAGGTTAGAGATGCTACTCGAGGGCACACTTGGCTTCTGTTAAAGTTTATTACGTGGGTGGAGAATTTATTCCATGGATAGAGGACTTTTCTGAAGTCATGTATCTTTTTCAGTCTCTATTACCCGGTGACAATGAATTCCATAAAATGTGACACAGTCCTTCCTTTTGTTTATCCTAAATCCCACTTTTTTCAGCCTTCAGGGCACACTCTCCTTTAGTTCTACCCAGGGATTGTTGAACATTTTGGGTCATCATCTTACTTGACTTTATGATTTTTAGATTTTAATCATATCCTTCTCAATTTTTTTTCTCTAGACTAGAATTCTCATATTTTTAGTCTGTCCTTGGTACTGAGTCACAGAAAACTCAGTACCATTTTCTCATTCTTTAATATACATCAGTGCCATCAAATCTTACAGTTTAATTCTTAGGGGCAGGAGTGCTTTAGGTGTAGGAAAAATCATGGCCCTGGGGTTGAACAAAGTGCTTATTTCTTAAAAAAAAGGGGGGGGTAAAATGTCTAGTTAAGTGATTATATTATGCAATAATATGTAATGATCATTAAAATATTTTAGTTTGTGATGAGTGACAAATGTGAGCAAAACCGTTTCAAAAAACAACTATGCACCAGTGATGAATGCTGAAATTTGTGGTAGAGGGAAGATTGCTTCCTGGGTCAGAGGGCCTGCGTTCTCCACTTGGGTCCTCGGCTTGGGATGAATCACTTTCACTTCTGGTCCACAGTCTCCTCATTTGTTCAATAAAGAAGTATACTCGAAGGCAAAAATTTATTTTCACCACCAAAAGTTCTATGATTCTGTGTATTTAAAAATTAATTCTTTTAGTGAAATCCCCTTTTAAAATCATTTAAATAGAAACACTAATTACTAGCAAATTATGCTTTATAATTCGGGATAGTGTCAATTCACTCCAGTATTGTGTAACGATAAAACTTCACCATAAATTCGTAGATTTGGGTACACAGAGTGCCATCTGTTTCTCCTATGTACATAATGAAAAAAATTTCTCAGTCTTGAAGTAGAAAAACTCTAGCATTTGCCCTTCTCTTCCTGTATCATCTTATAAAGAAAGATATTTTGCTCTCACTGACAGTATTTGTAAGTAAATCGTGCTTATATTGCTCAGAACGAAGCCCTGCTCTCATTCTGCTTTCTGCTATAGTGCTATTTTATTTATATATTTATTTTTTAATAACTTTCTTTCTTTCTCCCGCCGCCGCCCGGCACGGGTTTCTGATTGCAGTGGCTTTTCTTGTTGTGGAGCACAGGCTCTAGGCATGTGGGCTTCAGTAGTTGTGGCACATGGGCTCAGTAGTTGTAGCTCACAGGCTCTAGAGTGCAGGATTAGTAGTTGTGGCACATGGGCTTAGTTGCTCTGCGACATATGGGATCTTCCCAGACCAGGGCCCGAACCTGTGTCACCTGCATTGGCAGGCGGATTCTTATCCACTGCGCCACTAGGGAAGTCCCTATTTTATTAATTATTTTGCTTTTCTCTTGATCTGCAGTTCCCTCTGTACTCCCCTTTCTCTCCCCCTGACCCTTTACCTTTTCCCCCTCAATCCTTCCATACGTTCCTTCCATTTCTTTAGAGGAATGAATTAGCTATGATTTGTAGGTTATTTTGGAGAATAAAGCTCTAGATATTGACTTTGCCTAATGGTCATTTGAGAGAATAGTTATCTCCTATTATCTAACACAGACTTCTCTCTTCCTTTTAAAATTAAATTATAGCATTTGGGGACCTCTAAGCAGTTCCTCTAGTCAGAAGGCTTTTTTTCCCTTTTAATTGAGATTTTTAAAAATGAAGAAAAAAATTTCTTCTGGTGCATTTTAGCCTAATCTCTGTAGTTGTGTTAATACTTTTGCAAATCTTGTTTATTATAGAAAAAAATTTATACCAGTTTGAGGACATCAGCTTAAAAAGCTGGAAGCTATAATGTATGTGTTTTCTCTGTTGTGTCAACGAAAGTACTTTCCATTCTTTTTGAACTAAAGAACTTTCTAATTAGTAAATTAATTATTCATATCCCAACACATCCCTTGTCATATGTGGTAACAAATTGCATTTGGCTATTTCTTGTAGAATCTTTTGTACCAAGGGTATAGCGTTAAAATATAAGCCTACTTCACTGAGTGTAGTACTATTTTGAGCATTTCAGTCTCAAATATTACATTTTATACTGTCATTTGTCCCTTACCACTTGGCTTTGTAATTATTTTCATGTGATTTGGTGTTTGTGCTTACCCAAATATAGTCCAGTTGAGGGCAGAATTAGAAATGAGAAACTTTTGGATAATTTGAGGACGTACCATTTTTAAGAAATTAGAGAATATCACATATGCAAAAGTAACTTATTTTTACAGCTCTAAAGTTACATTAGCTTAGGAATATGTATGATTTGGCTGGAGAAAAATAATTTTCTTTTTGGAATGTTAAATTTAAAAGTTATATCATAGCAGATCCAGATAATAATTAAATATCCTAATTGAATTTACTTTTAAGTATTCTTATACATTTGTTAGAAATGGCTTGCTAAAATGTTTAATATCTCTTTTTTTTCCCCAAAATGTAAGCAGAAATTAACATTTCAAGGCCACTCAGGTTTCTGGACTTATATGTGCTTGGTAACAGAGAGACCCAGTACATACTCATTTTCAGAGTAGGAGAAAATGGGGAAAACATTCCCAGATTGAATACAACTTCAGTTACATCTTTTTTTTTTTTTTTTTTATACTTCACTTTTGCCATCCTCATAAACTTCTGGAAAATGTTATTGCTTGGGTTGAGACAGATGGTTCTGTTCTTTCCTATGTTATTGTCTTTCTTATTTTGGTTTGATTATATTTCCACAATTAATTAAGCTGACTCTGAAAAAGAAGGACTCGGAAACAGGGAGAAGGCTGGAGAGTGTTCAGCGGGGTTTCTGCCTCTGTTCGCTGGCAGAACCCCAGACTGCAGATCATACCCAGGCGTGGGACACGCACGGGAGGCCGCAAAAAAGAAAGACACGTTTCACCTCGCATTCTCATCCTTTGGTGATGAAGCCAAAAATAGCAGCATTGCTGAAAACTGGCCTGGGGTTTCCAGCAGCATAAATTGGCTGACAAGAAAGTTTCTTCATGTTTCTATTTTTAACGAAGTCTTCGACTTTATTTTTCCCAGTATACCCAGTCATGGACAGTTAAATGATCAAATAGCAGTTGTTGATAGCTGAGTCTGATTCAGATTCCTGATGGCCAGCTTAAGAGCTTTCAGAACCCGTAAGGCATCCTTGTTACTGTTTGCGGAAGAACTTTTTCAGCCAACTCTAAAAGAAAATGGTTCTTCCCCATTGAACTTTGCACATCACTCCTTTACTCTTTGCTTTCTTTCCTCTCCTTGGAAAGAGTTATTTTCTCTTGGTGAAAAATAACTATTGCAGAGACTTTTTCATTTCCAAGCAAAATTCTTTAGTTTTTTTGGGAATAGTTTTTGCAGAATGACCATCATTCATAACCAAGCAGATAGGCCCTGGGATGGACATTCTGTTCTGTTGGAAGTAGATGTTTACCCATTGTGATTTCTCTGCTGATTTCCAGGGATTTTCCAGACCTACTTCCAACTCCCCTGATACTTTACCTTTTACAACTGCTCTCTCTAGTTTTAAATACTTCTCCACAAACACTGATTAAGGCTATCACAAAATTTGTTTCCCTTTTCCTAATTTCTTACAAGTGTTTCCCTGTCTTCAAAACATCTAGACTTTCCCCATTTCTAATCCTGTCTTCAACTGGACTGTACTTGGATAGACAGATACCAAATCATATGAAAATAATTATAAAACTAACTGGTGAGGGACAATGGTTGATTTATTCATAAATAGTACAGGTCAGAATATTTGACTTAACTCTTCCTTGAGTTGGTTTTTTCCTATTGGTACTCTTATTTTAAAAGAAGCAGGAGTTTGCTGCATATGTGGCATTTAATTTTTTATAATTAAAAAAACCTCACAATGACATTTTTCATGATTGAAAATGACAGTCCAAAAAATACAGTGCTCTTAGGAGAGCTTTGTCAATCTTTTCCTTCCATTTCTTGGCTGACATTTGAAATCATTGAAGTTTATGGGTTTGTTTTTTCTTTTTCTTAAAAAAAATTCAGCTACTTACAGTATTGGGTTACTTATGAATATTGATGAGGTTACCCCTCATAATGATGCTGATGTTATTGAAGTGCAAGCCTGACGACGACTTTCTGAAAAGTGTTTTCAATTAACGCAGTTACCCTCATGTCATTTAAGGAATTCTTTAGATGCTTGGAGGGTGTTGCATACATTTTAAAGATGTATTTGGTTATCTCTTGCATTTGGAAATATACGTTTTATTTGATAGTATTTGTGGGTCATATATTTATTTTTCCTTTTTAGATTAAGTTGCAGTGTGGAAATGTGCTTGGGAGGTAGATGTTTCTCTCAGCATTTCATTGAAAGAATTAATGCATCTCAGTGCTTAGCTGGAAAGCAGTGCTTCTCAACCTTTGCTACACAGTAGAATCACCTGGGAGCTTTTGAAAAATTTCATTCCCAGGCTGTGTCGTAAACCAATTTTACATCAGTGTCTCTGGGGCTGAGATCCAGGCATTGGTATTTTTTAAAACTCCCGAGGCGATTCCACTGTGCAGCCAAGGTTGAGAACAAGTACTTTAGAATAAAGTTAGAAGTAGCACCTCCTCAGATTTAACTGCACATGATGTTGGAACTTGGGTGGGTGTGACTTCTCAACCAAGGCTGAGTAGGATATTTTGCCACCAATATCAGATAAAGAAGAATTTATTTAAGATTTAGCTAAGGTATTAAAATATGCTAATTTGGTTAAGTATAGTTTAATATTTTGAATTCAGGATCCATTTAAATCTCTTTCCTTTTAGCGCTTTGTGAATCGCATCGTCTTCAGGACAACAGAAACTAGACTTTAACTTTTCCCTAATTCTTATGTCTCCAAGCTCTTTTTTCTCTTTGTTCTGAAAGCTTTGCATAAGTATCTGTTTAGACTTGTTAATTTCAAAAGCATTTGAGGCAGCATACTAGGATACATGAAGTATGATAAGGTGGTATAAATTAAATACAGGATGAGATACTAAGGGAAAACACAGGTGAGGATGTTGTAGAGTTAGGAATGAAGTGAAAAACGCATGGCCCAATGACCTGGACACGTGTTACAGGACACTCCTTGAGCCAGCAGGGCACTGAGCATGTTCGTTATGTGACGTTTCTGTGGGGAAGGGTGAGTGCTGCTGCTAAGGGCTGTCTCTGTGCCTCTGAGACTTTAGTCGGGAATGTGGGACACATGGGATTAGTGATCAGCATGGGGATACTCACACACAAAGAAGGAACTGAGACATCGAGGGACTGACTTTCAACCTTGCTGTCATGTGCTAGGCCTTCTGCAAGGAGTTGTATAGATCTCATTTTGCTTATTTCACAACAGTCCTGTGTAGATGGCATTATTAAGCTTGTATTACAGAAAAAGATTCTGAGGCTCAAAGATGCTGGATGACCTGCTCAGGTAATCAAGCTGTGGTCAGTGGCAAAGCCAAGCTTCCAAGCCAGCTGTGTCTTAGAGTGCAGCCCTTCCGAAGTGGCTCCTGCTGGCTCACATCCCTGTTAATCATGGTTCCTGGGCTTCCCTGGTGGCACAGTGGTTGAGAGTCCGCCTGCCAATGCAGGGGACACGGGTTCGTGCCCCGGTCTGGGAAGATCCCACATGCCGCGGAGCGGTTGGGCCCGTGAGCCATGGCCGTTGAGCCTGCGCGTCCGGAGCCTGTGCTCCGCAACGGGAGAGGCCACAACAGTGAGAGGCCCGCGTACCGCAAAAAAAAAAAAAAAAAAATTATGGCTCCTGCTTATTCTCAGGAATAGGAGAAAAAAATTTTGGGGGGGGATGGTTAGACAAGGGCCATATAGCAATATTAGAAAATTGCTCATAAATATTTAAACACAGTTTTTTTTTTTGTTTTTTTTTTTGCGGTACGCGGGCCTCTCGCTGTTGTGGCCTCTCCCTTTGCGGAGCACAGGCTCCGGACGCGCAGGCTCAGCAGCCATGGCTCACGGGCCCACCCGCTCCACAGCATGTGGGATCTTCCCGGACCAGGGCACGAACCCATGTCCCCTGCATCGGCAGGCGGACTCTCAACCACTGCGCCACCAGGGAAAGCCCAACACAGTTTTTTTTTTTAATTTAAAACTTTCCAGTTTTGGGATTTTGGGGGGTAGTTTTTTTCCTCCCAACTCATCACATTTTCAGGGTAGGACACTTTATGTTTTTTTGTGCAGCCAAACCTAGTTTGTCCCATATAAGAGGGATGTGTCATGTCCTGTTTTGGCGAATTCATCCGGGCTGGGCCAGCAGCAGTGTGTGGGTGTCCCTCTTTGATCTGCCTTCGGCCCACATCGCTCCCAGCAGAGATGCTGCTGTGGCTGCCACTTTGGTGTTAGCAGGTGGAAAGGGTTTTTACTCGCTGCCCCATTTTAGGTCGGTTTTCCCACTCTTGTGAAATTTCACTTGTACTGCGTTTCAGGTGAAGCTGCAAGAGCAGATCCAGCTCTTCAAGCCACAGGGAAGCTTAAATACCGTGCTGTGGCTTGGTTTGGCACTTGATGACATGTCTGAGTCAGATTTCACTAGACTTCCAAGGGAGCCACTGTGTTACATTCCTTGACTATAGTTTTGGCAAATGTGTTGCCTGGGTTTCAGAGTTCTGTGAGTTCTTCCAACTTTGACCTCATGTTTTTCTCTCGCTTTGAATTTTTTACCCTTTCCCCTAGTTGTGAAATTCAAACCACTTTAATCCCACGATCTCCCCGATTTCCAGCTTTGCCTCCTGACCCTTTCACGAGGTCTCACTCAGCTAGGCCTCGCCACCGGGCCTGCTCTCCTACCCTTCCAACCCCCGGGCCTGGGTTGCAGCCAGTCGTCTGTGCTCCTTCCTTTCACATCCCCTCCACCCGAGGGCCTGTCTGCCTGCCTTCTGCCACTTTGTCACTCAAAGTCTGGTTTCTGGACCCGAAGCATCAGCGTCAGTTAGAAGCCTCTTAGAAATGCAGAATCTCAGGCCCCACCCCAGACCTACTGGATCAGAATATGCATTTTCACAGGGTCCACAGGCTATCTGTGTGCACATTCAGGTTTGAGAAGCGCTGCTCTAAGTCACACGTCTTCCGTAGATTGTGTCCTAATTAAGGGAATAGAGTGTTGGAACCCAGTCATTCTGTAGGAAGAATTGGATAAAAAGGATTCTTTATTCATCTTTGGGCAATACTTTGGTTACCTTTAGGGATGGAAGGGATGAGTATGTTTGGGGGAAATGGCTTTGCCTACCCATGTGGGTAAAGTTAAGGCACTGGGAAAAGCTTGGATAATTTAGTTGATAGGCTGTTACCAAGAAAGGATCCATACAGCAACCATCATCACTGTTGAAAGAAAATGGGGAGAGTAGTTCTGTAGAAAGAATATTTGATTCAAATAATAGTTATATTTTTCAAATTATAAAAAATATATAAAATTGTCTTGGCACGTCTGGGCTGCTAGAACAAAATACCATAGACCAGGTGGCTTATAAACAAAGAAACTTATTTCTCACAGTTCTGGAGTCTGGAAGTCTGAGGTCAGGGTGCCAGCCTGGCTGGGTGGGGGTCCTCTTCCAGGCTGCAGACTTCTCTCTGCTTCCTCCTGTGGTGGAAGGGATGAGCTGGCTCTCTGAGGTCTCTTTTATAAGGGCACTAATCTCATTTATGAAGGCTTCAGCCTCGTGACCTAATCACCTCCCAAAGGCCCCACTTTCTAATACCATCAGCTTAGGAATTTTGTAGGGACACAAACATGCAGACCATAGCAAAATTATAAATACAGTTGACCCCTGAACAATGCAGGTTTGAACTGTGGAGGTCCCCTTATACTTGTTTTCTTCAATAGTGAATACTGTAGTACTACATGACTATGGTTGGTTGAATCCGAGGACACGGAGGAATGAAGCCTTGGATACCTAGGGAGGGTTTTTGACGAACGAAGGGTTGGCGCCCCCTACGTTGTTCAAGGGGAAACTGTATAAAAATTTTGTATCTCTCTAAAAGGCAACTAAACAAAAGGTTTGTATATAAATTAATTTAAGGGTTGGATAGGCCCGTATAACACCTATTTCTTCCTTTTTAAAAGTGTATTTCTACCCCATTTGTGGAAATATTACTTAATATGGGGGTTCAGTGGTAGCACAGGTCATATCCCAAGGCAGAGTGACCAGTGTTTTTCCCTAAGGCAAGTTTCATCGTGTCTTTACGCATTAGAGGCTCTACTGCGTGGAAAGGCTGTGTGGTAGAATAGGTGGTGTAGGAGTGGGGGATATGGACCCCTGGCCAAGCGGTGAAGAGGGCAGTGAGATTATGAGTGGTCAGACTGATGCAAGTCCCACCTCTCTTCTCAGGACCCACCTCTTCTTTGATCTGCCCTTACACTGCTCGTAGGGGTATATTAGTAGTGGCAGTATCTGTGTCTCCTCTTCTTCTTTTTAATCCTCAGGACTTTTAAATATCCAGCTGGTACCTCTAAGGCCCTGAAATTTGAAGGAATAGAATTTGATAAGTTACATCCATAGGCTATCTAAAACAGCTTCTCCATAGGATATGGGGAGGGGGAGGGTAAGCTGTGACAAAGCGAGAGAGTGGCATGGACATATGTACACTACCAAATGTAAAATAGATAGCTAGTGGGAAGCAGCCGCACAGCACAGGGAGATCAGCTCAGAGGTTTGTGATCACCTAGAGGGGTGGGATAGGGAGGGTGGGAGGGAGGGAGATGCAAGAGGGAAGAGATATGGGAACATATGTATATGTATAACTGATTCACTTTGTTATAAAGCAAAAACTAACACACCATTGTAAAGCAATCATACTCCAGTAAAGATGTAAAAAAAAAGTCTCTCTCTCTCTCTCTCTCTCTCTCACACACACACACACACACACACACACACACAGAGTAGCTCACTGCCATCATCTCAGAGAATCTGATCCTCTGGGTAGGAAGTGATACTGGCCATCTAAATACAAAGGTCTAAAAAAAAATGTGTTTTTCCAGACTCTGATCTGACTTTGCTTCCATGCAAAAGAATTTCCTTTCCTATGAACACCGGTTGTTGATTGTATGCTTTAACGATTTAAAAGTTTGGTGTTAGAGAGCTAGAAAGGCATTCATTTACATCGGATATAAAATGGTGAAAATGCAGAGCACACACACTTTGAAGAAACATTATTGTCATTTCTGTGAATAACGGGGGCATCTTTTTAAACTGGACCCTACATAGAGCTGCAGGCCTTCAAAGTGGGCCGTCCCCACAACGAGCAGATGCTAGCCACTTGAAATGGGAATGCTGGTCAGCATTCCATTTCTCCTTCAGAAGCGTCTTATGGTATCAAAACCTAACACCAGAAACAGATGGAAACTGGACCTCAGGTTTCAGATCTTCTTCAAAGGACAGGAGGTGCTGAATTGAAAAGTGTTAGATTTAGAAAACCTGTGATCAGTTAAGTGGATGAGGAAAATGTTGAAGGGGAAGTGTTGTCATATAATGAAAGGAAAATAGAAAAATTAGTGATTTTCTTACAAGTTTATCCATGATAAAAAGCACCTAAATAAATGCATGTATTAAGATGTGTATATGTGTTATATGTCATGGTATTTAGGCCAAGTTAATTGACATGTAGGGTCATCTTAGTAATTTGAGGATTAAAGTAGTACTGGATATATAAAGATAGCAGCTCAAATTGGAATATTCTGGTTGGCAACTTTAAGTTAACGCAAAGTAGACACTCATTATTGAAAATATTTACAGGATGCACAGATACACTTTTATTTCATCATAAATACTTAATAACATAAGTGAGGTTTCTGTGATGACTTAGGTTAGTTATTCCTGTGGCTTTTGGTCAGCACCTTGAAAGTGAGTTACACTGGTCTGGTACCTTTGATTGAGGGTTAGCATTCAACTGACATTTTATAGGAGTCATCTGGCGGTGACTTAAAACAGCAAACCAAAACCAACATGAACTTGAGTATTGCAGAAAACTGCGGCTTATTGAAGTTGCCCGTTTGTTTGGTTTCAAAGCTTTGTTGTTTTGTCTTTTGATAAAACTTTTTTCTAAACTGTGACCCACAGAGCATTATTTTCCTGCATTGTTCCTGTGGATTCAACTATGACAGTTTATCTACTGCAGGACTTCTCAGAGCCTTTGATAGTACCAACATACCTGTGACGTGACGCCTGTAAACTGAGATGTAGTATCTGATGTTGCCCAAGCTTATTTCGTTTTACCAGCTGCCCCTCCCACCCCCACCTTGCTTTTTTCCTTGATGGAATATCTACCATGGAAGATAGTTTGGGAAATGATACTCTAGCATTTTTATAGGTAGTTTTTCATGTACCATCACAGCAGTCCGGAGAAACAAGCAGTTTTGTTGCCCCGTTTTGGATGAGTGAGGAGGACTAGGGTTCAGGTTGGCATCAGGACCCAGGTCCCCTAATAGGTCACCAGCCTCTCTGTCGAGGCTTTGGGTTCAGGTAGGAGGCACTTATCACATATGGCGGCTGGGGGGGTGCGGTTATGGAGCTGTGTGCTGATCTGAAGTTCCTCTGTCCTGTGGCTGGTCCTCAGGGCTCTGGGGTCTCCTGTAGAGGCCTTCCTAATTCTAGCAAGTTGATAACGAGGGTGAGAGTTAGTTCTCGTGTGGTTTCTGTGAAGTAATGGTTTAGGCAGCCCCTGGCCCAGGTGTGCTTTAAGTAGGAAACTTACCCAGATATTCAACTGTGGTTCACTTGTGTCTTGCTTCCCGATTTTCGCCCTATGGTACATGTCATGTTTTGCTCTTTTTATAGAAAGAAATTCAAGCTATGAGTCAGTGCAGCCATCCCAACGTAGTGACCTATTACACCTCTTTTGTGGTAAAAGATGAACTTTGGCTGGTCATGAAATTACTAAGTGGAGGTAAGTGGATTTTGTCATTTTTGTTTGTTGTTTTCTTTTTTTCCTTTTGTGCGAGTCAGCATATTGAATAAGACTTTAGATTTGATCCCCTTATTCCCGTATTTAAAAGTTTTCTTGGTTTATTCTTTGCCTAGAGAGTAAAGTCCGGATTTCTTCACATTGATATTCAAAGCCTTTCATAATTCAGCTCAACTTGTAGAATATCTGTGTCCTCTTTTACCCCGGCCTTCTAGGTGTGGGTGAGACTCCCCAGGTGCCTTCTGCCCTCTGATGTCTCTGTGCTGCTCCTTAGCCCCAGATGTCTGTCTATCCTTCTCCATGTGCCCAAGTCCTGAAAGGCCCCATCCTCTCTGTAGCCACCCCTTACTCTCTTCAGAAAAGTTAACCAATCCTTCCTCTTTAAAGCCTTCATTCTTAACATTATTCACATCTTTAACACATTGTAATATAATGAGTTATTTCAGCGCAGTTTACTAAAGGTCTGTGGTGATGGAATTGTTCTGCGGCTGTGCTATCCAGTTTCTACTAGTGGCTCTTAAACATTTGACATGTGGCTAGTGTTACCCAGGGACTGAATTTCTATTCAATTTTAATTAGCTTACATTTAAATAACCTCAGGTGGCCAGTGGCCTATGGTATTGGACAGTGTAGTTTTAGATTGTGGATTTCATGAAGAAAGCATGCGGGAAGGTGAAGGAACTTTGCCTCTCTAGCCTCAGATCACTGAAGTTAAAAAAGCCATGGACAATTAAATTTATAAGACACTTTCCCATTCCTGTATTTTATCTCTTTTAATCTTTTTTTTTTTTTTTTTTTTTTTTTTTCGGTACGCGGGCCTCTCACCGTTGTGGCCTCTCCCGTTGCGGAGCACAGGCTCCGGACGCGCAGGCTCAGCGGCCATGGCTCACGGGCCCAGCCGCTCTGCGGCATGTGGGATCCTCCCGGACAGGGGCACGAACCCGTATCCCCTGCATCGGCAGGCGGACTCTCAACCACTGCGCCACCAGGGAAGCCCTCTCTTTTAATCTTTTAATGTCACTCTTTGATAGGGGAGGATAATGATAACGGTTAATTTTCTTGAACCCTTCTTCCGTGGCTGGATCCTGTGCCACGCGATTTACTGACTTTATTTCATTGTAACGTGGACAACGCCATTGCATGGCAGGTGCCATGATCCCTGTGTTTCAGAAAGGACACCAGAGCTCAAGAGAGTTAGGCTGCTTGCCCAAGGCCACACGTGTCGTGCCTGTTAGTGCTGGGATCTGTACACGTAAAAGCTACCCTGCGCTGCAAGTATCATCACCTTCATTTTACAGACCCGAAAACTGGAGCTGAGAAAGCCCAAGGGATTCCTTCCTAATACCCAGCATCCCCATACCTCTCATGTGTTCTCTTTGCAGGGCGTCCCTCTCTGTATATCCATCTTACTGAGACGTGAAGTATGGTTAGGAGTACAGGAGAACATTGGGTGGTACCTGGACGAAGCCAGAACTGACGGTGCAGAGTTTATTTGGTGGAGCCCATTTTTATCTGCAGACCCAGTTCAGCTAAGGCTGAATCAAGGCAGCATCAAAATTAAAAAAAATTTTTTTTTTTAGAGAAACTGTCTTGGATCCAGCAGAGGCCCTGCAATGAGATGACGAAGGCATTGTAATTGCCTTGGGTCTGCTTGTGTAGGTCTCAGTAGGGAGCCTGGGAGAGCTTAGTTCGGTTCTGTTTCCAGTCTTGTCAATCCTATTAGTTATTGTTTCCTTGACTGCTGACTCTGGCTTTTAATTAAAAAGGAAAAGAAAAATGGAAGAAGAAAGGAAGCCCGTTGGAGCCTACTGCAATGTTGAGTGTCAGGACTGCTTCTTGGTTCTGCTGAGGATGGTGCTTTATTGATAAGATGATCTTAACCTGGCCTCTTCTTGTAGGGGGTCCACTAACTGAGGAAACAAGAAATTCTGGTGACCTGGGGCCCTGTGGATTTTAATTCTTCTCTTTATTTTTATCCCAATTAACCTTTTATAAGCTTGAGAATATCCCCTGTGCCCTTTCGTAAGGACTGGATAGAAAATTTCATTGTCTTTTTAAAAGAATCCAATTTGGTCTCCCCTGGCCCTAGGTAAGAGGAACAGGTTTCCACAGGTAAGGGGAATGTGGGCAGATGTAGCCTTTTGCTCCTTTTGCTTTCAGCAGGCCAGAAATGCATGCATGCCTGGTATGGTATATCCTTAAAAGAAAAAATTAAAATGTTTTTGGAAGTATCGTTTTCTAAATGATCCCCAAATCCAAGAGTCAATGAATAAAGAGATGTTTTGTTTCTCCCTGAGGGGAAAGATATGCATTTGTTTTCTTCTATATTATTTTATTATATCAGATCTCTTACTGAGTGGCAGGTGGCTAGCCTGGTGTAGTAATATCTGATGGGGAAACTCAGTCCTCTTAGTTAAATCAGGGAGAGCTTGGAGACAAATTCAGGTCCTGAGATAGGCTATTTGGTAACTTTTCAGAAGTGTTGAACCCCCAGGTAATTATGGCTCTTAAGGTGACCGGGAAGTTTAGAATATTAATTAACATGTGTTGAAACATGAATTCTCAGTGCCAAGGATACTAATCTGTTTATAGTAACAAAATACTATGTATTTATTTCTTTATTATTCAACTCTGTACATCACGCCTCAAGTAAATGTAAATGACGATTGCCTAGAGTCACAGAAAGGAATCTTCTGGTTATAAGCAGGGGTCTAAAGGCAACAGACATTTTTTCTCTCCTCCTACCTGAGGTTAAGGAAAAACTGCGCTTCTCCAGGCCTCTTGTTCTTTCTTTTTCAGTTTAGACATCCCGAACCCTCTTTTAATCTGTAAGCAGTTGCATGTCTACGGAAAAGGGACTAACTGTGAAGTGGCCGTGAACAGTCTTCTGCTTCCTGACTCAGAATCCCTCTCATTAAGTTCAGCTGGATGTGTGCTTGCAAACTTGGATTTAGTGTTTTTCTGGTCACGAGCTACCATGCAATTGTTTGTATGCCTTGGGAATATTTGTGTTAAATAAACAAATGAAAACTATATTTTGTTGTTTTCGTTTAGCTTTTTATTTTTCTAAGGATTTAAAAAAAAATTTATTATCTATTTATTTATTTAATTTATTTGTGGCTGCGTTGGGTCTTAGCTGTGGCACTCAGGGTCTTTGTTGTGGCTTCTCTCTAGTTGTGGTGTGTGGGCTTTCTCTTCTCTAGTTGTGGCACGCAGGCTCCAGGGCGCGTGGGCTCTAATTTGCGGCACACCGGCTTTCTCGTTGAGGCGCGCGAGCTCAGTAGTTGTGGCTCTCGGGCTTCGTTGCCCTGCGGCATGTGGGATCTCAGTTCCCTGACTAGGGATTGAACCTGCGTCCCCTGCGTTGTAAAGTGGATTCTTTACCACTGGACCACCAGGGAAGTCCCTCGTTTAGTTTTTTAAATAGGGAGGGCTATTCTGGAAAGGTAATGAAGGTGCTTATACAGTTGTTCAATTCTTCTGTCTGTCCACTTAGGTTCAATGTTGGATATCATAAAATACATCATTAACCGAGGAGAACACAAGAACGGAGTTCTGGAAGAGGCAATAATAGCAACAATTCTTAAAGAGGTTTTGGAAGGCTTAGACTATCTACACAGAAATGGTCAGATTCACAGGTATGACCCCTGCAGAGATGTTTAAATTCAGCTGTTCATATCTTCAGCCCTAGTTAGTAAAGAATACTAAGGAAACACACCTCACAGGTAGGTATTGACATATCTCTAACTTAGGTAGTTTAAATAGATGGGAAAAAAGTACTTAAGAACGAAACAAGAGAACAAGTTTTGATGAATTATATTGGTATATTGGTTTATCTGCTTTCACTGAAATAAGAGTAGACTACAGAAAGTACTGTGGGGACTCAAAAAAAATCAGTTTATATTTTATACTCATTTGAAGTATACTCATTTGAACTGGATAGCACCTCTGACTTTCTAATACAGGCGAGAGTGTTCCAGACATTTAATATGTTAATTATTTTTGACATGGTGGTGGAAGAGAAGGAGGGGAGGCACTAATTTCATCTCTTTTGTGGCATAAAATGCTAATTCTTTAAATAGCTAAACAGCATCGCATATGAATGCCTGATGCTTCAAATGGGTTAGGGCTCCTTGGGCTCTTAGGAATTGTTGCAAGTAAATAACCACTTACCAGTAATATGAATATTGCAATTCCCTTGCCCTGAGCTATAAGTGAGCTGTATGTTTAATGGTATCTACTGTGTCTTTCAATAATTAGAAAAAATATTACTTTAGAAGTCAAACTTACAAATTGTAAATTGTCATTTTTCTTAAGTGTTAAGACTACTCAACACAACTTCTGTATAGTGAAGAAATACATTACAGAGTATTGTAATTAGTATTTACCATCAGTATCTCCCCAGAGGAGAGACTGATCAAATCCATTGTTTTAGAGGCTGAGGGGATTGATTGGAAATTGCATCACAGACACATTTAAGTGGAAGTAGAACAGCTTTCCATAGACTGGGCTTTAATTCTTGATAAAATGATAGTATTGTGTGTCTATGGCAATCTGTAACTCTGTAACATGAAATAATCTACTCATTATTGTTTTAATTAAATCTGGATAATGATAGCACATAAACTATTGGTTACTAAAATCCTAATCATACCCCAGGAGCAAACTATAAAATCACAATGTACCTTTGTAACTTTTAAAATCTGTGATGTAATTTTAATATTTATAAAATAATAATTTTGTCAAACATCTCCATTGTATGATATGTATTAAAATCTCCCTGAGTGAATATAATGTCTGTACTCCACAATTAAATTCTCCTTTTTTTTTTTTTCTAATAGGGATTTAAAAGCTGGTAATATTCTTCTGGGTGAGGATGGCTCAGTACAAATAGCAGGTAAAGCTGACAAAGATAAAACATTCTTTACCTGTTTACAGAAGTGTTAGGGCTTCAAAGATGTAGACTTGTTCCTAAGAAATGAACAAATTGCATGTAATCTGTGTTTTTAAATTGAAGTATAGTCGATGTACAATATTACATAAGTTACAGGTGTACAGTGTAGTGATTCACAATTTTTAAAGGTTCTGCTCCATTTATAGTTATTATAAAATATTGGATATATTCCCTATGTTGTACAGTGTATCCTTGTAGCTTATTTTATACATAGTAGTTTGTACCCCTTTACAATCCCTCCCCCTTTCCCTCGTCCCATTGGTGACCATGAGTTTGGTCTCTATATCTGTGAGTCTGCTCCTTTTTAGTTATATTCACTAGTTGTTCTGTTTTTTAGATTCCACATATAAGTGATATCATACAGTATTTGTCTGTCTCTGTCTGACTTATTTCACTTAGCATACTACCCTCCAAGTCCATCCATGTTGTTGCACATGGCAAAATTTCATTCTTTTTAGTGGCTGAGTAGTATTCCATTGTATGTACCACTGTATCTGGGCTGCCCTATCATAGAATGTTTCGGTCTGGGGTATAACATGTTTTCCTGCTATTTTAGAATGTGGCCTTTTTTCTTTTTTGCAGTATGCGGGCCTCTCACTGCTGTGGCCTCTCCCGTTGCGGAGCACAGGCTCTGGACGCGTAGGCTCAGCGGCCGTGGCTCACGGGCCTAGCCGCTCCGCGGCATGCGGGATCTTCCCGGACCGGGGCACGAACCCGTGTCCCCTGCATCGGCAGGCAGACTCTCCACCACTGCGCCACCAGGGAAGCCCTAGAATGCGGCCTTTTAATAAAGAACAATTTTACTTTTAATTTTTTAATATTTTCTACCTTCCAGATTGAATAATGGTGATATTTATATAACTGTAAGAAGCACTTTTGAGAGTTTTTGGATGAGTTTGGAAGTTTAAAACTATTGTACACATTAATTTTAAACCTTTTATTTCTCAAGAGGTAGCTGAAAGAATTGTGAACTCTTAAAATCTAGGGCTTATTTTGCTCTTAAATCTGACGCTTCATGGAGATTCTTGACAGTTGATAGGCATGGCAAGGCAGTAAAGGTCAAATGAGTGAGAGCATCAGGCAGGAGCCTTCTATGTGCAGAACCTCTCATTTTGTTAATGCTCCTAGAATAGCCTGAAAGGTCTGCTTTAACATGTAGCCATGTTCATATCAACTCTTGTTTTATGCCCCGTCTGGGAAGGTCTGTCTCAGCATCCTCTCAGCCATCATTGCTTTGGGCATTTTTGGCTGGACAGTCCTTCTCCGTACTGGACTGTCCCTGTCATCGTAGGGTGTTCAGCCTTCTGGCTTCCGGGCATTAAATATCACCAGAAGCACGTCCTACCAACATCCTTGGTGTGAAGATCATCCATCTAGCTGTGTTGTTGATGAAATGTTGAAGATGTTGAATCAGCCTAATCTGCTTCTATTTGAGTTGGAGTGGAAGAGTCCTACCTTCTAGCATAGGTTTAGCGTCTTTGCATGTCTAGTTATTAGAACAAAGTTGATGGCAGTTCTTGGTCCCACTCTTGTTTCTGGACAAATCTGAGGATCTGGGGTTATTACTAGAAGTGTGAGAGTTCAGCAGGAAACAAACACACCCTCAACACAAAGGATAAGCCTTGAGTCATCTCTTTGTTTCATTGTTTGCCCCTCTCTTGGTACCAGAGGACCAGTCAGGTGATGATGCCCAGGCCTGTATGGCTAGCATGATGCTGACCTTAGGCTCTGTATTTAGTTAGGTATACTTACAGGGACCCTTACTGAGTTATTTTTTTAAAGAAGAGACAAGATGTCTTGAAAGTACCAAAGGGAAACTGAGAATTTGTTTCAGAACAAATGTTTCTTCCCTAGGGAACTAATAATGGAAGTGTTATCTTGTATTAGTCCTCCCCTTTGAAAAGATAAATTTAGTCAAGTTCAAGACCACTGGGGAGGCACTCATTGTGTCAGTTAAGCACAAAGGCTTTGGAATCAAACAGGCCCAAATTACTACCCACTGTGCAACATGGGGCAAGTTATTGCATCTCGAAGCCTCAGTTTCCCCATCTGTGAGATGGTGATGATAATGCCTATCATTCAGGAAGACGTGGATTTCCTGTGCAGCTGTTGAATCATAGGATTCAGGCCCCTGTAAGTGCAATGTGTTTTTGGGAGTTACAGAGTGTTCTGGGTAGAGAGGAGATGCCCGTTTGCAGTCGGGAGGTATTTCTATACAGGCATTTTTATTAAATTGTCTAAAAAGATCCTAGAAGAAAGGACCTTAATCTTTAAAACTCCAGTGAAAGGCTTCCCTGGTGGCGCAGTGGTTAAGAATCCGCCTGCCAGTGCAGGGGACACGGGTTCGAACCCTGGCCTGGGAAGATCCCGCATGCCGCAGAGCAGCTAAGCCCGTGTGCCACAACTACTGAGCCTGTGCTCTAGAGCCCGCAAGCCACAACTACTGAGCCCCCATGCCACAACTGCTGAAGCCCACGTGCCTAGAGCCCGTGCTCCGCAACAATAGAAGCCACCGCAATGAGAAGCCTGCATACTGCACCAAAGAGTAGCCCCTGCTTGCCACAACTAGAGAAAGCCGCGCACAGCAACAAAGAACCAAAGCAGCCAAAAATAAATAAATAAAATAAATAAATTTATTAAAAAAAAACCTCCAGTGAATTGGTAATGAATTTTTTAAATTAAAAAAAATATTTATTTATTTATTTATTTATTTAGGGTGTGCCGGGTCTTAGTTGCAGCATGTGGGATTTTTAGCTGTGGCATGTGGACTTCTTAGTTGCGGCATGAGTGTGGGATCTAGTTTCCTAACCAGGGATGGAACCCGGGCCCCCTGCATTGAGAGTGCGGAGTCTTACCCACTGGACCACGAGGGAAATCCCTTTTTAAAATTAAAAAAGAATTTTTTGGCTGTGCCGCATGGCATGCGGGATCTCAATTCCCTGACCAGGGATCGAACCCATGCCCCGCTGCAGTGGAAGTGCGGAGTCTTACCCACTGGACCACCAGGGAAGTCCCTGAATTTTTAATTTTAAAGAAATACACACATTTATACCTAATTTTTTACTCATAATTTTGTATTCTCTGTTTTACAGAGTATCTTCCAAATTGTATAAGTTTTATGTCCCATGAAGCCTGGATCCACCCTTGCTTACTGTTGTTGCATTAAGTAAATGAATGTGAGAAATGCTTAGTGTGACCCCCAAAATGACAATAGACAGGAAAAGACAGTCTAAGCTTATTTATCGTGATAACGAGAGATTGGGAACAACGGAGGTGTCCCAGTTAAATATGGTATATGGTGTATCTTCACTATGGAAGACCTACCAATGGAGAATGAAAAGTTCTCTGTACACTGACATGAAAAAAAATCACCAGGCTACATGGTTAAGTGAACACAACAAGGTGAAATACAATGTGTATAATATACCACCTTTTGTGAAAGAAATGGGGAGAAATAAGAATATATATATTTATATAAAGAAACGTTAGAAGGATAATGGCAGTGGGAGCAGGGGTGGACTGCTTAGTATAGACCTTTTGTAACATTTTGAATTTTGAACCATGTGGAAGTATGACCTAGTGAAACAAATGAAAAGAAATGACTCAACAAACTTAATGAACTTGCAATAAGTCAGAGCCGTTTTTAAACCTTTTATTATGGAAGTTATCAAACGTAGCCCAAAGTAGAGAAGAGTAAGAAGAATCCTCTGGTACCCATCACCTGGCTTTGGTCCTCATCAGTCTTTGGCCAAATCTTGATTCATCTCTCTTTCCCCTCCCTGCTTTGGAGGCTCTTATCATTATTGATGCTGACTCTTGTTTTTGAGTCATCTAAGTTAGTGCCTTATGTATGCGTATCTTGTCCTTCCTCTAGAGAGTGGCCTTTATCCCACAGGCTAGGGACATTATGAAGAAAAGACTTCAACTAAACAACTGAAAGCTTCAAACCGTCCAGCATCAGATAGTCTAGCTGTTAAGAAGATAATCTCTGAGATCAACTGGCTTGGTTGAAATTCCCAGGTTGCCACTCAAGCTCTGGGACCTTGGTCAGGTGGCTCAACGTCTTAAAGACTCAGTTTCCTTAAAGGGAGATACAGGTATAACCCACTTCATCTTTTTTTTTTTTTTGCGGTACGCGGGCCTCTCACCGCTGTGGCCTCTCCCGCCGCGGAGCACAGGCTCCGGACGTGCAGGCCCAGCGGCCATGGCTTACGGGCCCGGCTGCTCCGCGGCATGTGGGATCTTCCCGGACCGGGGCTCGAACCCATGTCCCCTGTGTCAGCAGACGGACTCTCAACCACTGCGCCACCAGGGAAGCCCCCCCCGACTTCATCTTTTTTTGTGAAATCAAATGAGGCTCTTCGTATCTAGCACTCTTATAACAGTGGCTGGCACATTACAGATACACAGAAAATAGCAGCAGCTGCTACGGCTAATCCTATTACCGCTACTGTTTCTACTGTTAACTACTGCTACTACTGTTATTCCAACTGACAGGATCGCACAGACTGCCTCTCGCACTGCCTGGAGGTCACATGTACCTCAAATTCGTCTTGCAGGAGGTTCAGCTCTGAGGGGCTTTATGAGTTATAAAAAGGGGTTGCTTATTAATTATGGAACTTGGAAGCTAACTTGTCATTAATCTTGGTCTAAGCTGATAAAAAAGTACAGCTAATTTTCTCTGTTTTGTGATGAAATGATCATTTCTCACTAAAAGGGTCAAAACAGCAGTGAACTGCCTTTGAAGTGCAGAGGCAGGTCAGCCCCTGGCTTATTCTACCACCTGCTACTCTGCCAGTCACTCCATCCCATTCTTCTTGTCAGATTACCGACCCGAGCTCCTTCTCTGGGCCTTCAGGAGCACATTGTCCTTTTCCTTTTTCTCAGTTGGGATCCCCCGAGGTAAGATTTCCTGACTTTTTCTCTCCCTCTCAGGTCTGTGGGTTTTTTCCTCACCCCGGGTGGTGGTGTTGAGTGTAATCAGCGGGTGGGTGCGATGTTCGGCTCCTGGGTTCGGAAGGGCCCGTGCAGGAAGCCACCACTTGGGTTGTCATGAGGATTAAATGAGTCGGTGTCTGTGGTGCTTAGGACAGTGCCTGGCACATGGTGAGGACTTTGTAGACAGCCATTCCGGGCTTTCCTTGGTGTCCTTTTTGTGTGTGCGACTTCATGCTTGTGTAATGACGTTACCCGGAAGCCTCACTTCCCAGTGAGTAATGGTCGGCTATCAGGCATGTAAGTGTGCACTTTCTGTTGATACATCTCTGGAGCCATTATAGCTTTTCTAGAATTCACAGTGAATGTTCTCCGTGTCCTCTAACCTGAGCATAACATTGAGTTTATACAGTATTTAAAATTTTTTTGTGTAGTTTTAACTCTAAAATAAGATTATTGCATTAAAAAAAACCAAAAGCATTTGTAGTGATTTCTTGGAAGAGCTGGATGCTGCTGCTCTCCCCATGTTCCAGGAGTTTGACTTTCTTAGTCAGGCAGTGGGTCACTGCCTGAAAAACTCGGACCAGGAGTCCTCAGGTCTTTTGCTGGCATCTTGGGTGGGTGAAGTAGGGGAGGAGGGTGGGAGAGTTGAAAGCAGAGACTCACAGCCACAGCAGAGCTAGACCGTCTCTTTGTTGCTGTTATATTTGGACAAAAAATCCACTGCTTTTACTCAGATTATTTGTACTCTCTTCCCTTCACATCTTTATGCTCTCTAGGCTCTGTTTTTTGAAATACAAGTTAGACTGGGGAGAACTTTGCATTTATTTCTTTGAATGTAATGTTTGTTTACCTTGAGAGTATTAATACGAGTATTCTTTTAAAAAGAGTTTTCTTGCTATTCTAATAGAAAACATAACATTTTTTATGAAAATCACTCACTCTGTATGTATATATACACACACACATATATGTGTGTGTGCGCGCGCGTGTGCTCGCGCATGTGTGTGTGTGTGTGTGTGTGTATATATTCTGTTTTTCAGAACTTTTTATTACAAAAGGGAACATTAAGGGGCCAGGTTCAGACCACTAGAAACTCTTGCCTTATTATACAGCCAACAAGTGTGGTGAATAACGCTGGTATGCTTGGTTCTATTTCCAGCAGTTCCAATTCCATGGGTATTATATATATTTTTATTGAGTGTGGCTGTAAAATCAGTACCTAACGTGTATCGAGTGTTTCCTGTGTGCCAGGCCTGGTTCCATGTGCTGAGTGCACTGTGACTCATTCAGCCTCACCACAGCCCCATAGGGAGGTGCTCTTATTATGCCTACTTTACATGCTAGAAGCTAAGATACGGAGAAGGGAAGTAAGTGGCCCAGGTCACACGTAGAATAAGTCAGGCTTCAGCTTTGGGCAGTTTGGCTCCAGAGCCTGTGATGCCACGTCTGTGGGTTTTCTGGGAAGAAAACCCTAAATCTTGATTTGAGTGATCTCAGTTTTTGGTGGAAGACCAATAGCAATCACTAGCACTTCTCCATCTCTGCAAATCAATTCTGTTTGGGGCCGGAGAAGATATTTAGCACCTTTTCCCCCCTTGCTCACAGCATCACTGCTAAGGTTTTAGGGGATGGGAGAAGCCACCATCTTAGGCATCATTTGGTGCAGGATTAAGCGTGGTAGTGACACCATGCTCTTTTCAGACTAAAAAACTTCAGGTTAAATGTAGTGAATTAAAACCTGAGGATTGCCTACTCAGGGTTTGAAAGAAAATGCTTTACTTCTTATTAGATCTTCTGTGCTCAGAAAACCTGTGTGTGTGTGTGAGTGTGAGAGACTTCCTGATAATAAACTTGGAGAGGATGCCTTGGTAAGTGTAACAGATTTTGCTACAATATGATAGAAGGAGTGGCTATTTGAATGGCATGCTTTTCCCACGGTCTAGCATTTTCTTTTCTAATTTGATGCTCTGTCATAAACTGTCAGGAAGAGCTTAGTGCTTTGTCTGGCAAGTGTCTAAGGCTGTTTGTCCAGAATTATGAGAGACACTATTTTAAAACAGAAATTCATATAAAACAGGTCTCTTTGGGGTGGTCACTACAAATACATTTATCTTAGGATTTTTTACAAACAGTGCCCACTCTTAATCTACTCTAAAAATGTTAATTTCAAAATGATTGATTTCTGAAAAACTTTCTAGAAACATACAACTGTATTATGTACGGTAGATCTCATGCTCATTTTCACTTACTTTTGCCTTTTAGGT
Source organism: Hyperoodon ampullatus (assembly GCF_949752795.1). Taxonomy (NCBI): domain Eukaryota; kingdom Metazoa; phylum Chordata; class Mammalia; order Artiodactyla; family Ziphiidae; genus Hyperoodon; species Hyperoodon ampullatus. The sequence continues at coordinate 83,598,355 of NC_136921.1, read as the reverse complement.
GTGTCTATGTGAGTGAATGTGAATTTCCCATTCCTAGTTTTTCATGACAGAAATCAAATCTGGTACTAGCTAACTATGGCAGCCTAGAAATTTAGAAAGTTATCATCACATCTATCTCAGTGTATCTGAGCCCATACATATCAGCTTATGCCCTAGGTTTTTCACTGTCTAAGGCACATTGGTGTGACTTTGGGTAGCATCTCTGTTTTCTGGGAGGGAGATTTTTTCCTTATTTAGCCTTCGAATGCATTTTCAGCTTTAGTCAGCTTCTTGAATGCTGAAAACTCTATGACTAAAACTTCTCCCAGGAAAACTTGCAACTAGACTTAACTTGCTTCCAGTATTCAGATATTATTCTCAAGGAGCCAGAGGAAAGTGCAAGGTGGTGGAGTTTTTATACCCACAGCTGCTGGGCTCTTTGGTGTTCCTTCTGTGTTCTTTGGCTTTGGTAAAGTGTACTTGGATGGGGCGGGGGAAGGAATATTTCTCATGTTATAGGGAAGAGAGGCTGCTGCTTCAAGCAAGGTGGTTTGGGCTCCCTAGGTGCACCGGAGGCAGCCTCTGATTAGTATAAGAGAGCTCTGAAGCCCATGAGGCATCAGATCAGGAAAGGATGATGTCGCCATGTTGAATGGTGCTTTGGTCTAGAGCACGGGCTCTGACACCTGACTGCTGTGAGTCCAATCCTGGCCCTGTAGCCAAGTTATTCAACTTCCCTGCACTTCAGTTTCCACATCTGTGCAGTGTGAAAATACCAGAGGGTTAAAGGAGTTAACACACATTCCATTTTAGAATTAGTTAGCTCGTGTTGCTTTTGTATTGAAATGGGGTCGTGCCCTTTAATTATGCAAGGTGTCCTAAGGTCACAGGGAGGCGGCTGGGAAGGTGAGGTTGAAGGCACCTCGTGTGACCGCCTGCCATATCATTTTGCTCTCCCTCTTTCTTTCTTCTTTCCATCAGTTTCCTCAGTATCACCGGAGTAAAGAATCTACAATGCAAATCTGACCATCTGATTACCTGGCCTAAAGTTTAAAACTGTTGCTGATGGACTAAAGCCCTGGTTCCCTAATATGGCATATGAAGGCCCTGACTGTTTTTCCAGTCTCGTCCGCCAGTGCTTTCTCTTTACTTCTTTGTGATCCCCCTTGTTTACCTGGCTCACTTCTTCTCCTTCCCGATTCAGTTCCCTTGAGAAAGCCCTTCCCATCCTTTCCTCTACCACCCCCATTCTCGCTGCATTAAGCACCTTACCCTGGTGGCTTGAAAGTGCCCTTAATACGCTCCAACTGGATTGCTTATTACACGATAGTGAAATTGGGTCTCTACGTCCCCCTTTTCCCTCCAGACCGTATATCAAAACTTATCAGCGGTAGAAACCCCATGTGTTCATCTCAACACTCCCTATTAGTGCCTGGCACGTGGCAGGTGTCCACGACCCTTTGGCCAATGTGATCTGAGCGGTCTCACTGGGCTCTGCACCCATATGCATCCATTGGTGATAGGGGTGCTCGTGTGAGTCACAGCTGAAAGTTCAGACAAGCAAGAATATATCACCTTAACAGAGAGGAAGGTGAAAATATTTAAAATATTTAGGCACATACACTAATGCATATTTTTAAGGCTGAAATAATTTTTTTAAATATAATTCAATTTAGTAAATTTCTCCAAACTAGTCTTTAGAAAGTTATGAGAGTTACATCAACGAACGCATCTAAACAATTCAGGATGTAGTTTCATTTATAATAATAAGTGAATTATCATTCCACATGAAATGTCCATTTTATTACGCCTGAAATAGTTTTTTAACAGACATGTTTCAGCTCTAATTTTAGGCAAGCTCTGCCATAGCCAGCTAGCAATGAAATGATTAAGTCAAGGAAGCGTGGAGCAAAAGCATGAATTTAAGAGACATTGGGCACACTCAGAAAATAGAGTACAGTGCAAATTAAAATCTTGGGGGAGGGTATAAATTGCTTTATAGTGAACCAAAGTATGTTTTGAGTTTCAGGAAGTTTGATAGTTATGTGAATTATGGTTTAACAAATTATGCCAAAGTTCTCATTTATTCCTTTTGGGGGGGGGTTAAGTCAATAAAGACAACAAATTAATGTGGCTTCCTGAATTTCAGGATCTTGACAAACGGTACCATTTGGTGAACCCTGTGGTGTGAACCACGTATACAATCAATTCTGGAAACTTAGTTTTCCTTTCCATTTGTATACATACCATTGGGGAGAAATACTTGGGGAGATTTTCAGCAGCTTCCCATCCTTTAACAGCTGCTAGCAGTTGTTTGAGCTGCAGTCTAAGGAAATCTTACCGGGTGAACTCAATGGGGGAGGACCACTTTGCTCTGAATCTTTCCTCAGCTGTGCACGTTAAGCTGCAGGGGGACAGGGCTGAGCTTCAAGGAAGAGTGCAGGAGGACCCTTCTCCCTCCGTCCCCCCTTCTCCCCTCCCCTGCCCCTTTCCTCTCCTCCCTGTCTCTCTCTTCCTCCCTTCCCTTCTTTCTTCCTGTCTTCAAGGGCCTGCACTGTCATTATTAAATTAAATTTCATGTATTACCACAAGCTGCTGAGGTCTGGGGAAAACAGAGATTTTTTTTTTTTTTTTGAAGCTTAGTTGGTGTACAATATCATGTTAGTTTCAGGTGTACAACAAAGTGATTCAGTTTCCCATGTGTATGTACCTGTTTTTTTTTTTCAGATTCTTTTCCCTTATAGGTTATTACAAAATATTGATAGGAGGTCCTTGTTGGTTGTATATTTTATATATAGCAGTGTGTGTATGTTAATCCCAAACTCCTAATTTATTCCTCCCCATACCCCCCTTCCCCTTTGGTCACCATAAGTTTGTTTTCTAAGTCTGCGGGCCTACTTTTGTTTTGTATAAGTTCATTTGTATCGTTTTTTCAAGATTCCACGTGTAAGTGATGTCATATGATATTTGTCTTTGTCTAGCTTACTTCACTTACTATGATAATCTCTAGGTGCATCCGTGTTGCTGCAAATGGCATTATTTCATTCTTTTTTATGGCTAAGAGTCCAGTGACTATACACACACACACACACACACACACACATACACACATCTTCTTTATCCATTCATCTGTCCATGGACACTTAGGTAGCTCCCACGTCTTGGCTACGTATATAGTGCTACAATGAACATTGAGGTGCATGTATCTTTTTGAATTATGGTTTTCTTTGGCTGTATGACCAGAAGTGGGATTGCAGGATCTTATGGTAGATCTATTTTTAGTTTTTTAAGAAACCTCCGTACTGTTCTCCATAGTGGCTGCACCAGTTTACCTTCTCACCAGCAGTGTAGGAGGAGGGTTCCTTTTTCTCCACACCCTCTCCAGAGTTTTTAGACTGAGAGCAGAGCAGTTCAACTCAGTTCTTTGCTGGGTCATTTTTATTGTTTTCATTGACTTTTTGTTTCCCAGAACTTCAATTGTTCTAACAAAAATGGTCCTTCTCTGGTGAAAAGGTGAACATTAGGTGTTTGGGTTCAATGCCTCTGGGGTGATTAGTTGACAGATATTTATTGAACATTTACTGTGTTCCAGGCACAGTCTCTGAGCTGATCTGTCGTCAGCAATGGAAATTTCGTGTCTGCTGTCCTGGAGTTTACAGCTCAAGTGAAACAGACAGCTGTCAAGAATTTGCTATGACCTTTAATTAAAAAAATTTGTAAGTGGAGAGAAATGCATATACCCGAGGAATTTAAGTTAGCCACTCTAGGTCTAGTTTAATATGTTGTCCTGGGGATAAATCTCAATGTATAGTAAATATGAGTAATTTGGGACTAGGCATTTTTGATCAATAACATCTCATAAGTTACTGCATGTATCATATGTAGATTAGAGATTTTTAGGAAATTTAAATAGATTTAACATGTATGTACACCCTATGTAATATACTATAACACTTGATTTCACAGAGTACACTTGAGAACACAGTCGCCAAGGATTATCTAGCCCCCAGGTCACTAACTTACCCTGTGCCCTCCCTCAAGTTCTTTGCTGGCCATGTATCACCTATAAAGTGAGGCTCTTAGGCTCTCAAGTTTCCTTTCAGCTCTAAAAATTGTATAACTGCAATACAGAAGAACTCTGTAACCCCCATGCCCCCCAACAAACGGCCCTTCTCACAATCTTCCCTGCTTCTTTTAATGGCAGCTCTATCCTCCTACGTAATAGGGCAGAAATCTAGTGTTCCTGACCCTTCTTCTCTTACACCCCATGTCCTGTCCGATTTGTCAGCAAATGCTATTGTGAACCACGCCTCACCACCTCCCCTGCAGTCATCCTGGCCCAAGCCACCATCATCTCTTCCCTGGATTATTACCGTAGCCTCCTAAGAGGTCCTCTTCTGTCCTTGTCCCTGTGTGCTCAGCTGTTTACACGGCATCCAGAGTGATGCTGTTAAAATAAGCCAGCTTGTGTCATGGCTTTACTCAAAACCTTGTAATGCCTTTCCACCTCAGTCAGAGTCCTAATGGTGGCCTCCTGGGCCTTACAAGGTCTAGCTCCTCCTTAGCTTGTTGACCTAATTTCCTAGTCCTTCCTCTCCCTCACTTTCCTCCAGTCAAACTGGCCTCCTTGCCTCTCATGCTCCTGTCTCATGTCCTTTGCATGGGTTGTTCCCTCTACCTGGAATGCTCTACTCAATACCTCACATGTCCCATCAGTGAGGCTTCCATGGATGGCATCCTATGGTGAATGGCAAGCGCCTCTGCCCCATACTCTCCATCCCCTGATCTTTTTATCTTTATTGTACACATTAATGTATCCTACATTAGTGGTTCTCAAGGTGTGATTCTAAATCAGTGGTATCAGCATCACCATAGGAGCCTGATAAAAATGCAAATTCTTGTCCTCTTCCATCCCTAGTTTCTGCTGAGTCAGAAACTCTGGAGGTGGGGTCCAGCAATCCATATTTTAAGAAGCCCTCTCATGATTCTGATGCACACTAGAGTCTGAGAATCACTGCTGTCTATTGTGCTTTATAATTTTATTACCTGTATTTATCTCTCCTCCCCACCCCTGCCCCGACTTAAAGTCAGCTCCATGAAGGCAGGGGTTTCTGTTCTATAGTGCTAGAGTTTAGAATGGAAATGGTACTTAGTAAGAGCTAAGTCAGTAGTGGTTGAATGAATGAATGAACATATGACTATGTAGTAAATTTAAATTAAAAGAATACTGAGCGGGGCTTCCCTGGTGGCGCAGTGGTTGAGTCCTCCTGCCAATGCAGGGGACACGGGTTCGTGCCCCAGTGTGGGAAGATCCCAGGTGCCGCAGAGCGGCTGGGCCCGTGAGCCATGGCCGCTGAGCCTGCGTATCTGGAGCCTGTGCTCTGCAACGGGAGAGGCCACAACAGTGAGAGGCCTGCGTACCGCAAAAAAAAAAAATACTGAGCAATAGAGTTTAATGTATGTTCCTCATATTTTAGTGACTCTCCTCAGTGTTAGGAGTTTTAAATATGAGGTTTTCTTTATGACAGATTTAAAAATCTGCAGATTCTTCGAAGATTGTGTTATCCCCGACTAATCCTTCTTGAAACTTTGTGAAAATGATGTAAATTGTTGCTTTAAATACTTGTGGCAACTGGAATTGTGCTATTTTAATCATCTCCCGTAGGGACCATCTCTTTAAAAGTGTACGGATAGGTCATTCTGGTTTATTGGAAGCTTCTGGTAGTCGAGCTACTTGAGTGGAGATTTGTATGAAAAAGACCACCTGGAGGTATATGAATATTGCATTGGAAATTTAGACTCATTAATCTTTGATCTAAGTTGCTTGTGCCTGTCTTTGTGGGTATGGCCAGCCAGGAGCCCCCAGTGACTGCAGAGCACGCCTTTGGCTTCGGAAATGATGATCCCTGTATAATATGCTTACCTAGTGTTCCCCTCACTTTGCTGTCAGTTCAGCAGAGTCGGGTCTTACAGATGAGGGTACTGAGGACTGCTGAGTGATTGTGGCCTTGTTGGAGGTCATTCTGAAGGTCGTAAAAGCAGATCACTCCAGACCTCCCGACACTTCACTTTTTATCCTTGGCTGACTTCCTCGCCATTAGGCTCCCTGCCCCCTCCCCCACCTGCTTCTTCACGCTATGCCTTTTGACAGCTCAGCTGTCCCGGGGTTCAGTCCTCAGCTGAAAAATAAGGAAGGTTGACAAGATGTTTTCCGAGGATCTATCTTGCATCAGAGTGTTTCAGTGTCCCTTCATTAGCCTCACTCACTAAAGGCATTCTCAGTCCTATTTGAAAGCATTCAAATCAGAGGGTGGTCTTGGGCTTGGAGCAGAGAGTAAGCCAAGCATCTGTCCTGTGGCTACTTTCACCAGAGCATCTTTAAGAATATCCCTCCCACTCCCACTGGGGAGCCAGGGAGAATGAGTTTGTGACTTGGGGATTTTCTGTGGCGCTCCTTTGCTCACTGTAATTATCGCAGTTGATAGAAAGTTGACCACGAGTGGGCTCTTGGTGTGTCTGTCTTTAGACTTGAGAAAGCTGGCTCTTGCCTGCACCTGCAGCGCACCTGGTCTGGGTTTACTGCTCCAGCCTTCCTGGCCCCCCTTCCTTCTGCTGCTGCCCCGCCAGGTGTGGCCTCTGGCTCCATTTCTCCCCGGAAGTTCACCTGCTTTGGGCTTTGGGGAAGGGTTCAGCGATTCTGACATGGATGGGCAGATTATCGGTAGTTTGCTACTGTCTTAAACTGGTGTTCTCCTTCACGCTGGGGCTAATTGGCTGTATTAGTCAGCTGAACTGTGAGCCAACTGTGAATTGACACCAGCTACCACTTATTCTTCTTTTTGTCTCTTTTAAGCCTGTGTTGTCTTGATTGTGAGAATGGTTGAGGAATTGGGGAGGGCTGGCAGCTTGTGTAGCCTCCAAATTTTTACCGAGAATACCTCTGTTGAATTTTTAAAATAATTTGTCTGTGTCACTGTGGATTGATGTTGACTCCATGGACGAAGTACAAATAAGAGCTAAGAACTTTTCCTTTATAAGTAGAAATGTAGCACATCTGAAGGAAACCTGTTGATGGCAATTTCGAGAGTCTACCTACATGAAATACCAGTCATGGGAAGGTTTGCTTCTTTGTGGGTTTTGTGTGTGTGTGTGCGTTGAAAGGTGAAACTCTAGCTTTAGGGAATAAAAAGATGTCTTCTGGTTTCTTCTTTTGCCCTCAGAAAAGGCTGTGAAATTGTTATTCTCTGATGTTTTAAACACGGTCGGGACTGCCTCTCCCTCATTAATAGATGGGAAACGTGGACTTGTACAGAGCAGCTAGAAGTGACTCCCTAGGGCCCAGGCTCTGGAAATATGGCAGATCCTATTTCCTGATCCTGAATGCCTTGGACACCATGCCACATGTGGGTGGGGCTGCAGTCTGTAGAACCAGCCCAGGCCATTGAGACCATTTGCTTACGAGAAGGAATAAATAGAATTGAAAACCAGGAATCTGATTCAGGGAAAGAAGTTTGGGTGGAAAGCGAGGGTTTTCAGAAAACTCTCTTTGGTTCTATCTGGTCCCTTTTGGGGTCCCTCCCTCCTGAGCAGGACAGGTGGTGTCCCCCACCCCCCCATAGTGAGGTGGTGTGTGAATAATTGATTACTAATAGCAGATAAGGTGCCAACATATTTCTTATTGACTTGCCTAAAAATTGAGTGGATTCATTGTTATCACTTTAATATTATAATGCTATCACCCTCGCACAACTGCATTTCAGAGCTTTCATGAGAGGGAGAGAGAGGTTTAGTGTCACACATATCTGTGCTGAGGCTGATGCTTACCCGCAACCCGGCTCTTCTATGCCCTGGCACCTCCAGTGAGCAGCTGTTACGGACAGACTGTTACTAAGTTTTGTGATTATAAATTATGTAAATGTATTATAAAAAGATTTTGTACAAATCTGAATATTCCCACAGAGGTGTGCCACGTGTGTGAATTTGTCCTGCGTGACACATTAGAATCACTGGGTCAGACAGTTCTGTGTAGGACATGATTTTCGTTTGTAGTGTTGGCCTTGTATTTACGTGTCATAAAATACATGAATGTGCACTCGACTTTTTCCAAGCCACTCTCTTACTACTGCTGTGGTTCTCTTTACCAAAGAGGTGAAGGAGGGAAGCCGTGGAGCTGTACTTGGAGGTCTTCCGGTCATACTGAATCGTGCCGTGGTGCCTGCTAGGAAGACGGTGCCCTTGAGCAGTGCTTCTTCAGCTTCACTGTGCATCGAATCAGCTGGGGCTCTTGCTATAGTACAGATTCTGTTCACTAGGTCTGGGGTGGGATCCAAGATTCTGTGTTTCTCAGAGGCTCCCAGGTGATGCTGATGCTTCTGGTCTATGGACCCCACTTTGAGTAGCAAGGACCTAGATGAGAATGTTGAAGATACCTCTCTCTCCTATTTTCCTAGAAGTGTATTATTGTTCCATTTTTGGAACATTTATGTGAGTGTAGCCCCAAATAGAAACTATTGGCAAAAAAGTGAATTAGGCTCTTCTTGTAGTATGTTTTTTTTTTCCCCTTGAGACGCCGGTGCATTTATTTGTTTTGATTTGTGCCCCTGGTATTAAAAGCCATGCTTAATACTGGAACCGTTTAAAACTCCAAAATTGCACTGTGTGCCAAATCGTTTTCTTGCTGATTTTTACCAAGCCCATTTGGGGGTTGCATCGACTTTGGCCTCTGATGCAGTGGTTAACTCTTAACAGTCAGGAAGTATGAATAAACATGGCTGGACTGGGGAAAGACAGGGGACTGTAAGAATTAAAAAGCCTTTGGGGGGCTTCCCTGGTGGCGCAGTGGTTGAGAGTCCGCCTGCCGATGCAGGGGACGTGGGTTCATGCCCCGGTCTGGGAGGATCCCACATGCTGCGGAGCGGCTGGGCCCGTGAGCCACGGCCGCTGAGCCTGCGCGTCCGGAGCCTGTGCTCCGCAACGGGAGAGGCCACAACAGTGAGAGGCCCGTGTAACGCAAAAATAAAAATAAAATAAAATAAAAGCCTTTGGGTACAAGTACCAGAGGGCTTGACCATCAGGGGATGAAGCAATACGGACGTTTAACAATCTCACGTAGCATTAGTCTGGGCTATACTGTTCCAGGGTTGGTGCAGGAGCCCAGGGGTATCACAGAGGTCTTGGGCTCTCTACTACTCTCTGTTCTGCACCTCAGTAATGTCAGGCAGCCCATGTCCTCACGGGCTCCTTTGCTCCCAGCATCACATCCTCACGTGACACTGTCTCTAACAGGCAGGGGGAGTGGGGAGGAAACCACCCTGGTAGGGTGGTTCGTGTGTTAGGCAGAAAATATTCCCGCAAGTGTCTGTATCATATTCCTCTTGGATCCCATGGGTCAGGACTAGGGCAGACCCTCAGACCCTTCACCAGACTGGGAACCAGACACCATGATTGACTTAGGTCTGTACAGTTCATCCCCCTGGGGCCTGGCACACCAAATCAGGATGCTGGTAGAGATCGGGGTATGGATGTTGGGTAGCCAGTCACCAGTGTGTGCTGCCAGGGACTTAATATTACTAGGAAACTACTATATGCATCCTGTGCCCCTCATTTTATAGCTTGTGAAACTGTTGCTCAAAGAAGTGAAGTGGATGAGCAGGGAGTGTAAATGACATCATACGCAGGCCTGTTCGATTCCAAAGTACCTTCTCGGGGTGGAAATGTGGCTCCTTGCTACTCACTGTGTCCCCCCTCGGTGCCTCTCCTCTCCCCTGGGATCATTGAGGGAGACTCACTGGGAACAGTCAGGAGCCCATGGTGTACCACGTATCCCACACCAAGTGTGTCACTATTTGGCCTCTTACTAGTTATGCCCACACCACTGTTAGAATAGAGAGAAAACTTCACCTATGAGTCAAGTGGCCTTACTTCAGGAAGGAAACCAGCCTGGTGAACGTTGGCGGCCACTGTGTAGGTCTCGCCACATCCTGCCTTGGCCCGCTGGGCTCTGCTTCTTGCTCTGGGTTTGCTGAGTTCTGCAGGTACCTGGAGGTGCCGCGTCCTCCTGGAGGACTTGAGGCATCCCCTCTGCCACCTCTGGGTCAGTGCTGCCCTGCGCTCTCTCCTGCCTGGTTTCAGGGGTTCCCAGCAGGCGTGAGGCAGTGCTGACCTTGCCTCCCCACCTTCCCGCCCCTGCAGACTTGCTTCTTATTGCCTGGAGGTCTGAGGACACCCTGAAGATGGCAAGCCTCCAGGAGAGTGAAAAGTTGTTCCTATTTAATTTACAAACAGACATAAAACAAGCAGTAAAACTGGTAGAAAAGGCTGGGTTTAATTATACATTAAAGAAAAGTAAAATTGAGAAACAAGTGATTTGGTCAGTTAAAAAAGCGAAAAGCACTGTGCTCAAGGATGTGATAATGGGGTAAACATTGCAATCAGAAGGAAACAATACTGGGCGACTGTTTGTTGGCTTCTACATACAGGATGAATTATGGCGGGGGATTCTGCCTTGTTATTCTTCACATGCCATGTGGGGAGAGCGTTTGACCAGAGGGCTGTGATCAGAACTGTGCTTTAGGAAGAGTAATCTGCATGGAATAAGTCTGGATTGCAGTTGGAGGAGGCGTGCCTCTGATTCCGTAATTGCTAAAGCCTTCACCTACCCTGGTCTGTGTCTTTCCTCTCTCACCAAGAAAATCCGGGGGCGGAAAGGACACCTTGGAATTACCAGCAAACAGAAGATGATACCTTAACATAATTCTTCTATTCGTGTTGTTTAGGTCATGTAATAGTCACTCTATTTAAATTAATGTCATATTTTCCCATGTTAGCTCTCACTAGAAGGCTGGCATTGTGTTTAAATCAAAGCTCTGCCAAATCAAAGCGACACACACGCCGGTTGGACACTACTTTGCCTACGGGGGCGCTGCACCACTGACACACGTTTTACTATAAAAACAACATGAAAAGAACGAAATACATCATTTAAAGCAAAACGACTGTTCATGCAGTTCCTAACAGAATTAAGAAAATATTTGCTTCTGTTTTATACCCATTATCATAGTTTGCATAATTTAAATCATAATGTGCTTCTTTATATGCTTCTTCATTCACCAACATTGGATGTATAACATTTTAAGGAAACCTGTGAGATCACGAAGGCCGGATGCTGGCAGCCCTAAAAATGTTCCTGGGTGTTTAGAAGTACATTTCAGTTTCGCCAGTAAAGTCTTGACTCTCTCATGAGAAAAAAACGACAACTGGGAATCAAACCAAATTATGCAGGGATTGTTTTTGATGATATAAATATGACATTTAGGATTAACCAGAGAACCTCAAGCCAGTTTTTCTATGCTGGGTGATCACAACTTGATCTTTACTCAGGGAAGAGCGTAGGAGTTGTGGAATATTAACCCCATTATTCCTTTTTGTGTTTCCTTTCTGGTACCTAAGAATACACCAAATTTTCCCAGAAAGGAGCCTGGGGCTATGTGGCCAAAACTCCTCTGTGAAGGACTGTGGATTTCATTCAGACCTTCAGTAACTTGCTATATGGTCCTTGGCAAGTTATTTCATCTTGTTTATTCCTTCCTCTCTTTTAGTTCCAGTACTCACTAAATTATCACATTTCGTTAAGGATTTGTCCCATGCTTTCCTTTTTCAGAGTCTGTTCAAATATAGGCCCTGTGGATTTTACTCCTGGGCTATGGCTGTGGTCTTCCTGCTACTAGTCTTTCTCTTTTCCTGAACATCCCCGCATGATTTCTTTTCCCCAATTCTCCTCTTGACTAGAGAGAAAGCAACAGTAGTCCAGGGTAGTAACTGGGTCAAGTACAGCTTCCTTTATCTGCAACTCAGACTCTGTAGTTGGGCTCTTTGACAGGCTCAGTGCTTCTTCCCTTTTCCAGACCATGGCCCCTGGGGAAGAGAGGCTGCTTCTGGCAGGGAACTACCAGGGGCCCCTGGAGCCACTGTGACTCTGGCTGCCCCAAACCTGCAACCAGCCACTTGGAGGTCTAAAGGATCAGTGTCTTTTGCAACCCATTTTGAATATGATTTAGGAGGCTCTGAGCTCTCAGATGTTGATTCCATTACTCTCTAGCCAAGCATGGAATGGACCTAAGCCATTTTTTTTTTCCATGCACAACTCAGGTTCCCTTTCACAGATATTAGTAGATTTTATAGATGTTTGAGGTAGGTTCGGGTTGGCTAACTCACCTACAATGTCACTCCCAGGTTTTAAGGAAATCAAGTTTCAGACCAAGTTTTGCCCTTCGTTAGCAAGCAAGAACCCTAGAGATTTCTCACAGTTTATTCCGTAAGCTCAAGGACATTCCTGCTTTCTGTCCTTCTAGGTGAATGAAAAATTCACTTGAAGCCAACATGCCAACATTCCAGATGCAGTTTTCTTGTACACTTGTGCTTGGCATCTAAAATCTAACGAGGCAGAAAACTGGTTAGGGGTTTAGCTTACTCTTGGGCCTGGCTGGATTCTTTCTTTCTATTCATGCCAGATGGGGAGTATATCTAAAATATTTTAGCCACTCTCTGTGTGCTCACTACTTTGACTTTTTACCAGTGAAAACCTGTTTCTAACATGCATCATGCCTATCAGCAGGTGACTCTTTTCCCCAACAATAGTCCCTTTTAAGCTTTCACCTGGCTCATACTTATCTGTACTTAGATACGGATAACAGAAATACTTCTAGCAGCTGCTTCTGGCCTCCTGAATCAAATGCTGCCAGACCCTTCTAGCACTGGGCATTCTGATTCAGAACACCAGTTGACCACCTGGGTTGCAGTACCACAAATATAATATTACATGGTGTATATTGAAGTATTATAGGTAAATTTTAGACATCATAACAACACAGTTGGCAGACTAGTTTTGCAGGTTAAGTCAGGCAGGTGGAATTGCTTTATCGTAATTTTCCACTTTTTCTTTTTTTAATGAATTTGTTGACAATGACAGCAAAAACGAGAGGTTTTACATCAAGATCTCAATGTTTGGCTTTCTCTGGGAAAACTGGGGCATCTGCAAAACCAGGGCCATTTTCCTCTATGACAGTTTTCTTTTCCAGCTGAACAGCTGAAGCTTGCTTTAGACCTGGGGATGGGCTCCTGGGAAGGGCCCTGCACTTCCTAATGTCCCCCTATGCTGAGACAGATATCAAGTGTCCTTCATCATTGAGATGGAGCTACTGGTTTGCAGGACCGCCTTCCCTCCTTCATATTCCTGCCTGGGCCCCTGTAGGTATTTGAGTTTTTGAGCCGTGCAGCTGTCAGACAGTTTTTCTTCTTGGCTCAACACTTGTGCTTTGCTCATGCTGCTTCTTTGTCTGGAGTGTCACTTTCTTTTGGGCTTGTCTGTCCAACACTCAACCTCATCTTCAAGGCCAGGTCCAAGGCCCACTGGGAGATAGAGTCTTTCATGGCTATTAGAGTCCTAGCTCTTCCACTTCTACACGGACAGCAGAGCATAACGTTTGATTCTACACATTCTGTTTCATGCCTTCTCCCTCCTTGATGGTAATATTCTTAAGGTCAGGAAGCATGTCCTTCTCGTATTTTATATCTACCACTGTAAAAACGTCAATGCTTATCCCCTCAGCCCAGTTTTGTAAGTCAGAGAAGAGTAGCTATTGATCTACCTAACAATTATTATAAAGCATATTTATCCACGGTAAAAAGAAGTAGGGGGGTGTTATAAATGTGAAAATAATGTAAAAACAGGCATAACCAAGAAGCCTGAAAACAGAGCTCCAGAAAGGTTAAGTGCCTTGCTGGAGTCACACAGTTGGGGAACAGCTTAGTCTTCAGCCTAACCACTGAGCATCCTGCCTTGGTGCCTTAGGGCTGTGCTATTTCCTGGCAGATCTGCTACTTGCTAAATCAGGTAGCTGCACCCCAAACCCCTGCAGATCCTCCACAGGGCTTAGCGTTCACATGTCAAAACAAGACAATTCCCAAAGTCACTTAAATCGTACACCACAAATGAGGGAAAGGTGATGAAGGTACATCAAACTTAACCATACCCTAACGCAGAGGCAGCCGCGAAAAAGCCCCAAGGCACCAAGAGCCAGGATGCCAAAGATGCTTCTGTCATTAATAAGGACCAGCAGAGTGTCCTCTGCTGATGGTCCTCCCCTTAGTGGAGGGAACAATGCACTGGGATGATGCCAAGGCAAAGGCATCATCCATGTACAAAGGCAACACTGCTGAGGGCAAGGATGGTGGTGGGTTCAGGCAATTAAAAGTAAGTAGGAGGGCCGGGGCCCAAGGTTGGAATTTGGGAGTAGCGTTAGATGAGGAGAGGGAAGGGGAGTCAGATTTGCATGTTGTGCTGAGGGATTCTGACTTTATCCTGGGGGAGCAGGGAGCCTTTAAAGACTTTTAAGGAGCTGTCAGGCCTGTGACAAAGAAGTGCCTGGCTGCTGCAGGCTGGTCTGGGGAAAGCAGGGAGGTGGTGACCTCGGAGGCTGCCCCAGGACACTTGGGCTTAAACCAAGGCAGTGACAATGGGGAAGGAGAGAACTGGATGGATTCAAAAGATGTGAGAGGCTTTTCGTTACCAGGATGACCGCACTCTTTCTGGTTTGAGATGCAGTTATTCCTGGAGGCTGGCTAACTTGATGTGTAGCCTTTGATTCCATGTTGCCAGAGAAATGTTCATGGTTTCTGACCCACACGTATCTGGCTCCGCTCCCCTGGGCTGTCTGGAGGTCCCCCTCAGCAATCAAGGGCGCTTTTCACTGTCTTCTGCTCTGCCACCTCCACTTCTCTTGTCATATGTAAGCTGTCTCCACAGAATATATCCGTCTTCCTGTTTACACGAGCAGCCTACAAAGTTCAGTCCAAAAGTTCTCTTTTGCAGTACATATAAATCTTTTTCTATATACACTGGCCATACATATGAGCAAATTATTCTGTAGTCGTAGGGTGAGTAGATGTTAGGATTGGTGTTTTCTGCTTCCGGAATTTTTCTTCTGAGCTTTAAAGACATTTAACCATCTGTTTATGACTTAAAAGTGAGTGTTCTAAGTGGAGTCTGTGAATACAAATGTGAATCAGGAAAATACATTAAAGAGGTATTGTCAATAATGAATTGCAACGATGCATCTCTTTCAGCTGTTTTTGCAGCTTTAAAAGGTCTAATGTAATCAGATGGGTTTTTTTGTTTGTTTGTTTAATTTTTATTTTTTATTTATTTATTTTTGGCTGCCTTGGGTCTTTGCTGCTGCGTGCGGGCTTTGTCTGGTTGCGGCGAGCGGGGGCTACTCTTCTTTGTGGTGCGCGGGCTTCTTACTGTGGTGGCTTGTTGCGGAGCACGGGCTGTAGGTGCATGGGCTTAAGTAGATGTGGCGCACGGGCTTAGTTGCTCTGTGGCATGTGGGATCTTCCTGGACCAGGGCTCAAGCCCGTGTCCTCCTGCATTGGCAGGCGGATTCCCAACCACTGTGCCATCAGGGAAGTCCCATCAGATGGTATTTTTAAGGAATTAAAAACAGTTAATGTTAACAATGGATTTTTGTCTGGATCATATCTTTTAGGAAGATATATGTATATTTGAGGTGTAGAATTGCTTCAACTGCATGGAAAAGAATTTATTTTTCCTTAAAACAACTTTTACCCATATCCTTAATTATTTACAGATGATATGTATTTATTTAATATTATCATGTTACAAAATTATTTTAATAAAAACAGAATGTTGGATTCACTGTTAAACTTCTTTTCCGAAATACAAATGAGGTTGAAATTTATATTTTCGAAAGCCTTATCATGTTGTCTCTTCCTCTAGCCAAATCTAGTAGATACTTACAAATGATTAAGTTCACCTAGCTCTTCTGTAAGAGAATGAATTTTATCTCCTCCTACTGGAAGGAGACTGGTTCAGTGGTTTCAGAGGTTTCTTTTCAGAAAGCTTGATTTTTCTGGCTGTAATATAAGAGTTCAAATAGAGTTCAGCACATACATGCAAATTAAATTATAGAGCATTTTCAGAATATACTTTTGCTCACTAGTAACACGAGAGTAGCAGTTGGAATAAAGACTCCCTTTGTCAATTTTTATTCCTTTTACTTGAAGTTGTAATCCTATTGAGATTTGAGTAAATTTAAACGTTAATAAAATGGAACAGTCAACAGATTTCAACTCAGGGAACTGGTTCCAGTGTTATTGCATAACTTAATAATGTAGATCTAACGCAAATGCTAATATTTTACCTTGGTGTGTACTTGACATTGTTCCTTGGTGATTGCCATCATCCTGGCAATCACCAAAGGGGGCCAGCAAAGAAGAGTCATGAGAGAGCAGTTTGAAGGGGTCCACACTGCATAATCTGCTGCAGTGTTTTGAGGTGTTGACATCCCTTTTTTATAACTATTTACCAGCTTTCTCTTGAGGTGCCCTTGAGTTGGCTCTTACTGGTAGGTCTGTACTAGCCCTAAGTTGTTGGTAGTTTAACTTACTAACTAATTTTAACCATTAGTAAAACTCTAAGCACAAATGCATGCATTAATAATCACTGGGTATTCCCTCTCTACTTTCACGTATACAAACATAATTTTTGCATAAATGCATGCACGTATACAGTATGCTTAATTAATTCATGTCCTCACAAGAAGAACTTCTAATATATAATGGATGTCAAGAAGAGTATTATTTCACTCTACAAACCTTTCCATCTATATCTATGAAAATTATCCAGAAAGCAAACGTTGAAAAAAACCCAATCTTTACTGACTGGGCTTATCCTTTGTGTTGATTGCTACGTGTGGATAAAACTGGGCATGTTGGCTTTATGTACCTGGGTTTGTGGATTTGCCATTATGATTTTGGCTAAAGCACTGTTCAAGGAAGGGCATGGGAATGTGGAAGTTGTATGTTATTCATCCTTTATTTCAAGGAAGAAATCCACCCCCCAAACATTGATGATGTGGAATTAAAGAGGCTAGAAAATAATCATAATAAAAGAAAACATAAAAAGAAACACACGCTAGTTTTACTGCCTTTGGTGCTATTCTTATAAATGATTTTCTAAAATGAATCTTAGCTAAAAGCTAAGATCCTTTAATTTAGGGCTTTGGGAAGGTATGTGTATTTTTATTGTAATCTTTTATAATTAGTTATGACTTGTGATACCTTTTTAGTAGAAAATATAAAAAGGATATGCTGAGCTTTTGGACTGGTGAGCTTGCCGACCCATAACCTGTGATGAGGGCGTTCTCTGAAGTGTAGGGCAGGGGTCCCCAACCCCCGGGCCACAGACCGCTACCTGCCCACGGCCTGTTAGGAACCCGGCCGCACAGCAGGAGGTGAGGGGCGAGTGGGCAAGTGAGCGAAGCTTCATCTGCCGCTCCCCATCGCTCCGGCTCGCATTATCGCCTGAACCATCGGCCGTCCCTGCCCCCGGGGAAAAATCGTCTTCCACGAAACCGGTCCCTGGTGCCAAAAAGGTTGGGGAAAGCTGGTGTAGGGGACGGCGGGTGGCAGGACTGCCCTGCTGTATGGCTGAGAGAGCTCCACAGTGTTTGGAGCAAGTCATCACCATTGCGAGGCCCACCAGGAAAAGAAATGTTCATAAAGTCAGGATTTGTAAGCCATAATGTCTTACCTAAAATAAGGGTTGTTTTTTTTTTTTTTTTTCCTTTCAGATTTTGGGGTAAGTGCTTTCTTAGCAACAGGGGGTGATGTTACCCGGAATAAAGTGAGGAAAACATTCGTTGGCACCCCGTGTTGGATGGCCCCTGAAGTCATGGAACAGGTGAAATAAATTAATAAATAAAATAAAAGTGATGTTTTGATTGACATAGCATAGTTGTACAATACATATCATTAGTACACCAACGTTTTGTTCAAATCAATCATTTTACTAGAATGCGTCATGCAATATCTAATTCCCGATTGCTGGGCCTTAGCAAAGTAATCTCAAGGTTGTGCACGCACAGCCGTGGACTTCTGACATAATATGGACCTCGTCATGTATAACATGCCGGCTGTATAATTGTGTTTTTTTTCCTGCTTCCCTTCTTAGGTGAGAGGCTATGACTTCAAGGCCGACATGTGGAGTTTTGGAATAACTGCCATTGAACTAGCCACAGGAGCAGCGCCTTATCACAAATATCCTCCTATGAAAGTAATTGTTATTGGAAATATTATGTTGGGTTTGAAATATGATTTAACGGAATCCATCCTCTAATTCTCTTAAACATAGTCATTTTTCTCTTAGACCCAAGGGGAATTAATGGAGGGATGCAGCCAAGTTAAATGTTATCTGATGCTCTCAGTCGACAGAATGGGACAAAAGTAGCACAGTCCCCAGCTTTGAAGCTTGCTTGCTTTACATTCTTAGCACAGAAGAATGTGGTCAGATTGGTCGATGGAGGTTGATAGATGAGACAAATGCTGGTCATTACTCTCTCTATCACAGAATACCCCCAGCTCCCCAAGAAAAATCTAAAAATAGATTATAGTGATATCATCTTAACAGATGGATTTCCCAAATTTTCAGGCCTTTTTTTCCCCATGGTCTGTAACATTTCACTCCTGTTCTCATAGTGTCATGTTGGTGACTCATCTGAAATAAGGGAGCCCAGTGTTTTTAGGAACTAACATACATTTGGATACCATTTTTAGATTTCTGTTATTTTTTTGGAAGTTACTCTTTATTGTTATTATTTTAAAAAATATTTATTTATTTATTTGGCTGCACGGGATCTTAGTTGCAGCCCGCGGGATCTTTTGTTGTGGCCCGCGGGCTCTTCACTTCGTTGCGGTGTGTGCGCAGGCTTCTCTCTAGTTGCAGCACTCGGGATCTCTAGTTGTGGTGCGTGGGCTTAGTTGCCCCTCAGCATGTGGGATCTTAGTTCCCTGACCATGGATGGAACCGGCATCCCCTGCATTGCAAGACGGATTCTTAACCACTGGACCACCAGGGAAGTCCCTATTTTTGTTTTTCTTTTAACTAGACTACATCATTATTTCTGTTAGTTTTGAGGTGGTGGGATCAGGGCTAATTTACCCAACTGGATTTTGTTTTGTGGCTGAAATAGTTGAATGGAAATTATGAAGGCATTTTACAGAGAATATGGTCCACGTTTGTTTCAACTTTTTCCTAGGATTTTATTGGAAAAGCTTTAAGAGGATTTAGAAAAAAAAGACCTGAGGATAAAAATAAAGTTAAATGATTTTACTGATTAAAAAGTTAATACGGGGCTTCCCTGGTGGCACAGTGGTTGGGAGTCCGCCTGCCGATGCAGGGGACACGGGTTCGTGCCCCAGTCCAGGAAGATCCCACATGCCGCAGAGCGGCTGGGCCTGTGAGCCATGGCCGCTGAGCCTGTGCGTCCAGAGCCTGTGCTCCGCAACGGGAGAGGCCACAACAGTGAGAGGCCTGCGTACCACCAAAAAAAAAGTTAAAGACAAGTTGAAAATATTAAAAGCAACAGGAGAAATCAACTTTTTACATACAAAGGAACTCCCATAAGACTATCAGCCGATTTTTCAGCACAAATTTTGCAGGCCACAAGGGAGTGGCACAATTAATTCAAAGTGCTGAAAGAATAAAAACCTTCCAACCCAAAATACTCTACCAGTGCTCCGCGGCGGGAGAGGCCACGGCAGTGAGAGGCCCGCGTACAGCAAAAAACAAAAACAAAAACAAAAACAAAAAAAAACAAACAAAAAAGTTAATACGTTCTTATTGTAGAAAATTTGGAAGTCCAAATAAGAATAAAGATGAAAACAATCATCCATAATCTCATCAACCACAGACAATCCCTATTTAAGTTTTAGTGTAGTTCATTACATTGTTTTTCTCTATATATTTATATACATATTTTTTCAAATAGTTAAGATTTGGGGGTTGTGTGTACACACCTGATTTTGTCAGCAGAAAATTTAAAATTGAGGTGTAAACAATTGAAGTGACCTTTTGGGGAAAAGGCACTGAAACAGTTCTGAGGACTTTTCTTTCATCTGGTTTTTCTCTATTATTTTTTCTTATTTCTTGTTTGCGTTCTTTCCTACTTTTTAGTGTTTTCCACTTGAATCCAGTCACATTGCTAATTCTAGCCTAAAGTCCTGCAGGACTTTTCTTAAAATCTCACAGATCTCCCACTTTTCTTCGGTTTGCTATTATCCTCCACAAACAATAAACTGTCACTTTGATCCTTCATCTATTCACACATCTGAAAGTGTTTGAACAGTGTCTTGGCATGTATAGCATTTGCATAAATTAAGGCTGATTTATGCATTAATGAGTTTTTTTTCATTTTATAGGTC
The DNA here is from genome assembly GCF_949752795.1 of Hyperoodon ampullatus. NCBI lineage: Eukaryota > Metazoa > Chordata > Mammalia > Artiodactyla > Ziphiidae > Hyperoodon > Hyperoodon ampullatus. The sequence continues at coordinate 83,578,096 of NC_136921.1, read as the reverse complement.
AATAGTTTGCTACAAATTCTACACTTTTTTTAAAAAAACAAATAATTTTGACGTTAGTGTGAAAGAATGGAATTTTTTGCCTTTTCAATGTGAAAGCTGTGTTTTGATTTCGTTTCCTCCCTTTCCAAAAGCAGCATGGCCTTTTGTTCTGGTTATGGTTTTTAGTAACTCACTTGTGTCCTAGCTATCTTTCAGTGTCTTACTGTCTCAGTTTTGCCAAGCCTTTAAGCAATTTTCTGTATGTTTTTTCATTTAAAAAAGAAAAAGGGAGACCATGTGTTACCTCTTGGGATGTTGTGGATTTATTTTTAGGGCTGGTAATGTATTACAGAAGCCTTGAGTACAGGCAGTCCCTTACTTAGGAATACCCTGTATACGTGAACATTCCCTGCTGCTCTGGGCCTCTCTTTCTCTACCCTCCACTGCCCCCTTTCCCAGCCAGAGCACAGCCTGCACTAAGCTGGTGCTGGAGCTAAGTGCTCCTGCAGGCCTTGTGAGAGCTAGTTCCCAGGAAGCCCTTGTCCTGGCCCCTTTGGGAGAGCACTCTTGACACATAGAGCAGATTTTGTAAGTTCTGTCAATGGAATAACAAAAAGGTTAAAGGGCACGTGAACAGATTTGCAAAGGGAACCGAATACTCTGAATGCACACTTTCTAGAAGATGAAAATCATGGGGAAGCACATTTGTACCTAATCAAGGAGGGTCTTTGAGGCTTTGCTGAAAAATGAAAAACTCAGTTGTAGCAACTGCTGTCCTGAGATCCTGTCTTCCTGTTTGTTTCTGCTGCAGGTGTTGATGTTGACTTTGCAAAATGATCCACCCACTTTAGAAACAGGAATAGAGGATAAGGAGATGATGAAAAAGTACGGCAAGTCCTTTAGAAAATTACTTTCACTGTGTCTTCAGAAAGATCCTTCTAAAAGGTATGTCAACCTGAGCGGATGAGTGAGTGGTCATGACTGGGTGGGGTCACGACAGAGCTTGGTTTGTGGATGGGGAAGGGCTGTGTGAGGAGTCCTGAAGTTTAGTTCTATCCAGTTCAAGGGAAATCCAGCTCTGGTCCCCAGGTTTCCAACCTGTTAGTGGAAGCTTGGGTCCAAAAGGGAGAGAAGTGAGTGAGGATGAGGGAGAGGCCGAGGAAAATTTTCCGTGTTAATAAGATTGGTTGTGCTTGTTAGGTATGGGCTCTGTCATCAAAGGAAGTGAAGTAAAACAGAAATCAAAAGCAATTGGCAGTGGTGAATTCAGAAGCTGAGCTAATATTCTGCACTGTGTAGGTTGCACTGACCTCTCAGGATTTGAATATCCTGCCAGCTCCAGTCTAAACCAGGCAGAGCTGTTGAATTTTGCATGAGCTTCGAGTTGCAGAACAAGTTGTTTGTGCTGTTTAAAAGATTATCAGTAAAGAAGATTAACATTTTTACATTCAAAAGATTAATCGTATAAATAGAAGCAAATGGTTTTAAATTAACTTTAGCATTTCCTCTTTATTCTTGGATTATTGCCCTGCACTGTGGTATGTCTGTTTTCTGAGTTTTGTTTCTTCTTCTTCATTTCTGTGAGTTTGAAATGTCCTGGGTAGTGATAGTAGAGCCCAGTGTCCTTTGTCACTTGAAGGAGAATGTTAATGACATGAACTGAGCACAAACCTTGGCTGGGTAGAGTCCCTTTGTAGTGCTTGGCTGTGTGCTGCATTGTCCTAATGTAAGGTGAACTTGGATTACACACCTGGAGAGGCTGCTGAGAAGTTACTGGCTACCCTCATCCACCCAGGACTCCAACTTGATACTTGTGTTCTAAAACATAAAAACTGGCTTGTCTTTTGGAACTTTCTTTTTCAGGGAAGGACCCTGCTTTTCGAAGGATTCCTTTATCCTTAAGTTCTTTATGAAACTTAAGCCTTTTGCCTTCACACAGTGATCTACTGTTTGAGCAGGCTACCCTTCTCTAGAATAAACATCGTTTCCATTATTTTACCTGTTCTTTGTAGCAACTCTGTTCATTCCTTTACATTTTACTGAATTTGCCTTGAATCTTTTCTATATCAGTTAGTTACCTTTCTCATGGAGCCAGTTCTAAAGACTCTTTGCTGTTAAGCATCTTGAAATTATTTATTGTAAAAGGGGTGCAGCACTTGCTTGCCTTCCCCTTGTATTTGGTGTCATCTCCAAACGTAAGTCTTTAGCATCACCGAGGAGACAGACTTTGATCCTCTAAAGCCCAGTGAGAGAAGAACTTGTTTTCCCCATTAGAAGGACTGGGTTGTGACTGATGGTCTTTGTGAGTCTCAAAATAGTTGAGATTCCACCTAGTGGTGGTGATGTGTAATGCCGCACGATTCCAGCTCTTTCAAAAAAAGATTCTGTGGGGTAGAACTGTTAGTGTACTAACTGATAAATATATTTCTTTAGGAGACTTACAATTTGGTCAAGATAAATTAGATTATACCGTCATACATTCTATTTAACAAGCCATCCTTACTTCTCAATAATCTTGAAAGTCTTTCCAGCTCAAATATCAGGTTCCCACCACCCCACCAGACAACAACAATAACAATAAAAGTTTTAGAAGAGAGCCATACAGAATTTATTCGAATTCTCACAACATCTTTCCCTCAGAGTATTCTCTTGGTAACATTATTGATTTACAAAGTATTAATAGGTTAAGAACTTCTGTTAGATATTTTCTGTATAACGTAATCTGTTCTCACTATTATGCAGTTGTCCTCTATAACAAACAGAGAGTGTCACTGGTGCACAAACTTCCCAGGTGATTTTTTCTTGTAATGAAAAGGCACGACGCGGGAAGTTTGGGGAAAAAAGATTCAGGAAATGTGAGAATGGAAAAAAGCAATATTATAATTGTTGAATTATGTATTATACACGATGCAATTAAAAATATGTATTCATGACTGAATGAATAAGTAAACATCTAATTGCTGCTCAGGTCTGAAAGAAACCTGTGAGTATTTCTTATCTTCTCTGCCTTTGTTTATATTGTCCAAAGATTTTTTTCCTCTTCTCCTGTCCCCCTTCCACCTGTCTTTCAATACTTAGTTCAAAGGCCCCAGGTTCTCAAAGTTAGATACATCTGGGTGCGATTCCTAGCCCTACATCATCTGCATGACTTAGTTTCCTCGTCTGTAAAATGGGCCTAATAACACCACGTCATAGGGTTGCTATGAGGATGGAGATGATGCCCTTAAAGCAGAGAACACAGTGCCGGAGCATTCCTAAGTATTCAGGAAATTGGGATTGCCATTCATTATTTGCCTTTTCTTCCTGACCAAGTAGAGTTGTTGCAACCTCGAGTTTCCTGCAGTATGTTGATGATATGTCTCTTGTAGCACTTATCACACTGTGTACATTTATTGACTCACATATTCAGTTTCCTCATGAGTTTCTGAGTTTTTTAGAAGGAGGATCTGTGCCTCTCACCTTTCTATGTCTCTTTTTGTCCACAGTGACTGGTCTGTATTACGTACTCAGTGGTATTTCTTGAACACCTGCAAACAGTTGGGAGCTTGCAATTTGGGGATGATTTGGACTCACTGAAAAGAGTTTTGGAGCCAGACCAGATTGGAGTGGGTTGAGGAGTGAAGGCAAGAGTTCCGATCATTGTATTTATTTCTGTTGTCAGCATGTAGATCCTCTGCTTGTAATGTAAAAGCAGTTGACTAGTACTGAAATCCTGGTCTTGCTGAGTACCTTTTTAGCAATGAATGAAAACATATATCACAGGGGAACAGTGACCAGGACAGAATCATTCCTATGCTGGAGCCCTCAGGCTAGCTGAGAAGGAACTGTGCTTTCTGTCAACCTTGAGAGCTCGTGGAACTTTCCTATTGCCTGAGAGCTGGGTGTCAGAGCTGTTTGCCTCATCCAAGTCTGTGCCCTGCATTTGCATAGGTAAAGATTTGCTTATATTTGCACAGCAGAACATTTTGCTATTCTTAAAAAAAATGAGCCTTAATCTTGAAGGTTATATACTTCATATGGATGACAGCTATAAAAGTTAACTATCATTTTTTTGGAGCAACAAAGGGGTGGATGTTGCATAGATAAATCCACTGGAAACAAATAAAACTTGGAATATTTCTTCTGAGGGAAGGGGTGGGGTGAGAAATGCAGCTCTGACAGAGGTCAATGTATTGTTAGTTCTAAAAATTTGCATTTTAATTTCTATTTAAACTGTATCATATTCATCCTGAATCCTTTGAAAATTATGTTAAGTCTCAGTGGACTTTGGTTCATCCATATGTATTGGAATCCTTTAAGGGATTTTCTTCTGAGAATGTTGGTACTTGCAGACTTCCGCATTGTTTTTAAGGATTTAAAATTGAATCATTATTCAAAGCCTGGGCCATCATTTTGGTTGCTGGTATAGCATTTTAGCATTTCTTGTAAAATGGTGTTTGTGTTTACATTATATTGTATTGCTTGATAACTGTTAGTGGACATGTAAGACAGAATGGTGCTTGCAGAATTCTTTCTTCTGTAGTACTCGGCTAAGAGGCAGGCAGCACTGATGGTTCCACATTAACCCTACACTAGTAATTCCTATAGCATAAGACTAAAACAAACAAAACACGCAAAACCCCTAAAATCAGATGGGCAGCACACATCTTGGCTTTTCTCATACCTTCTAATCTCTTTCTTCCCTCCCTCATTTTCCTCATCCTTTCCACTTTCCACTTTTCCATGCTTTTTATGGAGGTAGTTTGGCACATGTAGGATTCAACTCCAAAATTCAACACCTGCATTCAGTTCTCTGTATAGAGTAGAAATTACCTATTATTTAACGTAAATATTAAGCCTGTTAAAAAAGGAATGTGCCTTCTTAAACCACTTCTCCTTTCTCATGTCATTGTGTTTCTGTATCTGTTGATGAAGGCTAAGGGTGGAGTCCAGAGGAAAGTTTTCTCTGCAGCATGCTTTTCCCCTTTACAGTTTTGGTTACTATAGAAATGACCTTGCTGGGGAAGGGAAAGTATTCCCAGCACTGTGTCTCCAGGTGTGCCTGGCATTTCCCAGCCTTCTCTCTACATGGGTCCTACACTTGACCCTGGGATGAGGAGGCAGGAGGTGGGGTGCGGAGGAGAGAGCGGGTTGTCTGTGGCCCGCCTCCTCAGTGCCTCCTGTGCACAGACACATCCCTCGCCTTTTCTTTTTTGTTAGCCTGAGTCTTACTTTCATTACATCATTCTCCTGCTCTCTACCATATTGAGTAGATGCTTAGAGTGCTGACTAACTCTGGCTCCAGAAGCTGTGGTTTGGGGCTCCAATGTCTAGTGGCATCACTTTTACGCCATATTTGGTTATAGCATGAAACTGAGCTGTAGCAGTTTTGTGCTCTGTGTTAGGCTTTGGGGATATAAAAAATGAATACTGTGTGGTCCCTTTCTTGGAAAGGCTTATAACCTAGTGGGGTGGAGGCAGGGAGATACAGGAACAGATTATTGCAAAGTGTGGTGGATTGGTGTGGGAGCAATGAATTCCGCTACTTGTAGGACCTGGGAGAAACACCTCTGAAGACGGATGGCGTTTAAATGGGTTCTTGACTGACGAGCAAAGATATGCCAGTTGGCCACAAAACATTCTAAAGCAAGAAAAGCAGTGTGTGCTTTGTCATGAAAGAGCAAGAGATGGCGGAGACCATCACCATAGCTGGAGGGTAGAGTTCACGTGGGGTGTGCTGGGAAATGGGGCTGGAGGAGTCGGGGTCTCAGGCCACTGAAATCCATTGGGAGGGCTAAGAAATTGTTTTCGTTTAGAAGCCACCTAGGGAGCAGTGTGGGTGATGGGTCGGAAGGAGGAAGAGAGAAGGGGCCGACAGACTCACCGGGAGGCTGTGTCGTAACCATGTTGACCAGAGGGGATGAGGGTTTCTACCAAGAGAGTGGCCTGGAGTTCCTTCATCATCTTGATTTTCTTAGGTTTCTTTTCTTTTCACTCTAAAAAGTTAAATCCAAGTTATTTTGTATGCCTCTTGGTTTTTAAAATTTGGTTTTATATGGTAAGGTACCAAACATGGTCGGTCCCTTGTGTCATGGTTCCTCTTATATGTTTTCTCAGTAGCCCTCTCCTTTCCCCAAACACAATTCATGTGTTTGAATGTTCTGACCTTCCTCTTACAGTCTGACAGCACACTCTCTTATCTGCCAGATCGTAAGTTGCTGAGGGTAGTATTTATGTCTGTCATAGTCATTAGAGTGGACCTAGCACCTAACATGATGCCTGACAAACAGCAGATGCTCAGTATATATTTACTGAGAGAATGAAATGATGAGTTTGGAGTAGCTGGAAGCCAAAAGCTTTGCCAGTAATCACTAAGAGTAGTCTACATTAAAGAGACAACCAAAGTTAAATCACTTCAGTTATCCTTTTTAGTTCTAGTGCCTGGTAAACAAGGTCCAAAAACAAGGTCCAAGGTACAAATTCATGAATTTGAACCAGCTTACCAAGGGATACGGAACACAAAATGTAAAGCGTGGCCCACCTGTTGTTTAGACCTTTGTTTACTCCAAGCAGTTAGCAATTAGGGGCTCTTGGTTGCAGTGGCTATGGCGATTTGGGGTTCTTTGTTAGGTACCCCTAACCAGTGTTCCACTTGAAATTGAGGAAAAGAGCAATAACAATTGAAAGAGAAAATTTCTTTGCACAGAAATACGGTTTATGGCCCCTGCAGACTTACACAGTTTGTATACCATTGCACTTAATGATGTTTCCTAATTCTTTTATACGCTTGGGTTTTGTCCCTGGAAACATTTTAGTGGAGCTTCCTGGTTCAAAGCACTGGTTTCCAATCTCTTCAAGTGTGAGGACTGCCTTTAAACTTGGATCCCCTTAACACAATAGTCTTGGTCCCTTTGGCAGTCACTGCCTGAGAGGAGACCTAATGGTACTCAGTCATGCTTCCCTCCTCCCTCCCAGTTTTTTATTATGAAAAATTTAAAACATACAGAAAAGGTGCAAAAATTGTAGTGTTTGCTTCTACACCAACACCGAGATTCAGCAATTGTTCACATTTCCCATATCTGCTGTCCCTATTTACCCACATTTTATTTGCTGAACACTTTGAAAATAAGTAACAGACCTAATACCTCAGCCTGCATTCCCTACAAATACAGACACGTTCCTACGTAACCACAGTGCTTTTCCACACTAAGTAAATGAACAGTAATTTCCTAAAGTTGTCCTATACCTAGCACACTCACCTATCTCTATTTCTAGATGTCTCTTGCAGCCTCTCCCCGTCCCGTCCAAATCAGGACTCCGGAGAGGGGCATGTGTTGCATTTGGTTGTATGTTCCTTTAAGTCTGTTTTAATCTAGAACAGTCCCCTCACGTCTCCCCTTTTCTTCTGTGACACCGACTTTTTGAAGAGATCAGACCAGTTGTCTTGCTGACTGTCCTGTCCTCTAGGTATATGTGATTCTTCCTGCATGGCTGCGGGAACTATTGATGAAAGAAGCTATTCTTTATGGAAGAGTGCCAGTTATTAAACATAGAAGGAATGAGAGAAGTAGAAAATCAGTGTTCTGCCACCTCCAGTGAAATAATTATTTAAGGCAAAGATGCTAAAATCATCAGGTGAAAGTTTCTCCGGAACAGGATATTCATATCATGGCAACGTATTATCCAACAGAATACTTGCCCATTGCAGTGGCAAAAACTTACCTTTACCATGGAGAGACCTTGGGCCTGGGGACCACGCGGTTACACTTGGCATCCCTCCCGCTGAAATAACCTATCATTATGTGCCTCCCACATGCTGCAGTGAGATGTGTGTCATCTATGACGTGTTCTTCCCCCAAATGCTTGTGTCAACCTAGCCAAGCCTTCAGACCCAACTTGCATTTTATGGGAAATACAGGACAGAGAAACAAGTTAAATGACACCATGAGGAAACAATCAGACCAATCCCATAATGCTTTTAAATGAATTTGCATTCTGTTGATCACCATTCTATTAATTACCTTCCCCTGAAAAACAATAGTCCATGGACCCTTGAGACTGGGTTACTCGGTGGCCAGACAGAGCTTGTACACATGCTGCGTGATCCCCTTGCAGAAACTGCTGTTCTTGGGGAATCATAGAACACTGTGGACACAGTTTCTTCGATAGGGTCATATCGCAGCTTGTACTGCTTCTTAATAAATACAAGGATTTAGCTCACAGACGTGTCAGTCTGCCACCTTTTAGAAACACTGAATTCCCTTAGTGAAGTGAAAGGGTGAAGGATGGAAGATTGATCATGCCCCAGATATTTAACTTACAGGAGTTTATGTAGAGGAGGAGTTTTGCAGTAGAGGTGTTTGGAAGGAACTGGAAAATTGGCACCATTTAATTTGGTGCCAGCTTATGATTAATTTAGTCTGTGGCTTTGCTATTCCTGAAACTGGTCTTCCAGAAAGACTCTAGGATTAACTTGTTTCGTCAAGGCAGTGTCTTTATTGAGTGGTCATTGTTTCAACTCTAATTTATTATTGATCTTTCAGGCCCACAGCAGCAGAACTTTTAAAATGCAAATTCTTCCAGAAAGCCAAGGTAACATGCTTAAAAACCCAAGTAAATCTGCTATTTTGAAATCACTATGAATTTCAGTGTATTGTATTTGATGTTAAACTGTTGGGAATATTTGTTTTGCAGAACAGAGAGTACCTGATTGAGAAGCTGCTTACAAGAACACCAGACATAGCCCAAAGAGCCAAAAAGGTAAGTGCCGTGAGCCCTCCTGCCCCAGTGGGAGCTGCTCCCCATCCAGGGAAATGGAGCCTATAGAAAAATAGGAAAAAGATTTCCACATACTCAGTATATGTGTAGAGGTTATCTGACCAGCGATTACTCAGATAACTGAATTTTGCATTTTGGTTATCTCAGCCTGCTGCTATGTGTTTGGGTGTGAAGCTCAAATGACTTCATTTTTCCACTTATTGGCCTGTTTAAGGAAGGTCAGAGGGGAGGGGCTTGTGTTGAGGCTTAAACACTGGAGAGGTAAAATATCTTTGAATATCTTTTGGGCAGGGGGGATTTTACTGAAGAGGAACAGTCATTTTAAATCAGTTTGAAATGACAAAACGAAAAACAAAACTTTTGTTTTTAATGGTTATTTTGAATATCTGTGGGATATAGGTTCCTTCCTCATAAAAGACCCATTTTTTTTTTTAGTCTATGCTGTGTGAACTAAATTATGCTAATAATTACCTGAAAAACTTTCCATTCTAGTATTTAGATTTTTTTAAATGGTATGTATGTGTGAGTGTATTTATTTATGTGTTTTTACCCAGAGTTTTATTTATTTGTTATTACAGATTTCATCATGGTATGAATCCTAACAAAATTTAACCTCTGGTTTGGTTTGGTTTAGTTTGATTTGAAAATTATATTAGATATTTATAATTTAAAATATTGGTGTAGTCAACAGATTTAGAAAGAGGAAGCTTCTTTGGTTTTTTTTTTTTTCCTTTTTACAATTAATATTTACAGAGAAAGGTGATAAGAATCTGAGTTGTTTGCTCTGTAAATAAAATTGACAAAGAAATAGGCATGAGAGATTGTATCTCATCATGCCTAGGTGTGGGTAACTTGGACTGTTAACTTCCAGACGTTCCCCTTTCGAAAACATTGGGTATGGAATACATTTAGCTGATGCTTTAGAATTGCTTTAAATAGATTTTAAAATAGACTTCAAGAAATGACCCATTCTGTGTGGGTGTCGAGCCCCTCTCCTGGACCCGCAGAATCCTTTGGAGTGGACTGGTCCCCGGGCTGTGGGCCTGGGCCAGGGATGGGGGATTGCTGTGCTGACTGCACAGCCCTGAGCCAGGGTAGTCCTCTGGGACAGCTCAGAGGGAAAAGTGAACCTCTAGTGATGGTCCATCAGAGTGGCACATCCCACGGGGCAGCACAGAGAAGCTGAAGCTTCAGTTTGAGGCAACAGAAAGTCAAAGTGCCCAACCGAGTGCGAGGGCTCCATCCAGAGGGCTGAAGGAGGTGCCTGGAGCACTTCTCTGGGGTGTCGGAGTCTAGCAGTGGGGCCTTTTGATCAGATAACTAAAACGCCAACCAGAGTTGAAGAAAGCTGTTAGAAAGCCATTGATTTGTACAGTATGTGTCCCCAAAGGACATTGTTTTTGGTTTCCCTCTGATCTCATCCTGTCTCTGTTCCCTGGGAGGAACTTTCCCAGGCCTGCATCCTTCCCGGAGCTCCAGCCTCACACCTCCAGCCCCCTGTGCAGTGTTTCCAAACTGTGTGTCTTCCCTCCCAAACCTCATCTCCCTGTGCTCTCTGCTGCTTTCTGAGCCACCCGACCTCAGAGCTCTGGGATGATTTTTAGGCCTCCTTCTTTGTCTTCCCCCTCTAAACCCGCTCCAAGTCCTCTCCACATTTCCCTCTGCAGCGTTGCTTGGAACGTTTCCTCCTGTTTTTAATTGAACATTGGCAGTGGATTTCTAACTACTCTCCTCCCCCACCCATTCCTCCTTAGACACTAGTGCAAGATTAACTTTCTAATCGTGGCGCTTAATTGCTCAAAAGTGGTTTCCAAAATTAAACAAAAACAAAAGGAAATGGGGGAAAAAAAAGGTTCCTATCAAATAAAGTCCAAGCCCCTTAGCCTTGAATTCATGGCACCATTTCAACTTCCCGCCTTATGCAGTTGACCCTTGAACAACCTGCCAACCCTCTGCGCAGTCAAAAATCAGAGTACAGTTTATAGTCGGCCCTCTGTATGTGTGGTTCCTGTGTATCTGCGGATTCAATGAGATGTGGGTTGTGTTGTACTGTAGTATTTACTATTGAAAAAAATCCATGTGTAAATGGACTTGTGCACTCCAAACCCGTGTTGTTCAAGGGTCAACTATATTCTAAACTCCAGCGAAACTTGAACCATCTATAGTTCTTACTACATAACCCATACTTTCCTTTGAGATTCCATCAGTGAAGAATCTGTTCAGGCTCTCACTTTGTTTTCTTTTTTTTTTTTTAAATTTAGATTATTTATTACATATTAGTGTGTTGTGCATTCCAAATTCCATTTTGCACGTATCTTAAACAATAAGCAGCCAGAGTTTCGGGAATTATGATTTTCCAAGCATGTCTTCTGCCCTTTTACTAGCTCCTCAGGGATTGCTTTGTCATCCATCCCTTCAAATGGAAAATGGCCACACATCTGAGAGTCACACAAAGGAGGAAAGGGAGAATATAAATTAGTTCTTTAAATATCTTAATAGAGAAGAACAGGGGCCCATAATAATGCTCTTCTGGCTCTCCAGCTTCATTAGGTTGGCTGTTTTCCTGTCATAATTCTCAGTTTAAAGTGCACTTTGGTTATCAGCTATTCTCTACTCCTTGCCAGTAGGTTCCGTGGCAGGTATACTGTCCTGGGCAGCATCAGTCAGTGTGTGTCTTGTTCATAGTAAGTGCCCACAAAATGTCTGCTGACTCAATGAACACATGCTTCAGTGGACCAAGGAAAGATCATTTGAAACTCTGTTTGTCTCTCACTAGAACCCCCCAAGTGCTTGGCATATACTTGTTCCTAGGCTTCCTGTAAATAATAGACAAACTGCCCTCATTCCCCTGGGCTCATGATGTTGATAAGCAACCATCCTGTTCCTTGTTTGAAACTCCTCATTCAGGCTTACTGGCCACTAGGAAGTGAATATTATTTTAATAGCCATGTGCGTTGAAAACCTTTGTGGCACTATGCCTTTGCTGGTCTTAGGTCCTTACGGTGTTTAAGCAAATTTAACTTAAAAGTTGATACAGGGGAGTCCTTAGTGTTATTTGTGTTACTCATCCTTGGACTTGTCTTTATTGGCATCTGCTCAGCTGTCTCCCTTCCTGTTTGCTATGGTGCCCACTAGTTGATGATGCTCTAGTTTCTTGGTGGGGATTTGTTCCTTAGAGGATAACTGTTGATGTTGGTCCCTTGACTTTTGTCACCTCAGTTTGTTGTTTTTAAAACAGGAACAGACAGTTCATTGATATATCAGTGTTTATGTGACAGCTGGGCCTGTTGACCAAGCTCTGGATATTTAGGCAACCATGTTGATTTGAAATTTGTTGTCATAAACCATAGTCTCTGCTTCTCTTCCTTTATGGTAAGCAAAATTAAGAGCTATTTTTCAGTAACATGAATAACTCATATTTAAGAGAGAGAAGGGCTGGTATTGTAGCTGCTCTCAGGAGGTCCTATGGAGTCCATCAGCGTGGTCTTTTGGTGTGACAGAGACAGAGGCTTATCATATTCATGTTTGCCCAGAATGTGAAGCATTAGTTGAGAGCCACATAATTCCGTGTGGGTATGTGATCTTGTCTGCATCCGCAATGACTCCTCTAAATCAGGAAAAAAATATTAAAAAATAGAAACAGACCAGTGTGGCTTCTCTGGTAATTTAGTGACATAAAATGGTTTTTTTTTTTTTTTTTGGATGTGATAATTGCAGAAATCAGGGATATTTGTGGTTTTTTTGTTTCTTTTCTCTTGAAGGCAGCGTATTTGGTCCATTCTGGGTTCTTTTGCTAAAAGGTAGTGTTGTTTAGGGATCATCTTAATTTTCTTTTGCCTTGATTTTTCTGTCTGTGAAATAGGGATTCTGTCTGACCCCAGGAATGTGATAAAGGGTAATGGGAGATTTGATGTTTCTAGACCTCAGCATACTCTGTAACTTCTAAATGAGAGCGTGCTAATAATGACCCATGAGAACAGGGTGAAGTTCAGCTGTATAACTTCTTTTCAACTTTTCGCTTATCCTTGTGCATGAGAAGAAAAGGCTTCATAGCCATTAGTCCTTCTCATGTGGATTTTTTTTTTTTTTTTTTTTTTTGTGGTACGCGGGCCTCTCACTGTTGTGGCCTCTCCCGTTGCGGAGCACAGGCTCCGGATGCGCAGGCTCAGCAGCCATGGCTCACGGGCCCAGCCGCTCCGCGGCATATGGGATCCTCCCAGACCGGGGCACGAACCCGTATCCCCTGCATCGGCAGGCGGACTCTCAACCACTGCGCCACCAGGGAGGCCCTCATGTGGATTTTTAGTGGCCTGTTTCCAGCCATCTTTTGAGGTTTGAAAGCTTGACTGCGAGGTGTTCCACCATTTACGCTACTGGAATCACTGGGTGGAGAAGGTGTAAGTCATTCTGTTAGAATCAAATGCAGATGCTTCAGGCTGTGTGCACTTTCTGTAGGAACATCTAAGTGTCAGAGTTGGCTGATGTCTCTGTTTTACGTTAGCAAAATGAACCTTGAGCCACCACACTCACACTCATATCATATACTTTTCTGTGGCTAAAACCCATCGATGCAGGGCAGGGCAGGGGCAAAGGGATGTCTAAATGCCAACCACTTAGCCAAACGTGTATTGGCCAGAGAAAGGATGAGGTGGGGAAACGTAATACACGGTGTATCTTTTTATTATGGTTGTCTGTGTTTTCACGGGTAGTGGAGTCACTGGAGGATTTTTGGTTTGAATTTTCTTAATTATGAAATTGAGAAGTTAGAAACGGTTAGTGATTATCAGAAGGAGGAAAGGGGTATTGTATCACTGCTACATTTGAGTGGAACCATTGTGAGTTGGAAAAACTAGGGTGATATTTGTGGGTACCTGAATTTCTTATATCAGTCTCTAAGATTGCTTTCATATTAAGGACGCAAGGCTGTTGGTTCCTTTTTTTTTTTTTTTGCGGTATGTGGGCCTCTCACTGTTGTGGCCTCTCCCATTGCGGAGCACAGCCTCCGGACGTGCAGGCTCAGCGGCCATGGCTCATGGGCCCAGCCGCTCCGCAGCATGTGGGATCCTCCCCGACGGGGGCACGAACCCATGTCCCCTGCATCGGCAGGCAGACTCTCAACCACTGCGCCACCAGGGAAGCCCTGTTGGTTCCTTTTGATCCTCCTGTGTGTGTGCTTAGGAATCAGTAGGTAGGAATATTACAATTCACATTTATTTAATACTTGACATGCATTGATAACTTTTACTGTTTTTACTTTTTGTTTTGAAATAATTTCAGACTTACAAAAATGTTACCAAAATAGTACAAACATTTCTGTATATATTTTCTCTCACTCTTTCTTTTGGAATGTTTCAAAACTATAGACATGATGGCCTTTATCTTTAAATATACTTCAGTGTGTATCTTCTAAAAACAAGGACATTCTCTAACATAACAGTAAATTGTCAAAATCAGGAGATTAACTAACAGTGACAGGATTAATTTTCAGATCTCATACCAGTTTTGCCAATTTTGCCATATTGGTCATTTACCTGGTCCAGGATCCAATCCAGAATCATGTAGTTGTTATGTCTCCTTTAGTCTCCTTTAATCTAGAATAGTCTTTCTTTTCCTTTTACAATTGTGACACTTTTGAAGAATACAGGACAGTTATTTTATAGACTGTCCCTCAGTTTGGGTTTGTCTGATATTTCTTCACAATTAGATTCAGTGTATGCATTTTTTTGTGTGTGTGTGTGTGGTACGTGGGCCTCTCACTGTTGTGGCCTCTCCCGTTGCGGAGCACAGGCTCTGGACGTGCAGGCTCAGCGGCCATGGCTCACGGGCCCAGCTGCTCTGCGGCATATGGGATCTTCCCAGACTGGGGCATGAACCCGTGTCCCCTGCATCGGCAGGCAGACTCTCAACCACTGCGCCACCAGGGAAGCCCTCAGTGTATGCATTTTTTGTGGGATCTTCCCAGACTGGGGCATGAACCCGTGTCCCCTGCATCGGCAGGCAGACTCTCAACCACTGCGCCACCAGGGAAGCCCTCAGTGTATGCATTTTTGATGGGAATATCTAGGAAGTGATGCCACATTCCTCTTGGCATATCATGTTGATTTAGTCCTTCACTGGTGATGTTGCCACATGCGTAAGGAGGTATCTGCCAGCTTCTTCACTGTAAACACAATTACCTCTTAATAGGAAGAATTCGTTAATATTACATTCCTTCTTTATATTAAACATTAAAAGGTAAAGTGAATGTACTGGGTCATTAGTCTTTTTTCAAGGAAACATATCTGCTTGGTGTCATTATGGTTGTGCATTCATAGGATGTTAATGATAGGATTTCCCTATGATTTCTGAGCAATCTTGCAGACAAGGAACCCCTTGCTAGCGTGTGACGTTCAGATTGAGGTGGGAGGTGGCAATGGTGCTGCTCCAGATTCTGCAAAGGGTCTGGAAGCAGAAACAGCTGGATCTGTGTCCTTTGTTGGGTGAGCTGCCTAATCTTTCTGATCCTAATCTGTCAAATGGAGCCAAGGACACGGACTTTGTGCTGCCCTGGGGGTGAGAGATGATCTGCCCAGGGAGTCTGGTGCTGTGTTTGACTCATAGCGGTGCTCAGTCTAACAGTGGATGCCGTGACTATCATGTAAATAAGGAGAATAATTTTTGCGGGTATAGGAGACAGGCATTTTAGAAATATGTAGTGAAACAGGGAGTGAGGAAAGCGGCCTGGTAGCGGGCAGGTGGGGATGGGTGATGTGGGTGTTTCTCTGTTGCTGTTGCTTTGGGTGGAATGGAGTAAGCGCCCATGGAAGCCTTCAGAAAGAAGGAAAGAATGCCGGTCGTTATTTCATCACCGTTGCCTATTCACCTGTCTGCGCGTGTTCTTTTCTGCCCTATCCCAGTACTGACGGTGGGCACGGGCCAGGGCGTTCCCTCTCTGTAGCACTCCCCTCTACTGGGCGCAGTGCAGGACGTGTGTTTGTAAAGAGCCTAAGAATAGTAAGAATTAAACGCACACAGAGCTGTTATCCTTTTACAGCTTTTAGATTGCTTTCGTATATGCTTCCTTATTTATTTTAAACAATTGTGCTCCAAGACAGGTAGGGCAGGTATTATTATTATTATTATTATTTAAAAATATTTATTTATTTATTTTTGGCTGTGTTGGGTCTTTGTTGCTGTGCGTGGGCTTCTTATTGCGGTGGCTTCTCTTGTTGCAGAGCACGGGCTCTAGGTGCACAGGCTTCAGTAGTTGCAGCACACGAGCTCGGTAGTTGTGGCTCGCAGGCTCTAGAGCAGAGGCTCAGTAGTTGTGGTGCACGGGCTTAGCTGCTCCGCGGCGTGTGGGATCTTCCCGGACCAGGGCTCGAACCCATTTCCCCTGCATTGGCAGGCGGATTCTTAACCACTGTGCCACCAGAGAAGCCCCAGTATTGCTTTTGTAACCTGTTTCACTGCTGCTGCTGCTGGGGGCACCAACTGCTGCTGTGCCTGTTTTTGCTGCTGCTGTAATAGCTGCTACCATTACAACCACTGCTACCAGTAGTGGACACTGAGGTGCAGACAGATGAAGGACACAGTCCAGCCAGTGCAACTCACCTTTCAGTGGGGAACACAGTGCAAGCATCCCAAGACCTGGAAAGTTGAAAGAGAAGCAGAGAATAAATACTTTAGAATATGGGCATAGAATATGTACTACAGGAATGGAAAGGGTCATGGAGCTGGTCAATGGGGGAACCTGGGGAGGGGAGAGAGGGAAACTCATACTTATTGTGGGCCTTCATGTACATGCAAAACACTTGGTTTACATCTATCTCATTACTGAATACTTATAATAATCAATGAAGTCCTAAGTAATAGGACAGAGGATATCATATGTTAGATTATTAAGACTGGTTAAGAAAAAGCTATGAATATTTTGAAATTTGAATGGAAAAGAGCAACCAGGATCATAAATGTCTCCTGGGTTGCGATCCTTCAATTTGCAGGCCTGAAAATGGAGACCTAGGGTGGTTGGGCCCCGACCAAGGTCATGCTGTCATGTAGTGGCTGAATCCGAAGCCAGCCTCCCAGTTTGCTATCGTTTAGTCTCTTCCTTTTAGTCGATAAAGAGGGAAAATGACTGAATTTTTGCAAACTTGCTTTTTTTTCCCTCCTGGAATCTTGTAATTAATTTATAAGTTATTGAAGGTTATACATTATCAAGAAACCAGAGAAGAAATTAGGTGATTTCAAATGCTTGATGGGTGGATTTTTAGTTTTGTTCCAAGTCTGCCCAGTAGAGGGCAGCAATGGCTTTTAATTCTCTGGTTGTGGACCAGGAGCTGAGCAAAAGTTTCCAGCTTGGTTGAAGGTCTCAGGTTCGGTTAGAGTAGAAGGATCCAAAGTATGTTAGGCCCCTGCTGAACTACTAGGTACTAGCACCGAGTACTAGGCACCTCAGTCAGTTGGGGTGTTTGTTTGTTTGTTTTACTGGGCAGGAGGTTGAAGGGTGATGGTTTAAGTACTTCTTGTTATTTCCAATTTCATTTTAAATTACACTTTCTGTTAACAGATCACAGTAACCTGACATTTATGTTTTACATAGTTTATGTCAGAAAGAAAAATCTCAGTGTTGAAGATATGATTTGAGAGCTTCCAGTATTTTGTGGTCAAACTAATACCGTTCTGGGTGGTGGCAGAAAGTTCCAGAAGGTTCACTGGTCCCTGCCGTCCTCCTCAGAGCCAGTAAAATAGGGAAGGAGAGAGTCAAAGTGTATATACCTGTGAAGGAGAAGTGAACAGAACTCTGTACCCGTCACCACGTATGTTATGGGTTTAACAGAAACACTCCTGATGATCCAAGTAGGCCCGAGGGTGCGTGTCCTCTTATTGCCTTGTGTTTCTTTTCTGCTTCCTTTTGTTTGAAAACAGCTGTATGGGGCTTCCCCGGTGGCGCAGTGGTTGAGAGTCCGCCTGCCGATGCAGGGGACACGGGTTTGTGCCCCGGTCCAGGAAGATCCCACATGCCGCGGAGCGGCTGGGCCCGTGAGCCATGGCCGCTGAGCCTGCGCGTCCGGAGCCTGTGCTCCGCAATGGGAGAGGCCGCAACAGTGAGAGGCCCGCGTACCGCAAAAAAATAAATAAATAAAAACAGCGGTATGTACTTGGGACTATATCTTATTGAGGAACTTAACATGCTCACAAGGGAGAGGACTACGGTGGTTGGGGATGTTAGTTTTCCTATCTTAGAGCTGAGAGAACAGTTGGCCAGAGGTTAACGTTATTGGTTTAACTGGACAGGTGTTCCCAGAGGGTAAGCTCATTGATGTGTTTGTTGTTTATTTATTTATTTTTAGATGTTGGGGGTAGGAGTTTATTGATTTATTTATTTGTTTTTGCTGTGTTGCGTCTTCGTTTCTGTGCGAGGGCTTTCTCTAGTTGTGGCAAGCGGGGGCCACTTTTCATCGCGGCGCGCAGGCCTCTCACTGTCGCGGCCTCTCTTGTTACAGAAAACAGGCTCCAGACGCGCAGGCTCAGTAGTTGTGGCTCACGGGCCTAGTTGCTCCGCGGCACGTGGGATCCTCCCAGACCAGGGCTCGAACCCGTGTGCCCTGCGTTAGCAGGCAGATTCTCAACCACTGCGCCACCAGGGAAGCCCACGTTTGCTATTTTTAAAATTTTAAATGCATTGCTTTTCATCAGTTTAGCGTGCAGAGTTCATAAAGTGCTTTTGGTCACTAGGGGGCGCTATCAGAATAGTTCATTTATTCTCAGTCTCTGTGGACAGGAATTGCTTCCTCGTCTATAAAAAACCCTTGTAGCTGTGGATGTCTTCCTTTTGCTCTATGCCTGCTGTAAGGAACTTGACTGGTGTTTGTGCTGGGGGTGAATTAGGCAGAGAGGAGGAGAGAGGAAAGAGCAAGGGGGAAAAAGCATCATAAATCACTTTCAATTCAGTTGGTGAATTGAATTTAAAAATGCATATATTCTGGGTAGGTGGCCTCTTTCTGGTGGCATTTGACTTAGAGCAGAAAGGATCCACTCTGGAAATTGTGATTTGCTAATCCTGGCGGCCCAATTTAGGACGAATGTCTGTATTTTCAGGTTGAGGTATCTTTTAAAGATACCAACTGCTTAAGAGAACGTCTTAAACTTTTACAGATCTCGGAGATCCACTTTTGGAAATTTAAAAATAATGACATACATTCTGAAAATATTGTGAGAGATAGTGTTTGTACAACTTAGTTTGTAGAGGACTGATTGTTTTCTGTTACTGGAAATGAATAGGCAGAATCAGTGGCCTTATTTCACATCCAGCTGGATTTTTGAGACCTGTGTGTTCAAGTGCATTATGTGCTTCATTTTTGCCTTTGGGAAATTTGCTAACTTCTTCCAAAGCTTGTGTGCATCACCTAACTTTTGGAAACTTAACTGGCATGTGTGTGCTAGGAGAGGGGCCCTGACTGTCTGCCCATCTGGTATTCACTGAGCATCACTGTTAACATACAAGGTACTGACTGCCATTAAGGTGGTTTGTCTTTATTCAGCTTTACAGCTGACTCTAATACTAGCATACCGTGTCTTTTAAAAGTAAATAAACCACGAAGAATGGAAAGGAATTTGTCTATGGTTGCAGAAAAACTAAGCAGATGCCTTTTTGATCTTGTCAGAACCCTAATATGATTGTTCCTTCTCCCTGGTTTAAAACCAGTCAATGGCCTCTTGTCAATTACAGGGTAAGGTTCAAGTTCCTGCCGCTGATAGATTAAGGTCCATGTCACTTGCAGGGTGAGGACCACGCAAAGCTCCTGTGATCTGTGTTTGGGCCTCATCTCCAGCCTTTCATTCAACCACTTGCCACCTCATCCTGGACACACTCCTGTAGAATTACTGATTCTCCTTTCCTACCAATACACTTCTGAAATCCCATGCGTGTTCTCCATGAAGGTGCATGTACTGGTCCCTCTGTTTCGGCTTCTCCCTGTGCTTGTAGCTTTCCAACGCTAGCGCCTCTTCAGTGGAGCTTCCTCGTACCACACCCCGAGCCCTGCACCCCAGACGGTTCATCCGTCCTTCATTCCTGCTGCTTCTGAAGCTCAGACATAATTCCCTTGTTGCACGTTGCACCGTTGGTAGTTTATTTCCTTACACTTTTGCCTTCTGTACCAGACTGTGAGCTCCTTGGGTGTAGGAATGGCGTCATGTTATCCCCCATGTCCCTAGTACCCAGCACAGTGTCTTGGTCAATCAATAAGTACCTCTGGAATTGAAGTTCAGCAAGCAGGGCTGTGAAGTTATGATGACAACCTATGTAGGGGTTGACATGAGAGCTCAAGGGGAGGCAAAGCAAATCTGCTTTTGGTTTTAACGGAGAATTGCTAAGATGTTTTTCGGTTGGTGCTGTGTTCTTGTATTTCAAGTCTAAGACTCAGAGTTTCTCTGATCCCAGGTTTAAAATCCTTTGTTATCTCCAACTTGCTAAGAGTCTTGGGTGAGCCAATTAATTTTATTCACCTTTGCCGCCTTACAAAATAGAATGGTTAGATTTTATTATCTAACAATTGTGCATTATCCACTTTGGATTACTTGGCAGCAAAAATTTTGTCCTTAGCACTCAACATGTTTCTATGTTGTCATTTTCTTCACCCAGCCAGTATGCATATAAGTTTTCCTGTTACCGGAAGCCACATCTAATTAGGAATATATTTCTAAACTAGATTTAAATTAGTTTTCAGTACTCTCTCATTTTGGGTTACCTGTTACTTATCTCTTCATTTAGGGGAAATAATTTAAACTTAACTCTTATATCAAGATCCTGTAAATCTTTAAAACATGTATGACATTTTGGAGAAGGGAAGGGTAGGAGAGACAGAAAATAATGGAACTTTTGTACATAATTCAGAAAGGAAGAACTCCATGACAATGGAAGAAATGCAGATGTTTTGCTACATTATGGTCATTCCGGAAATGTGGTGAGGCCATCAGAGGGCGTGGTACACATGTCTGAAAATCATGTGGGGTGGGCCAGAGGACTCTGCATGTTTTATGTTGATCAGATTTGACTGACATAATAGAGGTATGTGGCTCAGTTTTTTAAAAAAAATCCAGAAGTATTTTTTTTTTAATTTCTTTTTACTTTGAAATTCAGTAGCTTTAAAACAAATTAAAATTCAAGAGGCCCAGTTAAGGTTGCACTTTGATAGAGGATTTTCTAAGCTTCCCATAAAATTAGTCTCACAAATTCAAATACTGATTTAGAAGGGTGTATAATAACTTTTTAATTTTTTTCTCACATATAGACATACAGAAAGGCAAAGAGCCTTATATTACAACTTACAAAGCAATAATAGAGCTAAGAGATTCAAACAACGGCCTTTAATTTAACCCAAATTTAAAAGACCATTTGAAATTGTTTTGGTTGTTGTACAGCCAGCTTGTTGGCTGATTGTAATTGAATTGGGGAGGAACTGGGAAGGTCCTGTTTTATCCAGATGGGAAGGATCCCTTAGGGGATAAGGACAAAGTTCTGAGGGGGTGGGCTTTCTCTTTGACTTTTTCGAAAGCAAAAGGAGGTAGAGGAAGGAGAGAAAGAAAGAGGAAAATGAGAAACCAAGCCTGGAAAGAGGCAGAAAAAGCCTGGAGAGAGGGAGGGGCACATGATCAGGAAGCTGGGATGCACAGAAGTCTGTGACTGCAAGTTACGACCAAGCTTAGGCTCTGCGACAGGCCCCAGCCTGACCCTGGCTCTAACACTCACTCACAGCATAGTCTTGAGCATTAGCTGAACCCCCTGTGCCTCATCTGTGAAATGCAGACTTCCCATTGATCTTCTGGGGTGAAAACCAGAATCCTTAATCAGGCCTCTAGGGCTTGGCATGGTTTAGTCCCTTCCTCACCCTTAGGACTTCTCTCACACTCTCTACCCAGTTTTCCATGTGTCCAGTGGCCCAAGGCTATTACAGGTGCTGCTTTCCCCTGTGTTTGGAAGGGTCAGCCCCCTCCATCTTCAGCAGACCTCAATTTCAGCTTAGTCATTTCTCCAGAAAACAAAATTGGAATCATGCTGTATTTACTGCTCTATGATCTACCTGCATTTTCATTTAAAATATCTGTGGACATTTTTTGTGTCAACAAACATAGATTTACATGATGACTTTTTTTTTTTTGTTATTAGCAAAAGAGAATAGTTCTTTCTTTTTATTGAAGTATAGTTGATTTACAATACTATATAAGTTTCAAGTGTGTAGCAAAGTGATTCAGATATTTACATATATATATTTCAATTATTTTCCACTAATAGATTTTTTTGAATTTTATTTTACTTATTTTTTTTATACAGCATGTTCTTATTAGTTATCAATTGTATACACGTCAGTGTATACATGTCAATCCCATTCTCCCAGTTCATCACACCACCAACGCCCACCGCCGCTTCCCCCCTTAGTGTCCATACGTTCTTTACATCTGTGTATCAATTTCTGCCCTGCAAACCAGTTCATCTGTACCATTTTTCTAGTTTCCACATATATGCGTTAATACGTGAAATTTGTTTTTCTCTTTCTGACTTACTTCACTCTGTGTGACAGTCTCTAGATTCATCCACGTCTCTACAAATGACCCACTTTCGTTCCTTTTTATGGCTGAGTAATATTCCATTCTATGTATGTACCACATCTTCTTTATCCATTCGTCTGTTGATGGGCATTTAGGTTGCTTCCATGATCTGGCTATTGTAAATAGTGCTGCAATGAACATTGGGGTGCATGTGTCTTTTGGAATTACGGTTTTCTCTGAGTATACGCCCAGTAGTGGGATTGCTGGGTCATATGGTAATTCTAGTTTTAGTTTTTTAAGGAATCTCTGTACTGTTCTCCACAGTGGCTGTATCAATTTACATTCCCACCAACAGTGCAAGAGGATTCCCTTTTCTCCACACCCTCTCCAGCATTTGTTGTTTGTAGATTTTCTGGTGAAGCCCATTCTAACTGGTGTGAGGTGATACCTCATTGTAGTTTTGACATGCATTTCTCTAATAATTAGAGATGTGGAGCAGCTTCTCATGTGCTTCTTGGCCATCTGTATATCCTCCTTGGAGAAATGTCTATTTAGGTCTTCTGCCCATTTTTGGATTAGGTTGTTTGTTTTTTTAATATTGAGCTGCATGAGCTGTTTATATATTTTGGAGATTAATCCTTTGTCCGTTGATTCTTTGCAAATATTATCTCCCATTCTGAGGGTTGTCTTTTCATCTTGTATGTAGTTTCCTTTGCTTTGCAAAAGCTTTTAAGTTTCACTAGGTCCCATTTGTTTATTTTTGTTTTTATTTCCATTACTCTAGGAGGTGGATCAAAAAAGATCTTGCTGTGATTTATGTCAAAGAGTGTTCTTCCTGTGTTTTCCTCTAAGAGTTTTATAGTGTCCGGTCTTACATTTAGGTCTCTAATCCATTTTGAGTTTATTTTTGTGTATGGTGTTAGGGAGTGTTCTAATTGCATTCTTTTACATGTAGCTGTCCAGTTTTCCCAGCACCACTTATTGAAGAAACTTTCTTTTCTCCATTGTATATCCTTGCCTCCTTTGTCATAGATCAGTTGACCATAGGTGCCTGGGTTTATATCTGGGCTTTCTATCCTGTTCCATTGATCTATATGTCTGTTTTTGTGCCAGTACCATATTGTCTTGATTACTGGAGCTTTGTAGTATAGTCTGAAGTCAGGGAGTCTGATTCCTCCAGCTCCGTTTTTTCCCTCAAGACTGCTTCGGCTATTCAGGGTCTTTTGTGTCTCCATACAAATTTTAAGATTTTTTATTCTAGTTCTGTAAAAAATGCCATTGGTAATTTGATAGGGATTGCATTGAATCTGTAGATTGCTTTGGGTCGTAGAGTCATTTTGACAATATTGATTCTTCCAATCCAAGAACATGGTATATCTCTCCATCTGTTTGTATCATCTTTAATTTCTTTCATCAGTAGCTTATAGTTCTCTGCATACAGGTCTTTTGTCTCCCTAGATAGGTTTATTCCTAGGCATTTTATTCTTTTTGTTGCAGTGGTAAATGGCAGTGTTTCCTTAATTTATCTTTCAGATTTTTCATCATTAGTGTATAGGAATGCAAGAGATTTCTGCGCATCAATTTTCTATCCTGCAACTTTACCAAATTCATTGATTACCTCTAGTAGTTTTCTGGTGGCATCTTTAGGATTCTCTATGTATAGTATCATGTCATCTGCAAACAGTGACAGTTTTACTTCTTCTTTTCCAATTTGTATTCCTTTTATTTCTTTTTCTTCTCTGATTGCTGTGGCTAGGACTTACAAAACTATGTTGAATAATAGTGGCAAACGTGGACATCCTTGTCTTGTTCCTGATCTTAGAGGAAATGCTTTCAGTTTTTCACCATTGAGAATGATGTTTCCCGTGGGTTTGTCATATGTGGCCTTTATTATGTTGAGGTAGCTTCCCTCTATGCCCACTTCTTGAAGAATTTTTATCATAAATGGGTGTTGAATTTTGTCAGAAGCTTTTTCTGCATCTATTGAGATGATCATATGGTTTTTATTCTTCAGTTTGTTAATATGGTGTATCACATTGATTTGCATATATTGAAGAATCCTTGCATCCCTGGGATAAATCCCCCTTGATCATGGTGTATAATTCTTTTAATGCGTTGTTGGATTCTGTTTGCTAGTATTTTGTTGAGGAGTTTTGCATCTATATTCATCAGTGATATTGGTCTGGAATTTTCTTTTTTTGTAGTATCTTTCTCTGGTTTTGGTATCATGGCGGTGGTGGCCTCATAGAATGAGTTTGGGAGTGTTCCTTCCTGTGCAATTTTTTGGAAGAGTTTGAAAAGAATGGGTGTTAGCTCTTCTCTAAATGTTTAATAGAATTCACCTGTGAAGCCATCTGGTCCTGGACTTTTGTTTGTTGGAAGATTTTTAATCACAGTTTCAATTTCATTACTTGTGATTGATTACACTATCACTTTTAATGGCTGTACAATATTCTAGTGCAAGAATGACTACAGTTAATAATCAGTTATTTCTTGATGGACCGTTAGATTGTTTCCAATTTTAAAATTTCATTTTTATTTTTTTGAGAATTTGTTGCCTTCTTTTTTTAATTTTTAATATTGTGTTTTGTTTTCTTCAGTTTATTTTTTTTTACTTTTTTTTAAATTGGAGTATAATTGCTTTACAATGTTGTGTTAGTTTCTGCTGTACAATGAAGTGCATCAGCTACATATATATATATATATATATATATATATATATATATATCCCCTCCCTCTTGGACCTCCCTCCCACCCCCGCCCATCCTACCCGTCTAGGTTGTCACAGAACACCGAGCTGAACTTCCCATGCTTTATAGCATGTTCCCACTAGCTATCTGTTTTATGCATGGTAGTGTATATATGTCCTAATCTCCCATTTCGTCCCTTCCCCACCGTGTCCACATGTCCATTTTCTCTCTGTGTCTATATTCCTGCCCTGCAAATAGGTTCATCTGTGCCATGTTTTCTAGATTCCACTTATATGCGTTAAGATACGATACTTGTTTTTCTCTTTCTGGCTTACTACACTTAGTATGATCATCTCTAGTTGTATCCATGTTGCTGCAAATGGCATTATTTCATTCTTTTTTATGGCTCAGTGATATTCCATTGTATCTATGTAGCACATCCTCTTTATCCATTCATCTGTCGTTGGACATTTAGGTTTTTTCCATGTCCTGGCTATTGTAAATAGTGCTGCAGTGAACATTGGGGTGCACGTGTCCTTTAGAATTATGGTTTTCTCAGGGTATATGCCCAGTAGTGGGATTGCTGAGTAATATGGTAGTTCTATTTTTAGTTTTTTAAGGAACCTCCATACTGTTCTCCACAGTGGGTGTATCAATTTACATTCCCACCAACAGTGCAAGAGGGTTCCCTTTTTTCCACACCCTCTCCAGCATTTATTGTTTATAGATCTTTTGCTAATGGCCATTCTGACTGGTGTGAGATGATACCTCATTGTAGTGTTGATTTGCATTTCTCTAGTAGTTAGTGATGTTGAGCATCCTTTCATATGCCCCTTGGCCATCTGTATGTCCTTGGAGAGATGTCTATTTAGGTCTTCTGCCCATTTTTTGATTGGGTTGTTTGTTTTTTTGATATTGAGCTCCATAAGCTGTTTGTATATTTTGGAGATTAATCCTTTGTCTGTTGCTTCGTTTGCAAATATTTTCTCCCATTCTGAGGGTTGTCTTTTCGTCTTGTTTATGGTTTCCTTTGCTGTTCCAAAGCTTTTAAGTTTAATTAGGTCCCATTTGTTTATTTTTGCTTTTATTTTCATTACTCTGGGAGGTGGGCCAGAAAAGATCTTGCTGTGGTTTATGTCAAAGAGTGTTTTTCCTATGTTTTTCTCTAAGAGTTTTATACTGTCTGGTCTTACATTTAGGTCTTTAATCCATTTGGAGTTTATTTTTGTGTGTGGCATAAGGTAGTATTCTAATTTCGTTCTTTTACATGTAGCTGCTGTTTTCCCAGCATCACTTTTGTTTTTTCCTTAACATCTTTATTGGAGTATAATTGCTTTACAATTGTGTGTTAGTTTCTGCTGTATAACAAAGTGAATCAGCTATACATATACATACATCCCCATATCTCCTCCCTCTTGTGTCTCCCTCCCACCCTCCCTATCCCACCCCTCTAGGTGCACACAAAGCACTGAGCTGATCTCCCTGTGCTATGTGGCTGCTTCCCACTAGCTACCTCTTTTACATTTGGTAGTGTATATATGTCCATGCCACTCTCTCAGTCCCAGCTTATCCATTCGCCACCACGTCCTCAAGTCCATTCTCTATGTCTGCGTCTTTATTCCTGTCCTGCCCCTAGATTCTTCAGAACTTTTTTTTTTAGATTCCATATATATGTGTTAGCATATGGTATTTGTTTTTTTCTTTCTGACTTACTTCACTCTGTATGACAGTCTCTAGGTCTATCCATGCCTCTGCAAATGACCCAATTTCATTCTTTTTTATGGCTGAGTAATATTCTAGTGAATATATGTGACACATCTTCTTTAACCATTCCTCTGTTGATGGACCTTTAGGTTTCTTCCGTGTCTTGGCTATTGTAAATAGTGCTGCAACGAACATTGGGTTGCAAATGTCTTTTTGAATTATGGTTTTCTTAGGGTATATGCCCAGTAGTGGGATTGCTGGGTCATATGGTAATTCTGTTTTCAGTTTTTTTAAGAACCTCCATACTGTTCTCCATAGTGGCTGTATCAGTTTACATTCCCACCAGCAGCCAGCACCACTTATTGAAGAGGCTGTCTTTTCTCTATTGTATGTTCTTGCCTCCTTTCTCATCAGTCAGGTGACTGTATGTGCGTGGGTTTATCTTTGGGCTTTCTCTCCGGTTCCATTGATCTATATTTCTGTTTTTGTGCCAGTACCATACTGGCTTGATTACTGTAACTTTGTAGTATAGTCTGAAGTCTGGGAGGCTGATTCCTCCAGCTCCGTTTTTTTCCCTCAAGACTTCTTTGGCTATTTGGGGTCTTTCATGTTTCCATACAAATTGTAAAATTTTTTGTTCTAATTCTGCGAAGAATGCCATTGGTAATTTGATAGGGATTGCATTGCATCTGTAGATGGCTTTGGGTAGTATAGTCATTTTCACTCTATTGATTCTTCCACTCCCAGAACATGGTATATTTCTCCATCTGTTTATGTCATCTTGGATTTCTTTTATCAGTGTTTTATAGTTTTCTGAGTACAGGACTTTTGCCTCCTTAGGTAAGTTTATTCCTAGGTATTTTATTGTTTCTGTTGCAGTGGTAAATGGGATTGTTTCTTTAATTTTCACAAATCAATAAAATTAGAAATGAAAAAGGAGAAATTACATCTTACACTGCAGAAATACAAAGGATTGTACGAGACTACTACCAGCAACTATATGCCAATAAAATGGGCAGCCTCGAACAAACAGAGAAATTCTTGGAAAGGTACAATTTTCCAAGACTGAACCAGGGAGAATTACAAAATACAAACAGACCTATCACAGGTAATGAAATTGAAACTGTAATTAAACATCTTCCCGGACCAGATGGCTTCACAGGGAAATTCTGTCAGACATTTAGAGAAGAGTCAGCATCCATCCTTCTCAAACTGTTTCAAAAAATTGCATAAGAGTAGCACTCCCATGTTCGTTCTATGAGGCTACCGTCACCCTGATACCAAAACCAGACATCGATATCACAAAAAACGAAAATTACAGACCAGTATCACTGATGAACGTAGATGCAAAAATCTTCAACAAAATGCTAGCAAATAGAATCCAACACATTAAAAGGATCATATACCATGATCAAGTGGGTTTTGTCCCAGGAATGCAAGGATTCTTCAATATATGCAAATCAATCAATGTGATACACCGTATTAACAAATTAGGGAATAAAAACTGTATGATCATCTCAGTAGATGCAGAAAACGCTTTTGATAAAATTCACCACCATTCATGATAAAAACTCTCCAGAAAGTGGGCATAGAGGGAACCTACCTTAATATAATAAAGGCCATATATGACAAACCCACAGCAAACGTCATTCTCAGTGGTGAAAAACTGAAAGCATTTGCATTAAGATTAGGAATAAGACAAGGATCTCCACTCTCACCTCTAATATTCAACATAGTTTTGGAAGTCCTAGCCATGGCAGTCAGAGAAGAAAAAGAAATAAAAGGAATACAAATTGGAAAAGAAGAAGTAAAACTGTCACTGTTTGCAGATG
This sequence comes from Hyperoodon ampullatus, assembly GCF_949752795.1. NCBI lineage: Eukaryota > Metazoa > Chordata > Mammalia > Artiodactyla > Ziphiidae > Hyperoodon > Hyperoodon ampullatus. The sequence continues at coordinate 83,549,604 of NC_136921.1, read as the reverse complement.
ACATGATACTATATATAGAGAATCCTAAAGATGCCATCGGAAAACTACTAGAGGTAGTCAGTGAATTTGGTAATGTTACAGGATACAAAATTAATGCACAGAAATCTGTTGCATTCCTATACACTAACAACGAAAGATCAGAAAGAAATTAAGGAAACAATCCCTGTTTCCAATTTTTAAAAATTGTTCACCATACTGGAATGAACATCATTGTATGTGCATTATTGCATACAGTGTTACCTATTTTGTTAGGACAAGTTCCTTGGGATGGAATTGCTTGGTCAGCTTGGTCAAAGAGTGGATGCCTTATAATTATTGATGTCCCTTGGCTTAGTCATGTCTAAAATGGGAGGCCTTGTATTTCAGATCTTAACCTGAGTCTCAGGTCTCTCATCTGTGAATAATATATTACACACACACACACACACACACACACACGCATGCACACAGGCGCTTAGCCCAGTGCCTGTCATTTCATATTTAATATTATTACTTATGTACTTTTTGTATTGAAATGTTTTCCACGTACATTTATTTTATTTCACTCTTTCTTAGATCTGCAGTCAGCTATTTTGTAGAGAGTATTGGAGGTCTTCTAGCAGTTTTCCAACCTTGAGACATTCACTAACTTTAGGAGAGATTAGAATGTACCATGTACTAAAAGCTGATCGATAGAGAGCCTATTATGGAGGTCCCAGCTTGGGGTCCTAACGTCTTAGGGCCATTAAAGGTATTTCAGAGAGTGCTGTTGGTGGTGAAAAAGCATTACAAGCCCTATTCTTCTGTGGCCTGTTTTTGGATAAGGAATTATTTTCAATGTTGGGACTGGGCTTAAGTGTACAGTGTTATGAGGTGTTTTTGCCCATTATTCTGTCACTGTGATCTCTTCTGTCCAGAACAAACAAATGATAAAGCAGCTGCCAGCCTGTGAGTAACGATCAAACCATTTTCATCATCCCTTGGTTTATGGTTTGAGCATGCTCATTATGAGGTCTGATGTCAGTCATTTGTGCTGCACAAGGTGTTGGTCATGCCCAGCATCTGCAGACAAAGGGTGGTACTGCACAGTTTGGGTACTGAGCTTTTCCTCTTTTTTTTTTTTTTTTTTTTTTTTTTGCTTTTGTTGTATACCAGTGTTCTGGTTCTGATCCCTTATGATCTTAATCAATTATAGCTTTTAAAATTGAAAACCCCATTTTTAAAAAAATCATTGTGTGGCATGTTTTAAATAAAGTTAACCTTGAGATTATACTTCCCCTCGACTCCCCCTTGGCTGGCTTTGAACCTTGGGGGTGTCACCCAGGTTCTCTGAGCCACAATTTTCTCACTTTCCCAAACTCCGAGGGTTTTGTAAAGTTTCAGGGTGACAGTTTATATCAAATGCTTTTGCAGCATCTGTAACATAACGGGGATTCATAACTGCCTTTGCCTTGTCTCCCTTTCCTCATTGTGCATCAGGGAAGGTTTTGTAAGGAAGGGGAGTGTTATTCAAGTGAGCAAGAGGAAGTATTTAAATGTCATGGGAGGATTGTTTTTTATTTTCTGAAGGAAATTAAAGTCTAAGACTAGTGAATTTCATCCCTCTCCTTACTTTCCTCTTCCTGTCTCTGTAGAGACCCAGCCGCTAACCCTTGTTCTTCAAATAAAACCATTCTCCTCCTTCTGCCAACACACACAGTCTTACTAGTTTCCTTGAGGACTTCAAATTACTGAAGTTTAGCTAGAACTCTTATTATTTATTCTTGTTTTAATATTAAGATTTCTAGTTTCTTCATTTACTTATGAAGACTTATAATTAGAAAATTTCCCTATTTAATGCATTTTTAACAACTATAATGAGTTTATCTGTTGGAATGAAGTTATAAAGTTTTGTGAAATAAATGATGTCTAATTTAGCCCCTCCACCTCTGATGTTTTCTGTAATAGGATATTACTTCCATGGGACCCTCCTGCTTTTCTCTTATTTACCACCTCCAGAGGTGTTCTCTTGTCCTTTTTCTTTACAGAAGCTTAATACCTAGTTGTTCTGAAACTTCCTGTGTAGACACCCAGGTCCCTTAACCAGAGATCCACATTCGTAGGTCTGGGGCCATGACCCAGGACTCTGCATTTTTCATAAGCAGGCCAGTTGATAGTTATACAAGGGATTGAGACAAACCTGGTCTGTCTCCAGGTTTGGAAGGAAATTATATTGCTAAGCTCACTTTACAAAAAGTTAATAGTCCTGGTACAAAGCTGCTGGGCTAGAGATAAGAAGGCCCCTCTTCTGCAGAGGAGTATCGATCCGCAGAATAGATGTGGGAAACAGTGCCAAGAGGAACCAGAACCAAGATGGCGGAGTAGAAGGACGTGCTTTCACTCCCTCTTGTGAGAACACCAGAATCAGAACCAGCTGCTGGACAGTCATCGACAGGAAGACACGAACTCACAAAAAAAGATACCGCACATTCAAAGACAAAGGAGAAGCCACAATGAGATGGCAGGAGGGGCGCAATCACAGCAAAATCTAATCCCGTAACTGCTGGGTGGGTGACTCACAGACTGGAGAACACTTATACCACAGAAATCCACCCACTGGAGTGAAGGTTCTGAGCCCCACATCAGGCTTCCTAACCTTGGACTCCAGCAATGGGAGGAGGAATTCCTAGAGAATCAGACTTTGAAGGCTAGAGGGATTTGATTGCAGGACTTCGACAGGACTGGGGGAAACAGAGACTCCACTCTTGGAGGACACAGACAAAGTAGTGTGCACATTGGGACCCAGGGGAAGGAGCAGTGACCCCAGGGGAGACTGAACCAGACCTACCTGCTAGTGTTGGAGGGTCTCCTGCAGAGGTGGGGGTTGGCTGTGGCTCACCGTGGGGACAAGGACACTGGCAGCAGAAGTTCTGGGAAGTACTCTTTGCCGTGAGCCCTCCCAGAGTCTGCCATTAGCCTCACCAAAGAGCCTAGGTAGGCTCCAGTGTTGGGTTGCCTCAGGCAAACAACCAGCAGGGAGGGAACCCAGCCCCACCCATCAGCAGTCAAGCGGATTAAAGTTTTACTGAGCTCTGCCCACCAGCGCAACAGTCAGCTCTACCCACCACCAGTCCTCCCATCAGGAAACTTGCACAAACCTCTTAGATAGCCTCATCCACCAGAGGGCAGACAGCAGAAGCAAGAAGAACTACAATCCTGCAGCCTGTGAAACAAAAACCACATTCACAGAAAGATAGACAAGATGAAAAGGCAGAGGGCTATATACCAGAGGAAGGAACAAGATAAAACCCCAGAAAAACAACTAAATGAAGTGGAGATAGGCAACCTTCCAGAAAAAGAATTCAGAATAATGATAGTGAAGATGACCCAGGACCTCGGAAAAAGAATGCAGGCAAAGATCGAGAAGATGCAAGAAATGTTTAACAAAGACCTAGAAGAATTAAAGAACAAACAAACAGAGATGAACAATACAATAACTGAAATGAAAAATACACCAGAAGGAATCAATAGCAGAATAACGGACACAGAAGAACGGTAAGTGACCTGGAAGACAGAACGGTGGAATTCACTGCTGCAGAAGACAATAAAGAAAAAAGAATGAAAAGAAATGAAGACAGCCTAAGAGACCTCTGGGACAACATTAAACACAGCAACATTCACATTATAGGGATCCCAGAAGGAGAAGAGAGAGAGGAAGGACCAGAGGAAATATTTGCAGAGATTATAGTCGAAAACTTCCCTAACATGGGAAAGGAAATAGCCACCCAAGTCCAGCAAGCGCAGCGAGTCCCATAGAGGATAAACCCAAGGAGAAACATGCCGAGACACATAGTAATCAAATTGGCAAAAATTAAAGACAAAGAAAAATTATTGAAAGCAGCAAGGGAAAAATTACAAATAACATACAAGGGAAGTCCCATAAGGTTAACAGCTGATTTCTCAGCAGATACTCTACAAGCCAGAGGTGAGTGGCATGATATACTTAAAGTGATGAAAGGGAAGAATCTACAACCAAGATTACTGTACCTGGCAAGGATCTCATTCAGATTCGATGCAGAAATCAAAAGCTTTACAGACAAGCAAAAGCTAAGAGAATTCAGCACCACCGAACCAGCTGTACAACAAATGCTAAAGGAACTTCTTTTTTTTTTTTTTTTTTTTTGTGGTACGCGGGCCTCTCACTGTTGTGGCCTCTCCCGTTGCGGAGCACAGGCTCCGGATGCGCAGGCTCAGCAGCCATGGCTCACGGGCCCAGCCGCTCCGCGGCATATGGGATCCTCCCAGACCGGGGCACGAACCCGTATCCCCTGCATCGGCAGGCGGACTCTCAACCACTGCGCCACCAGGGAGGCCCCTAAAGGAACTTCTTTAAGTGGGAAACACAAGAGGAGAAAAGGAACTGCAAAAGCAAACCCAAAACAATTAAGAAAATGGTCATAGGAACGTACATATCGATAATTACCTTAAACATGAATGGATTAAATGCTCCAACCTAAAGACACAGGCTTGCTGAATGGATACAAAAACATGACCCATTTATATGCTGTCTACAAGAGACCCACTTCAGACCTACGGACACATACAGACTGAAAGTGAGGGGAAGGAAAAAGATATTCCATGCAAATGGAAATCAAAAGAAAGCTGCAGTAGCAATACTCATATCAGATAAAATAGACTTTAAAATAAAGAATGTTACAAGAGACAAGGAAGGACACTACATAATGAACAAGGGATGAATCCAAAAAGAAGATACAACAATTATAATTATATATGCACCCAACATAGGAGCACCTCAATACATAAGGCAACTGCTAAGAGCTGTAAAATAGGAAATTGACAGTAACACAATAATAGTGGGGGACTTTAGCACCTCACTTACACCAATGGAAAGATCATCCAAAATGAAAATAAGGAAACAGAAGCTTTAAATGACACAATAGACCAGATAGATTTAATTGATATTTGTAGGGCATTCCATCCAAAAAGAGCAGATTACACTTTCTTCTCAAGTGCGCACAGAACATTCTCCAGGATAGATTACCTCTTGGGTCACAAATCAAGGCTCAGTAAATTTAAGAAAATTGAAATCATGTCAAGCATCTTTTCTGACCACAACGCTATGAGATGAGAAATGAATTACAGGCAAAAAACCGTAAAAAACACAAACACACGGAGGCTAAACGCTATGTTATTAAATAACAAAGAGATCACTGAAGATATCAAAGAGGAAATCAGAAAATACCTGGAGACAAGTGACAATGACAACACAACAATCCAAAACCTGTGGGATGCAGCAAAAGCAGTTCTAAGAGGGAAGTTTATAGCTATACAAGCCTACCTGAAGAAACAAGAAAAATCTCAAATAAACAATCTAACATTACACCTAAAGGAACTAGAGAAAGAAGAACAAACAAAACCCAAAGTTAGCAGAAGGAAGAAATCATAAAGATCAGAACAGAAATAAATGAAATACAACAAAGAAAACAATAGCAAAGATCAATAAAACTAAAAGCTGGTTCTTTGAGAAGATAAACAAAATTGATAAACCATTAGCAAGACTCATCAAGAAAAAGAGGGAGAGGACTCAAATCGATAAAGTTAGAAATGAAAAAGGAGAAGTTACAACAGACACCGCAGAAATACAAAGCATCCTGAGAGACTACTACCAGCAACTCTATGCCAATAAAATGGACAACCTGCAAGAAATGGACAAATTCTTAGAAAGGTATATAACCTTCCAAGACTGAACCAGGAAGAAATAGAAAATATGAACAGACCAATCAGCAATAATGAATTTGAAACTGTGATAAAAAATCTTCCAACAAACAAAAGTTCAGGACCACATGACTTCACAGGTGAATTCTATCAGACATTTAGAGAAGAGCTAACACTCATCCTTCTCAAACTCTTCCAAAAAATTGCAGAGGAAGGAACACTCCCAAACTCATTCTATAAGGCCACCATCACCCTGATACCAAAGCCAGACAAAGATACTACAGAAAAAGAAAAGTCCAGACCAATATCACTGATGAATATAGATGCAAAACTCCTCAACAAAATACTAGCAAACAGAATCCAACATCACATTGAAAGGATTACACACCATGATCAAGTGGGATTTATCTCATAGATGCCAGAATTCTTCAGTATATGCAAATCAATCAATGTGATACACCATATTAACAAATTGAAGAATAAAAACCATATAATCATCTCAATACATGCAGAAAAAGCTTTTGACAAAATTCAACACCCATTTATGATAAAAATTCTCCAAGAAGTGGGCATAGAGGGAACCTATCTCAATATAATAAAGGTCATATATGACAAACCCACAGGAAACATTCTCAATGGTGAAAAACTGAAAGCGTTTCCCCTAAGATCAGGAATGAGACAAGGATGTCCACTCTCACTGTTATTATTCAACATAGTTTTGGAAGTCGTAGCCACGGGAATCAGAGAAGAAAAAGAAAGAAAAGGAATACATATTGGAAAAGAAGAAGTAAAACTGTCACTGTTTGCCGATGACATGATACGATACCTAGAGAATCCTAAAGATGCCACCAGAAAACTACTAGAGCTAATCAGTGGATTTGGTAAAGTTGCAGGACACAAAATTAATGCACAGAAATCTCTTGCATTCCTATACACTAATGATGAAAAATCTGAAAGAGAAATTAGGGAAATACTGCTATTTACCATTGCAACAAAAAGAATAAAATGCCTAGGAATAAACCTATCTAGGGAAACAAAAGACCTGTATGCAGACAACTATAAGTCACTGTTGAAAGAAATTAAACATGCTACCAACAGAGAGATATACCATGTTCTTGGATTGGAAGAATCAATATTGAGAAAACGACTATACTACCCAAAGCAATCTACAGATTCAATGCAATCCCTATCAAACTACCAATGGCATTTCTTACAGAACTAGAACAAAAAATCTTAAAATTTGTGTGGAGACACAAAAGACCCCGAATAGCCAAAGCAGTCTTGAGGTTAAAAAACGGAGCTGGAGGCATCAGACTCCCTGACTTCAGACTATACTACAAAGCTCCAGTAATCAAGACAATATGGTACTGGCACAAAAGCAGAAACATAGATCAATGGAAGAAGATAGAAAACCCAGAGGTAAACCCAGATGCCTATGGTCAACTAATCTATGACAAAGGAGGCAAGGATATACAATGGAGAAAAGACAGCCTCTTCAATAAGTGGTGCTGGAAAAACTGGACAGCTACATGTAAAAGAATGCAATTAGAACACTCCCTAACACCATACACAAAAATAAACTCAAAATGGATTAGAGACCTAAATGTAAGACTGGACACTATAAAACTCTTAGAGAAAAACACAGGAAGAACACTGTTTGACATAAATCATAGCAAGATCTTTTTTGATCCACCTCGCAAGATCTTTTTTGATCCACCTCGTAGAGTAATGGAAATAACAACAAAAATAAACAAATGTTACCTAATGAAACTTCAAAGCTTTTGCACAACAAAGGAAACCATAAACAAGACGAGAAGACAACCCTCAGAATGGGAGAAAATATTTGCAAACGAATCAATGGAGAAAGGATTAATCTCCAAATATATAAACAACTCATGCAGCTCAATATTAAAAAAACAAACAACCCAATCCAAAAATGGGCAGAAGACCTAAGCAGACATTTCTCCAAAGAAGACATACAGATGACCAAGAAGCACATGAAAAGCTGCTCAACATCACTAATTATTAGAGAAATGCAAGTCAAAAGTACAATGAGTTATCACCTCACACCAGTTAGAATGTACTTCACCAGAAAATTTACTAACAACAAATGCTGGAGAGGGTGTGGAGAGAAGGGAACCCTTTTGCAGTGTTGGTGGGAATGTAAATTGATACAGTCACTATGGAGAACAGCCTGGAGGTTCCTTAAAAAACTAAAAATAAAATTACCATATGATCCAGCAATCCCACTACTGGGCACATACCCAGAGAAAACCACAATTTAAAAAGACACGTGCCCCCCAATGTTCATTGCAGTACTATTTACAATAGCCAGGTCATGGAAGCAACCTAAATGCCCATCAACAGACGATTGGATAAAGAAGATGTGGTACATACATAGAATGGAATATTACTCAGCCATAAAAAGGAACCAAATTGGGTCATTTGTTGAGACATGGATGAATCTAGAGACTGTCATACAGAGTGAAGTAAGTCAGAAAGAGAATAACAATTATCTTATATTAACACATGTTTGTGGAACCTAGAGAAATGGTACAGATGAACCGATTTGCAGGGCAGAAATAGAGACACAGATGTAGAGAACAACCGTATAGACACCTAGGGGGGAAAGCTTCACAGGGGTGGGGGCAGTGGTGTGATGAATTGGGAGATTGGGATTGATATGTATACACTGATGTGTATAAAATTGATGACTAAGAAGAACCTACTGTATAAAAAAGTAAATAAAATAAAATTTAAAAATTTTAAAAAAAGTTAATAGTCCTTTTTTCCTTATTGTTTAGCCATAATTAAAATGCCTTTATTTCACCCGCTGATTTTCTCATTTTTCCTACCCAGCTTTGGGCAGTGTTTTCCCCTCCTCTCTATCATTTTCAGCCTGAGCTCCACTGAAGCAGCCCCTCATAGTTGTTGCACATAAGACCTATCTTATCTGCATTCCATCAGCTGCTAGCAGGGCTATACCATCTGAAGTAGAGCTGTGGTATCTTCTTAAACTATGGCTTTGTTTTGTGTTGCATAATAGATCTTATATTCACTATTTAGGTGGGCCTGTCAGTCTTGAGAGTGCTCTGATTTTACTGGCACTGTTAATGTAGGCACTTGTTTCTACCATCCCCATAATGCTGGTTTCTTTGGTGTGTAATACTGGACGGTGTGGGGCAGTCTCACATATTCTGGTGGCAGAATGGATGTATGAGCCTTCAGCATACCCTAGTTCAGAGTTGTGCCCAGGACAGCAGAATTAGTTGATAATCTTGCAACTTGAAAGATGGCTAAAATGTAGATGGTGCCTCTTGGTTTATGGCAGAGGCAAACACAAATATTTTTTGAAGGAACACTTTCCTCCAAATATAAATAAAACATTAAAAATAAAGAACTAGGGACTTCCCTGGTGGTCCAATGGTAAAGAATGTGCCTTGCAATGCAGGGGACGTGGGTTTGATCTCTGGTCAGGGAACTAAGATCCCACATGCTGCCAGGCAACTAAGTCCACATGCTACAACTACTGAGCTCACACGCTTCAACTAGAGCCAACGTTCCACAAACTACAGAGCCCACATGCTATAGACCCTGCGTGCCACAACTACATAGCCCACACGCCCTGGAGCCTGTGTGCCACAACTAGAGAAGAGAAAACCGCATGCAACAACTAGAGAGAAGCCCCCGTGCCACAACAAAGAGCCTGCGTGCCCCAGCAAAAGATCCTCCATGCCTCAACGAAGATCCTGCATGCCACAACTAGGACCTGATGCAGCCAAAAACAAATAAAATAGATAAATAATAAATAAATCTTAAAAAAACCCAACTAATTTAGGTAGCACCCCCCAATGAAATTCAGATGTTGGAATTATCTATATTATGCATTCTATTAATAAATCATATATGAAATGTTTAAAGAAATAAAAAATAGAGAATCGTAAGGAGGAACAAGCAACACAATATGAAAAGTGACCAGCAGGTCTGAAAAAGAAACAGATTTTAGACATGAATCTTATAACTGTTCATTAAAATAATAAAAATAATAACCAAACAAATAAAAACCTCAGTGGAAGGTCTTAGATGAAAAAATATTTGGTGATTAGACACAGATGAGAACTGCCAAATTGAAGAAATTACCAAGAATGCAACATGGACAGATAGGAAGATGAAAATTATCAGACAGAGAGGTTAATAATGTACAGGGTAGAATGAGAAATTATGACATAAATCCAGTCATAGCCTCAGAGGAACATAGTAGAGAAATACAGAAGAGGTAATCACTTAATAATTTTCCAGAAGATTTGAGAGAGAGCAGTCCACAGAAACAGGAAATGTATTGTGAACCATGAAAATAAATGAAATCTTCACTTTGGTATTTTGAACTAAGATTGCAGAACCCCAGAGATAAAAGGAAGATCTTAAAGTGAGCTAGAGAAGTAGAACAGATTGCCTATAAGGGAATAATAATAACCCGACCGACAGCAGACACCTCAGTAGGAATAATGAAAGCCTGAAGACAGAGGAATCAGTTAATATCTTCAAAGTTTTGAGAGAAAATTAAAAATTTCTGAGACTGAAGATGAAATGAAGCCATTTTAAAATTAACAAAACCAGAAAATTTTATACTTAATGAACCTACATTAAAGGAACATTCAGGAAGCAGAAAAGTGAAAACGAGCTAAGCATCAAACTTGAACTAGGAAAACAAGAATGTTAATATGAAAACAGTGAAAGGAAGGAATGATAAAGGCATGAGAAAAAATTAGTGAAATTGGAAAGAAAAAAGATATCACAAATAAATTAAACTACAGTTTTAGCAGAGATTAAAAAGAAACTATACTAATACTATGAATTACTGTATGCCATATATCTAGAGGAGATGGATAAATTCTAAGAAAAATGTCACTGAACAAAATTAAGGTAAGAAAAAAAAAGAAAAATTGATTAGTCTTATAGATTAAGAGACAGGACAGATTATTGTTTATTATTTCTATTACCTTAAGTAAATTCTAACAAAGGGTGTATAAGAATTTTAGGTAGAAAAACTATAAAACTTATTGGAGGATTTTGAAGAAAACCTAATAAATGGACAGGCAAACCATGCTTATCAGTAAGAAGACTCAGTATAATGAAGAAGCCAGTCATCCTCAGGTTGATTGGTGGAGTCAGTGCTCTTCCACATCAGATTTTCTACAGAGACTTCTGAGAAACTTTATTCCAAAATTTATTTGAAGAACTAAGGCCCAAGAATATACAATGTAGCTCAATAAGACATTGTGATATTGGGGATAGACAGGTGATCAATGGAATAAAATAAAGAACTCAGAAACAGACCCTTGGTAAATGACAGAGATGTATTGCAGATCTGAGTGGAAAGAGGGAATAATTAAGTAAAGCTTTCTGGGACAAGATATACATCCCTATGGAAAATAGTTATTTTTCTGTCAATACACAAATGTATAACTTCATTCCTGACTAACCAGAAATTTAATGTAAAGGCAAAACTTGAAAACTTTTGGAAAAAGAAAACATTCTTCTTTGGAGCAGGGAAGTTTTTCTTAAAGTAAGACTCGAAAGGTCTATCCATGAAAGAAAAGACTCACCTGCATTAAAGTTAAGGACAACTGTTCATCAGAGGGCACCATTAATGTAATAGAAAGACAAACCTCAGGGACTTCTCTGGTGGCACAGTGGTTAAGAATCTGCCTGCCAATGCAGGGGACATGGGTTCGATCCTTGGTCCGGGAAGATCCCACGTGCCGCAGAGCAGCTAAGCCCGTGTGCCACAACTACTGAGCCTCTTCTCTAGAGCCGGTGAGCCGCAAGTACTGAGCCCACGTGCTGCAACTGCTGAAACCTGTGTGCCTAGAGCCTGTGCTCTGCAACAAGAGAAGTGAAGCCATGGCAATGAGAAGCCCATGCACCTCAACGAAGAGTAGCCCCCACTCACTGCAACTAGAGAAACGCCGCGCACAGCAACGAGGACCCAACGCGGCCAAAACAAAAGAAAAAGAAAAAGACAAACCTCGAACTGGGAAAAGATATTTTTAAGATATACAACAGACAAGTGATTTTTGTCTAAAATATACAAAGAACTTCTTCAAATCAGTAGAAAAATGAACATAAACACACAAGCAGGCATTCCCCAGATGAATAAATATTGAAAACAAGTGCCCCAGAAACATATCAAAAGATGCTCAACATCATTAGTATTCAACAAAATGTAAACCAGAAAAGCAATGAGGTACTGTTGTATCCCTATTAGATCAGCAAAAATTAAGAAGCCTGGTAATTCCATGTTTTGTTCGGGATGTAGACCTACTGCACCTCTTATAAATAGCTGGTGGGAGTGAAAAGTAGTACAACCAATTTGGAAGAGAATGTTGCACCTTCTTATAAAAGTTGTTTCTATGTCCTATAGCCCAGCAATTCTACACTTAGGGAATTTATATCCAGAAAACCTTTTGCACACCCATGCCAGGAGACATTTATGAGAATGTTCAGAACAGCTATGCTTATAATCATAAACACAAGAAAATAACCCATATATTCTTACATAGGAGAATGAATAAATGTTGTCTACATGCACATCAGAATATCATATAACAGTGAAATTGAGCAGCGTAGATGAGTCTCAGAATTTAATATTGAGTCAAAATAGGCAAAATGCAGATGACTAGTCAGATCGATACCATTTTTATAAAACTTAAAAAAAGCAAAACTAAATGATATATGTAGAGATATGTATTTGCGATAATATTGTTTTTAAAAAAGAAATAAATGACAACAGAAGTTTTGTGGTAGTGACCAGGACTGGGACAGGGTAGGAACAAGTGTCAATGTAGCAGTATTTTAAGTTGGATATTATTATGCATTATAACTTATACATATGGCACATATGTTCATTTGTATGTATGAAAAATCATATAGCAACAAGATAAAGAGCCAGACAACCTGGGTTCCTGTTATGGTACTTCTGTTCACTAAAGGTTCAACCATGGACAAGTTACCTAACCACTTCAAAGATCAGTTTCCTTATCTGAAAAATGGGGTGATAGCAATGGTACTTATATCATTGAGCTGTTGTGATTATTAAATGGGACTCCACAAGGCTTAAGTTAGTGCCAAATACAGAGTAAGTGTGCAGTATATTTAGCTTTTATTTCATTATCTTATTCTTGAAACATGATATGTGATGCTAAATACTTCACCTAGAATTAAAGTAGACAGTGTTCCCACACAGAATGCACTTCTGATCGTACGGCGGAAATGAGATGTTCACAATATGCTTTTTTTTTTTTCTTTGCGGTACGCAGTCCTCTCACTGTTACGGCCTCTCCCGTTGCGGAGCACAGGCTCCGGACGCGCAGGCTCAGCGGCCATGGCTCACGGGCCCAGCCGCTCCGTGGCACGTGGGATCCTCCCGGACTGGGGCACGAACCCGTGTCCCCTGCAAAGGCAGGCGGACTCTCAACCACTGCACCACCAGGGAAACCCACAACATGCATTTAAATATGCATAAATAATACATATTGATTTACTCAGAAGGGTTAATGAGTTTAGTAGAGATTCCTTGACTCTGACAGACCAAAGAAGAAGTCTTCTGGAAGGAGGAGCAACTTTTATGCTCGCTAAGTCTTGCAAATTCTGGAATATTAGCAAAAGTGTCCCATCATTTCTTACGTACAGCAAGAGAACATTAGAGAAAGGCTGTTTTCCAAAAGTGGGTCACAGGTTGATACACCATGGGGTCAAGACATTCCCAAACAGACATCCCACTGTGCTCTTAGAAGTAATCACATTTAACTTCAGTGGGTATGAATGGAGCTCAGTAACTCCAGAAGACATTTTATAATGTAAAATGCAATTCTAATTCCAACGGATAATTTAAAGTGGCATGTATACTCTGTAGTAAGTAGGATTTTGCCAGGGCTGTTGAAACAGTTGTGCTAGGATTGGAAAGAGAGCATTTAAAATTTGGTTGGTTTGAAAATGTTTTGACTGCACACATTGGGAAGCACTAAACTGGATTTGTCAAGAATGGCATTATTGGTGGACGAGCGGAAGTCACTGTATAAATTGGCCTGTTACCCCGAGCATAGGAAAGTCTAAAAATTTTTATGTGTGGTCACAAGACATATCACTAAGAACAGTGTTATAGTAGCTGTTACCACTCGGTGGATTAATAAGGAATGTGAAAATGTGGAAAATTTCCAATAATGCCCCAATGTTTGGTTATATTTACACATATTTTCATTTTACTATTCAGTGTAACTGTGTGGCAGAGAAAAGGCCACATATTTCACGAAGCAGTCTGTTACAAAGTTGAGGTACATAGATGTAAAGTGATTTTTTTTTAAGGTGAACTAGCGAGTCAGTCCAGATTTCCTTTATTTTGTGGCAACTCCCTGATGAGGAATGTTTGAACTAATTCCACATTTCAGTGCTTTACAGAGGCTGACAAACAGATATGTTGTGTGTACTGTGAATGAAGTATAATTATCCTTATGTCTTTTAGGACAGGTGCTTTCTTCTTTCAAGTAGGCACATGGTGAGGTGACTCACTCTGAAAAGCTTCAGATTCCTAAAATCTTTCAAAAGGTTTTCCTATAGCAGGTCCAGCCCAAGACCTATGGGTTTTTAAAAGACCAATTCATCATGTTGTGAAGTTCTTCATCTGTGAATTAGGCTCAGAAAAAAAGCAAAGTTTAGGATATTTGAGAATAAGACCTGAGGATAAAATCATAGTCACCTCTGAGGTCCAGTTTAATAGCCCTGAAGTTAATTAACGATTATTTTTAAAGTATTTTGTAAGCAGTGCCATTGATGCTAAATAGATGTTTATGGTAAAATAATCAACTGAGATAGTTTTTTACATTTAAAGCTGTCATGAGACAACCCCCCTTCTCCAGGTGACTCATAAATTGTAAAAAAAAAAAAAAGGCAGATCATCAAAAACGATTCCTTAATTCTTTTTAAGTGAGTTTTGTATTATGTATTACATGTAATTCTGGATTATAGTTTAAGATTCAACCTAGGTACGATTTAATCCGGGATATATTCTGTTCTTTTAAATTTTAGTTCTAACGTAGGTATAGTCAATAGGAGAGGAAGTATTGATAACAACAATAACAGTAACAGGAATAATAACCATGATAGCTAATCTCTATTGAGTTTAAACTAGGCAAATACTGTGCTAAGTGCTTCACTGAAATCTCACTGAATCATTGCATAATCCTTATAAGGCTGGTACTGTTCTATCTCCATACTGCAGATGAGGGAACTGAGGTGCATAAAATGTGATTTTATGTGGAATCTCACCGCTGGTAAGTGTTAGGGTGGGGATGTGTACAGAGGCAGCCTAGCTCTAAAGCTGATGTTTAAAAAGAGTATGCAGTTCCACCTCCACACTGAGCATCATTACTTTACAGATATATTGGAGCCTTAATATATCACTGTTTTC
This sequence comes from Hyperoodon ampullatus, assembly GCF_949752795.1. Classification (NCBI taxonomy): domain Eukaryota; kingdom Metazoa; phylum Chordata; class Mammalia; order Artiodactyla; family Ziphiidae; genus Hyperoodon; species Hyperoodon ampullatus. The sequence goes on along the minus strand of NC_136921.1, from coordinate 83,534,444 downwards.
AAGGTGTGTACACTAGGACTGCAAGGCAAGACTGCCTTAAACGAAACCATCATTGTTGTTTAAAAAAAGTCGGAATTCTTATCTTGAATTTCATTGCTAAAGTGACGTTCTGGAATAAACGTAGCCCTTCAGTAGGACACAGCCGATTTCCTTTCTCCCAGAATTGGAGTCAGTACTCACACAAAGTTTTGCCCTTTTGATTATGAAGCCTGCAAACCCTGGCTTTAAAAATTTCAATTAAATGTGTACATCTCCACATAATCCCTCTAAGACTTGATTGGTATTTCCTGTATATGTAAGCTCCTCTAGGAAATGGTATTTGCTTATTTAAAAATTTCCCTTTGATTTTCCAGGTTTTATGGCTGCACTGTGTCAGCATAAGCTTGCCTTTGAAATCGATTTATAAGCCCAGATTCCCTTTCCCAAGACCTTTTATTTCTATGCCAATTAGATAATGTCGTATTGTGGGGATTTTCTGAAGTATGCCCACTGAAACAAGGCAGCCATCTGCCTTTCCGAGGTCTGATCTGCTGACTTCTGTTGTTTTATAAAATGACTTCAAGGTACCTGCGTGGGCTGAAACTGGTTTGCAGTTTGCTGAATCCTTGAGTTATGTTGTCCCTAATGGAGCCCAGGCCTTGTTTTGTTCCCAGAGAGCATCAGGTTGGAGGGAGAGCACAGGAAGCTGTGAAGTTCATCGGAAAGAGTAAGGTGGACTGAGTTCTCTTTCTCATATTAATGAGTTTTCTGGCCGTAATTAGAGGTTATAATGTAGAAGCACTTTGAAAATCCAACCTACCTACCACTGTCAGAATCACCTTTTAAAAATAGTTTTTCACATGTTTATCTGCCCAATATGAACACAGATTCTTAGTTTTCACTCATTTTAACCCAGAAAGGCAGCATGTATACAGTTCTTTGCCTTGGGTTTTTTTCACTGAATATATTCTCATGTGTGTACACAACTTCCCCATTCTTTTGTGTTGCTACCTAATATTCTATTCCAAGGCATATTATAATATATTTAACCAGTTCCCTATTGTTGGAAATCTGGGTAAGTTTCTAAACTTTTGCCATCACAAGCATTGCTTCATTAATTATTCTTGTATACATGTCATTTTGCATGTATTTAAGTTTTTCTGTAGGTTAAATACTCAGAACTAGAAATGCAGGATCAAAGGGTGTATGTGTATGTCATGTGGGTAGACATGGCCCAGTCGTCTTACAAACCGTCATGATTTTTAGACCCCTCACCTCTCATTACTCTGCAGTCAGAATGCTAGGCATCAGCTAAACTAATTAGGAGCCCTAGTTAGTGGCCCTGGAAAACTTGATAAAGATTTTCACCTATTTTCTGACTTTCTCAAAACATCCTTTCCTTCTATTCCTTCCACTCCACACCTTCACAAATCCTTCCCAAACACATAGGAAACCCTTCTCTCTTATGGACTCACAGCCTCATAGTTTATGTTGCTTTTCTTTTCTGAATGTTTATGGTATGTACACACTGTACTCATTTCAAAACTCCATCTTATACTACTTGCAACTTAATTGCTTCTTTTGCAATGTCTGGCCTTCCCAGCAGGTTTATCAGCAGGATGAGGGCTCTTAGCTTTCTTTTTCACATTTGGTATACGTCTTAATGCCTAGGACAGTGCCATTGTGGGCTTCTTTTCTAATCTTCTGAGGAAAACAGATTTATTGTTTTGGTTAAAAACACCTGCTTTTTATGAGAAAAAAAGGGTACGAAAAAGTGCCAGATATAGAAAAACTCCCTGAACTGTCACTATCCAGAGATAGCTACTCTTGACATGCTGTCACGCATCCAGTTCTCTCTCTTTTTTTTTTTTTTTTCGGTACACGGCCCTCTCACTGCTGTGGCCTCTCCCGTTGCGGAGCACAGGCTCTGGACGCACAGGCTCAGCGGCCATGGCTCACGGGCCCAGCCGCTCCGCGGCATGTGGGATCTTCCCAGACCGGGGCACAAACCCGTGTCCCCTGCATCGGCAGGTGGACTCTCAACCACTGAGCCACCAGGGAAGCCCCAGTTCTCTCTTGATGGATAAATATACAGATCTACAGATAGATGTGCACCGTTTTACACATGACCTCACACTGTTCCAATAATTAAGTACTTTGCTTTTCTTCAATAGAAGATTTAGATCTTTCCCCATGTCAACTGATATGGTTCTATATAATTTTTAATGGCTATATAGTAGTTGTTTCTACATACACACGGTAGTTCATTTAACCAGTACTGAACTGATTGACATTTGTGGTTTACAGTTTTCTCTCTGAGTCAGTGCATCTGTCAGTACTAGTGTGACGATCTCTTTAGGTAAGGTAAAGTCTTGGAAATGAAAAAACTGTGTTAAGGCATGGGTAAATGTTATGGGATCTAAATAATTACTCATAGAAGAGAAGAAAGTTTAAAGCAGCATTGAGTACTTTTTCCTAGGCAGCTGTCAAACTCTGATAGTTAGCTGTGGCCTTCAGTACAGCATTCAGTCATCAAAAAGTGTTGTGAAATATTAGACATAAATAAAAGGAAAAAAATCTCAAAGAGGTACTCTAGGAGAAATAACCTTTGCATGTATTCATGAGTGTACAAATGAATCATTGCTTTCTGCCTTTTATCCTGCTGGGCAGTGACTACCTATCTTTCTCCTTCCCCAAACTATTTTGGAAAGCTTGTCTAATTTAGAATATTGTAAAAGCATTTTCTGTCCTGCCAAGGTACAGAGAAGAGCAGTGTTTTCTGTTTCTTGGAGAATAGTTTGCTTAGGAAAGTACACAATCTGATGAAAGAGCCTGCAGCTGTGGGCTATTTTGAAGCCAACTTGAAAACACTTTGATATGTTTCCTTATATTTCAGAAAAGATTTGAGATGGTTTACAAAGGTGAAAACAATGGGCTAGATAAAATTTATTTGATAGATGAGAAAAAGGAGGTAAAGGGAAAATGAGGGTAAGAAAGTGCGTAGAAAGCCAAGAGTAAGGATAGCTCACAAAATACACAAGCAAGATGAAATTGCTATCTTTGGCATTGTAGAATAGTTGCACCTGGGCAGTTTTGTATGGTTCACACACAATATTAAGTCATGTGTACTTGCTCGAGACGGGCCTCAGGTTTGGCCCTGAGCTGGCATGTGGGGTTGTAGCCTCATCGTTGTTACCATTAGAACACAACCCTCCTACTCAGAAGAAGTCAAATATTCCTGATATTGAGGCCAAAGTGAAAATTCACCTAGAGAAGAGATTTTGAAACAGTGTAAGTTCATGAACCCAGAATATCACAGCTGGAAAGGCCTTAAGAGGCCGTCCTGTTCAACCTTCTTAGGATCATGTGAGGCCTTGTATTGGCCTTGTAGTTGTGTAGTGCTTTTCAGGGGACTCTGGAGGAAACAGAGTCTGCATATGACCTGACCTTGAGTCAGTTGCTTCACCTCTCCAATCCACAGTTTCTTTGTGCACCAAATAGGAGTAAGGACTGGTTCTTACCTCATGAGGTTGTCATGAGGATTAAGATAATGCAAGGGAGGGAAATGCAAATGAAAACCAACCACGATGAGATACTACTTGGTGCCCATGAGGATGCCTGTAACCAAAAAGACAGACAGTAAGTGTTAGTGAGGATGTGAAGAAACCAGAACCCTCATACACTACTGGTGGGAATGTGAAATGGCAGCTGCTTTGGAAAACACTCTGGCAGTTCTTCAGAAGGTTAACATATAAACCAGAAATGCCACTCCTAGGTGTGTACTGAAGAGAAAACACCAGAACTTGTGTACAAATATTCATAGCAGCATTATTCGTAAGAGCCCAAAGTGGAACCAACCCAAATGTCATCGACTAATGAATGGAAAAAAGGGCAATATACTGCATGATTCTATTTATATGAAATGACCAGAAAAGGCAAATGATTAGACACAGAAAGTAGATTAGTGGTTGTCTCAGGCTGGAGGCTATGGGGGAAATAGGGAATAACTGCTAGGGACATGGGGTTTCTTTTGGGGGTGATAAAATTTTTCTAAAATTGATCGTGGTGATGGTTACTCTGTGACATGTACTCTTTTTTGAAAATTTATTTTACTTTTATTTATTTTTGGCTGCATTGGGTCTTTGTTGCTGCGCATGGGCTTTCTCTAGTTGTGGGGAGCGGGGGTTCCTTTGCAGTGTGCGGGCTTCTCATTGCCGTGGCTTCTCTTTTTTTTTTTTTTTAACATCTTTATTGGAGTATAATTGTTTTACAGTGGTGTGTTAGTTTCTGCTTTATAACAAAGTGAATCAGTTATACATATACATATATCCCCATATCTGCTCCCTCTTGCATCTCCCTCCCTCCCTCCCACTCACCCACCCACCCTATCCCACCCCTCTAGGTGGTCACAAAGCACCAAGCTGATCTCCCTGTGCTATGTGGCTGCTTCCCACTAGCTATCTATTTTGCATTTGGTAGTGTTTATATGTCCATGCCACTCTCTCACTTTGTCCCAGCTTACCCTTCCCCCTCCCCATGTCCTCAAGTCCATTCTCTACATCTGCATCTTTATTCCCGTCTTGCCCCCAGGTTCTTCATGACCATTTTTTTTAGACTCCATATATATGTGTTAGCATACGGTATTTGTTTCTCTCTTTTTGACTTACTTCACTCTGTATGACCAACTCTAGGTCCATCCACCTCACTACAAATAACTCAATTTCGTTTCTTTTTATGGCACAGTGGCTTCTCTTGTTGTGGATCATGGGCTCTAGGTGCGTGGGCTTTAGTAGTTGTGGCACGCGGGCTCAGTAGTTGTGGTTCACGGTCTCTGGAGCGCAGGCTCAGTAGTTGTGGTGCACGGGCTTAGTTGCTCCGCGGCATGGTGGATCTTCCCGGACCAGGGCTCGAACCCACGTCCTCTGCATTGGCAGACAGATTCTTAACCACTGTGCCATCAGGGAAGCCCCGACATGTACTCTTTAAATAGGTGAATTGTATCGTAGGTGAATTATATTATTTATGCACATATGTATATACACACACACACACACACACACAAAAGGTAATGCATGACAAAGTTCTTAGTGTAGTGCAATAAGCAGTATACTAAGTAAACAATAAATGTAGCCTTTTCTTTTTCAAACAAATGATGAAACTGAGGCCCAGGGAGGTGAAATGCCTTATTCTAATCAGGTGGCTCCCTTGGCCTAAACCAGAGCCCGGTTCTCCTGAACCTAAATCAGAGTTCTCTCCTTCAGGAGAGCAGCTGTAGAGACCCCATGGTTCCTTCTAAGGAGATCTTGGATTGTTTTGACTTCAGTTGGCCTTCATTTGGCCTTGAACCTTTCCATCTTGAAAAGATTTTTGAGTTCCCCAATTGTGGATGCAATATAAACCATGAAAGAGTCAGCAAAATTTTCAGTTAACCATGATAAACTGCTTAAATTGACTCATGGCCCTGCCTGCTATTGACTTCTCAGAGACTGATTAGCCTGGCTCAGAGTTACCCAGGCACTTGGCTTTTTTTTTTTTTTTTTTTAATTTATTTATTTTTGGCTGCGTTGGGTCTTCCTTGCTGCGCGCGGGCTTTTCTCTAGTTGTGGCGAGTGGGGGCTACTCTTTGTCGTGGTGTGCGGGCTTCTCACTGCGGTGGCTTCTCTTGTTGCAGAGCATGGGCTCTAGGTGTACGGGCTCAGTAGTTGTGGCACGCAGGCTCAGTAGTTGTGGCACATGAGCTTAGTTGCTCTGCGGCATGTGGGATTGTCCCGGACCAGGGTTTGAACCCGTGTCCCCTGCATTGGCAGGCGGATTCTTAACCACTGCGCCACCAGGGAAGCCCCCAGGCACTTGGGTTTTTAACTTTTTCTGTCTTTAGCCATTTCACTTTTCAAACTTCTCTCTTGAAATAGGCTGGGCAGTCAAAAGCAATGGAGACCCGTCTCTCGAGTTTTCTCGGTAACAAATCTGGCATAACTTTTGAAGCTTTGGTGTCAGGTGAAATTTGGGTTTCCCATTACAATTTTTAAAAAATGTTTATGTTATGGGTTTTTTTTTTTTTTTTTTTGGCCACTGCGTCTAGGAGTTGACCAGTCATTGTGACATGAAAAAATTATGAAGCTCAGTATCAACCTGATAGTCTCAATCCAGTGAAATTGACAGTTTTAGATGATTTGAATTATATCAGTTTGTTGTTGATTAGTGTTAGGGAACATATAAATTATCAATAACTTAAACAAGATGCGTGTTTAACTTTGTATAAAGCTCAGGGCTTTAAAGGGTATAGCTGAGGGCTTGACAAATATTACAGTAAAATGGAAACTTTCTGAAAATTAGATTTCAAGAATACTTAGGTTTCCAAAACTGCTTTCCCTTTAGAAGTAGTTGCGGAATAAAGCAGTTAAGACCCTTCTTTGGAGCATAAAAGTAACCTCCAAGTAATAAACATCAATAAAAAGTTAACAGAGGTTAACTCTTCACATTAACAACCCCACTCATGTTTGGATTGGTAATTTCAGTCTATAGATGTGAAGGCACACTCTGATATGTTAGGTCACTATTGCTTATTATCTATTGGTTATCTACATTTAAAAAATTTATTGAAGTATAGTTGATTTACAATGTATTAATTTCTACTGTACAGCAAAGTGATTGAGTTATACATATATATTCTTTTTCATATTCTTTTCCATTATGGTTTATTACAGTATATTGAATATAGTTCCCTGTGCTATAGTAGGACCTTGTTGTTTATCCATTCTGCATATAATAGTTTGCACCTGTTAATCCCAAACTCCCTCCCAGTGCATCACTCCTCCACCTTCCATCCCCCTTGGCAACCAGAAGTCTGTTCTCTATGTCTGTGAGTCTATTTCTGTTTTGTAGATTAGTTCGTTTGTAACATATTTTAGGTTCCACATATAAATGATACCATATGGTATTTGTCTTTCTGACTTATTTCAATTAGTATGATAATCTCTAGGGCCATCCATGTTGCTGCAAATGACATTATTATTTTTTTAAATGGCTGAGTGGTATTCCATTGTGTATATATACCACATCTTCTTTATCCATTCATCTGTCAGTGGACATTTAGGTTGTTTCCATGTCTTGGCTCTTGTGAATAGTGCTGCTGTGAACATAGGGGTGCATGCATCTTTTTGAATTATAGTTTTGGCCAGATATATGCCCAAGAGTGGGATTGCTGGATCATATGGTAATTCTATTTTCAGTTTTCTGAGGAGCCTCCGTACTGTTTTCCATAGTGGCTGCCCCAGTTTATATTCTCACCAACAGTGTAGGAGCGTTCCCTTTTCTCCACACCCCCTCCAGCATTTGTTATTTGTAGACTTTGATGATGGCCATTCTGACCGGTGTGAGGTGGTACCTCACTGTAGTTTTCATTTGCATTTCTCTAATAATTACTGACGTTGAACATCTTTTCTTCTGCCTACTGGCCATCTGTATGGCTTCTTCGGACATGTCAGACATGTCTGTGTAGGTCTTCTGCCCACTTTTCGACTGGGTTGTTTTTGTTGTTGTTGTTGTTGAGTTGTATGAACTGCACCAATTTACATTCCCTTATTGGTTATCTATTGCTGTGTAATAAATTACCCCAAAACATAGTGATGTAACCTAGCAGCAGCCATTTTATCATTCTCTCTCATGGTTCTGGGGCATGATAGGCTCAGCCAGGTGCATCTTGATGGGCTGTCTCATGTAGTTGAAGCCGTCAGTGACTAATGGCTTCTTGAGGCTGGTTCGCTCACATAGCTGGAAGCAGTTGAAGATGGCTGTTGTCCGGGACCTCAGGTGGGACCATGCGTGGCCTCTTCGTGTGGTCTCTCTGCATAGTGACTGGGGTCCAGGACTGAGCTTCCCCAGTGGGCCAGGCAGAAGCTCTATGGCTTTTATGACCTAGCCTTGGAAGCCAGGTAACATTGCTGCTTCTGTGGTTACAGGCTGACCCAGATTCACGAGGAGGGAACATGAACTCTACCCGTCAGTGGAATGAGTGTCAATGACGCATTGTAAAAAAGCACATGGGATGGGAAATCTCATGATCATGTTGGAAAACACCATCTGTGTGGTCACTTTTTCAGTAAAAGGCAATAATGGGAGGAGGAGACAAGAAATAAAAAGAAGAACCCGAGGGGTTGGTAGTGGTATGGCAACAGTGAGTTGCATACAGCAAAGATGAGAGTGGGAGGTAAAGGCGGGAGATGAAACAGTTCAGATGGAGGGATGGGGGAGGCAGGATGGAAACCCTGGTGCATAGGGTGTCCCTGATGCTTATTAGCCCCACAGTCACAGGGTCTACACCTGAGGATGTGCCCTTGATGGTATCTCAGTCATGAGTACAAGGCATGTTAACCCATCCCGTTCAGCATCTGGGAGGCGGCTGGCCCACACTCTAGTTGCTGTAATAAGCTGGCCAGGATGGCATGTGGTGAAGTACAATAAGTGTGGTATCAGAATCGCCTTGTGATAGATGGGGATTTCTAGTCTTCCTATAAGGGGAAGTAAAAATACTAGTAAAAAAATGATCATGCAGACCTTGAATGAGAAAATGGACACTTAACAGTTGTCCGTTCTCATCCCTGTTTCCTTTGCAACAGATATTTATTTTGATTATTAAAACATGTGCACTTGATAAAAAGGATCGAATATTTATTGGGTGCTTACAGTTTGCTAGGCACTATTCTGGGTTGGGCTATTTAAAGGGTGAAGATGAGTAAATCTAGTGATTACTTTGGATTGTTTTACACAGCTGTTTCAAAAACTCTACAGGAATTTTGAGAAAGGGTTAGCGTTAGCTTGCTGTGAGACCTCCAGTAAATCATTTAGCTTCGATGAGACTCTATTTTTCAGACTCCATCCGTAGTGCCCATTTGCACAGCACTTGTAGGCGTTGGAGACATGTTTGTAAAATGAAAAGCACACAGAAGCACTTAATAAATGCTGAATTTAGCACCTGTATAGACTGTGATCCCACCAGATGTTCCAAAGCAGAATCACGTGACATAAATTCTGGCATAAGTTCAAGCATTTACTGACTGTCTGCCTTCTTTCATTACACTACTCTTGGTTGAACATCTGGAATGTGCCAGAGTACCAGGCTCTGGGGTTCAGGGAAGAACAAGCTGGGCAGAGTGTCTGTTCTGTGGAACCTACATAAGGAGGATTCCTCTGTGAAAAGGATCTGAAAATGCCTATGACTTAGTGAAAAGGTGAAACGGCCGCATGAGCACATCTAGCCAACTGTGTGCCTTTTCGGAGGTGGTACTTCTCTTTCAGATAGATACGGTATGGAAGGGGTTTCAACTGGTTAAAAAGCAGTCAGCAATGATGTAGTAGAACTCTGGCATTTTCAAAGAAGTCATTGCTGAGTGCATTGTATTGCCTGAATAGTTTCAGAGTGCTGGATAAATGGTCTACTTGGTGGTACTTGTCAACTTTAACGCAGGCTGGTGTTAGGAACCCAGGTTTAGTAGGACAAGGACACAGTAGCATGTGTTACGAAAGGGCCCTACAGTAATAAGTTAATAGCTTGTTTTGTCTCCTTTGTGGGTATTTTGGGCACAGTTATATCCTATGCAAGCTTTTTTTCTATGCTCACTGATTCAACATAGATATTTATAAGAGTATAATTCAGAATATAAATATAGAAAAGGTCTCATAAGGGAGTTTATCTTTAACTCAGACGTTGTATCATTAATACTTTAGATCTCATTATAACATTATAACCTGAGTCCTACATCTTTCTTCCTGGATGGAGACCTTAGAGGACATTTGCAGCCTGATGCCATCTCCATCCACTCATTTATTAACAGTGTTTATGATGATGAGCTCAAATATCCAAAAACAGTTGTATCAGGCTGGATATTTCTAAGAAAATAGGTAAGTCTACAGCAGGTTTTAAAACTCCACATATTGGGATGTAGTCCACAGTGATGCATTCTCTGAGAATTCTTGAGGCTGAGGATATGCCCAGTCTTTGTTTTTTTCTGGAGTAGAATTCAATACAAATCAACCTTTTTTGAACACCTGCCAGGTTTTGGGGCCCTGGCCTAAAAATGTTTTATACACATTCTCATTTGTCCTCATAATAAGCTGATGAGGTAGATATTATCACTCAGTTTTTCAGTGAAGAGACAGACGCTTGGCGTCTAGTGGGTGGTGGTCAAGTTGGAACTTAGCCTCAGATCTCTCTGATGTAAAAGCCCCTTTGTTGGCATCTGCTGTGCTGTACTATCACGTAGAGGAAAAATTCTAATTCCGTCTTTGTTCTTTGCTTTATTTCCCAAATTTTCTGTAGTAAATGTGAATCAATTTTATATTCTAGTAATCTCAACCAATACCATTTAAACATGTATTGTAATGCAGTTAGATTAAAAAACATATTTTTGCGTGTGATGTGAAAAATATAAAACTACATGAATCTGAACATTATACCCCTATATTTAGCAATTAGGTAGGTATTATAATTAATGCTTAAAATAAAATGTAGTAGACATATAAGTATTAAAGTTCCTGCTTCATTTATTTTCCTTGGGAAGATAAAACCTATTGATTTAAGATCTTTACCCCCAGATTCTAAATTGATTTTCTTATTTCATTATCATCGTGTTTTGGGCAAGGACAAGAAAAGCATTTCCTTCCTCTTTGTAGACATTTATGTATACAGAAAGATTATAGGTGATACTTGAGGGAGTTTGATGATGAAAGGAAGAGAGATAGCTGAGTGGCTAGAAGACTGAGTAAAGTTTCTGATAATAGTGGGGATTTGAGCATTTTTCCCCTTTTCTTTCTCGTGCCCCACCACCATAATTTGATTTTAGGAGGAGTTATCAGTACTGTGAGAGACAAATTAATTTAGATAATCAAATCAGCTAATTTTAGGCTGTTTCTTTAATCCCCCCTCCCTCCAAATCTGTCCTTTTTGGCATTGAGCTAGTTGCAACGGTCCCTTGGAGGTTTTGCCTCATTTGGTCTTTGGTAGGACCTGACAAGCTGCATTTTTAACAAATGATCGGGGTAAGTTGCATGATTAGGCATATTTGAGAACTCCTGGGTGAGAGGAAAGCCTGCATGAAGACAAGCAGTAGGAAATGAGATTTTAAAGTTGGGTTGGGTCCAGAACGTGAAGAGCCTTGAATCAGAAGGCATGGGTCTGGGAGGTGGTGCTGTAAGCTGTGGGGAGCCAATGAGGGGCACCTTGTGAGCTGGAAACAGCTGTAGAAGTCAGATTGGAAGGGGTGGAGAGTAGTGGGCAGCCTGAAGGAGGAGCTTTGGGCTGGCAGAAGCTGTTAAAGACCTCGAGGCATGAGATAATGAGGGTTTGAATTAGAACCGTGACAGAGGTGTAGGGAGGAAGGGACGTGAATAAGCACTATTGAAGTGTCAGAGTTGAAAGAGCCTGGCTGATGATGGAGGTGGAAGGCAAATCACAGAAGGGAGACAACAGAAAGAGATTGAGGCTGTGTGGATAGCAGGATGGCAGTTGAGGAGGGAAGAGGGATGCCAGGCTTGTTGGCATCTACTGGAGTTTGAAGTGCCATTGGGGCTTCCATTGGAAGGTATCCTGTAGGGAGACAGAAGTGTGGAGCTCAGGAGAGACTGTGACTGAAGGAGCTGTGCTTTAGCAGTTCTCCCCACATAGGTGATTGTGGAAACCATGTGATCAGGTGCGGTTGCCAAGGAGGACATTGCAGGGGCGATGGAGAAGGCCTGGGGGAGCAGTTATGGAACAGGTGGAGGATGGAGAGAAAGAAAGTGCTGTCACAGGAGCCAAGAAGGTGGAAGTGGTCAGCAGTTTTGAATTTTGCAGAGAGGGAAAGGAAAATGAGGTCTTCTCAAAGGACATTGGATTTAGCTCAGTTTTTTTTTTGTTTTTTTTCTCGGTACGCGGGCCTCTCACTGTTGTGGCCTCTCCCGTTGCGGAGCACAGGCTCCGGATGCGCAGGCTCAGCGGCCATGGCTCACGGGCCCAGCCGCTCCGCGGCATGTGGGATCTTCCCGGACCGGGAAACGAACCTGCGTCCCCTGCCTCAGCAGGCGGACTCTCAACCACTGCGCCACCAGGGAGGCCCTTAGCTCAGTTTTAATAGTAAAGGGAGAAGCTGGACATTCAGATTAATGAGTAAAGAGATGGTGATGAAGTGCAAGTGGGTAATTTTTCAAAGCTTGATGGGGAAGGGCAGGAAGAGACCGTCATAGCTTGGGATGTGAGGAGACTTTGAGGTCACTGGAGACTTGTATATATTCCAGAGCTCCATGTGGAGGAGGCATGGTGTGTGTCACAGAGGAATCTAGAGGGCAGTGGTTCCAAAGACACTGACTTTTCATGTATCAAGTTCCAGGACTGTGCTAGGGCTCCAGAGGTAAGACTCAGCCTTCATCTGTAAGTATCCCAAGAGAAAGATGAAAGTTGACAGTATGGATTTGAGCCTGGATGACTCACGGGTGGCAGCCCCACAGACGACGGGAGGACTTGGGCAGGAAATGCCAGTGGAGCACCAGGATCAGCACTCTGATGAAATGATGCTCAGATGCCGGCCCGTGTCGAGGAGGGCGGAGGGCAAGGCGGCCAAGGACTTCATCGAGGACATGGTGCTTTTGTTGTCCTGTGTAGGATATATGTTCCTTCACCAGTAGGCAAGGAAACTTATTGCAAGTTGGGGGCCAACCTGGGCAAATGCTTGGAAATGTATTGGAAGAGCGATTGTCTGTGTGATTGAAGTAGAGGGAAGATACTCACAGGTGAAGCTGGAGGGGTGGACAAGAGCCGGAACAAAAAATGTCACGTGTCTTGATGAGGAGTTTAGGTTTTTACATTTGTTGGTTGTTGTTTTTCTTGATAGCTTTGAGGAACTGTGATAAGAATTCAAGCAGAGATGTGCAATGATCTAGTTTGCCTTTAGGAAGACCACCCTGGCAGCAGTGTGGAGGATGGTTTGGGGGCAAGGTTGGCAGCAGCAGCCAGGTTAGAACACTGGTGCTTAGTCCAGGTGAGGATCGGTGGGCACTGAAGGTAGAGCAGGCAGAGAACAGGCAGAGGAGACACTTAGGAAGCAGAGTGGACGGGACTGAGGATTTGAAAGATTTTCATGGGGATGGGAGGTTAAGAGGAAAGAAAGGGAGAGAGATTTCGGAAAAGGTGAGGTTGACTTCCTTTCTGACATTGAGACTGTTTGGAAGGTAGGAAGAAACATTTACTGGGGGAGATGCTGAATGTTTAGAATGTGGTGAGCTTCATGGGATGCCTCTTATCAGATGGAGAGGAGAGTAGACCAGTGTCCGTGTCAGCAAATCGTGGGAGGGTGTGGCCTGGAGAGAGAAACATGAGGAGCCATAGCTGAGACCAGTGTATGCAGAAGATATCCTGTAGTGTGGAGCCCACACATACACACACACACACAAACATACACACACACAGAAACACATGCAGAGCCTCTCGACTCAAGAACTAATGATCCATTTTCTGAATTTTCTGACAAGTGCCTTCTAACTTTCCAGTCTTAGCTACCTACAGGTTAGACATTGGACTCTTACTGGCATTAGGCAGAAAAAGAAAAAAAATGATGGCATCCAAATATATTTAGCTTTACTACCAATTAGCAGATGGGATGAGAGGTTTGGATCCTTAGAAGAAGAGCGTCAGATCCCACAATAAGACTTGGATTACTTGTAAAACTCATTTATATTTCAACGCATGCTCCCACCCCACCCCGGCCCCCAGCCCTTACCAAGGACACCGAAGCTCCTTGGTGTTAAATGGAGCTCCTCGCTCCTTTTTTTAAAAAAAATTAACCCTATGAGAACATACAAATATGTTCTTTCTTTTTTTCTTTTTAAATCGGTGGTTGGACAGATAATTGTCTTTGGCAAATACATGAATTAGAATATATAGTTTTTCGGAATCTTTTACAGGGAAATCTATGTTACTTTGCTGCTCTGGCAATCTCCTCTTAGTACTAAATGAACTAACAAAAATAGAATGTATGGGCCTTTTCAGCATTGAATTGAAACACAGTTGAGACCTTGCCCCAGAAATAAAACTCGTATCTGGAGCATTTTTACGCTGGAGCCTTCTAAAAATTTATTACTGAGAATTAATTTTCCCAGTGATGTAAAGGAAGTGAGTGTTCTCCCGCTGGAGGTGGTGTTTCTTGTTAGCAGTAAGAAAACAATGAGGCTCTTATGGTGTCTTTTCAGTTGAAAAAGCGGCATCTAAGTCAGAGCCTGCTTAACTGGGTATGCTTTTTTTTTTTTAATTTTTTTTTTTTTTTTTTGCTGTACGTGGGCCTTCCACCGCCGCAGCCTCTCCCTCTACGGAGCACAGGCTCTGGACGCGCAGGCCCAGCAGCCACGGCCCTCAGGCCCAGCCGCTCCACGGCACGCGGGATCCTCCCAGACCGGGGCACGAACCCGTGTCCCCTACATCGGCAGGCGGACCCTCAACCACTGTGCCACCAGGGAAGCCCGGATGGCGTGCTTTTTAAGAGAGACCCTAATGAGAACTATTACAGATTTAAGAATGTGGATCGTATATGGGTCTTGTTTAGATCCTGTTTTGAATAAATAACTGAAAAAGACATTTTTGAGACAGTGGACAAGATTGAACATAGACTGATATTTAATTCTACTAAGGAATCATTGGTGATTTTGTTGTTCGTGAAAATATCGTGATCGTGTTTTGAAATGTTTTTCTCTATTAGAGATGTGTGCTGAAGTATTTACAGGTAAAATGACATGAAGTCTAAGGATTGCTTTGAGAATACTGAAGCTTGAAGAGTTGGGGTGTAAAGATGAAATCTCAATTGCAGGACAGTTCGTTTAAAAAAAAAAAAAGCCTTAACAAAAGTGAATGTAGGAAAATGTAGAAGCCAGGAACAGGAGGGAGTTGAAGGTCTGCTTCTCACCCCATTTTGACACTTCTGTGGACAAGTGTCACTCTTTTTGCACATACGGTGGTAATCTTTTTGCCTTTTTGACCCGAGAATCCAGGAATATGGCACCACTGTTAGATTGTGCTGTTGTGATTGTAACACTGCAGCATCCAGGACTCGGGCAGTGGTCTGGGCAGTTCCTATCTCATCCTTCTCAGAGGCTTCAGCCCCCTGTGGAAAAATGACCATGCAGGGTATTCCTTGTCCCCTGTTACATTTTTGAAACTTTTGACTGAGTTAGACATGAGAAGGTAACTTGGGTGGAGTGGTCTGTAAAGACAGATGGAATGGGAGAGAGTAGAGATTTCACCATGAGGTACGTTTTTGCATAGAGACCTTATGATGTAATTGTTGGCTCTTCTTTCTTATCAGTTCAAATTTGTACTGGAATCAGACTCTTCACTCTTTCAAACCAAAGTGTAAGTCAGTGCTGTGTGTGTATTTTTTGTTTACTAACTAAACCCCCATCCGAAGTCTCTGCCCTTTGCAGACAGCAGGATAGCGAACTGAGCCCATTACAAAGGGAACACGATTTCAGCTGACCACCACGGACTTGTTTGCTTCTTTGCATTATTCCCAGCACAGTGGGTTGTTAATGTGTCGTCTCCGAGGCAGATGGGCCCATCCATTTTGGTCACCAGCTTTGCTCTTATTTGACGTTTAGAGCTATGCCTTTCCTCTCAGGATCTTCAGATGCTTAGAGGAAAGCCCAGAGTTTCCTTGAAACCAGCTGCTGCTTTGCTTAAACAGGTGGAAGAAATTAAGCCCTTCAGCTTCCTCATACTCATCTGTTAAGCATGTCACCACAATGACAGGGTCCATGATGGCAAAGGGTAGTAGCTTTCTGAGGATGTGATAAAATGCCTTTGAGCTGCAGGTTGAGATATTTTGGCCCAGAACTTTACCGTGTCTGTATGTTTTAGCCAAGGATGACTTACTCGTTCATTTGTCCAACTAACATGTTTTAAGTATCTGTTATGCATTAGTAGTCTGTATTGGTGTGCTGGTTCACAGAGCCAGGTTTTCTGTTCACTGCAGCAATTTTCAGGTATGTTCTGACTCTAGGGATTATGGACGTGAGGAGCTAAAAGGATTTCAGGATGTCATGGGGTCTTAACTTGCCTTTCCCTCCATATCCCTTCAGCAACCCCATGATGCTGTGTCTGCCGCCCCTGACATCCCTCTCCAGGGGAAATGGTGAGAAAAGGATGGGGAGAAGTTCCCTCCTGGCACGAGTTTTGCTTTGGCAAAGCTTTTTTTTTCGGGCAGCAAAAAAATGTTGTTTATGCATTTAACAACTATATATTTGTCACCTACTAAATAAAAGATACTCTAAATATAAGGACTCAGAATAGATTGAACTGTGTCTTACCACCAGGGCATGTGCCTTCCCAGCTCCAGATTTTCTTACATGCTGGAACATCTTCTTAATATCTTTGGAATTTCGTAGCAAATACCAGATTAACAAAAACAGCAGAATCCATTACTCTGTGGACATAATATAGAAGAACACAAACTCATCCACTTGGCTAAGAGAAATGTAAAGGCAGAGGACTAACAAGCACCAGCTCCTGTCATTACATGTCCTCTGTGTGCAAAAATTTGATGATCATTTCATTGACCAAATAGTTTACTGTAATGGTGAGTCTTTATTCCAGAATTCATTGCATAAAAATCAAACATTAAAAATGTTGGAAATCCTAAATTGTTACACTTGTAATAAATGCAGGTGCACATAAGTTGATCCCATTGTCACATCAAGGTTTTAGAAGGTTTCATCATTTTCAATCTTGAGAATTTGTTTGATAGCTCATATTTCCATCACTTCCTCCCCTCCTGGAAAAGTCATGTCTTTGAACATTGTTTAGAAGTAGGAAGTGGTTACTTTTACTTTCTGTTTTATACACTCCCATGTTGTTTGAATTTTTTTAAAAAAAAATATGTGTATCTTTCATTTTTATTTTTATTATTATTTTTCTTTGCGGTACGCGGGCCTCCCACCGCTGTGGCCTCTCCCCCTGCGGAGCACAGCCTCCGGACGCACAGGCTCAGCGGCCATGGCTTATGGGCCCAGCTGCTCCCGCGGCATGTGGGATCCTCCCGGACCAGGGCAGGAACCCGCGTCCCCTGCATCGGCAGGCGGACTCTCAACCACTGTGCCACCAGGGAAGCCCCATATCTTTCATTTTTAAAGACCTGTTTTTCAACTGATAGCATCATACATAATAATGATTAAAACTTCAGAAGATACAAAAGTGTGAGGGGCAGAGGGGACATTTCTTCTCTCCTGCTGATAGAGTGAGCAGCACCTAGATTAGTGTTTGATTAATAACTGTGGACGGGAGCGTAGCCAGGTCGACACCTAAACCCAGCCATCACAGTGTGCCTCTCTGCTGCTTGTTAGAGTTCTCCTGGTCCTCGTGGTCAGTTCTGCTGCCTGCCTGGAGCTGCGTGCAGTTGGCTGTAGGCTCTTCTTTCTCCTTCCCACGCCTCCTCCCCCTGCCGTTAAGTTAACCTGGTAACTCATTGCTGGATCCAGAGCATCTCTGCCAAACATTTATTCTCCCTTTTCACCCTTTGGTTTTTCTCATCTGGGTTATTTGTCTTACCAGGACAGAATGTTCCCATTGTTTTCTTTATTAGCTAAAGTCACAGATCACCTTGGCACCCATTCCAGCAGGAGCTTTCCTTCTCAAAGACAATAGTTGCAAAATTGGATGCTGCTTTCGTGGCTTCTGGCTGTTGTTATTGTTCTTTGTCACCCTAACTTGGGGAAATGCCATATTGGAGGTTTGATAGGACTAAAACAGAATAAGAAATCGAATTACTTTTTGTTTTGTGCTGCTGCTTCAGAATAGCTCCCTTCCAGCTTCCAGAACATTCTGTCTCACCGCATTGCCCTTTCATGTTGGATTTCCGAAGTTACAAAATTCCATTGTCATCATCTGAAGAGCGACATTTATCAAATTTGATTCTTTCACATTGGAAACTGTTCAAGCATTATAAGAAGTCGCTACAACTGTGTCCTTCACTGAACTAGCTCAGTGTTTTGAATTGTTATTATTGAATTATAAGAGACTTTGTTTCTCTAGAATTTCTTCCAGTTGCCTATAGAACGTTTCAATTCTCTCCTTTTACATTCTAGAAAAAGGGAATGCCAAATTTTAGCAGAACTAGATAAGCATTGAATTCCAAGAGTTCAAAAAAAAAAGTTAATGCAAATCACTGGCAAAAGATCCAAGATTCAGCTGTAGCCACTTATCTATCATTGATAGAAATGGACTTTTTTCTTCTTGGTATTTTAATGAGTAATAACATGGTCAGACAGAAAAAAATGTGTAAGTATAAATTAAAATCTGAGTGTTCAGATGCCCAGAAAGTCCAGTCAGAAGACACTGACCAAGGAGCAAAGTATGGTAGAGCCTGTCATTTGTCATGGGAAGGGGTATCAAATATGACCTACGGATTTTTAAAGAATTCCTAACTACAGAAAAATGGAAATGAGATTCAATAAATAACCTCATCACCATCCTTATTCTGATTATCTATAGCCGCTTCAGACAATAACAGTCATTTTAATAAGCTTCTGTGGGTCAGGGGTTTGGGATAGTGTTAGCAGGCTGCCTTCTGGTCTTGTGCAGCTGCAGTCAGATGGTCAGGCCTTGTCTTCATGGGTTCTCTCTGGGCTGCCTGGCAACATGGAGGCCTCAGGGCCATCAGACTGCTTATCTAGTGGCTGCAGGCATCTGCTGCCCATATTCCAGTGAGCAAGGTGGAAACTGCATCACCTTTTCCGATGCTTGGTTCTGTCGGTTACAGGCAAGGCACAGACCCACCCAGGTTTAAAGAGAGGACACTGGACTCCGTCTCTTGACAGTGAGGGTGGTAAGATTCTGGAAGAACACGTGAGGCAGGAGGTGCTGTTATGGGCATCTTTGGAGAAAAGCAGTCTGCCCTGGTCTACCCTTTGGCCACAATAATTCACATCTCTCCCACGTGCAAAATACGCTCTGTGCTTCCAAAACCCTCTAGAAGTCTCATCCCATTATGGCTTCAGGCTCAGGCTCAAAGTCAAGGGCCTTACCCTCCAATCATGTGCCTGACACACACCCAGAACACAACAGGAGGATAGGCCTCTTAAAGGTCTGCCCCAAAGAGGGAAAACCAGAGGTACATGGGACCACGGCAGTTGTGGAATTTGGCCAGTTGCCTGTTGCCTGTTCCTCTTCCACTGGTCTCTTTGGCTCTTGGTTCCATGCTCTGGGATCTTACTTCTACTTTTTAAGTGACCCTTCCTTTTTCAAAAGAAAGAGCCAGGGCTTCCCTGGTGGCGCAGTGGTTGAGAGTCCGCCTGCCGATGCAGGGGACACGGGTTTGTGCCCCAGTCCGGGAAGATCTCACATGCCGCGGAGCGGCTGGGCCCGTGAGCCATGGCCGCTGAGCCTGCGCGTCCGGAGCCTGTGCTCCGCAACGGGAGAGGCCACGGCAGTGAGAGGCCCGCGTACCGCAAAAAAAAAAAAAAAAAAAAGAAAGAGCCAGTGTTTGCAGCGGAGTAGCCTTCTCGGACTGCTTCCTGCCCCTAAAAGTTTGGGGAGCTGAATGCTCTTTTCATTTTGTACTCTCTCTGTTTTAGTCTAACCTGGCAGTAATTTCACAATACAAATGTCTAAAAAACTTTGTGGGTTTTCTTTGAATGTTGATGAGTTCATGTATTAGACAAGAGCCACGACCTCAAGATGCTTTGTCTACCTTGGGCTCCCTGTGACACTGAGGGACCACACCCTTAAGATTCTCAGCCTTATTATGTAATGCAGAGTTTCTGCAAGGTTTGCTCTTCAGAGCCTTAGAAAGCCTTAGGTCTGTTTGAAAGCGTCCAGGAGGCACCGCCTTGGATCTTTCTGAAGTCTTAACTTCAGAGTGTCACCCAGTCACACCCTGAATTTGATCTTTTCCTTGAAGCCCTGGCTGGGTTTGAGAACTACTGGATGTCTGGAGAGGCTGGGGATGCGGAACCATTTTGTATTTAACGGTGTGTCCTTTTTGCTCATCTCTCTCTGCTCACGTTTTATCACAGGCTGCGAGCAGCACCCAGGTGTCTCTTCGAGTACTCTGCCTGGAAGTCTCTTCAGCTAGATCATTAGGTCCATTTCTGTTCCCGCTTCACCGCAGATTATCAGTGTTTCCAAACTCTGTCACTGCACAGCCGGGTCCTCTCATCCTCCAACATCCAGTAATATTCTCCTCACTTTCCTTTACGCCCTCACTGACCACCTTCTTAAAACAACAGTCCTTTCATTATCTTCCATTATCTTGCATGTCAGGAATTCAGGAAGGGCTTTTTCTGATTTGGGCTCAGAGTGGAGCTGAAGCACTTTTGCTAGGAACCCAGGCCGCCAAGGAAGCCAGTCTGACTGCCCCGGGGCTCCTGGGATTGTTGTTGCTTTAAGTCACAGTTTGAGTGTGATTAGTGATGTGTCAGTGGTTCCTGGAACCGATAACACTACTGTTTTCTTTCTGGCCTTTGTCACCCTGAAGTCCCAGTATGTCTGCTCTGCTTTCAGGAATCCAGATTTGATCATTCCCCTTCCCCGCCATGACCACTGGAAAGCCTCTCTACTTTTCCATTGTCTGAATTCTAAGCCCCCTGACTTGGTAGACCACGGAGGGTGCAACTCACAGGCCAGAATTGTCCCACAGACACATCATTTCTTAGGCTGTGCAGGAGAATTTTATTTTAACTTGATGTACACTTGTTAACGTTAAAAAAAATCAAGAGCATTCACATTAAAATCCACTTCTCTGGAAGAATCAGAAGATCTGGCAACACTGGGATACCTTCCTGTGGCAGCAGTCAGCTCATGCTGGGCACTCTCTTTGGGTGTGTGTGGTGGTGAGGAGGTTGGTCCTGTCCAGACCTCCCAGGTCCTCACTGAGTCTGCCTTCCATTTCCTACCTGGTTCCTGCAGGCCTTTGAAGTGGCCATTCTTATTGTACAAGTGCTCCACACAGCTTTCCAGCCTTATTCTTAGCTGTTTCCTTAAACCCAGCGCCTAGACCTGCCCCAGTCCCGTGTGACCCAGCCCTGGTACATGAGTCAGCAGAGCTCTGTAAGTTCATACCTTCCCACTGGGTGGAATAACTTCTCCACTTCCTCTGCCTGGTGAGTTACACAGATGGTCATCCTCTCTTCTGAGATTTCACAGCGTTTGTATCTCTGTTGTAGCATTCACATTTTCTTGAAATTATTAGCTTAAATGTCTGTCCACCTCTCTGGATTGTGAACTACTCCAGGATGTAGGCTTTTATTTTATTTGTCTTTTGTCTAGAACTTGTCACCAAGGTAGGTATTAAATAAGACTTCGTTGACTGACTGAATAAATGATTCTTTGAAAAGGCTAAAGCTAGTTCTCTGCCCTGTAAGAGTATACAGTTCAGTATGTCATCTGTTAAATGTCACACAGAGTAGAATGATATAAAGGTGCAGGCAAAATACCAGTGAAGCTTCTTGGATTGGAAGAAAGGAGGTAAGTAGAGATTGTGGAAGGGCAGGTCAGGCCAAGATATGTATGTGATACATATGTAAAAAGGTAGAGTTGTGTAAGTATTTAATTTGTACAAAACCGGATTGTGGATGTCTGATTGCATATGGTGGGAAATAAGTCTTGAAAACGTAATTTGGAGCAAGGGTATGGAGAGACTGGAATATTAAGGAATCTGAACTCATTCTGTAGGCGATAGTGAACTCTTGTTTTTTTTCTTTTGGAGAAAGTTCTAATCTGTGACTCGTGGCAATATTAAGGTTAAAATAGGCAAGAGTGTAGAGGCCAGAGGATTGACTAGCAGTTTGTTTTAATAAGAGAGACAGGAGATCAACGTTGAAGGGGACCTGATCTAGCACAATGGTAGCTGAGGAGGTAAAATCTGCAGAATATAGTGTTTGATAGATTTGGCTTGTGAGAAAGATGAAGTGTATTCATGATAATAGCACCTGTCACATCTTGAGTGTTTATTTATGTGCCAGGCATCATGTTAGGAACTTTATATGACTGTGCCCTTTGGCCAAAATGACAGGGGTGGGGGAGTTTCAGAGGTCTTTTTTTTTTTTTTTTAACCCAAAATGGAATTTTATTTTAAATTGAAAAAATGTATAGGAAATATGTGCCTTGTTATCCAGTGAATGCTTCATGCAGAAACTTTATATGTATATACAAACACACACACACACACACACATACATACCCATGCATTGTAGAAATAATACATTTATGTGTGTATTTCTGTTATTTCTGGGAGTAGAAGGTACAGACAGAAATGTCAGCTAGGCTGGTAGTTCTCCATCTTTCACATTTTACTTCTCCCAAATAATCTATCAAATAATCAAGGTTCCAAATTGCTATAAACAGAATGAATAATTTTTCAATGACATTTACGTTTACCACTGATCTGTTGTCATGTTAATATTTACAGGAAATTTGAGAACCTAGTTTCATGCTTTAACTAGAAGGATCTTTGTTTCCATTTTGCAGAAAAATTAATCAGGTATAAAATTTTGGATCCTGTTTGTAAAATTTATCATGCATTCCTAAATACAAAGGAAGCTTGAAAATACTGTGATACTTTACTTTCCAAATCTAAAGATTAGAAAAAAAAAGTTTTCTGGTCAGTTTGAACTTATGAACACTTATGGACATAGGTGAAATAACAGAATATCTACTCATAATAATTTATTAGTATAACTATATATAACTGTTAAATAACTTACATAAAACATTTTTATTTAGAAATACGCCATTTGTTCTCCTTTCTTACTTTGTATCAAGCAGTATTATTTAGGCTCTGACTTGCAGAGTTGGCAGTACCTATCATAAAACCAATTTTTGCATCATCTAACACAGTTTTTCAGAGGACACCCTTTTCACTTCTGTCTACATTAAAAAAATATATAGCCCTGTGTTTCCTCATGATGCTTTCATAAGAAATGTTATCCCAAGCCATATGTATCAGTTTGAGAAATGTTAAGTTTCCCCCCTGCCCCCATATTTATATTGGTATATGTTTGGTATATAAAAATCAGTTACTGTGTTGCTTTTAAAGGTGAGATTTGAGAGGCTTGTATAATAAAATTGAGATATTTGCCATTGCAAAGGAAAGTAGTTATTTCCAGGAATAACTACTAAGTTCTTGTGAAATGTTGTCAAATTTTAAAATATTGCCGTGAGCCGAGTCTTATGGTCAGTGGCGTGCTTGTAAACCTTGAGAACTGCCACTTTGGCAGTAAGGGGGGAGTGCAAATCCTAATATGTACTATTTTTCTGTCTCCATTGTGTAAATACTCCTACCCTGGCCAATTTTAAGTGACCATTGTGAAGTCAGGTGTCCTGTAAACTTTCTGAAATGCTAACAGTGGGCTCTCCTGAGCCAGCATGAGCCAGCTGCACCCCAGAAGTGTTAACTAAGACAGGCGACCCTGCAGAAGTGTCAGAGTGAGGCTGGGGTGGAGCATTAATAAATGGGCTGGAGATGGCGAGCTAGAAATTGATCAGATGTTCCTATCCAACAGAGCATTTGCAAAACAAGACTAAGAGGTGAAGTCTCCAAGGTCATTGACTTCCAAGGAGAGAGGGGGCTCTGGAGACTGTGTGTTTTAGGTCACTAGACAATGTCGTCTAGTGAGCCAAGAGCATGTAGTGGGCTAAGAGCAACCATTTTTGTGTTAAAGACAGAGAACAGCGGGAGACAGAGCAGGACAAGAGAGGAGGAGGAGAAAGGTCACCAACACAGGTTTGGGAAGAGTGTGAAACAACGGAAGAATGGATTTCAGCTGTGTCTGCAGGATAACATTATAGCAACAGAGAGAAGCGCTGAATCACACAATTGCGATGGTGTTAAATCTCGGGGAGAGAAAGCACGCAATTTTCATGGCCAAATGGGGACAGATAACATTTTGTATGAGACTAAAGATTGAGGAAGTGAGGGCAGCAATCAGAGATGCTCTTTAGAAAGATGTTGACAGTGAGAGAGGCGAGTGATGGAGTGATGGAAGCAGCAGAAACTGAGCCCCCTCCCCGCCCTGTTTGAGGGGAGACGAAGTATAGGAGATACTTACACATGTTTGTGATGGACGTAGAGGATCCAGAGCCTGGCTGTTTGTGTCTTGAAGGAATGAATGAGTGAATGAATAAATGAGCACAGTAGGAGGCGTTGGTCCTGTAAAGGAAAAGGAATCCATTTTCCTTACACGCTGGAGGGAAAGAGGCTCGGGGGTGAGGGTGTGAAGACTTTTCTTGGGAGTAGAAAGCTTGGGGTATAAGTTGGATGGCCTTGTTGCTCTCAGGGTCGCAGGTGAAGTTATTGGGGTGAGTGGGGTAGGGCGGGATGGGCACTCCCGTGAGCAGCTGCAGCAGGGGGTAGCCCTGGAGTCTGGGGTGGGACTTCCAGCGCCCTCACTCCCAGCTGCATGAGCTCCAGCCGGTTGTTTAAATTCCCCTGCGCCTCGGTTTTCCCTCTGAAAAAACGGGGGAAGAAAGCGGTTCTCAGCTCCCAGGGCTACTGTGAAGGTTAAATTAGTTAATATGTTTCAAGTGCTCAGTCACTTTGGGTACATGAGTAACAGCTGGTATCAAGGGCTGGGGAAGTGGACTTAGACTAACAATGAGCACAACTTGTCAAACCTGAGGGACCATGTGAATCACCCGCGATCTTGCGAAAGGGAAGATTCTGATTTAGTGGGTCTGGGGTGGGGCCCGAGATTTAGCATTTCTAGGTGATGCTGTTGCTGCTCACCTGGGGACCACACTTTGAGTGGCAGTGTTGTAGCAGGACTGATGCCCCGATTAGGAGTGGTTCCCTGTGACATCACCAGGCAGTGCGCCTCCTCTCCATTGGCTCAGGCTGAGCCCAGGCTTTCCTCAGGTGTGGCGTGGCCAGGAATGGGCACAGGGCCATGGGGTACTAACAAGTGCAACCTCAAGAGCATCAGCTGTGGGCTCCAGGCTTTATATGATACCGGAGAAGCCAGGCGGGGTTGATGGAAGAGGCGGAAGCAGACCGAGGGCCCGAGAGCACAGTAAGGCCAGGCAGTAGGCGTGGGACGGAGGTGCCCGAGAGCTGGTGGGCACAGGCGCCAATGTCAGAGTATAAGCTATGGGGACAGGAAAATATTTACTGCTGAAAACTTCGTGAGTCCAATTTTATTTTTTGATGTTTAATTTCTGATGATTTAGAAGGCTTTTTGTTTGCTTGGCCGTGCCTCAAGGACATTATAAACGGCAATTGATTAGAAGCATGTTTTCTACTTCTGGTTAGTAGAATGCCTGAGGAGAGAAAAGTTACTGGGTGTTGCTTTCTGCCATGTCCAGGGTGTCCTTTGTGGGCAGATGTGAGGTGGGTGGGCTCCCCATCTTGGGTTCGGGCTACATACAGTCAGGCACGTAGTTTGTCCAACAGGTGGAGGGGAAGTGGAGAACAGGATTCCCAGAGATGGGAAAACCATTCCAAGGAGACCCTGAAATTCCACTCCAGGGAGAAGTTATGTGGTAGTGGAAGTAGCTGGCCGGTGCCTTGGAAGGAAGTGCATGCAGTACTGAGATGAATTCTACTAAACTGTGGTCAGTATTTCTTTGGGTCACATTCCTCCTTTGTTCAGGAGTGTGTCAGAGAAACACACTTGCACTTCTAACATATTTAACCCCTTGTATAGAAAGTGCTTCCGTTGGCCCTCTTGTACTCTCTTGTATACGTCCTTCCTCCTGTTCTGGTGTCTGGGGCCAGGTGGCAACCTGAGATATTGTGTGGAGATCCTGGGTCCTGATAGTTATAGACGGCTCCTGTTCGAAGGGGCACCCCTGGGAAGATGAGTCCAGGAACAGATCCAGGGACTGTGTCCCTGGTGGCTGCCGTTCCCTCTCCCTGGCCTCCCCATCTCGGCTCTGCCTCTGACCTGACCCCATGGCCACAAGAACTGGCCGGGGAACCACACCGTTTGTTCCCTCTATCTGTCTGGTGGAGCCTGACTTTTTGTGGGAATCAGGACTTCATTCCTTTAATGGATTTTCATAAAAATGCTGTTTCAAGGAAGAGAAGGTAATATTACTTTCCTTGTCAGAGGTATGGTATAAGTAGAACTGCTCAATTGTGTTTTATTCCCAATTTTGGGAATAAATGTTATTGCATGTAAAACTTTGTCTAACCTCACTACTGCCAGCTCTGACCCGAGGAATTTGTGGGCTTATGAATAGCTCTAGCTATCACTTAAATTGAGCTCATTTCTCTGAGAAGCACTGGGTTATTTTTTTAAATTGCCAACAGAGAAAAAATTTCATTCAACCACCTCTTGGCTTTACTCAGTGAGTGAGCCATTTAATAGAATAAGAGCGATGTAACAGGAATGCAATCAGAGTTCTGGGGGTGGGCAACCTCCATGCTCATCACTGTAGGGGATGGGGGAGGGTAGAAGCTTTTACGCATCTTTTTTTGAAGCATCTATTTTGTAGATTATTCTTCATTTCCTAAATAAAAACCCCATTTGTTTAAACTACGTGAAACTTAGTTGCCTTGGCTCAAGACCTAAAAGCTTCCTGTCATCCCTACACACTCCCTACAAGGATGTAATTTTGTAAAATTGCTTTCTGGTCTCTTCCGCAGAGGTCAGTGTCGCATAAATACACTGTGAAACCTGGGTTTCAAATTATGCTGCGAGTTTTTTCCTTTCCAATAAACTGAGACAGCAGTCTTAAGGAATAAATTTGTATTCTTATTCTTGCTACGCTTACACCAGTATTTTATGCTACCTAGATTTTTGAGTGTTTGTTGTCTTAATTTCTACATTTATTTGTTTAATCAATATTTACTACTTAAAGGCCCATCCCACCATTTCTTTCAATGTCTGAGGCTATAATCCTAGACATTTTGCTTTATCTTTCTCTCTTCCAGCAGATAAAACTCTAAGAGGAGGGACACAGTCAGGGTTATAAAATAAAATAGAAATAGAAGTTGGCCATTTTATTGTCTGTAGTTGGATCCCACTTGAAGAAACAAAATGGACAACTTTTGTAAACGTAGGGCGAGAGGAAAAAGAACATAAACTAAATTTTAGGGTGTGAAGCTGCACTATCTGACTCTGCAGAAAGAGAGATTTCCCTGGTGTGATCTTTTGAATGAGTACTTGAAGAATACTAATTCATCAACCATGCTTGGGTTTTACAATCTGAGTGAAGGTAGAGTTTTTTTCTGTTTATGATCCACAATTTTACTTTTCTTCTCACTTCTTAGTTAATAGTATGTTTTGTAGTAGATGTGGCTTTAAATGCTTTCTTTTAATGTAGTCATTAGCAGATTTTCCTCTGTATTGCTCTCGTCATGATTAGTGTTGCTAAGAAAATAATTAATTTTACTGTATATGTCAACAGAAAATCTTTTCTTTATCCATTTCTTTGTAGCTTTAAAATGAGCAGTCTGTTCTAAAAAATCCTGAAGTGCATTTCAGCATCTTTTCTACAGTACCTTGCCAATGTCTATAAGCATCATTAAAATCACTGTCATTAAATAGGTCTTTCCAATGACTCAAAACGCAAGTGGAAAAAATATCTTATGCCAAGCACAGAAGGAGTTTTTACTAAGTGCTAAGTGTTTTGAAGGTGCATTAGTGGAGAAAAAAGCTTTTTAAAAAAATTGAGCATAACCGTTTGCAATTATGAGTAAGAACCTTTTGCTTGTTTTTTAAGTTTCTATGTTGCAGCTCAAGACCAAGTGGTCAGGCTTACTTGTACAGGTTCCACATGGTAATGCCTTCAAATCAAACCCAACCCCAAGTCTGCATTGTTTATGACTTCACATTGATCCAACATATGTAAATGATTACTTTACACCTAAATTCTGTGGTATTTCCCTTGGAACTCATGAACTTCCTGCGGTATAACTGGATAGTTTCTATTATGGAAAATAGTCTTTCTTCATGTCATACTCTTTCAAAGTCTTCACAAGACATTTTTAGACAGCTGGTTTTTCACAGTTACCATTCAGTGGCATAGGAAAACTTGCCTTTGAATGGGAATCTGAAGGCTTTTTTTTCTTGCCTTCATTTTGTTTTTACACCTGTGTGGTATCTTGGGTCACTTTCTGGACCTTCGTTCTCCCATCTGTAAAGTGAGGGGGTTTGACTAGACAGTCTCCGAGGTCCCTTTCCACTTGTGATTTCTCTGAATCAGTGGATCACCGGTTGTTATGTTCACGTCATGTTCGCTTGCTACATTGCTTTGTTTAACCATGTCTCAGACCATTTTTTGCTCTGTTTTTTAAATTGAAGTAGAGTTGATTTACAATGTGCCAGTCTCTGCTGTATAGCAAAGTGACTCAGTTATACACACATATGCATTGTTTTTTCATGTTCTTTCCCATTATGGTTTCTCACAGGACATTGAATATAGTTCCCTGTGCTGTACAGTAGGACCTTGTTGTTTATCCGTTCTAAATGTAACAGTTTGCATCTACCAACCCCAAACCCCCAGTCCCTCCCTCTCCCTCCCCGTCTCCCCCCACCTTGGCAACCACGAGTCTGTTCTCTATGTGTGAGTCATCTCAGTCCATTTTTGAAAGCAAATTACTTTGGTCAGAGGCTCATTTTTCTCAGTCATCCGCTCCTTTGAAAAGTTTTGCCTTTCCAACCACAGAGACACGTGGAAAGCATTCCCCATGGACCACATCTCTACCCTAGCTCAGAAAAATACGAAATAATGGCAGAAAATTGTTATCATCTGTTTAGATCATCTGACATGGCTGCTGGTTATCTTGCTGTGTTCCTAGCAATCGCGAAAGGTGTGTTAAGAATAGTCTTGATGTTGTTGTGTTTTGCTCAAGTAGGTTGAGCAGAATCCTGGGAAAATAAGCATGATGTCAGGTTCTTAAAAAGAGCAAGGTGGCAACAGAAGGGTATTTGCTTTTTTGATATAGGTTGTAGATGGCTGATGCCCTAGACTAGTATGCTTCATTAGGCTGCCTGAGTCCCTTGTCGTCCCTTAGTCCTCAGTCTCTTGCTTGCATGCACTTCCTTAAGCAGTTTTGAAACCTACCACGTGGCCTTTCACGTGTAGTGATTCATACAGTGTTAACTGAAGCCAAAGTGAAAAATGGGCTTGATCCTTCATGGCTGACGTGTGTCGTACTCTTCCAAAATATTTTGTTCTACACACATAGAGTAAAACATTTCAAGAACTTAGTATCTTTGGAAAGAGGATGAGTGTAGGAGTCTGGAGGCTGTGTAGTCTTTTGGGGTATTCACTGCTAGTTACCCCTGAATTCATAACCACTCAGGTTATTTTCAGGGTAAGCGTATGCTGTGTAACCCAAGTAGCTGCACCTGCGAACACTGGTCGTGTTCAGCTGGTGAAGAATTGGGTGGATTTGTTTTGGTGCAGGTGAGAAGAGTTCCGGGGTCAAGCGGTCACCTTCATAAAACCGAAGACGGTGACTGGGAGTGGAGTGACGACGAGATGGATGAAAAAAGTGAAGAAGGGAAAGCAGCTTTTTCGCAAGAAAAGGTAAATGACATTGATGATGATTTTCTAACCTGTGTCAATTTTATTTTTGTGTTTTGGGGGGCGTGTGTGTACTAATGAATATGTAATTGTTTTACAGTCACGAAGAGTAAAAGAAGAAAATCCAGAGGTGAGTGGTGGTTATTTATTTAGTTCTTTGCCTCGTCTCCCCCCCAGCCTCCTCCCACGAGTATCAGAGTCTGATCTCTTTGGGGAAGAACCTTCAAAATTTTGTTCTTGTGGTATAGGAAAAAAAAGAAAAGGCACATAGGCTTTGCAGGTCTTGATACTGTCTGAGTTACTTTGGAGCTGTGTATATTGGGGCAGATTACTTTACTCTCTGAGCCTCAGTTTCCTCCTCTGTCAAATGGGGGTGATCACAATACTTATAAAATTGCTGTGAGGATTGATAAAATCACATACATGAAGCACTCAGTGGGGTTCTTAGCACAAATTAGTTACTCACTTCATCTTAATTCTTAGAATTACTGTCACTTAGAAAACATAATAGGCATACAGGAAAATTTCTCCTAGATTTTTAGTTTACCATAAAGCAAGATATTAACATGGTTAGGAACTCTAGGTTGAATTTGTTGGTTTTGATTTTTAAATCTCCTGGGTGACTTAGTCCGGCAGGAACAGTCTTTCATCAGCCTCCCTTTGAGAACTGGTCATCTTTTGATTAACTTTACTTCCTCCACTGGTTAATTATTCTAATGACTAATGATGACTGTAGTTCAAAGGACTTCCTAATTCTCCTAGAGGAAGTTTAAGCATATTTAAATAGCTCCAAGTATTTTACAAATCTAGTAATTAATGTGTACTTTGATAAATTCTCTTTAAGAAAACAGAAGACTTTGGGCTACAGATGATATCCATCCCAACTTTCTCTTTAAATTAGCAGACATTTCCTTTTAATTAAATAGAGTAAATCTTATCATTCTGCTTTAAGTGGCAATAACCAGCTGGACCATCTAAGAAGAGAGCATCAGAGCTACAAGCCACCCTTCCCCCTGTCATCCCCCCCACCCCGGCTCTGGTCTCTTTTCATTCTCATGCCTTCTTGAAGGGCCTTTCCTAGGGATTTTTCAGTCTGCCTGCCTCCTACTGGTAACTCTCCGTCAGATCCTGTTTCCTCCTATATTTATCATATGAATTAATCTCTCTATTTCGTACATCAAACATGAGCTTTGATCAAGAAGTTAGAAGGACGGTGATGTGCTCCACAGTAGGACATGTTGGCTACACACATATCCTGCTGGATTTTTGGAATGATCTTAACCCATTATCATGAACTCTACCTTCTTCTTGCCCACTGTTTTATCTAGAGTGAAGTGCAGATCAAGGTTTTTCATCTATTTCTAAGAGTGACTCTAACTAAAAGTGTCAGTTCTCCTTAGAAATAGAACAAAATAACATGATTCAAGTAGCATCATTGACTCAAAAATCATTCGTTATTGGTTCACTGCAGGACATTTTCGTTGGAAGATATTCACTGGAATCCTGCCTTACTAGTGTAGGCTGATGGGTGAAGGTTTTTCCTCATGAGGATTTGTTAAGTTCATTTTGAGAATATCTTACTCTGTGCTTGTTGTAATTGCTCTGATAACTGATCTGTTATTTGGATAATAGCAGTATCTTTCTGGCAAATGTATTTTCTTCATAGACAGGAAAAAGAGTAGTGTATAGCGTGTTGTCAGTTGTTCATCAAACATCCCTGTCAACCTTCTTGAGTGGAATTTGAAAGTCTTAGGCACTTTACTGTATCTAGACTCACTTGGTTTCCCAGTGGCATATGTCTGTTCCCATACTGGCTTATAATTAAGGAAGCGTATAGATAAGCTTCTTATTTCTGTGGAAGGATACATTAGTTTGAATGTAAACACTCCCCCCGAAGTTTAGGAATCACCAGCTCTATCTGCTATTACACAGCTTCCCACGCCATTTTATTGTTTTTGTTTTTTTGGGGTATTTTTCGCAAGGCTGGCGTTTCAGCATCCTGAGCTGTGTTCAGAATCTCTTCAGTGTTGGTTCCTGTGTCCTTAAAGCTTTTGATTAAAGTAGCCCCCTGATTTACCAATCACACCAAGTCACTCTCTGGATGTGAAGTAAAATATATTTTTTAATCTATTATAAAGGGAATTAAAATGGTTGAATATGTAAATATTCAACAAACATAAAGATAAGTATATAAATTATATAAACATAAATTATATATATAAATATATATAAAATATAAATTATATATATAATGTGTGTACTGTGTGCACTGTTTTAGTAGGTGTTGGGGATACATCAGTGAGAAAAACAGAGTGAAATCCCTGTCCTTGTGAGCTTCCACTGTCCTTGGAGCTTCCATTCCAATGAGAGTAGATAAATGATATCCAATAGCCTTCATAAGTAAGTAAGTTATGTGGCTTGTTACAATGGAATAGGAGTAATGGAAAAAAATAGAATAGAGTAGAGGGTGAGGTAGTATGGTAGGGGTTTATAATTTTAAAAGGGTTAGTCTGGATAGGGCTTACTGAGAGGCACATAAAGACTTGTAAAAGGGCTTCCCTTGTGGCGCAGTGATCGGGAGTCCGCCTGCCGATGCAGGGGACAGGGGTTCGTGCCCCAGTCCGGGAAGATCCCACATGCCGCAGAGCGGCTGGGCCCGTGAGCCATGGCCACTGAGCCTGCGCATCCAGAGCCTGTGCTCCGCAACGGGAGAGGCCACAACAGTGAGAGGCCCGCATACTGCAAAAAAAAAAAAAAAAAAGACTTGTAAAAAGGTATGGGAGAATTAAATAGAAATAACTCTGAAGGACCACTTTTATCCTGCTACCGTCCTTACCCCTGTGATTGTCCTATCTTTCCAGAGGTCATCAGTTTGCCACGTTTTCTTCCAGACCTTTCCTGCTCGTTCACATAAAAATATGTACATAAAGAAATCTAGCATATCATTTTAAAAATATAAATGAGATTATAAAAACTATAAAATTTTTCATCTTGCCTTATATCTTGCAAATCTTTCCACAGTAGTTGCTATAGATCTGCCTCTTTATTTTTAACTGCTGAGGAGTATTACGTATCAAAATGGTTTATTTAACCATTTCTTTCTTCTTGAGCATTCAGGTTGCTATTACAAACTGTATTCCATTAACATTTTTTGTGTACGCACTTTGAGGGGTGCATATATAAATAAAGCATAGGTACGTAGAACTGTGATTGACAGAATCTGCTGATTTGGGATTTTTATAACTGTTATTAAAAGCTGTATCATGTTAAATATCTTATCATTGTATTTGTCAGTTATACCTCAAAGCTGGAAAAAAAGCCTGTATACAGTCTCAGACAGTGTACCTTATACCTTTAAACATCTTTTAAAGGGAAAAGATGTACTAAATGGCACATTGAAATGCCAGTGTGTTTACTTCGTAATAAGCTTTTCAATAATACTTGTCATTTAAATTGCAGTTGAGTTATTTACTTGACTCTAAGCCACTAGGTGACTGGGGAGAGTATTTTTTTCTTGTCCGTGTTCCCTTAGCATCTAGTAGACATGCTATATGTATTTGTTGGTGACATGGAAACTTACGCACTGAAAATCAGACTGTAAACAAGTGCCTGAATAGATCTATCATATTTATAAGTAGGTAAGAAGTGGGGGAAGGATCAGAAGATGTTTTATAATCGAGCTGAAGTTCAGAAAAAGTAGCCTTAGTAGTTCCACACTTAAGAGTGAGATGCTACAATAAAGAAGGGGCATTTTAGAAATGCTTATTTTGTGAGGGGCTATTTGGCTTCCTGGGAAGTATAGGCAGAATGTCCAGGTATTACAGCACTAGTTGGAGAAGACTGAGAAGGCCAGGGTGGGGTATTTTCCAGAGGGACATTTGGTAGATGTGCCTGGTACAGGACCGTATTTGGAGATGAGAAATTCCGGTGTAAAATGTAAAGTTCCAGAGTTACACCACTTGTCTAATGAGATTCGTAGCCAAACTTAGTGGGAAATTGGTCCTAGTGTGTTCTTAACCTGGTTTTTAAGAAATAGCCTTGCAAAGTATTCGTCACCTACTAGTAATTATTAATTTGTAATAAGTAAATAATTCATGCTAATTTCATCTATTTAGTATCTTATTCCACTTGGATGGTGAAAGTCAATGGAGACTAAAGGTTAATAATATAACAATAATAATGAAGTTAGTTAATTGGACAAATGTTTAATCTGGGTCTGATTTCCCATGGAGCTGCGTTAGGCACTATGGCATTGTGGGAATTATACAGAAGCACAGAAGAGGGCCTTCTCTCCAGAAGCTGCTCATCTCTTTGGGGGTAGGGCTCGGGAGTGGTATTTGCAAGGACAAATACCAAATAGGTGGTATTTCTTAGGTAGGGTTTCCTAGTTGATACAGCATCCGAGCTTATATAAAACCTTTCAACTATTATCTCATTATTGATTTTTTTTTTAATAAAAAATTTTCATTGTTGTGGTTTGATCTTCTTTTTGACCAGTGATTTTGGAATCCTTTTGTCAGACTCCAAAATAATCAATGCATGTCTTATAATTCTTTAAGCAATTTTTATACCTTAATTTTTTATATAAAAGTAAAATTGACTTTATTTATTTTTTATTCTTTTAAAATTTATTTATTTATTTATTTTTGGCTGCATTGGGTCTTCGTTGCTGCATGTGGACTTTGTCTAGTTGCAGCGAGCAGGGGCTACTCTTTGTTGCGGTGCATGGGCTCATTGCGGTGTCTTCTCTTGTTGCAGATCACAGACTATAGGCGCGTGAGCTTCAGTAGTTGCGGCGCATGCGCTCAGTAGTCATGGCTTGCAGGCTCTAGAGCGCAGGCTCAGTAGTTGTGACGCACAGGCTTAGTTGCTCCGTGGTGTGTGGGATCTTCCCGGACCAGGGCTCAAACCTGTGTCCCCTGCATTGGCAGGGGACTGCACCACCAGGGAAGCCCTGACTTTATGTTTAAATTCACACTTTCTTTTGGTTTCATTTAAGTGAGGAGGACATTTTCCAAGGCTTCTATTAAGGAAACACTTGATTTATAGTAGCCCTTCTGTTAGGGGTCATGAAAACATGGTTTGCAATCATGGCTCCACATCAGAAAAACCAAAAGCTTCAAAAATGCGGATCCCTAGACCCAGCAAATCAAATTGTGATTCAGTGGTTTGGGGTGATGTCCAAGGCAACTCTGATTTTTAAAAAGCTGTTCATGTGATTCTGATACATGACTAGGATGAAGGACCCACTGACTAGGAAAACCACCCTAGTCGCTCTGAATCCAAAAGTGCAGACTGGAATCCAGGAAGATTGAGTTCTGCAAATACCTGAAGATTTGTTTTAAATATCTGCCTATCAGAAGTCTAAAAAAAAAAAACAACAACCCCCCAAACAAGCAAACAAACAAAAAACGACCAAGACATTTCAGAAATCCCTTGGAAAAGTTGTCTTTATTTAAGCAAGTGTAATGGTGCCAGGTGGGAAGGTTTGATGACAGAAGCCCTGTAGGGCCCATGACAGGTATATTGAAGAATTTTGTTGTAGAGTCTAGGCTAGGTTAATTGTTTCCCAACTCTGATATTTTGTTCTGAGGAGAAAATACATTTGGTGTGGATTTAGGTTGAGTGAATTTTACCAGAGCTTAGACACAATGTGAAAGCTAAATTCATTGCTTATGTTACTCAGTGCTATTGCTGGATGATTGTTAAAACTGCCTTTAGCTTTTTGAAATTATTTCTGATGACATTGTGTTTTCTAGACGCCTGTCAGCTCTCATGTTGTCTTATACCCATTTGTAGTTGGAGGCAAAGATTTGATTTCTCCCTCCAAATTGATTGTACCGAATCACAGACGGCTTTTGCTTGATGCTTTTATGATGTCACTTTCTAAAAGGTGTTCTTATTGCAGGTGACTGGTTTTCCAACTAGTTGTGGTTAAACTTAGAATCTCCTGTATTTCTGAAAATAAACCTTTTGTTTTGGAGTAATTTTAGGTTTACAGAAAATTTGCAAAGATAGTGTACTCTGTAGGGTTCCCGTACATTCTTCATCCATGCTCTTTTACTGTTAATTTCTTTCGTAGCCCTGACATGTTTGTCACAACTAAAAACCATCAGTGCTCCATTACTATCTGCTACATCTCAGATTGTATTTGTATTTCATTAGTTTGTCCACTAACATCCTTCTTCTGTCCCAGGATCTAATCCAGGATAACACACTGCATTTAACTACAGTATTTTTATTTATTTATTTATTTTTTTGCGGTACGTGGGCCTCTCACTGTTGTGGCCTCTCCTGTTGCACAGGCTCCGGATGCGCAGGTTCAGTGGCCATGGCTCATGGGCCCAGCCACTCCGCGGCATGTGGGATCTTCCCGGACCGGGGCATGAACCCGTGTCCCCTGCATCGGCAGGTGGACTCTCAACCACTGTGCCACCAGGGAAGCCCCCTAGCTACAGTATTTTTAAAAATAGAAAATGAGAAGATTAGATAGAGCACTATGAAAAATTAGAAAGTGGATGTTGTCCCTTTTTTGTCTCTGTTCCAAGATCCTTTCCTCTTTCACTCAGTCCCAGAGGCCTGTCTCCAGGGCCATGTCCAACATTAATCTGTTATTCTTCTCTTCCCCTGCTATCAAAACACCCATTCTCTCAAGTATCCTTCTTAATAGCAAACTGTTTAAAATTTTAAAAAATTCCAATAGACAAATTTATATTATACTGTTAATGAATGACAGCTGCTTAATGTGTTAGGTTTCTTGTAAGTTTTTACATTTAAAAATGCATGCCCAGAAATCATGCCCCAAACTGATAGAATGGGGTCCATAATGGTGAAATTTGGCAGACTACAGTTGGTTGTCAAGGAAGATGTTTTGTGCAGGGAACCTCCCTCTCCACCACTCCTGTGCATCTCTGCGCATTTCCTGCACCAGTGGGAGCCAGAGACTGGTTTCTTCATCACGTGCAGGGTTACACCTACACAGTGAGGTTGCACGGTAATAGCTCTCTGTGCCCCTGACTGTCCGGGAGTAAGGGACAGGGCATGAAATGGGCCTCCCCAGGGGAAAGAGAAGTTGTCACCTATAGTAAATGCCATTAAGAATTTTCCGTGTTACAAACCTTCTTTGACTAAAGGTAGGATATTCTGTAGGTGATGTGATGTGGCTTTTGGTAGTATCTCAAACCTTAATTAAGAATGAACTTATATACAAAACGGAAACAGACTTACAGACATAGAAAACATATTTATGGTTACCAAAGGGAAAAGGGAGGGTATAAATTAGGAGTTTGGGATTAGCAGATACGCACTACTATAAATAAAATAGGTAAACAACGAGGTACTACTGTATAGCACAGGGAACTATATTCAATATCCTGTAATAAACCATAATGGAAAAGAATGTGAAAAAGAATATATATATGTATAACTGACTCACTTTGCTGTACACCAGAAACTAACACAACATTGTAAGTCAACTATACTTCAATAAAAAAGAAAAAGAAAAAAATTTAAGTTTAAGAAAAAAAAAGTTTGTGGAATCAGTCTGAAAAATTCTTTACAAGAGATCGTTTGGGGTAGACCAAGGCCCTTTGGCTGGTTAATGAACACAGGTTGTTTGTTCTTCTAACATAGTCATGTTCCCCCAACATTTTAATATGAAAAACTTCCAAAATACTGCAACATTAAAAACATTTTACAGTGAACATCCACCCAGCAATCACCTGGATTCTGCCATTACTATACTTGCTTCATCTCACGCACAGCCATCTATTCATCTATCGGTCTATCTTCGTTTTTGGATGCAATTCAAAGGAAACTGCAGACGTGGGTATACTTCCCCTTATTTCTTCATTACTAACAGTTATTTTCACAGAAGCAGAGAGAGTAAGAATTTTATGCTCTTAAAGTTTAGAAAACTCTTGCCACAAAGAGTTTCTGATGACTTCTGATAATTTTAGAATCGATAGTAAGTTTAGGGGATAATATATATTTTTCATTCTTTGTCAATGTTGTTTCTCTTTTAGTTTGCCTTTCAAGTTTTGTTCCAGGGAAGAGTTCACAAAAGTAGGGCTTGAGGCAGAAATATTTTGGGTATCACATTAGGGTTATGTTTCCAGCTTGGAGAGAAAAATATAACCTATCACTCTAGCTTTTCTTTTGGGGAAAGTGTGCTTTAAAAATCCACCTACCCTTAAATATTTTTGAAATCCAGTGCTGTGAATAAATTGTTCAAAGTAATGATTAAAGGGGCAGGTTGTGCTAATCCTAACATCCTTTCATTAGGGGGCCCTTAACTTGAGATGAAGTTGTGTGACAAGAAAAAAATGGTTGTAGGGCATCTTTCTGTTATCAGGTTTAAAATATCAAATAGTCCCTGCCTTTTCACTTTAGCTCGGTGGTTCTCTAAAAGCCTAAGGATCACCTGGGGCGCTTATTAAAGATACAAATTCTCTTCTGTCTCCATGAAATTCTGAATCATAGGCTGGATGGTGCCCCGGAATCTTTAACGTGTGTCGTAGGTGATCCCATTGCAGGTAGTCAAAGGACCACACTCTGGGAAACGGTGCTTTAAAATTACTCAAATTATTTAAGATTTTTGTCTCTGATAACTGAGACTTACTGTAACCACACTGACCTTAACGTCTTATTTTGGTGTTCTTACGTGCTGTAACGGTGGCTCTGTTAACAGATCGCAGTGAACGCCAGCAGCATACCCAAGCAGATACAGTCCCTGTCTGTGCAGGACTCTCAGGTATGTTTCTCTGCCTGTCATTTACGTTGTAGACAGATTTTCTTTTTTCTTTTAACAAAACCTGACATTTTAGAAAGATAGACAATATCAGGGTGGTGCTTCCAAAGCGGAGGCTTGTAAACACTCTTTTTTAATAAGTATGGAGAAAAGAGGACTGTCACTATTGACTGTGATTTTCAGGGCCTCCAACCTTTAAATGATAGGTTCAAGAGCAAGAACTGATTACCAGACTGCTTCTGAAATTGCTGGTACTGTGTGAAATGAGAAAAGGAAAGAAAATGACTCACCATTCTGCTAGATTCCAGCCACAAAACATTATAGTTAATTGATACTTTTCTTTTTTGCTCCTGGTTGGATTTCTAAACTGTTTTTATAATTCTTTTATCACTGAATTTTATGGCCAATTTATCTCTACAACTCGCCTTGTAAAAATAATTGTCCAGTGACTGTGAAATGAATTCATATTAAAAGTTATATGACAGAACACGTGTGCCACGAGTTGTGTCGGGTGCTGATGAAGGATGCTGAGCTATCCAGGGCAGGGGCTGTGGACATAGAACCAGAGTGCAGGCCCCCGTTCTGGTTTTGCTGTGTAATTAATAGGCAAGCCCTTCAGCTCTCAAAATGGTTATACTTTCAAGTATCACCAGCTGGAGGATCACATCTTCCCTCCAAAGCTGCATATTCCATTTAAATTGATTTCTATTCTACCTGATCTGTATTTTATGAAACAGCTGTATGCAGAGGAGATAGAGTGATGGGATTTCATGATTGCAGGTTAGACATCTAGTCCTTGACCCTTATCTTTTATACCTGAGGAAGCAAAGATTTGCAGAGGTGAAGTGGCTCAGCCAAGGTTGCACAACTACTTAGAGGCAGAGCCTTTACATTGTATTGGGCAACTCAGTAAAACACCTTGAAGTAAACTGTAGGGATTGGTTGAATGATGAAAGGTAGGGATAACAACAGGTCAGAAGGCAAAGAGTAAAGGAAACAGGAAAAGGGATAAGGATACCTAGTAGTAAATAACATGGTATAGTTTGACTCATTTTCATATACATTATTTTGTTCTCCCAGGAAACTTTTGAGGCAGGTATTATCCCCATTTTGTAAATGAGAAAACAAGTCCGGAGAATGACTTGCCTACAGTCGCATAGCTGGTCAGTGGCAGAGCCAAGTCTTGACCTAAAATCCATTATTTTTCTACTCCAATAGGAATGTCTCATGTCCAGGAATTGGTAGGAGTAGGGAGAGGCTGTGTAGCAGAGGCAGTCACGACTGATGATCTGTGTTCAAGGAAATAGACTCTAGGGGAGAAAGGCGAGAAAGGTAAACTGTGGCCTCACCTACTAGGTTCCTCCATCCTCTGCATCATGAGGTTTAAAGTGCCCAACCTTTGTGCATCACCCAGGCCCAGTCGGTACAGTCCACAGCTCGGGTCGCAAGGTGCCCCTCCAGATGGCTGAGCTTTCCTTTGGACTTAACTGCTGCTTATACCAGTTGTTCCTAGGGCCCGTCCTCCTACTGAGGCTTTCTATATGAAACATTTGAATCCACAGTTGTGATGGGAAGTAGACACCATTCTAGTGTTCACACAGAGGTCTTATGTGGACAAATAAGACCTGCATGTGTAAAGACCTAGATTTGAAATTTCCAGGAACAAAGGGCTCTATGAGTCAAGGGCTATCATGATTTTATGCATTTATTTCCCGAGTTTATAACAGTTTGCTGTTTTGTTTTTAAAGGGCTTACTCAATGCTAGTGAAGACTACAGAGAAGCTTCTTGTGCCGTGAACCTAGTTTTAAGATTAAGGTAAATAATATTGTTTATTTTGCATCACTTTCCCTACATATAGTACAATATTCTGATCTCCTTCCTTAGCTTTTCATAATATTAGCATAAAATAAAATTGTTACCTTGCTTGATCTCCCCAAATAGCCTGTGGGTGCTGTATTCCCAGGACTAATTGCTCTCTTCTAGTTGCTTCCTCAAGAAGAATAAGA
Source organism: Hyperoodon ampullatus (assembly GCF_949752795.1). Taxonomy (NCBI): domain Eukaryota; kingdom Metazoa; phylum Chordata; class Mammalia; order Artiodactyla; family Ziphiidae; genus Hyperoodon; species Hyperoodon ampullatus. The sequence goes on along the minus strand of NC_136921.1, from coordinate 83,494,227 downwards.
AAGAAAAGCACCATGTGAGTGTATTTGCAGGCTCAGTGTACCCTTCATTAAGTATTTTTTTCCTCGCCTTTTCTTCCTTGGGTTTTTCTTTCTCTTTTTTTTTCTTTTCTTTTTTTACAATGTTAGATCACAGTAAGAGATTTTTAATGAGTTTCTTTCTCACTTCAGCAGTCAGTATCTGACAGAAATAAACCATGCTTGTACTGACAAGTTGCCTGTTCAGAACATTCTTTAGTGACAGGTTTGATCAGCCACTGTGGAGAAATGATAGATATATTATGAAAGAACCCTCAGTCTTCCAGGAAATGGATACAAATATGGTGCCTGACAGTCTAGTCTTTGTCTAGTGAATGAAAGCTTTCTAGTTCAAGGATTTTTAAAAATAAGGTCAATATAATGTATATTCTTTGTTAAGAATTTGGAATCTCAAGACGAAATTTGCTTGAACTTAATTGTAAATAGATGAACTTACCAGGTCAATCACCATCACATTTTTTTAAAAAAAATTTTATTGGAGTAGTTGCTTTACAGTGTTGTGTTAGTCTCTACTGTACAGCAAAGTGAATCAGCTATACGTATACATATATCCCCTCTTTTTTGGATTTCCTTCCCATTTAGGTCACCACAGAGCACTGAGTAGAGTTCCCTGTCACATTTTTGAAGGCATTTTAAAACATGTTCTCCTTTGACAATTAAACAAATAGAACACATGGCTAATGGGCCTTTTGCAGAGCCATGACTATAAAAGGTAGATTCATTTTCAAGTTTAATTTCCAGCCCTCTGAATTATCATAATCTCTCAGGGTAGATTATCTTCGCCATAATCACCCCTTCCTCCTGATGGTCATTCACAATCTGCAGTGCATTTTCCCGTACTTACCATGGGAACCTCACAGCAACCCTTGGTGCAGTTTAATTCAGAGTTGATTTCCAAGTCAAGATGTGAAATTATTACAAGACTATTTTCCTTATATTTGAGAGTAACCTTGCTTGTGATTCACAGTTAGTGTATTTAGCAGTCTCCAGAGAATGAAATAGCCCTTTCTCTTTTTGTTTGACTTTGGAAACAGGTACTCCTTTTATTTTTCACTTGTTCATTTATTCACTTATAAATATTCACCGATATTTCTGAGAAAGCAATTCTGTGCGGGGCTCAGTGTTTGTCTTTGAGACGCAAGGGTGAGTGAGACTATGGAGGTTACAGGCTAGCCCGCTGAGCATGCAGTGTTGGAAGTCACCTTTAGACCCCAGTCATCCAACCTCCTACTTGACATACGCAGGAGTCTTTTCTTCAGTGCCCCTGCTGGGTGTTTACCCAGCCCCCATGCATACTTCAGTTCACTCTTTTTCCGTGATCACCTCTGCGATACTGAGAAGCTTTAATTGCTATGTCCTCTTGAAGATTAAGCTGACCTTCCTATTCTGGGCTCAAACTCTGACCCTTAGAGCACATATCAGGTTCTCTGGATAAGTCTCCTGAAGAGTGTTACAACGCATACTTTGAGCCTTATTTCCAAATATTGTTTTGCTCTAGGTGCTGGGACAATATAAAACAGTTGCATTCTCTCATTTTTCTGAGAGCCATTTGTTGTTTGCCAGGCTCGCTCTTCTCCTGTCCTAGGCAAAACAGCAAAAGTACCTTTAGCCTTGCTTCTCACGATATAGTTCTCTATCCCCCTCCCAATCATCCTTGTTTACTCCTATTGACTTTTAGTCTGTATCTGCTTTTGTTACCCTTTTTCTCATGGGCTTAGGGGGTGGTTTTCCTGAGTTCGTGGCTTGGGTCACTAGTCTTAAAAGATTCTCCATGAAGAAAGAGTTCCATGTTCAAATAAGTTAAGAAACAATGGGTAGTATCCATCTATTACACATACACACACACACACGCACACCTTTTTTGGGAAATCACAAGGAACATTAACATTAAAGGTTCTAAGAAGTTCTGCAGGAGAGGAATTTGTTTAACTTTGTTTACTCTAAGACCTGTTCAACTTCAGAACTCTTTTCATGGTATTATTTTCCAGTTTAACCTTGTCCCTTTTAAATGGAGCACCCATATTTAAATGTAGGACTCCAGATGTGATCTGAGCAGGCTAGAATACAGTAGTTAGATCATGTGGTTTTTTTGCAGTTCCACTCTATTTCTCCTAAGTAGAGAAATTTATAAATTTCTCCTAAATCAGTCCAAGTTTTCATTGCCTTTTGAAATACCTGTGTACTTTGGTGATGAATTTAGCATGACCCAACAGTCAAACAAAAACCTCTGATTGTGTTTTTTCCATTTGAAGGGCTACCAAGGCTGACTCTGAACTGCAACTTATGTTTTAAAACTCTGTGTACATCTTAGCATTTGTCACTATAAGAATGGACCTGGTGGTTTTGACTCCTTGCTCACCCACCGTACATTTCACTCCTGACTGTCAACGTGTCATATTAGTTACAATGTTTGTATATACGTCCCTTGTCAATTTGATGACCCTATCTTTTGCACCTTTATCCAGAACATTGATTATCGTGTTCAACAGTTCAAGTAGGACAGAGCCTTCTGGCATCTGTTAGAAACTGCTCACTTTCTGAATGCCTTTCAATAATTAACTAGTATTTTTTGGTATAGTTGCTCAATCAAAAACAAATCCTATTGACTCTACTGCCTTTTAGTCAACATTTAACTAACTATTCAAAAGGCTATCATAACAGGATCCATTAAAAGTATTTCTGAAATTAAGACATATCAATGATATTTTCACAAAATAGAAGTGAATCTTAGTATAACTTATTTTTAGCAAACACATGTTTATGCCTAATTGCTTATATGCATCTTTTTTGTTGTTAAATGTTTACAAGGTATTTGTTTAAATTCATGTTTTTTTACATTTGAGAACTCATGAATATCTCAGAATATGTTGTTGGACCCCTTTAAGGGCAATCCTTGTACAGTTGTGAACAGCGCAGGTGTTAGGAGCACTGACCCCCAGCGAAGTTGAAAATCTGCTTATAACTTTACAGCTGGCCCTCTGTATACACAGTTCCACATCTACAGATTTAACCAGCCGTGGGCTGTGTAGTCCTGTGGTATGTATGTATTGAAAAAAAAATCCTCATATTAGTGGGCCTGCACAGTTCATATCCCTGATGTTTGCAGGTCAACTGTACTTTAATTTGAGAAATAGCCTTTGGAAGTTAACAGTTAAAAGCTATTAAGTTTTGGGGATCACTCTCTGCTGATATACACGTAAACAGCAGCTACGCTCATTCATCCTATAGATATTTATCAAGCACCTACCTTGTACTTGGCACTGTTCTAGGCCCTGTGACGCAATAAGGAAAAAAACAAAAGACAAATTTCCTGCCCTCCAGGAGCTTACATTCTAGAGGTGGGGAGAGGAGCAATTCAAATACGAGCATTACTGATATGATCAATTTCTCTGAAGGAAAAGCTGCATCGAGAGGCTAGAAAGTCTGAGGGTGCTGTTCTGTATTAAGGAAGGCATGTTAGTTTTCTATCGCTACGTAACAAGTTACCACAAATTTCGTGGCTTAAAGCAACATCCATTTATTATCTCATAGCTTCTGTAGGTCAGAAGTGTGGACACGGCCTACTTGGGTCCTCTGCTGTGGCTCACCAGGCTACAGTTAAGACCTGCTCACCTGGAGCTTGAGGTCTTCTTTCAAGCTCATTTGGGCGTGGCCAGAATTCAGTTCCTTGCAGGGGTGGACTGAGATCCTCGGCTCCTACAGGCCACCCCACTCCAGACAGTTCACAGCCTGACTTTGCTTTTTTCAGGGGCATTTGGAGAACATTTCCCCTGCCCTCCAAGGGCTCAGTCCCTCTGTTAAAGGTTTTTCACCTAATTAAGCCAGTCTCATCTAGAATAATCTCCCTTTTGATTAAGTCAAAATCAACTGATTTGGAACTTGAATTACATCTGCAAAATCCCTGCACCTTTGTCATAAAACATAACTTAATCACAGGGGTGACAGCCCATCATATTTAAAGGTCCAGGTCACACTCAGGGTAGAGGATTATGTAGGGCATGTACACCAGGGGACAGGAAGGTTGGAGGCCATCATAGAATTCTTCATTCCATAAAAGGGCTCTCTAGATAAAGGGATAGTTGAGCAGACCCCTGACAGAAGTGAGGAACCAAGCCATGAGGTTGCTTGGAGGAAGAAAGTTCTAGGCAGAGCAAACAGTGATTGCAAATATTCTGAGCAGGAAGGATGTTCTAAGTAGTTACAGAAAGAGCCAGGGAACCAGTATGGCCAGAGTGGTGGGGGGGCGGGGTGAGGTCTGAAGGTTAGCAGGGGCTGAATCATGAAGGGCCATATAGCCTGTGGTGAAGACTTTGGATTTCACTGTTTGTGGATGGGAAACTGTGGTGGAAGGTTTGTGAGCAGAAGAGTTACACCATCTGAGTTAAATTTTAAAATACGTACTGTGATTGCTTTGTGGAGACTAGACCATATAGAGACTGTTCAGGGTGGAAGCAGAGGGCCCATTGGCTGGCTATTGCCCTGGAGCAAAAAATGATGATGTGACCTGGACCAGGGTGGGAAGTAATGGAGGTGGCGAGCGATTATCAGATTCTGGATGGAGGAGAGAGGACTTAAAAGGTTTGGGTCTGAAAATATAGATGAATGGAGTTGCTGTCTTCTGAGATGAGGAGGGGAGTTGGAGTTGCAGGTTTGGGCAGAAGCAAGAATTCAGTTTTGGACAAGTTCAGTTTGAGTTGTCTAGTGGAAATCTATTTCATGATGTCAAGTAGGCATTCAGGTACATGAGCCTAGATTTCAAAGGAGATACATTTCTGGGCTACAGAGATAAATTTGAGAACTGGTGCATACGGTTTTTAAAGCTATGAAGTCATATGAGCTCACGTAGGGAGTGAGTGATGGTAAAGAGTTCAAGGTCTTGGGCTTCCCTGGTGGCGCAGTGGTTGAGAGTCCGCCTGCCGATGCAGGGGACACGGGTTCGTGCCACGGTCTGGGAAGATCCCACGTGCCGCGGAGCGGCTGGGCCCGTGAGCCATGGCCGCTGAGCCTGCGCGTCCGGAACCTGTGCTCCGCAACGGGAGAGGCCACAACAGTGAGAGGCCTGCGTACCGCAAAAACAAAAAAAGAAGAAAAGAAAAAAGAGTTCAAGGTCTTGCACACTCAGGTGGTGCATGGATGAGGAGCAGTCAACAGATTGGTGAGGAGAGGCTGGTGAGGTCGAGGAGAGTTGGTGGTCCTGTAGGTCAAACAGAGGAAGTCTCAAGAAAGGAGGAGTGTAAAGCTGCATCAGTTGTTATCAATAGATCAAGTACAGTGGGAACTGGGAATTCACCATTGTGTTTCGCAAAATATCAGTACATTCTTAACCATTGTTGACCTTGGCAAGAGTTATTTTAGTAGAGTGGTGGGGATAAAAGCCTGATAGAACTGGGTTCAGGACAGAGTGGCAAGCGAAAACAATGTAATAAAGATAGATGACTTGTTAGTATGGACAACTCTTGCTAGAAATTTGCTGTACAGGGGGAGCAAAGAAATGGGGTGTTAGCTCAATGAGAATATGGGATGAAGGGAGGGTTTTTTTTAAAAAAAGTATTGTTTAATGGAAATGATCCAATAGAGAAGGAAAATGGAATGAGAGACGGGACATTTGTAAGCCTGATGTCCCCAGATGGGTGGGAAGGGATGATGCCCAGGTATCCATGTAGATGTCAACCTTAGACAGGAGAATGGATAGATGTCTGTTTGACATTGCAGCTGCAGTGATGGAAGAGCAGGCAGAGGTGCAGGGAGCTTGGTGATTTGGGGTGTGGGCTTGTGGAAGTCTTCTTCTGTTAATTCTCTTCTCTCAGTAAGATAAAGAATGTCATCATTGAGAGTGAGGAAGGAAAAGATGTTCGGGGTTGGAGAAATGAGATAATTGTGTCAGAGAGCTGGAGAGTCAGTTCACCAGGGAGATGTGATAGGATGAACAGGCTGCACCGGTGATCACTTGAGGTGAGGGATTGTGAATTTAAAGTGAACCAGTAGCTTGTTCCCTGAGATGGACATTATCCTGATGGCCCAGAATATAAGTGCGTGGGAGTGTGATCATCATCTAGATGGAAACACAGCATTTAAAAACATTCCTAGAGGGTTCTCTGAGCACACCCTTGCAGGCCCCAGCTTTAGAGTCACTTTTTAAATCATGAACAAATATGGGTCATAGAGTTGCCCTCAGTGGTCTCTTGTGTGCGGGGTGGCAGTCTCCTGGCCTCTTCTTTTACCAGCAGCACCCGCTCGTAGGTCCAGCTTCTCTTAGAACCTTCAACATTACATGCTCATTCAGCATCAACATCTGCCATGTTGGTCCCTGCCATACAATTTCTTCATACCCCAGTCCCCATTTGAATCTTACTCTGGATCACTTGTACCAGCCTGTGTGAGAGGAAGCTGGAAGGTTGTTCTGGCCAGTGTTGATCAGATTTAGGAAGTCCATGTGCTGTTTTGTACCCTTTTCATTCATTTCCATCTAGACCACAAGATTCTGACATATGTATTTGGTACCTATATAGAGACATTTATATACATACACAAACATAGGCATATACACACACACACAAATATACCCTCACTCTGTCCTTGTGGATCACTGGTCTAGACAACACGTGGCTATTGGGTGTTAGAAACAGCGTGCCTGCCTTTCTTATCCCCTGAGGCCGTCTGGGCATGACATGTATGTGTATCGTGCTCCACAGGCTAGTGAGTAGACATCGGTTCATCCCAGCATTTCACCAGTTGTTAACTAATGCTGTTTGGGTGGCTGCTTTCTCCACCTCTTGGAAAGGTCACTCTGACTTTCTTTTTGACATAGCATTTTATAGACCTACCTGCTAGGAATATGGCTTCCTTCCCCAAGATGCTGGGTAAACCTCACCTTCATTCTCTAGGTAGGAAACTGGGAAATACTTTTCACAACGCCACATTCTAAAAAGAAAAGACAAATACATTTTAGCTACAAGTAGTATATTTATTTCTCCATTTCTCATTTCTGGTGATCATAGGCAAAAGACTGAGGAGACAAAGGCTAATTTCTTCTTTGAAAAAATATAATATTGCTTTAACTTGCTTTTAAAACTGATCTGTTATATGTAAGGTTGGAGAAAAAGGATTAGACCTTAGATCTCCATGTTAAATGCTGAACATGGTTAAAATGTAGTTTTTTCTTTTTCCATGTATGTACTTTTCTGCAGATATTCTCTTGTCCATTGTGTGTATGGTAATGTTGTCAAAAAATATGAGTGTCATAAATTTAGGTACAAGATAAGGAAATCCTCTTACATCTGAGGAGAAAAATACCAGCTCACAAGTGAGCCACCTCATAATTTATGTAACTGTAGATGTTATTACAGTTTCTGGTTTGAGTTAGGCATTGCACAAATATTTTGTCATTAGTATATTTTTCATAAAATAGAATAGTCATATTTGGCATAAAACATGTTTTTTTTAGAGTCAGGCTCAGTGATTTGGAAAAATGATAAACTTATCAGTTAAACTGTTAATTCCTTTGTGTTGGATGCTGTTCATACTTTGACAGTGCAGCCCGTTGGATTGCAGTTAGTTTAGCTGAAGGCAACTGTGACAGTTATCACACATAGATGCTTTGGTCTATCCCATCAATTTGCTAATAATGAATTTACTTGGTTATTATGTAGCAATATCATTACACCTTGATGGGCCAATTAAAGACCCTAGACCAACAAAATAGCTTTCCTCTTTGTGGGGGAAGAGGATCTCTGGAATAGGATATTTATTTTACAAAAATCCTTTAGCATGACAGTATTACTTACTTTGACTTATTATTTTAGTTTCTCTATTAAAAGGTGAACTTAGATAGGGGTAAAGTGTAGACTTAGTAAGTTATAATTTCATAAAGAAAGCTGAAGCTGCTAAAAACAATGTTGTTCACCATTTTAGCATTAGTATGCCTGAATTCTAATTCCATGTTATCATCATTCAGGAGGGATTAGAATTCTTCAATGATTCTCTAGTCTGTAAAATCAGGTTAATTGCATAATTCTAGTCAAGTGGTTGGGGGGCTTGATTAATTTTTCCCCCAAAGGTTAAATAGTATAGTCATAGTGACCAATTGTGGCAGTGCTTTTTAGTACATGGTCTTTCCCCCCCGCCCTAACAAGCTACTTATTTATGGGTTTCTTTGTGCAAGGCTTTGTTGAAAATCCAGAGATGAATATGACAGGGTCTGTGCACTCAAAGAGCTTACTGTGTAGGCGGAGAGATCAGACCCTGCACAGATGACTCTAACACAAGGTAGAAAGCGATAAATGCCGTAAGAAGACTGATGAAAAGAAGAGCTATGGGTAGTTAAAGGAAGGTGAGAACCCTTTTGTCTGAATGTTATCTTTGGATTACTTGTTCCCATAGTAACCAGTGTTTATTTTTTTCAACATCCACGTTTTGCGAAGAGTAATGGTTGGGTTGAATCCAGGGGCAGTGTCAGGCTGTGGTCTTTGGTACAGGCTTTATCAGACTTAGATGATTCCTGAGAAGACTATGTTTGTTTTTCAGTAGAGTGGTATGTATTATTATGTAGGTGCCAAGTTAGTAGAAATACTGTTCTTTAGTATGAAAAATATTTAGCATTTAATTTTTTGGAATGTTCTCTGGTAATTTCCTTTCCTCTGAGAATTGGAGTCACTGTTGTACTTCTTGGCTATATTGAGTGAGGTCCTTCAGAAAGATGAGGTTCCTACAATGGACCAGGCACTGTGATAAGCACTGTGTATGCTTTGTCGTGTTTAATCATCACAAAACCTCTGCAACGTCAATACTGTTGTTACTGACATCTCACAGGTGAGAGACTAAGGCGTAAAGTCCTGGGGGTTACTTGTCCAATACCTTCCAGCTCAGATGAAGCAGAGATGGGTCTTGAACCTGGGTCTGTTGAGCATGCTGGTCCTTGCTGTTTACCACTTGACCCCGTGGCCGTGCTCTATTCAGTTCCGTTCTGAATGCCATTAGAAACCCATGTATTTTTAGGATTGTTACATTTACCTGTCTTCTCACTGACATTTTACCTAAGTATTCTTTTAACAGTGTTTCCTGATATGCCCATCATTAAATATTATGACAGGAATACCTGAAAATATTTTAGAGGCGATACTAAAGTTGATGATGAAAATAGCAGTCAGCATTTGTAGTGTCTTACAACTTTAAAAGCACGGTCACGTCACTTGCCTCATTTAATTTTTTCTTTCATCCTATGTATGCTGCTTACCGGTGAGAAAGCAAGATCAGGGATGTTAAGTAACTTTCCTGCAGTCACAGAGATAGTACACTTAGGCTGGAGACTGGGTCTTCTGATGTTAATCCAGTGTTATTGGTGGTGTGGTATAGGTAGATGGTATAAGTAGAGATGATACAGGGTAGTGGAGGGTATAGATCTTTTGCATTTAAAAAATCCTTCTGCTGGTAAACATGCTAAAGGAAGGAAGATTTGTATTCAGAAAAATTTGGTAATTCATGAGAAGCAAAATAGAAGAATTAAAAGCCATTCATTGTGAGATAATGTCCTTTTCTTTCTGACAGTGGAGCAAGCAGATGTTTGCAAGTGCAAATACTTTTAGCAATAGGGAATGTATTGAGTTCTGTATTTTCAAGCAATATATGGTCATCTTAGAAATTTAGAAAATCAAAGTAAATTAAAAGAAAAGAACAAGAAATAAAATCTTCCATATCTCACTACCCAGAGATACATCATTACTAGCCTCTTGACAAATATTTTTCTAGTCTTTTCTATGCTTATGTTAATAATGTTATAGTATAAATATTTTATTTTACAAAACATAATGTTTTATGGTCTGCTTTATTTAGTAATGTCTTTGATATCTTGTCATATCTTTGAGTATAAATCTACACAATCCTTTTGGATGGCTTCTTTATATTTTGACTGAGTGTGCCAAAACATGTTACTTTAAAAGTATTATTTGATATTTACGGAATTCCCAGTTTTTCAGTATGGCAGTATATGAAACCTTATATGTGCAAAAAGGATGTTTTTAAACTGCCCGGTAGAAAAATCCCCTTTAGCATTGGATTTTGACCTTGCTGAAATGCTCTCAAACTTTGAGAAACCTGGAGATACAAAACGGAGTAAGCCCAGTATCGAAGCACATGGGGATTCTAGGGGCTGGTTTTGGCACTTGGGCCAGCAAGAGGTGTCACTGTCCGTGTGGCAGCTGACACTGCTTCCTTACTCTTTGTTAGGGCTGAGTTCTTAGGCACTGCACTGAGAAGCCATCAAAATGAATGATCCTGAGTGTAACATGCTAACAACAGTAGAACACAAACACCGAGTTCGATTTTGCAGCCATTCTTTTGGGTTCTTCCCTCCAGTGCATGTTCTTTAAGAAATCCTCCCTTGGCTGCTTGCTGTGTGAGCAGCCTGGGGTTAGAGGAAGTGACATGTGTGTGGGACATAACTGTTGGAGGAGATGACAGATTGCCTTTATTCTCTTAGAGCCTTACACAGTGCCTAGCATGTGATAGACCCTTAATACATGTGTATTGCACAAGTGCCAACTGAATGATTCTTAACTAAAGGGATTTTCCACAAACTGAATATCAAGATGCCTCCCAAGATTTGTATGTATGTATGTATGTGGCTAAAGATGTTACAGTGGAACAATAGTTTTTGATGTTATAGTGGAAATGTGTACAAAAAATACTTCTTTACTAGATTTCCTCTACAGAAATTCCCAAGTGAGGTAATACTTTAGGTATAATCTATTTTATTTTTTAAAATACATACGGACTCCATGCTATAAGAATTGCAAGATGGGGCTTCCCTGGTGGCACAGTGGTTGAGAGTCCACCTGCTGATGCAGGGGACACGGGTTCGTGCCCCGGTCTGGGAAGATCCCACATGCCGCGGAGCGGCTGGGCCTGTGAGCCTGTGCCTCCAGAGCCTGTGCTCCGCAACGGGAGAGGCCGCAGCAGTGAGAGACCCGTGTACCGCAAAACAAACAAACAAAAAGAATTGCAAGATGGTTTCTGTGGCAGAGATACGAACAAAGTCATGCTGAAAGAGGCTCCTTAAAGGAGCATCCTCTGCCCTTCCTATGTATCCAGCTTGGATTACTTCCTCTAGGGTTGTCACCAGCATCCATTGGCCATACCTGCCTCTGGGTCTCAGCACCAGGTCTCAACTTGTGAGTTTTGAAGTATCGGTGTGTTACGCTTCTTCCTCCAGACCCCTCTCTGGTAGAAGTTTCCCTGTTAAAAAGTCTTCCTGAGTCCTACAGGCAGCTTAAAGGTGGCAGCTGGCATGTCTCTGTGGAGCTTACCCACAACTGTAGCTCTGTTGCAGAATGTTCTCAGGGCAACTCTCATCTAACCTCGGAAGGGCAGTGAATTGTGCAGTGTCACGTGACCAGTCACTATCGGTGCCAAGAATAGAACCCCAAAATCAGCCTGCGGAGGGGTAGCCTTCTTGCTGTCCTCTCTCTCATCATAAGTTCCACCGTGCTCTGGCCAGCAGTCAGTCTTACTTGCTGGACCAATTGTTTGGTCACATTTCTGGGACTTTCACATCTCCCCTGAACTCTTGCATCTTTCTCATGAGCTTTTTTAATGTCATCGAACAGATAGGCATGAAGAGAAAATGTCTTAAAATAGTGGGTACCTTAAGAAGATTTGGTGTCATTTAAGTCAATGTTAGTTACCTGAGATACCTTGGCTGGCAATAGCCCGAAGTTTTAGCAAACACCTGAGTGTTTTAAGTTATCCTTTCTGTCACTTTGCAGAGGCTGTCTCTTATCCTTTTTTATATTCCACCTTTCCTAGCTGCTGCTGATGTAACCTGATGCTCTTAGCATTCTAAAAATTCTCCTCTCCAGTTTTATCAGGGAAGGTTTTCTCTTAGGACGCGTCCTCTTGATCAGAGCTGAATAATTCAGAGGTCTGTTTGCAAATTTATTTCAGTTACCATATCCCTGGAGATAATGAGTGGTGAGATTTCTTCCTCAAAATGTTCAGTCTTGGAAAAGCAACAAGCATATTTCAGTTTGGGCTCTTTCTCTGCATTAACTTTTCTTTGCCCATTGAAACCAGCCTCCCTGGAATATACTTTCAACTTTATTTTGCAATTCTCAGAGTGCTAGAAAACTTTGTTCTTCTTGGTAAAATTGATACAGTTGTTAACTGGTGGTGTAGTGGGAAATCTCTGCTGCCCAGTGAAATTCATTGATTGGTCTTTGTATTAGTTTTCTATTGTTGCTATAATAAATTACCACAAACCTAGTGGCTTAGAACAGCACAAATTTATCATCTTTATTATTTATTCTTATCTTACAGTTCTGTAAGTCAGAAGTCTACATGGGTCTCAGTGGGCTAAAAAATCACGACGTTGGCAGGGCTGTGCCCTTTCAGGAGCCTCTAGAGAAGAATATGTTTCCTTGACTTTTTTTTTTTTTAAGACTTTATTTTTTAAGAGCAGTTTCAGGTTCAGAGCAAAACTAAGAGGAAGGTGTGGAGGTGTCCCATTTACCCCTGGACCCCACACATGCTTAGCTGCCTTCACCGTGTACACCCCAAACAGTGTTGTACGTCTGTTACAGTCTCTGAGACTACAGTGACATGTCCATATTCTTCAAAGTCCTGTAGTGTACATTACAGTCCACTCTTGGTGTTGTACATGCTATGATTTTGGACAAATGTATCCACCATTATAGTACCACGTAGAGTGTTTTCACTGCCCTAAAAATCCTCTGGGCTCTGCCTGTTAGCCCCCTCCCATGCTCCTGGCAACCACTGATCTTTTTACTGTTTCTATGGTTTTGCTTTTCCCAGAATGTCATATAGTTGGACTGTGCATTTAAGGTTCCCCCATGTCTTTTCATGATTTGATAGCTCATTTCTTTGTAGCCATGAGCACTGTGCATTTTCTGTATGTTCCACAGTTGGTTTATCCATTCACCTACTGAAGGACATCTCGGTTGCTTCCAACTTTGGGCAATTATGAATAAAGGTGTTATAAAATATCCACACGTACATTTTTGTGTAGACATAAGTTTTTAGTTCCTCTGGGTAAATACCAAGGAGCATGATTGCTGGATTGTGTGGTAAGAGTATGTCTAGTTTTGTAGGAAATTGCCAAACTGTCTTCCACAGTGGCTGCACCATTTTGTGTTCCCACCAGCAATGAGTGAGTTCCTCCTGCTCTACATCCTCAGCAGCATTTGGTGCTGTCATTATCAGTGTTCCAGATTTTGGCCATTCTAATGGTGTGTAGTGGTATCTGTGTTTTAATTTGTATTTCCCTGATGACATGTGATGTGGAGGATCTTTTCATATGCTTATTTGCCATCTGTGTATATACTTTGAAGTGTTTGTTAAAGTCTTTGGCTCATTTTTCTTTTTCTTTTCTTATTGTTGAGCTTCAAGGGTTCTTTGTATATGTTGGACAATAGTCCTTTATCAGATACATCTTTTGCAAATATTTTCTCCCAGTCTGTGGCTTGTCTTCTTATTCTCTTGAGATTGTCTTCCGCACACTAGAGGTCTTTAAATTTAATGAAGTCAGGTTATCAATTATTTCTTTCATGGACTGTGCCTTTGATGTTGTATCTAAATAGGCATCACCATACCCAAGGTTATCTCCAGGAGGCAAACTAGTAAGACGATTATCAGGGCTTTCACTTACTCAGAAATTGGAGTTTATTTTTCTTGCTGCTTTCATTTATGTCATTATCCAACATTACTTATGTTTCCTAGGTATTAAGCGGTGGCTGGGAGGGAATTGGTTAACTCGGGGAGTCTTTGCCTTCTCCAGTTCACTCTCATAGAACTGGAGTGTTCTGCAGTGCTTGTTTCACACTGTTTCTCCTTGACTCTGCATCAACTGACAGTTCACAGAGCATCTGGGCAAGGGCCTGCCTGTTTATAAGATGCTCAGTCACCACAGGTTATCATGCTATCACCAGTTACTCCTTTTGCAAATGGCGATTAAAAAAAAATCATCTTCTCAATAGCATGATGTATTGGGTTGTTTGTTGGAGTTGACGATGTTTAGTCTGAGGGCTGCTGTTGAGAGTGTTACATAGGTAAAGGAAGGTGTGTGCCTAGGGGCTGGAGGTGGCCTTTCACAAATGGCTAAGCTTGGCCCAGTGTTTATGAAAGAAGATGAAAAACATTAACTTACCTGAACTTAAAAGCATAGTCTGAGAAAGAGGTAGAAAATACTCACTAGATTTTAGGGGACCACAGCAAAATGAAAACTCATCACGTGATAAGGCTCTTAATTTAATCAGAATTTCACTGCATAGAGAAACTAGAGATTATCTTCCGAGTTCCCAGACTCTGGGCCACGTGGAAATCGGACTGTTACACAAATATGGGAACTAGTCTTCTTAAAATTTTTCAGAAAATAAAACTCTATCCTTTCCTCTCATAATCTGCTTAGCTTTGTGAGTTTTCCCAGGGAGGTATGTAGTTAAGTAACTTTTTTTTTTTTTTTGCGGTACGCGGGCCTCTCACTGTTGTGGCCTCTCCCGTTGCGGAGCACAGGCTCCAGACGTGCAGGCCCAGCGGCCATGGCCCCCAGGCCCAGCCACTCCGCGGCATGTGGGATCCTCCCAGACCGGGGCACGAACCCGCGTCACCTGCATTGGCAGGCGGACTCTCAACCACTGCACCACCAGGGAAGCCCTGTAGTTAAGTAACTTTAATCTCCAAAAGAAAGTATGAGTTTTGGTGGAGTTTTTAATGAATTTGGACACTGAAGATGCTGGAAAGCACACCTGGCCACAAAATATTTATGTAAGTCTTCTTCAGAACCCTTGGCTCCTTTTTATTTGCAGAAGTATGTCTCTTATCAAGGAAGTAAGAGGTGGAGGGCTTCTGCCCTGGGTGGTTTCCACCTACTCCGACACAGGGAGCCCCCAGGACCAGGGGTTGCTCCTCTCACACCCATTGGTTTGGGGCTCTACCTGTGCTCGTCGTGTAAGTCAGAGCCCACTTCGGTGGGTTCTCTGTGATGACCCGTCAATTTCCTGAATGGAGATTTGCCAACTTGCTGGCTGGTTGCCTTTGTTGTCTTAATGGAGAACCTCTGGGGATTCAATAAAATCAAACTGTGCCCCTTTGTCTGGAGTTGGTTCTAGATTTTCATGCAGTGGAGTGGATATGGGGTCGGCTTGGTGAAAAAGGTATTGGAACTTTTGTACTTTGATCCATTCTCTTTTTATGGCTTGATTGAACCATTTTGCTCCCTCGCTCAAAGAGAGGTCTTTCTCTGAGAATGTTCAGATGAAGTATTAGTCCTTTAAAAGGCTTAAGATGAATGTTTATTACCACAGCAAGGACTATACCATTTTAAACTCTTGCACTGTAAATCACACCAAGGATCCTCCTCAGGTTGACCTTTTGACTGCATTAGGCTAACTGCTGTGTTGCAGGAAAGTGTAGTGTTTGCTTAGAGTTCTTTGGGCAATATGCAAGTAGCTAAGATAAGTCTTTTTCCTTTCTCAAAATATTCTATCTCCCTCACTACCCCCTCTCAGAAAATCTAAAAGAAAATGAGGAGGTGAAAAAAGCAGGGCTAGAAGATATTTAATAATCCTTCCTTCATTCTTTTTAATCAGTTTGTTGAATACTCAGTACTATCTGGGGTAAAAAAGTTTTATTTTTCTTTAGTCACCATTTTCAAAGAGCTTTGTTGAGTCTTCCTTTCCCATCTTTTAATGGTGTCTTGGGCTGTAGGCCATAATTTTCTGGTGAGTTATGACATAAAGAAGTCTAGTCTAAACTTCAGTCTCTATTCAATTTAGCCTCTATATCTCCTTCCCTCCCCCACTTGTCCCCTCTGGCTGAGTAGGGGACACACTCAGCTCTTTCACCCTATTCCACCCTCCCTTTTCTGCGCTGCTTTCTCCTCTCAGTTGTCACTGCTTCAAAAACACTAACTGGCTGCCAGTGTCCTCTTTGGTGGGGTCCCTGCTGGGACTCTGAAGAGTTCTGATCCAGCACCTTCTTCCCTTCACCTGGGCAGGTGGGCAGGAGGTCCTCAGGAGTAGGATCATGGCAGGATGGCTTGGTTTTGGCTGCCTTCCCCTTGACTCCTTTGGCAAACCAAGCGTGAGTATGTATACAGGCTCTACGGCTGCTCCTTCTCTCCACTCTGCTGTGTCTCACCAGTTTTCTTCTCCTTGTTCAGGGAGTTAGGAGTAGGCTGATAAAGTTGATAAATTTGCCCCATAAGCAGATAAACGTGTGGAGTGAGATGCCCACCTTTCCTCCTTACAGGCACCTCTGATGTGTTAAGTGATGCTCTGGGAGACTTCTGTAGGTGGCTTGGTATTGGGGCTGTCCCAGCACATTCTCTGGACCAGTAATTCACCATTGAAGATTGTTCGACCTTCTGCACTCACACCCTCGAATTTTGTTTATATAGGTAAGGGTCGAGGGAGTCATAGGTCATGACTGGTGCTAGCAGAGTGATTTTGGTAAGTTATTAATAAGGGTTGGAGTGGCTGACCTCTAATATTTGCAGCACTCTTTAGAATATGTGGTTTCTGATGCCTGTCTGTCCTTGGCTTAGCATCCTGGGAACCAATTTTGGAGTAACAGGGAAAGATCCACTCAATGTCTGCTGATACAGGCATGCATCTCCATGTAGAACTACTTCTGGGGGCTTCCCTGGTGGCGCAGTGGTTGAGAGTCCGCCTGGTGATGCAGGGGACACGGGTTCGTGCCCCGGTCTGGGAAGATCCCACATGCTGCGGAGCGGCTAGGCCCGTGAGCCATGGCCGCTGAGCCTGCGCGTCCGGAGCCTGTGCTCCGCAATGAGAGAGGCCACAACACTGAGAGGCCCGCATACCGCAAAAAAAAACAAAAAAAACAAAAAAAAAACAATGAACTACTTCTGGGAAAGTTACCCAGGGAATATCATGAAACATAACCCTTGGCCTTTAAGGATCATATTACATTTTAATTTAAGGAAATAAAAATAGAAACATAGGAAATATTAAATAGCTGTATCAGGCATCGTGTGATGAATTGTTCAAATAAATGTAATTGAGGATAAATGGTGCAGTAATTGAGGATAATGGTGCAGTGGTGCAGTGTCCACTGGAGTAGCCCACTAAGACTGCATCTCTGACCTGTTACAAGGGCTGCGGCAGGGGGTGAGTGAGGAGGTGACTGTGTGGGGTGCCTTCCAGCTGTGCTGTGCAGCTCCTAGCTGTGCTCTACAGACTGTGAGGAATGGGAGAAGTGGAAGAGGAAATGTGAAAAGGTACTATTGCACAGTTTTAAGACTAACTTGATTTAAAAAAAAAAAAGCAAGCTGAATTTTGAAATATTATTATATTCTTGGTTGTAACTTTTTGGGTGGGGG
Source organism: Hyperoodon ampullatus (assembly GCF_949752795.1). Lineage (NCBI taxonomy): Eukaryota > Metazoa > Chordata > Mammalia > Artiodactyla > Ziphiidae > Hyperoodon > Hyperoodon ampullatus. The sequence continues at coordinate 83,476,841 of NC_136921.1, read as the reverse complement.
AGAGGGGTCTGTCATACTTGCAGAGGTGCAAATGAGAAATGTACCTTTGAGAACTGCTTTTCCTTTTTAATAGAAATTGCAGGGAACTTGCTGTTTGCTCACTGCTTTTCTTTCCTGTCTCTGTTACCAGGTGTATTCCTATTCGGTGTACTGATTCATTTTTCACTGTATTTAATTGATAGGGAATTAAAAATGCCCACCCTCTTTGGTAATGGTCCTGCTAAAATTGTTACTGTGCTTGGGTTTTCAGATACGGTTGGTGGTTTTGCCCCCGGTTTGCGGCTTGCTGCATTCTCAGCCTCCTTCCCCCAGTCTCATTTGTCTTCTGTGACCCATGCCCAACATGCTTATCACCTCTCCTTTCACTTGATACAGTCTTCAGTCTCCTTCCTGAAAAAGCTGTCACTGGTTTCGTTGAGTTTGCCCCACCACAGTGCAGCAGAGACGGTGTATGAATTCGGGGTGTTGATAGACTTGGTAGCATGTACCTTTTAATCTTCCACTTTCTTTTCTTTTTGTAAGCTCCTGGTCTTTCTATCCTTTCCTTTTTGTTTATTAGAGAATTATTAGAGGCTATTCTCTTCATTGTTGTCATCTTTTATATAAAACAGCCTTTGGGTCATATTCCAGTATTGTATCCAGATTGCCTTAAAGACAGACCAAGCTGCTGCTAGGTAACCTCTCTAAGCCTAGAATTGAATTTATGACATTCATTAAATCACCAAGTTTTAAGGACTTCAGATTTATCTTAGTGGCCTTGGACTTCAAGTTGTGTGTTGAGTGATAAGGAAAAGGCATATTTTTTCCCCTTTTATTCTCTACTGTATTACTACTGTTGAAGCTGGAAGGTTCATTAAGTTTAAGCTTACCTTAAAGGGAGGCTATCTCAGCCATTAACCTGACAATACCCTTGATGTCCTCAATAGTATTGCAGGGACCTTTCCTCTGTCCCTCAAAAGTCAGCTATTATTATTTACTGACACTCCTGCGTAACTCAGAAGAAAGGAGCCACATAAAAATGATACATTTTAGGGCTTCCCTGGTGGCGCAGTGGTTGAGAGTCCACCTGCCGATGCAGGGGATGCGGATTCATGCCCCAGTCCGGGAAGATCCCACATGCTGCGGAGCAGCTGGGCCCGTGAGCCATGGCCGCTGAGCCTGTGCGTCCGGGGCCTGTGCTCCGCAACGGGAGAGGCTGCAACAGTGAGAGGCCCGTGTACCGCAAAAAAAAAAAAATGATATATTTTAAACAGCCTATGGATACATTTAGTGGCCTATGGAGCTGCTCTCAAGGAAAGTGGAAGGTGGGCTGTGGACACCATCTCCGCACTCGCCCACGGCCTTGCGCCAGCTTGCTGGTAACACCCAGAAAACAGTGTATACACTTGTCTGGAACCCTAATTTTTGTGACTGCTGCCGCTGGGACACCTTCAGATTGTCTGGCTCAGGTAGCCAGCAGGGCTTGTGACCCCTCAGGACTGTATATATGTGTATACTTTTAAAAGCTGCTGCCTGAGGGTTTGGCTTCTAGTCAGCCTGAGCCTAGGTGCTGAGATCCTCCCCTTTGGGACACTGACAGGTCTTGGCACACCCTCAACAGCTGGGAGCCATTAAAAATATAATAGGCTGCTTGGACAAGCACAGAGGTTTAAGAGATGAAGAGCTGGGGCACAGCTGGGCAAAAAAGTTCATCTCCTCCTCCTTCAAGATGGGGGAGATGGTTGTTTCATCTTCTATATACACAGAAAGTCAAGCAACATAAAGAAACAGAGGAATATGTTAATGAAAGAACAAGATGAAACCACAGGGGGGGAAAAAAACCTCAATGAAATGGAGATAAGTTAAGTTACCTGATAAAGAGTTTGAAGTAATGGTCATAAAGATGCTTACTGAACTGAGGAGATGAATGGATGAACACAGTGAGAACTTCAACAACGAGGCGAAAAATGTATGAAAGTACCAAGAAGTCCCAGAGTTGACAAATACAATAATTGAACTGAAAAATACAGTAGAGGGGTTCAGTAGTAGACTAGATGAAACAGAAGAAAGGATCACTCAAGTCAAAGACAAGGCAGTGGAACTGACCCAATCAGAGCAGCAAAATGAAAAAAGAATGAAAAAATGTGAAGATAGCTTACAGGACTTATGGGACAACATCATACAGACTAACATTTGCATCATAGGACTCCCAGAAGGAGAAGAGAGAGAAAGGGGCAGAAATCTTATTTGAAGAAATAATGGCTGAAAACTTTTCTAACTTGGAGAAGGAAACAGACATCCAGATTCAGGAAGCCCAGAAAATTTCAAATACCCAAAGAGACCCACACCAAGACATGGTACAATTAACTTGTCAAAAGTTAAAGACAAGTTGAAAATATTAAAAGCGACAGGAAAAATCAACTTTTTACATACAAAGGAACTCCCATAAGACTATCAGCCGATTTTTCAGCACATATTTTGCAGGCCACAAAGGAGTCGCACAATTAATTCAAAGTGCTGAAAGAAAAAAAACCTTCCAACCCAAAATACTCTACCTGGCAAAGTTATCATTCAGAACTGAAGAACAGATTAAAAAGTTTACCATACAAGCAAAAGCTAAAGGAGTTCATCACCACTAAACTGGCTGTGTACAAAATGTATAAGGGACTTGTTAAATCTGAAAAGAAAGAACACTATAAACAGTAACAAGAACACATATGAAAGAAAAATCTCTCTGAAAAAAGTAAATATGCAGTAAAAGTAGTGGATTAAGTATAAAGCTAGTTTGAAGATGAAAGAAGAAGTAGTTTTTTAAAAAACCCAAGATTACAATAATTAGAGATGCACAAGATAAAAAGATGTAAAATGTGGGGCTTCCCTGGTGGCGCAGTGGTGGAGAGTCCGCCTGCCGATGCAGGGGACACGGGTTCGTGCCCCGGTCTGGAAGGATCCCACATGCCGCGGAGCGGCTGGGCCCGTGAGCCATGGCCACTGAGCGGGCGCGTCCGGAGCCTGTGCTCCTCAGCGGGAGAGGCCACAACAGTGAGAGGCCCGCATACCACACACACACACAAAAAAGATGTAAAATGTGAGATCAAAAACATAAAATATGGTGGGGGAGAATAAAAATGTTGAGCTTTAGAGTGGAGTCAATTTTAAATTGTTATTAACTTGAAATAGACTGCTATGAGTTGTTATATGTAAGTCTCATGGTAACCACAAAGCAAAAACCTATACTAAGTACAAATGATCAAGAGAAAGGAATACAAGCATACCATTAAAGAAAGTCATCAAACAACAAAAAAGAGCAAGAGAAGAAAGGAACAGAGAGGAACTACAAAAACAGCTACAAAACAATTAACAAAATGGCAATAAGCACATACCCATCAATAATTACTTTAAGTATAAATGGTGTAAATTCTCCTGTCAAAAGACATAGAGTGATGGAATGGATAAAAAAACAAGACTCACCTATATGCTGCCTACAAGAGAGATAATTTAGATGTAAGGAAACACACAGACTGAAAGTGAGGGGATGGAAAATGATATTCCATGCAAATAGAAACCAAAAGAAATCTGGAATAACTATACTTCGACAAAGTAGACTTTAAAATAAAGAAATAAGAAAAGTCTCAAACAGCCTAACTTTACACCCCAGAAAACTAGAAGAAGAACAGATATGCCCAGAGTTAGTAGAAGGAAGGAAATAATAAAGATTAGGGCAGAAACGAATCAAATAGAGACTGAAATGACAATAGAAAAGGTCAATGAAACTAAGAGCTAGTTCTCTAAAAAGAAACAAAACAACCCTCTAGATAGATTCACCAAGAGAAAAGGAGATAGAACTCAAATAAATAAAATCAGAAATGAAAGAGGAGACATTACAACTGATATCAAACAAATATGAACGATTATAGAGACTACTATGAACAAGTATATGCCAACAAGTTGGACAACATGGGAGAAATGGATAAATTCCTAGAAACATACAACTTGCCAAGCCTAAATCATGATGAAATAGAAAATCTGAACAGACCAGTTACTAGCAAGGAGACTGAATCAGTAATCAAAAACCTCCCAACAAACAGAAGTCCAGGATCAGATTGCTTTGCTGGTGAATTCTACCAAACATTGAAAAAAGAATTAATACCAATCTTTCTTTAAGTCTTCCAAAAAATAGAAGAGGCGGGGGCATACTTCCAAACATATTTTATGAGGCCAGCATTACCCTGTTACCAAAACCAGAAAAGGATGCCACAGAAAAGAAAATTACAGGCCAGTATTCCTGATGAACATAAATGTAAGAGTCCTCAACAAAATATTAGCAATCTAAATTCAGCAATACATTAATGATCAAGTTGGATTTATCCCAAGGATGCAAGAATGGTTCAACCTCTGCAAATCAGTCAATGTCATATGCTGTATTTACAAAAAATAAGTTATATGATCATCTCAATAGATGCAGAATAGATCTCAGTAAATACAGAAAAAGCATTTGACAGAATTAAACATCCATTTATGATTAAAAAATCTCAACCAAGAGGGTATAGTGGGAACATACCTCAACATAATAAAGTCCATAAAAGACAGGCCCACAGGTAACATCATACTTAACAGCGAAACGCTTAAAGCTTTTTCTCTAAGATCAAGAACAACACAAAGATGTCTACTCTTCCACTTTTTATTCAACATCTTATTGGAAGTCTTAGGCAGAACAGTTGGGCAAGAAAAAGGAAATAAAAGGCATTCAAATTGGAAAGGAAAGAGTAAAAGTCACTATTTGCAGATTACATTATATCATTTGTAGAAAACCGTAAAGACTCCATCAAAAATTGTTAGAACTAATAAATTCAGTAAAGTTGCAGGATACAAAATCAGTACACAAAAACCTGTTACATTTCTTTATGCTAATAACAAAATGTCAGAAAGAGAAATAAAATTCCATTTACAATTGTATCAAAAAGAATAAAATACCTAGGAATAAATTTAACCAAGGAGGTGAAAGTCCTGTCTATTGAAAAGCACAAGATGTTAATGAAATAGAAGATGCAAATAAATTGAAAGATATCCTGTGCTCATGGATTGGAAGAATTAATATGGTTAAAACGTCTGTACCATCCAAAGCAATATATAAAATCAGTGCAATCCTTATCAAAATTCCAATGATATTTTTCACAAAAATAGAATAAACAGTTCTAAAATTTGTATGGAAGAACAAAAGAACCTGAAGTGCCAAAGCAATCTTGAGAAAGAAGAACAAAGCTGTTGGTATCATGTTCCCTGATTTCAAATGATCTTACAAAGCTGTCATAATTAAAACAGTATGGTATTGGCATTAAAACAGACCCATAGATCAATGGAACAGAATGGTCAGTTAATTTGCAACATAGGAGCCAAGAATATATAATGTGGAAAGCACAGTCTTTTCAATACAAAAGCAAGAATAAACAAGTGAGACTATGTCAAACTAAAATGCTTCTGTACAGCAAAGCAAACCATCAACAAAATGAAAAGGCAACCTACTGAATGGGAGAAAATAATTGCAAATCATACACAGGCATACTTAGTTTTATTTTGCTTTGCTTTATTGTGCTTCACAGGTATTGCGTTTTTTACAAATTAGAGTTTGTGGCAACCCTGCATTGTCAGATGATGGTTAGCATTTTTTTAACAATAAAGTCTTCTCTAATTAAGGAAGGTGTATTTTTTTAGACATAATGTTATTGCACACTTAATAGACTACACTATAAACATAATTTTCATATACGCTGGGAAACCAAAAAGTTTGTATGATTTTGCTGTATTGTGATACTCACTTTACTGTGGTGGTCTGGAACTGAACCTGCAATATCTCCAAGTTGTGACCATACCTTATGAGGGGCTAATATCCAAAATGTACAAAGAACTCATAAAACTCAATAGCAAAAAAAAATCCCATTAAGAAATGAGCAGAAGAACTGAATAGACAATTTTCCAGAGATGTCTTATAGATTGCCAAAAGGTGTGTGCAAAGATGCTTAGCATCATCAGTCATTAGGGAAATGCAAACCAAAACCATAATGAGACCAAACCAAAACCAAAACCTCACACCTGTCAGAATGGCTATTGTTAAAAAGACAAGAAATGGCAAGTGTTCTTGAGAATGTTGAGAAGACATTCTTGTGCACTGTTGTTGGGAATGTAAATTGATGCAGCCATTATGGAAAATAGCATGGAGGTTCCTCAAAAAATAAAAAAATAGAACTACCATATGATTCATCAATTCCAGTTCTGGGTTTTCATCTGAAGAAAATGAAACTAATAATTCAAAAATACATATGCACCTCCATATTCATTGCAGCATTTTTTTACAGTAGTCAAGATATGAAAACAATCTTCTAAGTGCCCATCAATGGATGAATGGATAAAGAAGATGTATATACATGCAACAGTACATTATTCAGCCATAAAAAGAATGAAATCTTGGCATTTGTGACATTTGTGACTTTGAGGGCATTATCCTGAGTGAAAAAGTCAGACAGAAAAAGACAAAGACCATATGATCTTTCTTATAGGTGGAATCTAAAGCAAACAAACAAATAACAAGGTCAAAGATACAGAGAACTTAATGATGGTTGCAAGAGCTGGAGGGGGCTAGAAGTTGATGAACTATGGTTCTGTTTTGTTTTATTGGTTTAAATAAATTGAATGGAAATTTTAAAGATAAAGACTTCAGTCAAAGAAGAATAAATAAACAGTGCATTTTAACACGTTGTAGATAAGGACAAAGGCTTTAAAACAGCCTCTCCAGAGAAAGGTATAATAAGAATTTTCATAAAATGCTGAGATCCTCATTCTAGGGGATTTTGATACTGGTTAATCTGCACCCTCCGGAGCTCACTTAAAAAATGGAAATTAGAACCCTCTAGTTTTCAAGTATACATAATAATGCTGCCAAAAGTACAAGGTCAGAAATTTGGAGAACATAAAAATCTTCACAAAGTAGTAGGATGTGCTTTTTTTTTTTTTTATTAAGAAGATGATTTTATTTTTAAACACATGCACACTAAATAAATTGCTCTCAGATACATAAAACAGAACATAAAATAACAGGAAAAATAAATAGTTGGTGACTTTAACAAATCATCCTCAAATACTATAAGATTAAATAAATTAAATATCAAATTTATAAATTTTGATAACATAAGTTTATTTATTTATTTATTTTATAACTCCCTTTGCTCCCTCCTCCCTTGCATAACAGTTTAAATATATGTAATGAATAAGTGAATAGAGAATACAAATTTTGTTTTATTCAAACAAAGTCAAAAAAATTGTAATCATCCTCATCAGTTCACTCACTCCCATGTAATTAATTTTTTTTATCTTGAACTTTTGTTAGCACTTTTATGAATTCATCAGTTTTCCATTAGAGTTCTGAAAATGCTTATTCATTCAGTTCAGCAGTATAGTCAGTTACCAGAAACCTGTACTTGTCAGTCTTTTCCATGAATTCCTTGAACATGAAACCCTTTTATAGGAACATATTTGCAAAAGCCTCAGACTTCACCCAGAACTGTCTGTAAATGACAAAAGATTTAAAAATGACCACGGTTAAAGATTTGATGAAAGTTTGTAATAATTCAATTGACAAGGAAATTTAGTTATTTCTGAGATATACATTTTAAAGTAATAACTAGAATTATGACATAACTTTATACCAGAACATATAAGATTTTTAGAAATTTCATGTAATATCTGAAACATTTATATTAACATATTTCCATACAAATAACCCAAAGAAAGTTTAGTGTTAGTTGTTTGTTTGTCTGTTTATACTGCAGGTTCTCATTACTCATCAGTTTAATACACATCAGTGTATACATGTCAATCCCAATTGCCCAATTCAGCACACCGCTATCCCCACCCCGCCGCGGTTTTCCCCCCTTGGTGTCCATACGTTTGTTTTCTACATCTGTGTCTCAACTTCTGCCCTGCAAACCTGTTCGTCTGTACCATTTTTCTAGGTGCCACATACATGCATTAACATATGATATTTGTTTTTATCCTTCTGACTTTACTCTCTATGACAGTCTCTAGATCCGTCACCGTCTCAACAGATGACTCAATTTCGTTCCTTTTTATGGCTGAGTAATATTCCATTGTATATATGTACCACAACTTCTTTATCCATTCGTCTGTCGATGGGCATTTAGGTTGCTTCCATGACCTGGCTATTGTAAATAGTGCTGCAGTGAACATTGGGGTGCATGTGTCTTTCGGAATTATGTTTTTCTCCGGGTATATGTCCAGTAGTGGGATTGCTGGATCATATGGTAATTCTATTTTTAGTTTTTTAAGGAACCTCCATACTGTTCTCCATAGTGGCTGTATCAATTTACATTCCCACCAACAGTGCAAGAGGGTTCCCTTTTCTCCGCACCCTCTCCAGCATTTGTTGTTTGTAGATTTTCTGATGACACCCTTTCTAACTGGTGTCAGGAGGTACCTCATTGTAGTTTTGACTTGCATTTCTCTAATAACTAGTGATGTTGAGCAGCTTTTCATGTGCTTCTTGGCCATCTGTATGTCTTCTTTGGAGAAATGTCTATTTAGGTCTTCAGCCCATATTTGGATTGGGTTGTTTGTTTTTTTAATATTGAGCTGCATGAGCTGTTTATATATTTTGGAGATTAATCCTTTGTCCGTTGATTCGTTTGCAAATACTTTCTCCCATTCTGACGGTTGTCTTTTCGTCTTTTTAATGGTTTCCTTTGCTTTGCAAAAGGTTTGAAGTTTCATTAGGTCCCATTTGTTTATTTTTGTTGTTATTTCCATTACTCTAGGAGGTGGATCAAAAAAGATCTTGCTGTGATTTATGTCAAAGAGTGTTCTACCTATGTTTTCCTCTAAGAGTTTTCCAGTGTCCGGTCTTACATTTAGGTCTCTAATCCATTTTGAGTTTATTTTTGTGTATGGTGTTAGGGAGTGTACTAATTTCATTCTTTTACATGTAGCTGTCCAGTTTTCCCAGCACCACTTATTGAAGACACTGCCTTTTCTCCACTGTATATCTTTGCCTCCTTTCTAATAGAGTAGTTGACCCTAGGTGCGTGGGTTTATCTCTGGGCTTTCTATCTTGTTCCGTTGATCTGTGTTTCTGTTTTTGTGCCAGTACCATATTGTCTTGAATACTGTAGCTCTGTAGTACAGTCTGAAGTCAGGGTGTCTGATTCCTCCAGCTCCGTTTTTTACCCTCGAGGCTGCTTTGGCTATTAGGGCTCTTTTGTATCTCCATACAAATTTTAAGATGATTTCTTCTAGTTCCATAAAAAATGCCATTGGTAATTTGATAGGGATTGTATTGAATCTGTAGATTGCTTTGGGTAGTATAGTCATTTTCACAATATTGTTTCTTCCCATCCAAGAACATGGAAACTCTCTCCATTTGTTGGTATCATCTTTAATTTCTTTCATCAGTATCTTATAGTTTTCTTCATACAAGTCTTTTGTCTCCCTAGGTAGGTTTATTCCTAGGTATTTTATTCTTTTTGTTGCAGTGGTAAATGGGAGTGTTTCCATAATTTCTCTTCCAGATTTTTCATCATTAGTGTATAGGAATACAAGAGTTTTCTGTGCATTAATTTTGTATCCTGCAACTTTACCAAATTCATTGATTACCTCTAGGAGTTTTATGGTGGAATTTTTAGGATTCTGTATGTATAGTATCATGTCATCTGCAAACAGTGACAGTTTTACTTCTTCTTTTCCAATATGTATTCCTTTTATTTCTTTTTCTTCTCTGATTGCTGTGGCTAGGACTTCCAAAACTATGTTGAATAATAGTGGTGAGAGTGGACACCCTTGTCTCATTCCTGATCTTAGAGGAAATGCTTTCAGTTTTTCACCATTGAGAACGATGTTGGCTGTGGGTTTGTCGTATATGGCCTTTATTATGTTGAGGTAGGTTCCCTCCATGCCCACTTTCTGGAGAGTTTTTATCATAAATGGGTGTTGAATTTTGTCAAAAGCTTTTTCTGCATGTACTGAGATGATCATATGGTTTTTATTCTTCAATTTGTTAATATGGTGTATCACATTGATTGATTTGCATATATTGAAGAATCCTTGCATCCCTGGGATAAATCCCACTTATCGTGGTGTATGATCCTTTTAGTTTGTTGTTGGATTCTGTTTGCTAGTATTTTGTTGATGATTTTTGTATCTGTATTCATCAGCGATATTGGTCTGTAATTTTCTCTTTTTGTAGTATCTTTGTCTGGTTTTGGTATCAGGGTGATGGTGGCCTCATAGAATGAGTTTGGGAGTGTTCCTTCCTCTGCAATTTTTTGAAGAGTTTGAGAAGGATGGGTGTTAGCTCTTCTCTAAATGTTTGATAGAATTCACCTGTGAAGCCATCTGTTCCTGGACTTTTGTTTGTTGGAAGATTTTTAATCACAGTTTCAATTTCATTAGCTGTTATTGGTCTGTTCATATTTTCTATTCCTTCCTGGTTCAGTCTTGGAAGGTTATACCTTTCTAAGAATTGGTCCATTTCTTCCAGGTTGTCCATTTTATTGGCATAGAATTGCTTGTAGTAGTAGTCTCTTAGGATGCTTGTATTTCTGTGGTGTCTGTTGTAACTTCTCCTTTTTCATTTCTAATTTTATTGATTTGAGTCCTCTCCCTCTTTTTCTTGATGAGTCTGGCTAATGGTGTATCCATTTTGTTTATCTTCTCAAAGAACCAGCTTTTAGTTTTATTGATCTTTGCTGTTGTTTTCTTTGTTTGTATTTCATTTATTTCTGCTCTGATCTTTATGATTTCTTTCCTTCTGCAAACTTTGGGTTTTGTTTTTTCTTCTTTCTCTAGTTCCTTTAGGTGTAAGGTTAGATTGTTTATTTGAGATTTTTCTTGTTTCTTGAGGTAGGCTTGTATAGCTATAAACTTCCCTCTTAGAAGTGCTTTTGCTGCATCCCATAGGTTTTGGATTGTCATGTTTTCATTGTCATTTATCTCTAGGCATTTTTTGATTTCCTCTTTGATTTCTTCAGTGATCTCTTGGTTATTTAGTAACGTATTGTTTAGCCTCCATGTGCTTGTGTTTTTCACTTTTTTTCCCCTGTAATTGATTTCTAATCTTATAGCATTGTGGTCAGGAAAAATGCTTTATATGATTTCAATTTTCTTAAATTTACTGAGGCTTGATTTGTTACCCAGATGTGATCTATCCTGGAGAATGTTCCATGCACGCTTGAGAAGAAAGTGTAATCTGCTGTTTTTGGATGGAATGTCCTGTAAATATCAATTAAATCTATCTGGTCTATTGTATCATTTAAAGCTTCTGTCTCCTTATTTATTTTCATTTTGGATGATCTGTCCATTGGTGTAAGTGAAGTGTTAAGGTCCCCCACTATTATTATGTTACTGTCGATTTCCTCTTTCATAGCTGTTAGCAGTTGCCTTATGTATTGAGGTGTTCCTGTGTTGGGTGCAGATATATTTATAATTGTTATATCTTCTTCTTGGATTGATCCCTTGATCATTATGTAGTGTCCTTCCTTGTCTCTTATAACATTCTTTATTTTAATGCCTATTTTATCTGATATGAGTATAGCTACTCCAGCTTTCTTTTGATTTCCATTTGCATGGAATATCTTTTTGCATGCCCTCACTTTCAGTCTGTATGTGTCCCTAGGTCTGAAGTGGGTCTCTTGTAGACAGCGTATATATGGGTCTTGTTTCTGTATCCATTCAGCAAGCCTGTGTCTATTGGTTGGAACATTTAATCCATTCACGTTTAAGGTAATTATCGATATGTATGTTCCTTTGACCATTTTCTTAATTGTTTTGTGTTTGTTTTTGTAAGTCCTTTTCTTCTCTTGTGTTCCCCAGTTAGAGACGTTCCTTTAGCATTTGTTGTAGAGCTGGTTTGGTGGTGCTGAGTTCTCTTAGCTTTTGCTTGTCTGTAAAGCATTTGATTTCTCCATCAAATCTGAATGAGATCCTTGCTGGGTAGAGTAATCTTGGTTGTAGGTTGTTCCCTTTCATCACTTTAAGTATATCATGCCACTCCCTTCTGGCTTGTAGAGTTTCTGCTGAGAAATCAGCTGTTAACCTTATTGGACTTCCCTTGTATGTTATTTGTCGTTTTTCCCTTGCTGCTTTCAATAATTTTTCTTTGTCTTTAATTTTTGCCAATTTGATTACTATGTGTCTCAGCATGTTTCTCCTTGGATTTATCCTGTATGGGACTTGCTGCGCTTCCTGGACTTGGGTGGCTATTTCCTTTCCCACGTTAGGGAAGTTTTCGACTATAATCTCTTCAAATATTTTCTCTGGTCTTTTCTCTCTCTCTTCTCCTTCTGGGACCTCTATAATGCGAATGTTGTTGTGTTTAATGTTGTCCCAGAGGTCTCATAGGCTGTCTTCATTTCTTTTCATTCTTTTTTCTTTAGTCTGTTCCGCAGCAGTGAATTCCACCATTCTGTCTTCCATGTCACTTATCCGTTTTTCTGCCTCAGTTATTCTGCTGTTGATTCCTTCTAGTGTAGTTTTCATTTCAGTTATTGTATTGTTCATCTCTGTTTGTTCTTTCGTTTTTCTAGGTCTTTGTTAAACATTTCTTGCATCTTCTTGATCTTTGCCTCCATTCTTTTTCTGAGGTCTTGGATCATCTTCACTATCATTATTCTGAATTCTTTTTCTGGAAGGTTGCCTATCTCCACTTCATTTAGTGTTTTTCCTGGGGTTTTATCTTGTTCCTTCATCTGGTATATAAAAGCCCTCTGCCTTTTTCATCTTGTCTATCTTTCTGTGAATGTGGTTTTTGTTCCACAGGCTGCAGGATTGTAGTTCTTGCTTCTGCTGTCTGCCCTCTGGTGGATGAGGCTATCTAAGAGGCTGGATGGGAGGGACTGGTGGTGGGTAGAGCTGATTGTTGCTCTGTTGGGCAGAGCTCAGTAAAGCTTTAATCCACTTGACTGTTGATGGGTGGGGCTGGGTTCCCTCCCTATTGGTTGTTTGACCTGAGGTAACCCACCACTGAAGACTTCCTTTGCTTTTTGGTGGGGCTAATGGCAGACTCTGGGAGGGCTCACACCAAGGAGTACTTCCCAGAACTTCTGCTGCCAGTGTCCTTGTCCTCTCGGCAAAACAGAGCCACCCTCTGCCTCTGCAGGAGACCCTCCAACACTAGCAGGTAGGTCTGGTTCAGTCTCCCCTGGGGTCACTGCTCCTTCCCCTGGGTCCCGATGCGCACACTACTTTGTGTGTGCCCTCCAGGAGTGGAGTCTCTGTTTCCCCCAGTCCTGTCGAAGTCCTGCAGTCAATTTCCACTAGGCTTCAAAGTCTGATTCTCTAGGAATTCCTCCTCCTATTTTCAGAACCCCAGGTTGGGAAGCCTGACATGGGGCTCAGAACCTTCACTCCAGTGGGTGGACTTCTGTGGTGTAAGTGTTTGCGAGTCTGCGAGTCACCCACCCACCAGTTATGAGATTTGATTTTATGATTGCGCCCCTTCTACTGTCTCATTGTGGCTTCTCCTTTGTCTTTGGATGTGGGGTATCTTTTTTGGTGAATTCCAGTGTCTTCCTGTCGATGATTGTCCAGCAGCCTGTTGTGATTCTGGTGTTCTCGCAAGAGGGAGTGAGAGCACATCCTTCTACTCCGCCATCTTGGTTCATCCTCCAGGATATGCTTTTGACAGAGGTCAGGGGAGAAACCAGGGAAAGGATTGCAAAAGGACTGTGGTGGTGTTAGCAGTGGCCCGCATCTTTGACGGTGGTTAAAAGTTGTGCCTGCTTTGTGCTTCTGACTTCATTGTAAGCTCATGTACCCCTTCCTGCTGCCTCACTCTTGCAAGGAGAATTTGCAGGGAAAATCCACATTTGCATTGCTTCCATGTCTTAAGGTTTAGAAACAGCTGCAACACAACATAATCAAGCAGGGAAATATTGTTTAATTATATCCAGGGGATTGTTTGTTTGCCTCTTTTCTGTACACACACACTTAATTGCTCCTATTACTGGGGTTTATATTTATTTTCAATTAAAAAATTAGGACTCATCGGCCTCCAGATTAGGCTTATCACTGTTAGTTATTGGAGAGTGGTTCTTTGCTATCAGTGACTAATAAATAGAACTCCTCAGATTAATTAATTCTATTTGCTCAACAATTTTTAGTTTTCACCATATGTCAAGCATTGTGCTTGGGATACAGAAATGAATAAAAGAAGCTAAAAGATGAATGGAAACATACTCTGGTTTCTGAGTAAACAGTGGCCTTTGAGCTATGTTTTGTATTTGTGGTCAGGATTCTGTAGTTGCAGATTGATTAGGTGGAGTGGGGCAGTGGGGGCCAGAGGGGTCAAAAGGGTAATAGCTCGTAACCATTTGGGGGGATGGTTATAGACTTAAAAATCAGATTCAAGCTATGGGCTGCTCCCCCCAACCCCAATGTGCATATTTAACATTTAACAGCATTTTGCATGCAGTTTAAGTGGGTTTGCTGATGCTCAGAAACCCTTCATAGACCCCACATGTCTCCTTGATTAGAAAGCAGGGAGCTAGAATTAGAATCCTTATAACCTGTTGTTACTGTTGTTATTGTCTTTCTGTGAATGTCCAGCCTCCATCGTATCCCCTACCTTTGAACTGTGTTAACCTGACTTGAAATATGAATTATGTCATAACATATTTGTTTGCTGTTTTGAATGTACAAAAGGAAGATTGCTCACTTCTACCATAGAGTATAGGCTATGTGCAAAGGCGATTTCTAAAGAGAGAACTCTTCGATAGGTAGGTAGGTAGGTAGATGATAGATGGATAGATAGATAGATGGGGTGATATTAATGCAGTGGCAGAACAGATGAATGGAAACTGCCATAAGTGTTCAGAAAATACTTTCTGTGCATTTGACCCCTTTGCAGTTTTAACTTCTGCTTATTGCTCATTGAAACAATTAGGTATTTGTGAAAAATGGAGCAGTGAAGGATGTAAGCACCGATGCAAGCCAGGATACATGAAGAGAGATTTAAAATCTTCCAGTAAAACCCATGCATTTAAACACTGAATCCAGGCGCCCACTGAAGCCCCATAAGCTTCAGTCAGTGGTCTCCACTGTAGGCCTTTGCCCAGGATCCATCCCCATTGGCTCTTGGTCTCCTGCTTGCTTCCCTGACTCCATTCCCAGAGTCCTAGGTTACACTCTGGCTTCTCAACTTACTTTTGGCTGATCTGGTTTTGGTGAGCCCCTTGGACTTCCCTCCTGAGTTGCTTTTGGTTCCTGCCTAATTCTCCCCTCTACTTTCCTCTCTGAATCCGTGTCCTTTGTCAGAGAACAGAAACATCCCACACAGGGCAGCCCCCAGGTTCTCTATGGAAGGAGTGCTGGTGGACTTGGGCATGTAATTCATGTAAAATTATGAATAGGCCCATATGTTCTACATAATATGTTTTGAGAGTATGTCTCTTGTTAGAAATGGGGGAGTAAACGTTGTGAGGAAAAAAAATACTTTTAAATTTTGTTATTTTAAACCAAGCAAGAATTACTTAACTAGAGGGGCTTTGTGATGTTCATGGAAAACAGCGTATTGAATAGTGAGTTGGAAAAGGGGGTTTGGTGTAATGTGCCATAGAGATATTTAGAGGTACCAGAACTCAAGCGTTGGTTTAATCACATGATATACACTTCTTATAAGAATGACTTCTTATTTCTACCTTGCCTTTTTTCCAGAGAAGACTTGAGATAACTTAAAATAGGAAGACATCAAGTAGGAGAAATAAAATGAAAATAAAATGAGATTTTAAAACTATTTTGAGAGTGGAAAGAGAATTGGACCAGGAACCCAAGGTGATATTATTACAACCAGTGAGAGGTAAATTTAGGTCTCAACTTCTTAGCAACCAGGAAATTATAGTTGTCTATGTAGTTCTCCTTTCCCGATAAAAGTAAACCTGTACCATTAAAAGATTATATAGAGAGGTAAGCTTTTGCTTGAAACTAAATTCAAGAGAAATTTATCTCATGGTTCTTTCTATAAAGAACCTTGGATAACAGAGCAGAAAACTCGACTCCCTGTATTTTTGCAAAAAGTGTTGTTGAATTGTTTTTTTCTTAGATAGACCCTCCTTATAAGTCAAGGGCTTGTCCTCTTTGAATTACAGCATGAAGTTATCTCTTCAGGGGCTAAACCAGGTTCAGGTTTATATTCTTTCTGTTCATCAACTCAGAGAGGGCCCTGAACTTAGGGAAGTTAAGGAGATGCTTTTGGCAGGGAGAGGATAGCAGTTAGTCCAAGTTAAGAGTCTGACGACCAGAGTGCTCCTTTGCAGTGCATTTTTCAAAGAAAATTCTTATGTATAGATATTAGATATGCAACTAGCACTGTTGCCATTCTCATAGGAATATTCAAGAAGCTGATTTGTACAACACCCAGATGGAGGAGTCCTCATTTGCAAACCTGCTGCAGAGAAGGAACAAAAGGCCTCTAATACTTTCCCCCAAGTATTCAATTTATACCCCATGATTCTGAACCATACAATACAGAAGAAGTGTTTTTAGCTTGAGCAAAATTACTTCACAAGTAGATGTGATTAATGGCTTCCTCTTCTATAAGCCTAAGGTACATCCTTTAGAACTTTGATTATATTAAATGCTGTGGTTTCAATACATCTCCAAGAGTTTTGCTTGAGGGTCGGAAGGATTGCATATTTTTTATTTTAGTGTTAGCAAATATTCATCACAAACACTCCATGTTGGTTTTAGAATCTTTTTTTTTTAAAACAAAGTCCAAAGAATCATCTGCTCTGGGAGACTCCTAGTGATTTCAATCCTGGCTTCTTCCTACCAAGCAGTAAGCTCCAGGCAGACAAGGACCAGGTCTGTTTTTTTATTTAAATTAAATTAAATGCTTAACTAAGCATTCAGCTGTGTATATGATCAACATTCACTTTATTTTCTTATTGAGATATAATTAACATGCACATTATATTAGTTATAGGTGTAGAGCATAATGATTCAATATTTGTGTTGCAAAATGATCACCACAGTAAGTCTAGTTAACATCCATCACCACACATAGTTACAATTTTTTTCTTGTGATGAGAACTTTCAGGATCTACTCTTATCCACTTTCAGGTATACAATACAGTATTATTAACTTTAGTTATCTAGATTAACTTTAGTCACCATGACTATAGGTCTGTTTTGTTCATCCCTGTATGTTCTGTGCCTCACACATTCCTGCCTTTGGAAGAGCTTATTAAAACACTTGTTAAAAGGATAAATGAATCAGATTCTTACCTTCCTCTATGCTGCGTTAAAAGGGCATGACACCACGAAATTTAAAAACCAAGGCATTATTTAGACGTATTAATGAAAGAGAAATTGGAAAGAATCCCTTCTGAGAATGAAATCGATGTTAGGTTATATTAGGAGATATATTGTGTCTTCCATTCCGATTATACATAAAATATAAGGAGGCACCTGTATGGGACCTGTGCACCTGTATCAGGTAGCAGCTGCCATGTACTAAAAGAAAGAGCTCTTTTCACTCAGCTTAATTATTTTGAGATTCACGTGTGTTGTTGCATGTATAAACAGTTCACTCCCTTTTATTGCTGGGTAGTATTTCATTTTATGGATATACCTCACTTTGTTTATTCACTCACCTACTTATGAACATTTGTTTTTTCTCCCCCTTTTTTTTACTATTATGAATAATGCTGCTATGGACATGCATATACAAATCTTAATGTGGACTATATTTTGATTTCTCTTGGGAAAATACCTAGTTGTAGAACAGCCGGGTCAGATGGTGGGTTTCTGTTTAACTTTTTAAGAAACTGCCAAAACAGTTCTCATAAGTGGATTTTCCATTTTGTACTCCATCAGCAATGTATGCGAGTTCTAGTTCCACTACAGCCCTGCTGTATGGTATGGTCACTCTTCTAAATTTTAGCCATAGGTGCATAGTGGGATCTCATTATGGTCTTAATTTTCATTCTCTGATTAGGGGCACTGAGCATCTTTTCATGTGTTTAATAGCCATTTGTATATCTTTTAAAATTTTGTGTCAATATTTTATTGAATTGTCTTTTTATTACTGAGTTGTAGGAATCCTTTGTATATCCTGAATATGTCCTCTGACAAATATATGTATTGTGATTATATTCTCTCATACTTTGGCTTGCTTTTCGGTTTCTTAATAGTGTCCTTTAGAAAAACTTAAATCTTGATAAAAAGTTTAATTTATTAATAGTTTGTGCTTTTTTGTATAACTGTTTACCTCAAGGTAAAATTCTTACCTCAAGGCTGCAGATATTTTCTTTTTTTTCCCCTATGTTTTTCTCCAGAAGTTTTATCATTTTAGATTTTACAGTTAGGTCTGTGGATATTTTAAGTTAATTTTTGTGTATGGTGTAAGGTAAAGTCAATTCTCATTTTTGTTGTCCTTACAGATACACAGTTACAGCCTCATTTGTTCGATGAGCTGAACATTTGTCAAAAGTTTATTTGTCATAATAAAAATAATGTTTTTTGGGGGAGGGTTCAAAAGAATAAGCTGAAAGATTGTTTCCCATCTAAACCATACACCTGCATGTTGGTGTCTTTCTTTCAAGCACTATCTCCGTGCTTGCATATGTGTTTTTAATTATTGCCATAGACATGGCTTTGTAACCTAGCTTCAGGTAACATTCCTCCAATTGTTTTTAGATTATCATCTCAACCTCACCCAAGGATCCCTATTTCACTGTTTTTTTCCATTGGTGACCAAAAATACCTACCTAGTTGTTGCTTTTATTTTTTAAGTTTGAGCTCAGTTCTGCCTTTTCTTTTAAGTCTTTTTTACCCAAATGATGATGAGTCCTTGTAGCACATCATCTCTTTCAAATCTTAGTGGATCGTTTAAAGAGATTTTTTTCCCCTGCATTATAAAAGTAATACACGTTCATTAGAGGAAAATTGAAAAATACAGAACATTATAAAGAAGAAAATGATTACCCATCGAACCATCACTCAGAGATAAGCGCAATTAAGGTTTTGGTGTATTTCCTTCTACTTTTACTCTGCACATATATTTTTTTGTTGTTCCAATTATGCTACATATGCAGTTTTGTTTTCTGCTTTTAATACTGCTTTTAATATTACATTAGAGCCATTTTCTCATGTCATTAAGAGTCCTTTACAAACAACATTTTAATAGCTACATAATATTGCATCCTGTGGTTATTCCACTGCAGTTTATTTAACTATCTCCCTATCATTGGGGATTTAATTTGGTTCCAGATTTTTGTTACAAAATAAATGCTGTAAAGACTGGCCTTATACAGAAAACTGTCAACTTTCTCTTTTTTTTTTTTTTTCATTTTCTTTTTTGCGGTACACCGGCCTCTCACTGTTGTGGTCTCTCCCGTTGCGGAGCACAGGCTCCGGACGCGCAGGCTCAGTGGCCATGGCTCACGGGCCCAGCGCTCCGCGGCACGTGGGATCTTCCCGGACCGGGGCACGAACCCGTGTTCCCTGCATCGGCAGGCGGACTCTCAACCACTGCGCCACCAGGGAAGCCCCAAATTTCTCATTTTGTATGTCAAATTCATGATGTAGAATTGGTAGATCAAAGGGTATTTTTGAAATTTTGTAAACTTATTGCCAAACAACCTTCTCAGAAGAGAGTATCAATCTATATTCCCAATAGCAGTGAAAGAAAGTCTAACGGACTGTATCTTTGCGAGTGTTTCACGCTTTGCTAATTTAATTTGGTAGATGAAAAAAGTAGTAATTGGATTTTTAGTTTGCATTTCTGTTGAGCCAAACCTCAAAATCCCCAGGTAGACAAAGTCAGGGAGGGCATGAAAAGACCATTTGATTGCTATAGGGTGTCCAAGCGCAGTAAAATAACTTACCCCTTTATAAGAAGAAATTGAAATCTCTGTTTTTACCCTGAAAGAATTCACACCATGTTCCAAAATGTGTGTTAGTCTTAACAAAGCAAGCCTAAGGCTTTCCCTTGAAATTGAAAAGTTTATTAAAATAGCAAAGAAAAGAAATTAGGTTATTCCAAACTTATCTGTTCTTAGTGATTTACCTGCTGAAGTCCAGCGATCATTGAATGCTCTCACCTTATCCCTTTAATAACGAAATGTGGAGGAGCAGCTTCTCCATAGCAGTCTCTTTGTTCCCTCTCCTTTCCTAACTTTTCCCTAAAAAGACAGTGTGCGTGCTCTTGCCCTCACCCTCCCTCTATAGTGGGCAGTAGGAATCTAGTGGCTGGGTTTCCCTGCTGGCTTTTAGGAAGCAGAAGCAGGGCATCTGTGGGAAGCCCTTGACTTATGAGTATCCAGGGGGTACTGCTCTTCCGAGCGCTCAACCAGACAGAGATACCCAGATAAGCCTGGAACTATATGTCACTTTCTCCCCTTAAAATCTCTGCTCCTGAGCCTGTTGTCTGTTGATATGGGTAAACAATTTTGCTCCACTTAAGAACAGTAAGCCCAGTTTCAGACAGAGCTTAGCAGGGCTCTCAACTCTAGGGCCAGAATCTTTAGGCTTGCCTGATGCCTCGGAGAAAACAGTATGGCATCTGTTTTCCCACAAAGGCACATGGTGGCATGTTTCTGACTCTGATGGAGTCCTGGAGTGTAACCTCCAAATGACTAACAAGTACTGGAATGGGCAAGGGTGGGGAGCCCACTCTGTGAGTCTTCTTCACCAGTTCATCCTCTTGCCACCGGGCAGCAAGTCCTTCCCCTGTGCAGCCTTCACAGTACCGCAGTTTTGCTCATGGCACAGTAGCCACACAGACCTGGGCTAATCTCACAGAAAAAATATTCTGAAGTTACGCACTGATCTTTGGTAAACCTGCCCTTGTCTGTTTTAACGTAAGAAACCCGCAAAGGGATATTGAAATTCCTTAGTCATTTTTTTCCTAGCTTGAGAGATTTGAATTTTCTCTGTGTTTGAGCATTTATTTGCCACTTTATTTTAGGAAATGTGAAGTCTGGGGATGACCTCCGTTCTGTCACCGCTGCCTTCATAGTATTAGCAGTTCCCTTGCTCTTTAAGTATGTGTGTGTTTAAGGAGAGGGTGGTGGCAGGGATGGAGAGTAGCAGAATGGGGTAGGCATTTGGAAGGTAAAGAAAGAGGTGTTCCTGGTCCCAACATCTGAGATGGGAATTCTCTTAAGGACAGCACATCAGACACCTTTGATGCACCTCAGCTCGCTCACCTATAGAGTTTCTCTCCAGCTCTGAATGCTGTGACTGGTCGTAAACCCACTGGGCACAGTCTGTACATCATTTTGTCTCTGTGTGATCTCTCCTCCCAAGACTTCACGTTGCCTACATGTGTCCTCTATATGTATCTGAGTTGAATGAGTGAATTTCTCTGCTTGCCTCATTTAAAACTCACCCAGATACATTTGATCACATCTTCTCAGTTAAATGGCCTGTAAAATGTTGTTTGAAGTTGAAAGAATTGCATATTTTTACTTATGTTATTTTTGTCAGAAGAAAGGGAGGGCAAGGTAAGAAAGGATCAAACTCTTCTCTCTGGTTTGCTTTCAAGAACTACCCATTAGGATATTTTAGAATTGCAAAAGTAGTAACATTACTCTATTATTCTAACATTAAAAAGAGTTTGTAAGAAAGCATGGTGGTGATCACATGTAAGATAACTGGAGTGAACTGAAATCAAGTCTTTATGCGTCCCAAGCAAAGCAAGACCATCATCACAGGCATCTTTATTTCCAGCTTTTAAAACTCCTCAAGAGTGGGAATCATTTTTTCATCCATAACCAATCAAAAGCATGAATAACCCTCTGGGCACAGGAGGTTCCCAGAACAAGCTTGAATCATCAACGGCCAACTTTGATACCAACTCCAAGTCTTTCAGATACACAGCTGTGTGGCAGCCAGATTCATTCCCTAGTTCATAGGAAGGCTTTCAGGTCATTTTTATTAATGGCCACATCAACGGGCTGGAGGAGATCAGTTTGCTGAGGTGCAGATAAAAATTAGTATTGTATTTCTCTCCCCCTCCCAGTTGGCTCAGTGGGAGATCCTATTAGTGTTCTAAAAAGTTATATAATTGGCTTGACACCCGCTGCTCACTTGGTGAGCCAAAATGGTTTTTAACGTTGAGAATACAAAACATGGAAGTGTCATCTTCATAACGTGCCATGCTGTCACTGATAGCCAAGAGCGTTTCCGATGACAGATCTGTAATAATGGTGATGATGAGAGTCACAATTAAATAGCACTCTGAGCTTGGAGCACTGTTCCTTCAGGCCTTCCTGAGTCCAAGGAGGCCCTCAATGGTGGAGAGTATATAATATGAATGACATGTGTGCTGTCTTCTGGTGCAAAGGAAAGAAAGTTGTCAGAAATGCTGGTCAAACCATCGGCAAAATGGGTGCTTTTGTTGTGTCTCCTTCTTCAGGAAATTCCCCTAATCTCACAGACAGGATTGCGTACCTTAGGCCTCGTTTCATTCTTCTGCGTGTCTTTCTACCTTCACGTAAACTGTGATCTTTGATTTAACCAAACAAAGTGGAGAATTTAAATTATTCAGAAGAGAAAGAGGTATAGGATGGATTATCAGGAGAATTCTCAGCTCTTCATGGGTTTATTTCACTTCCTGAGGGTTACGGAGGATTCCAAAGCAGGCCCAGTTACCAGTCTCTTTGTCTCCTTCAAAAGCTCAGCTGGAGGGCTTCCCAGGTGGCGCAGTGGTTGAGAGTCCGCCTGCTGAAGCAGGGGACACGGGTTTGTGCCCTGGTCCGGGAAAATCCCACATTCCGCGGAGCGGCTGGGCCCGTGAGCCATGGCCGCTGAGCCTGCGCGTCTGGAGCCTGTGCTCCGCAATGGGAGAGGCCACAACAGTGAGAGGAAAAAAGCTCAGCTGGAGAGTGCCAGTCTCCTCCTCCCCATTGATTCAAGCATTATTGGGATTCTTAAGGAGAAATAGAGACATTTACCCCCCTGAAATCTTGTTATGTATGTTGGGTCTTATGGTTAGAATCTACTGTAGGACTCAGTGGACGATTGGATACCTATACTACTGCTCAGGTTAGGTGAAGGGATAAGAAAGAATAGATCTCAGGGCAGGGGCTAATAACAGACATAAAGAACTCAATGGGGAAAGAGTGTACTTATTACTACTGTTGTTGATATTTAACGAATACTGACTAGAGTGCTTGCTGTGTGCCCGGCACTCCCATTCCTTCTCTCTGATCCTCCTACGAAGTACTTACTGTTTTACAGAGAGCGATACTAAGACTTGGAAAGTTAAGTGAATTGCCAGAAGATGTCATAACTAGTCAATGTTGCAAGTCAGTGTTACAGTTGACATGTGAACTCAAAAATGTTGTCTCCAGGGGCTTCCCTGGTGGCGCAGTGGTTGGGAGTCCGCCTGCCGATGCAGGGGACGCGGGTTCGTGCCCCGGTCTGGGGGGATCCCACATGCCGCGGAGCGGCTGGGCCCGTGAGCCGTGGCCGCTGAGCCTGCGCGTCCGGAGCCTGTGCTCCGCAACGGGGGAGGCCACAGCAGTGAGAGGCCCGCATACCACAAAAAAAAAAAAAAAAAAAAAAAAAAAAAAAAAATGTTGTCTCCAGAATCCAAGCTATGATAGACTTAGTGGACCAAGCAAGAAAAGTATGTTTTGTTCCCTTTGACTCCCCATGAAACCAACTCAGAGATTTCAAATAAAGGGTAAGAAAGAACATGAGGTGGAGAAGAAGCCAGTTATAAGGAGATGTGCTCCCTTGCCTTTTTTTACAGAAATACAAATAAGTCTGATGTTGACATAACAGCAGCCTGAAGCACAGTGCACAGGTGCCGTAGCAGCAGCATTTCCTAACTGGACTTTTCAGCCACCCAGAGCCTTGGTGCCAGGCAGCTGAGCCCACAGCTTGTATTTAATGCGAGTCTTATCCAGGTTGAGCCCACCACCCTGGATTCTGACTGTTGGCTCACTGCTCATGACAGATAGCTTCTTGGCCAGAAATCTCTTCAGTATAACAGACCCTGCTTCCCTCTCCCAGATTCATTCCTAATGTGACATCTGCTCTTTTAATCATAGCTCTGGCCCACATAGCTACTTAAATGCCCACAGCCCAGAAACTCATTTTTTAGGTTATTTGGATATTTATGTAGGGTTGGTTAACTCCATACCTAGGAGTTTTGTCAGGTGTACTTACATTAAATACAGTGTCATGCAGCTGGTAAGGAGGAACAGTGTACCATTTGAGTCAGTTTGATAATCTTGAATACTTATTGAGAACTTACGTGGCAGACACCATGGGGAAGACATGGCATCGCATCTCGGCTCCTCTGGCCCATCTTTTGGATTCTGTATTTTAACTTAGAATGCTCATGATTGTTCACCTTTACCATCTCTTTATCTTTCTTATGGATATTTAGTGGCTTGCTTATTTTTGTTATCAACTAATTCTCTGATATTACATTACACTTGACAAATAATCAGTGATTATTTTATTTTGCCTCACACCAATGGAAGGAGGCTCTCCTGATATGTTAATCATTTTGGAAAGGGCCCCTTGACTTTTCTTTCTGAACCCCTACCCCCTCCCTAGTGTAGCGGCACTTATTTTTTGGACTTCCTTTATGAAAAGCACATCTGTCAACTTAACAGTAAAAAAAACAAACAGCAAGTAGTTTGCAGGATGTACCATATAAATATTTCTGTAGAGTGAGAACTCTTCTTTATCCAGCCTGACCTCCTTTATTATATTTTCACTTAAGAGATCTAAAAAGCTAAGTCAGTCCCAAAAACTTGTCAAAGATCAACAGACCTGGTTTAAAGACCAGTCACTTAAAAAAAAATCATGAAGAAAATCCTTGGGTATATCTTTTCAATCAGTGATTCTAAGATACGGAAAATGTATGAAACCTGCAGTCACGCTAAGTCCTTCACTTTGTGGTGCAGTTACCCACGTGGGTGTTGATTAATAAACATTCCCAGCGTGTTTTTCAAAATCACTGAAATTAGAGTTATGGCTCCAAATGGTTCCAAGACTCACACATGAAAATCAGTTTTACTATTTGATGATTTGTACAGCATGTGTTTGAACACAGGCCAACGACTGTTTTGAGCATTTGGAATAAGATATATTACACCAGTCTGCTTTTGAGTCTTGTCCTCAGATATGCCTTTCGTGGAGGAGACAGCATGGCACCATTGCAGGGTAGCCTCCATGATTCAGCTACGGGTCTTTCCAATTTTGGTGAACTGTGAATACTTGAAATTTTCCAGTAAGGACGGTTGGATTTCTAGGTCATCAGTGCCATTTTATTTACTTTCTCTGGGACTGTTGAAGGGATGGTTTCTTCCTGAAACACTGTAATGAGTGCCATACATTAGTGCTCCAGAGGCCAAGAACAAATTTAGTGGTTGCTAAAGTTTATTGTAAATGTTAACTTTTAAAGGTTTGCCAGGATCAGATGAGAAGGAAGAAGGCATCACACGGTGGCTGCGTTTTAAGGGCCACTTTACAGTAATAAGAAGAGTCATGCATTCAAGAGCATCAGGGGGGTTTTCAAAAGGGCGTCCATGGAAAGCAGATAAGACCAAACTTCAGATTTCTGTTTTCCTGCTTGTGGCGATCTTCAGATTTAAAAAGAAAGTCAATTTTGTAAAAATACCTGTAAACACTTCCAGGTATTTGCCCTCACTTTAAGTCATATCATGCAAATAATGAACTCCTTCACAGCCCTTTGCCTTTTTGGAATATGTTAATCTGAATGAAGCTTCTCACACTCTGCTCTCTGTGCCATTTCAGCCCTGTTAGGTCCAAGAATTGGAGAATCACATGATGCCAAGTCTAAAACAAGTGGTTGCTTTTTTTTTTTGGCCTTGAGAGAGGTTTTGGATTTTTTAATTTTTGTTTTCACATTACTCTGGACAAAGGTCCTGTCCTAATCCAGCCTCCTGACAAGTATGGCCTGATGTACTCTAATATACATTTATTTCCTTCAGATGCCCATCAACAACCTATCAAATGCCTAGTAACAAGGTTATTTTCTGTGCAACTGCGTATTTTATAAAGAGCCATTTGCCGAAGTAATACCAGAAATGTCCAACTTGAGGATTTATGCTATCTTTGCCAAAGGGTCATCCACACTAGCTTGTAAATACGTTTAATTATAGGCCATTTCTCTGAAATGGATCAAAAGGGGAAATACTGGCTCAACCTCATTTATCATTAAATATAATTGTCTTCAGATCTTACCTGTAGAAAAGCCAAGGAGAACTATGCTTACATTTCTAACCTAGAGGACACTGGTATTAACACTTATTATTCATTAGGCCTTTATAGTTTTCTCCTTCATTGGATGGGTATTTTGTTTTATTTTTATTGAAGTATAATTGACATGCATTATATTAGTTTCAGGTGTGCAACATAGAGATTTGATATTTGTATATTTTTGTGAAATGTTCGCCACAGTAACATTTGTCACAGTACATAGTTACAGAATTTGTTTTTCTTGTGATGAGAACTTTTAAGATTTATTCTCATAGCAACTTTCAAATATACAAGAGTATCATTATTTTAAAAAAATTTTATTGAAGTATAGTTGACTTACAGTGTTGTTTCTGGTGTACAGCAACATGATTCAGTTATACATATATATGTATTCTTTTTCATTTTTTTAATTACAGTTTATCACAGGATATTGAATACAGTTTCCTGTGCTGTACAGTAGGACCTTGTTGTTTATCCATCCTATATACAGTTCTTTGCATCTGCTAGTCCCAAACTTCCAAACCAAT
This sequence comes from Hyperoodon ampullatus, assembly GCF_949752795.1. Taxonomy (NCBI): domain Eukaryota; kingdom Metazoa; phylum Chordata; class Mammalia; order Artiodactyla; family Ziphiidae; genus Hyperoodon; species Hyperoodon ampullatus. The sequence continues at coordinate 83,450,088 of NC_136921.1, read as the reverse complement.
GCATCCCCCCTTCCTCCCCCTTGGCAACCACAAGTCTGTTATGTGTGTCTGTGAGTCTGTTTCTGTTCAGATAAATTCATTTGTAGCATATTTTAGATTCCACATACATGTGATATATGGTATTTATCTTTCTCTTTCTGCTTTAGTTTGCTGAGTGTGATGATCTCTAGGTCCATCCATGTAGCTGAAAGTGGCATTCTTCTTCTTTTTTATGACTGAGTAATATTCCATACAGTACAGTGTAATTAATTAGAGTCACCCTGCTGTACATTACGGCCCCATGACTTATTTACTTTATAACTGGAAGTGTGTACCTTTTGACCCCCTTCATCCATTCTCCCCACCACCATCTCTGGTGACCACCAATCTAGTCTCTGTATTCATGAGCCTGGGTTTGTTTTGTTTGTTTTTGTTTGCTTGTTTTGCTAATCTTTAATGTAGGTTTCCCTGGATTCAGTTATACATATAAATCAATAGGAAAATTACAAGCATAGGAAAGTTTAAATAAAGCGTGGTTCTTGCTGCTTTTGTGATCACCTAAGGTTTAAAGACTTTTGTTATCATCTGCTCACTTTATATTTGTTGCAACTCTACTAATGTTCTTTTATGGCTGACTCTCTTGATTAGTAGCACAAATTCTTTAAAGCTTTAAGCAAAAAGTTATCCTTTCTCTGTTCTGAAGCAACAAAGTTTGGTGTTCAGCTCAGCACATGTGCAAGTTCTTGGCCAGACACAGAACTTCCTTTTGAAGTTCAGACAGCCTGCAGCCCACCTGCCTTAGCAGCTAGTTAGCCAGCTCTCATGGGGAGGACATAAGTCAGTCAGTCTCCTACAGGTTCACAGCAGAGTGTTACCTCTGCTTCCCATGTATGTTTTAGCTAAAGTGAAAGATCTGTGTTTCATCAGCACACAGACCATCAGACTCCTTCCAGTACTTGCCAGAGTTCAGTCATGAAATCACCCATTGCGGTACTTGGCAAAGACACTCTGGGGGCATCAGGAAGCTGTCCACATAGCCATTCATTTCTCCAGGTTCTTTGAGCTCCCTCTATTGAAGTAAATCATCAGGAAACAATGTACCTTGGCTATATTATTTCAGCTCCCAGCAGAAATGCCATCATTCAGGTAAGATTTAATATTGTGCCTTCAGCACATGGGAGAAAAAAAATCCCATCTTTTGCACCACATAGTTGAAGACATTTGTATGAAAAAAAGTTTGTCTTTTACACCATAGATTTGAAGACATTACTCAGTGTCCCTGATAAAGGGGCTTTCATAAAAAATTTCTCCATGGTATTAATGCCAAGGGTGGAAAATGTGCCTTGCATGTTTCCTTTTTGGTAAATTAAGAACTGTATCATATTTCCTTTTTTTGTCTTAGTTGCAAGCAAACAGAGCTAAGTTAGGTGCTCTGTTGGAGTACTTGACGTCTCAAGCATGTGTAATGTTCCTTTTAACTAATTTCTGTTATTTTTAATAATCAAATGTTCGGTTACATACTTGATTTATTTTGAAAGTACTTGCATCCTTTTTTGCAAGAATTAAATGAACCAAATCAATAGTTAGCAAGGGAGATTATACTTGGCCATAATAGAGTTTGTAGCATTTTGTGCCTTAAAGAAGTAAGCTTCCATTGTCTTGCAAATTTACTCACCCTGGAATCCTGTAAATATGTTCAGCCCTGCCCACCTCCCCACATACTATATCAAACTGCATAAATACACCTGCCTTGACCTGATGTCTAGAGCCCAATTGCACATTTATTGAATCCATGTCTTAGGGGTACCTTTATGTTTTTATTGTATAATTGACTTGGCATGTTGATGCAGGATCCTGATTCATTGAAGAGAGGTTTCTATCACAAAAACATTGATGAGTCTGGGTTTTCTGCAGTAAACCCTAACACACTTCAAACTTTCAGGCACAAATGTTAACAAAGGCTGCTTCTATACTTACATCAGTGGATTATAATCAAGAGGCATACACAAAACCCCTAAGTAAGAAGTGTGCTTAATATTTTTTTCCAGCTACTAAAACACGTGAACTCCAACTCGACTATGTTTCTGTTCTCACCAGCCCTACACATGAGCCAAGTTTTTGTGTGGTCACTGCATCTCCCTTTTGCCCTGTGGGTGAAAATGGGTTCAATAAATATGTTCGCTGGACATTCTGAATGCTGAAGAGGACTGCTGCCCATGAAATATGGTTCCACAATCTTGACAGGAAGCAGAGCCCTTACACAGTAATCTGTTTGCTCATGATTTACCACAGCTCAGATGTAACACAACTGATTTTGTACTGTGTAGGTCAAACATTATTAAAATTTTATGATTAGGCTCTGAAGAGAATATGACAAAAATGTTATTACCATTTAAAATTTTCTGGGTGGTAGGTACGTATGTATTTGTTTTGTTACTCTTTGCACTATCCTCTATGTCTGTCATGATTTTTGAAAGTATGTCCTGGAGAAAACCGGATCAGATGTGTTTGTTTAGGTTGGAGAGTGGATCGGGTTGGGGAGAGGAAACAGCTGTGTCCTCTTCTTGGCAGGCATGGAGATTTTCAAGAGGTTTCTGTTAAAGAACAAAACTTTAACCTAGTTTGGACTCTTTCCAGATGAAAACTATTGTTTGTAGACAGGAAAGGTGGTTATTTATGATAATTTTTTGCATGTGATTTATTCATAGGTGTCAGCCTGGTACAGAGCATCAGAAATTTCTGTATGCAAGGCTCTGCATAGGCACCTCTAATTTAAGTGTCTGCTGTGTGAAATCATAGGCAGCCAGATTGTCTGCTCCCTGCAGGCTGCAAATCTAAAAGGGTCCTTCAGCACGCTCCGCAGCAGTGGGAGGCTTCAGAGTCCTTAGCCTGTGGTTTTAGTTGCAGAAAAACTTGCAGACAACCAGCACGTAAGGTCAAATTTTTTGGTATGTCAAGATACCTTATTTAAAGAAACCCGTGTCTGTGCGTGTGCACGCATGTGTGCTTGCACATGTGCATATGCATATGTATGTTTGTCACTGCTCTTTTTTTTTTTTTTTTTTTTTTGTGGTACGCGGGCCTCTCACTGTTGTGGCCTCTCCCGTTGCGGAGCACAGGCTCCGGACGCGCAGGCTCAGAGGCCATGGCTCACGGGCCCAGTCGCTCCGCGGCATGCGGGATCTTCCTGGACCGGGGCACGAACCCGTGTCCCCTGCATCGGCAGGCGGAATCTCAACCACTGCGCCACCAGGGAAGCCAAACTGCTCTTGTTTTTTTTTTCTTTTCTTTTTTTTTTTTTTGGTTAAAGGGAACACTATGATGTCCTGATCTATTTGACATTGATCATGAGCTATGTGATGCTGCATGGCTTCATGTAGACTAGAATTCTGGATGCTACGAACTTATACTTTCTAGACTATAGGCATAATTCTGGGTGTCGAGGTATAATACTGAGAGGAATGTTCACTTTCACTTTTTAGGACACTCACTGGTCTAAAAGGCTCTTTTGAGGCAAGTCAAATGCAAGGCTGGGGGTTGGAGGGGAGAGGTAGGTATAGGACTCAGTTACTATTCTCACACTCCTGGAGCATATGGCTTGTGGTACATGGAGATACATACGTATAGGAGAGCTTTGGTTTCCGGCAGGCCTTTGGGGCACGGTGCTGGTGGGTACAGCGGTGGCTCTCCACCTTTACTTCTGCCACCACGTCCATCCTACGTGAAACAAATTCCCATCAATAACACCTCTCATTGCATGCAGTAATTCTTAACTAGGGGCAGGGGGTTACTGGGGGAAAAAACTTCTCTCTTTAGAGATTGTGCCTCCATCCCCTGCCTGCAGCTTGAGAACCACCAGTGGAGAATAAAGAGCAGTCATCTGGGAATCTCAGTCCTTGGTTTGGGTGTCCTTTCTGCCATGAGTGGCTACTAAGATAGGGCTGACACCTAGTAGGTGATCAATAAGGATTTAGGATTTAGTGTTGAGTGAATTAACCAGCTGTGTAGTCTTAAGCAAGCCACTTAATCTCTGTGGCTTCTGTTTCCTCACCAGAGGAACGAGGGAAATGGATTAGATGACCTCCAGGTCCCCTTTCAGTTGTAAAATTATATGATTCTGTGATTGGACCTTTACCCCAGATGAAGATTAATTTGACAGGAGTATGAAGGATGGATAGAGTGAGAGCCAAGAGAGGGGGAATGCTCCTTCCTCTGAATTAGTCTGATATTTCCTTCTGTGCTACTATTTTTATTTTTATTGATTGATTGATTGATTGATTGATTGCGGTGCATGGGCCTCTCACTGTTGTTGCCTCTCCCGTTGCGGAGCACAGGCTCCGGACGCACAGGCTCAGCGGCCATGGCTCACGGGCCTAGCCGCTCCGCGGCATGTGGGATCTTCCCGGACCGGGGCACGAACCCGTGTCCCCTGCATCGGCAGGCAGACTCTCAACCACTGCGCCACCAGGGAAGCCCTATGCTACTATTTTTAAAGCACGTATTTACCTTGGGGTCTTCCCGGTGATTTTACATAGATCAGCTGTCACTCTCTGGGCAGATTGTAAACTCATTCAGGACTGGAACCGTGACTTTCTGCCCACTTCTGTGTGCCTCAAAATTTAGGGCATCACAATGCCTGTTAGTGGCGTGAGGGAGCCACGTGGTGCTTTCACACAGTTCGTTTAATCTGTGAGGGAAGCTGAAGAAACTGCAGGTGAGGCAGGGGAAGCAGGTGGTGAGGGTCTGAACTGCAAAGTGAGCTTGGATGAGTCCAGGTGAGTCTCCAGCTTTTACGGCAGTCTAGATAGCTGACTTAAAGACTGTGTTCTGGGAAAGCCCGGGGTGAGGTAAACGTGGCCTGGCCATAGGAAGCTTCTTTTTTCTCTTCCTGATTCTTTTGTCACTGGCCTTACGCTGTAGGTGTCCTTCAACTTATTGCTATGTTGGCATTTTTCACATCTCATGAAGTACAGCAGTTTTCTTCCTGGGCTACACATTCATCTACCAAAGGTCACACCCTGAGTAATAGCTCTCTCACCTTTTATGGCCCTTTTCCCTTCTGCTGTACATCTTTAGTTTTAGCAGCAACTTTCTCTGTGTATATCTGCATGGTGCCTGTGAGTGTGGGTAAAATACTCTTTGGTCATTAAACCATTTATTCTCATGTGCAGCAGATAATGGTGGTGACCTGCCCTTGGTCAGTAGTAGTGGAGTTTTAGAGAAATGGATGACCTGAGAAACTTAAGGAAGGTATAGCCCACGGGTCATGGTCGGTGGCTGGTCATGGTGGGGAGACGGACAAGAGCAGGTCTCAGAGGGTTATGCTAAGGATTTGGAATCTTGCTTTAAGAATAAGGAGACGGAAATGGAGTTTTTCAGCAAGGGAGTGACCTGACTAGGTTTTCAGGTACAAGCTGACTGACTCCTCTGGAGACCGTGAGCTTGAATGTGGAGAGACCAGTTAGGAGCCCCTGCAGACTCAGGGCGGGGCTGATAGAGCCTCAGGTAAGGGTTGTGCACTCGCAAAGACGATGTGTAATGTTTAGTAAGTTCTCGATCTAGTCCAGACGTGCTGTTCAGACACCTGCTTTTGGATATATCCTTTACCCTCTCTGAGCTTCCTCCATTTCCTCATCTGTAAAATAATATGGGTAATAGTCATCCCTACTTGAAGGTTGTTTTGAGCATGGAATGAGATGACACATGTGAAGCCCCGAACACGTACCAGCAGGTTGTAAATGCTATTAATTATTATTTTCCCCACCTCATAGTTGAGGAAACGGATTCCAGAGGCCAGACAAGTAGCAGGTGGATCTGAACTCAGACCTCTCTCCACAGTTTCGCAGGATCACCTCCTTAGCACCTCGCTGCCTCCTGTTATGGAGATGTGTCCTGTGTCTCTTCCTAAACCCATGGGAAAGGACGTCAGTTCAGTGCCAAGAGTAGGAAAGAAGCAAGCTGAGTGATGCTGCAACTGACTCCTAGCCCAACATGTTTGAAAGGTCCCCATCCTGCTCCCGAGAGGGGGAGACACTCTAGGGATCCAGGAGTCCCTCTGGACTTCCTTGGACACCAGCAACTTTCCCCTCACCTGGAATGTTGTTGGCTAAGAAAATCCCCTGCTGCTTAGGAGGGAGGGGCCACCTCTGGATCCTGGGAAACACTGTACCTACTGCCCTTACAGGGATCCTGAGTGGTGTTAGTCCAACTACATCCTTCAACTTCAGAGCTTGGGGAACTGGTTGACTTTCAGCCTCACTCCAGAGCACCCTGTGATGGAGGGTACACAGCGCCAATGACACTTAGAGTTTATGATGCCCTTTGACAATGAGTGGTCTTTGGACTTCTAAGCGTTTTGCTTCCATCTGGTTCTTGTGGGGGGGTGCATGTGCCCCCATATATTTGTTGGCATGGGCTAAGAGACATTCATGTGCAGCTGAGGAATGCAAACAGTTCTGAGCTGGCCTTTTAGTTTGGGAGCCCTCCCAAAGCAGTAACTCTTTCAGGTTGTCTTGACATGGTAAATTAAGAGGTGCAGGAAAGTGCTGCATCCTGTAAAATATATACTTCAACTGTCCGAGTCTCCTGCACCTCCACCACCAGGAGGGTACGTGTTCACTCATGTGTTTGTTGTCACCACCCTCTTAGCCAGAGGTCTCCATTGAGTGTTCACTGTGTCCCTTGCAGATGAATTGAAAGAGCAAAAAGAAAACCCCTATGCATGCCAGTCTGTGTCTTGGAACTTCTCACTTTGAATGGACATAGCAAAAAATAAAATTTAACGAAATTAAGCCCCAATCCTGCTTCGTCGTAACCGGGTGGTGGTGAGTAGAGGTTGCCCCCTTTCAATGGGGAATAAGTTTTCCAGCTGGCATAGTCCCAACATTTCCCCGGTTTTTGTTTTTTTGTTTTAAATACACTTTCTGCCATACTCCTTTAACGTTCCTGCAGTAGTGCTTTAAAATTGCTTGTGAGAGTATAAATTGATACAACTTAAAGGGAATTTGACAGTACCTAGCAAATTTTAAATATATGTATCCTTTGACCAAGCAATTTTCTTCTAGAAAATGTATTTTTATACTCATATATTTGCCAAGTGACATAAGAAGAAGATTATTCATTGAAGCATTGTTTATAATAGTGAAAGACTAGAAACAATCTATTCATAGACTGGTAACTGGTTAAAGAAGGATATGGCATACAACAGAATACTATGTAGCTATAAACGAACAGAAAAGAATGAGAAAGCTCTCTGTGAATGTATACGGAGAAATTCCAAGGTATATTATTAAGTTAAATAAAAGGCAACGTGCAGAACAGCATATAGAATGCTACTACCATCTCCCACTTGAATTAAACAGGCTAGAGGGAACTCTGTATGTGTATTTGCTAGAGCATATGTAGAAAATCTCAGGAAGGATGCACAGAAAGCCTACAACATGATTGCCTCTGTGAGGTAGACCAGGAAGATGAGTGACAGGAGTTGAGAGGGCTAGATTTCATGGAATACCCTATTGTACTTTTTGATTTTTAAGCCATGTGATTGTATTACCTATTTTAAGAAAGAAATTTTTCTGCCTGAGCCCTGTAGGCATTTGCATCTCTGATGCAGTATATACTCCAATAAGGAATAAGGGATTGTGCCTTACCAAGTTTAAGAGTTTGTTGTTTCAGGATTTTTTTTTTAGGATTGAAAGAGTTTTTTTAATAAGAGTTATTAAAGGTCCCCTGGGTCTTGAAACTGTTGCTCTCAAGTTATTAACGTTTCCTCTGGAAAGTTGCACAGACATAGTGTCTGGCTTTAAATCATACCTATTTTCAGCTTCCCTTAAATCAGGAGTATCTTGTGCCATATCAATTAAAGTAAATGTACTTTCAATTAAAGGTGTTAAGTATGGGTCCAACAAAGATTAATTCTTTATGAAAGGATGACCTTCAGTAGTTGGATCCAATTAGGCATTTTTCCAACTATATTTTACCCTGATGGGACAAGTCTACTACACACAATCAATCACTGTGATCTTTTCAAAGGTGGGTATTTTAGGTTCAGAGTCATAAAAGAATGACGTGACTAGGCAACCTCCATAACTTGAGCCACGATTGATGTAGATAAAGATTATGGATGTTGGGTATGTATTACTTTTGTAGGATTGATAATGTAAAGAATAAGGATGTGCATGATGATAAGTTGGGTATGGTTCTTATACCTCTCTGCTCATGACCTTAGTAGAACCAACTAATTTAGACAAGCCTGATCCAAAGAAAAAGAGGAAAGGAACAATGGCATAAATTATGGTCAAAGCTAATTTCTTTTCTTTTTTTCTCCTTCTGTCATTTCATTATTCAACACACTATAAATTCTTGCTTTCCTAGTGATTATTTTTTCTTTTTGAATTGTTGTAGTCCTAGTTCAACCTTTGCTGATGCACAACACACAAAACCAAGGCTATTAAATAAATGAATGCTTGCTGATCTTTTTATAGTAACGTGTAAAATGTTGGGGAATATTTGTTTTCGCTCAAAAGTTAAAGGGAATTGAACATTTGTATTTGCATTAGGTATTTCCAGTATGGAATTATTGGCCCTCACTCTGCCACTCATCAACTTTGTAAAAAAACCATTGAATGTACTCACCAAAAAATGGGAAACAAGTAACACCTGCTTTGTATATCTCAAAAGTTGATTATCAGGATCCAATGAAATTTGGTATCAGTATTTCTCAAAGTGTGGTCCTGTAACCCCCGGGGGTCCTTGAGACCCTTTCAAGGAGCTTATGAGGTGGAAACTATTTTTATAATATTAAGAAAGTACTGGCCTTTTTCTCTCTTATTGTTTCACATACATACAGTAGAATTTCCAGTAGCTGGCTACATGATATATGATATTGCAGCAGGTTGAATACAGAGGCAAATACAAGAATCCAGCTACCTGAAGACAGACATTACAGAGGTTTACAAAAATAGAAAACAATGCATTCTTTTCACTGATCTGTTTTTCTTTTGGAAAGTAAAATAATTTTATGTAAAAAAAAATTTTTTTTTTGACATCAACGTGATGGGCTGATTATTTTCATTTTCAAGTGAATTAATAAATATTTTAAAACTTATCAGTTTTAATTCCTAATACAGTAAATATTGATAGATACAACCGACATAAACAAAAGTTCCTTAGGGGTCCTTAATACTTTTTAAGAATGTAAAAGTGTCCTAAGACCAAAAAGTTTGAGAACTGCCGACGGATATGAAAACACTGTGTAATGTGCAGTGACATTGTAGCTTATTAAGAAAATTCAGGCAACATGCAGACAGCCCTTCCAGTGCAGGCACTGGTTGTTCATGGCCCACTCCACCTCCGGGGCAGGCTTGCTTTGCCTGGGGTCCAAGATGATCTCTGAACCATCTACAGTTGCCTGCAATTTCATGTGTCGGTCATGTGTCTGCTTTTTTAGTGGGAGCAGTCACAATTTTCACAGTTTTCAGATTCTCAGAAGGTCCTGAAAGAAGCACAGCTATAGGAATTGCTAATGTCCGCTAGTTCCCATTCTGTCTTTGAGAGGAGTAGCAATAAATTCGTGGTGCAGACACCCGAGAGGAGATGCTGAGGTTCCAGGCTCTCATGTCGGTAGCCTGGGCTTGACTGTCTCTGGAGTTCCTGACCCTTTACCTCTCTGGTTGTGGAAGGTATTAGACTTGGGTCAGCTTCTCTAGGCACTGGGAGAAGGGCTTTCTCTCAGTTGGTACCATCTCTTTGTCATCGTTCTAGGCCTCCTCACACTTGGTGTCGTAGGATGTGGTAGGACATAAAGAACCACCATCAGGCTATGGACCAAAAAGGGCCCATAGACTGACATCATCAAGATTCGGGCACTGTACCTAGAGACCAGGAGATATTACCAGAGTTTTAGAGTATCAAACTGGAGTATCAAAGGGTTTGATCAGACTTTCCTGGCACCGGAAGGAGGATGTTCAGGGCTTGGTATTCAGACCATCTCTGTCTCTGTCTCTGGCACTCTTGGCAGCTGAGCAAAGAGTTGAATGCATACAGAAATTCCTATTTCATGTGTCCTACTGCAGTTTCTTAAAAGTTTTTTTTTTAATTAACTTTAATTCTAGCATCTGTCGAGAGTTACTCATAATATTTTAGTGTTCTTATGAGAAAATAAAACCATTCTAATTATAACTCACTGGCCCTTACTATTATGTCTTGAAATTAATATGAATGGAAAACTCACATTTTAGATACTTATTTGTTCCATATTTCCCCAGTGTCATTTGATATTTTGATTGAACGTACATATATGTGTCTATTGTAATTTTATGTAAGCATTTTAAATTTATTAAAAGTTTTATATATTCAGTGGGCAATTTCATAGCATTCAGAGGTCCCCCTCTATTTATTTAGATAAAATTTTTAACAACAAAATACACATCTTATTCTGGACATTTTTGTTGTATGATTTAATGTATAGTGCTGTCGTGAAGTTTATCACTAAGGCTATCTTCCTTGTTTGTTTCACTTTTAAAAATAATTTGAGGGGACTTCCCTGGTGGTACAGTGGTTAAGACTTCGCCTTCCAATGCAGGGGGTGTGGGTTCGATCCCTGGTCGGGGAGCTAAGATCCCACAGGCTTCACGGCCAAAAAACCAAAACAAAAAACAGAAGCAGTCGTGTGACAAATTCAATAAAAACTTTAAAAAAGGTCCACATCAAAAAAAAAATACTTAAAAAATAAAAATAATTTGATAAAATACTATTTTCCCAGGAAAAATATGAAAAAAGTATTGAATACTATTTATGCTAGACTAAAAGCTTCTGAAATTTTTAATTATGGAATTTAAGGTTACTGATTTAGTGTAGATTTTATAAAAGGAGCATTTAATTTTGGAATTTTGTGATACAGTCATGTTTGTATAAGGTAAATTCAATCAGTTAAACAATATCTCCCTTTATTATTGTCATAACTGCCTCTTCCAGTGGAAGAAGTATTTAGAAGTAACCCAAAACTATTAAATGCTATCTATATGTCAGTAGCATCTTGTAAAAATTGGAATACATTTAGTTTGGTTAAACTCTGCTTCATTAGATTTTAATGTGCTATTTGTTATGTATTTCAGGAACTCCAGAAAGGAACTTAATGATATACGATTTGAGTTTACTCCAGGAAGAGGTAAGTTTTAATTGAAATTATCATTTTATTGCTACCAAGAGCATTTCAGAAATTGATTACAAGCATGTGGTTACAGTTTGCTATTCAAAAATGAGTTCTCTAAAAACAAAGGAGGGAAGGAAGGAAGAAAGGAAGGATTTGCAATAATTGTGGGGAATCCAAACCGCACCCACTACTGACTGCATGAATTCCAGTGACACGTGCTGCACAGAATATACGCACTTATAAATTAGATCTGTTAGCTCGACCATGAAAAGAAGTGCTGGCATGGTGATTCAGGGCCTAAAGGACATTATGATGAGTGTGATGAGACGCGCATAGCAGTCTTAATTAGGGTTGAGCAACAAACAGTGACATCAGACCAAAAGGTAGCATACTTTGCCTCTCTGTTGTCGGTTCAGATTACACGAAGCCTGTGCTGAGGAGTATCTGGGCCTCTACTTGCTGCAGGCACTGCTAGGAAACTTGGTAGGAACAGTGCTAGTCTTGCCGCTGAATATAATTTTAGTATTTTGAGTAGTTATTAAAATAGTTTCAAGGCTAGACTGGTTGCTCTTTTAGCGCCTGGATGCCTGGAAGTCATCGAGCCATGTCCTGTTTCTTGGTGTCTCTAGCACCTGGCAGGTGCCTGGTATGCAGGAGAATCTCAAGTCGTTTTGGTTAATTATTGGATACAGGCTTTGGAGATAACGACATCAGTTGTTAAACAAAAATTGCTCTTTTCACTCTTTAGTTCATAACCAAAACAATCTAGAGAAGTGAAAAACAGATGCTGATGCTAAGACTGGAGCTGTTCACCTTGATCTCTGGTTTCAGACTTTTATATACATGAAAACAGCCTCGATGTCTCATTAGTCTTATACATTTGAACATATTAATATATGTAAGCTAATGACATTCTCTAGTTATTTTATGTATTAGAACTCCACATAAATTTTTATTCGATTAAATAAATTGTATCTGCTAAAATTTTGAAAACCCGAAACTTTCTAGCTTGATAGCTAGTCAGTCAGTTAACTGCTTGACCTCCCTGCTATTATCAACTGTAAGAAGACACAAACTCAAATGCTTACAGGAGCCAAAGTGAATGGTGGGAACTTCAGAAAACCAAAGAGTTCTGTCTAAGTACATTCAGTTTCAGTGCCCACCAAACAAAATATGTTCCTGGCCCATAGGTGGTCAGTCATAGATTCATTGGCCCTGATGTCTAGTCCCCTGTAAACACAAAGATTTCATGATTTCCAGTATATTTGAATTAAACATATCTTTTTACAAAAGAAATGTGAATAAGGCCCTAGTGAATTTGCTAACTGATCTTTCTTTCTGGGGGCAATCTTTGACAATTTAGAGTCAGTCTGTGAAATTGAACGGTTGCCGGTTGCTGTTATCAGAAAGCTGTTTTGTCATGATATAAAGATATTGAGCAGCCAATACTGTAATAAAATCTAGCAATTATATGATAAATGTTTCAAGTATAGTAAGTAAAAGAATTCTTATTTTAAGGGTTTTTTTTTTTCATCTGATTGTTTAAGATTGACAGTGGCAATAAGAATCAATTTTAATTTCAAAGGTACCAAAGAAATGAATTTCTGAGTTGAGGATTGCTGGGGATAAGATGGCCTTATCAGCATTACCTGGTCCTTTGTGCTAGCTTTGGCAGCCTCATTTGCCATGGTTAGATTCAGAGTCTCTGCTTTTGTTGCCCAGACAGAAACCATAGTGCTGGCTTCCTGATGATAGCTGGCCTTCCCTGGGGAGCGAGCACAGCCGTTTAGTTTCAGAAACACCATAGCTATATCACTGTACCTCTGGGATTACTGATGCTGTCTGCATTTGAGATGTTCTTTGCGCTCGATCTGTGCATGCATACCATGTGTACTATGTCTCTGGTGTATACACACATAAATATACACGTCATTGAGTGTATAATATGAACATATCAAATATTCTGTCGTCATTTGAGGGCAAGCCCTTTGTGTTTACTATGTTGCTGTAATGATCTAGAAAGCAGACCGTACGTGATTATTTATGATTATTTAACCTGTTTACACATTAGGAACGTCAAGCAGCTTAAAGAAAAATAAATTACCAATTACCTTCAAGTTTTTGTTCTAAACTATTACTGATATGTTACTTAACATGCATGAAAAATAACTGCTTAATGGCACACACACACAAGGAATATTTCCATTTTTGACCAACCAGCACAACCCTTTTGCTATTTTAATATGACTCATTTGGTACCCAAGAGTCCTGAAAATAGTCAGAGATGCTGTGCACTTTGATCATTTGGGCACGTTAATTTGCTTCCGTACTGCGTTAGTGCTAGCCCTCAGTGTGACTTTGTTGATTATTCCATTTTCAACTGCTTTCTTTGATTATAGCTCCTTACTCAAGTGTAAGATCTTACTGATAGTTTAGAGATAGTGGTAACACATCCAGTTGCTTTAACAGACGATCAGTCAGTAGAAGTGTAACCACTGACTACTCTGTGCCCGGTGTCTACGAGGCAGGCACTTTAATTCAATAGGCTCCTTTTCCTGAAGTTTCTAGTGGCATCCAGGAAGATGGCGATTGTGAGGCTGAATGTTCTAGCCGACCTTTTAAAGCTACATCATTTTCAGAGTAGAGCCTTTCATTATGCTACCCTGGGTTCCATGCTATGAGAGGTTTTATCTCTGAGAGAATTTTATAAGGTGTTTCTTGTACTTGTAACAGTAAGGACAAAGCCCAAGATAAGCCCACCTTTCATGGAATTTTATTGTTTAGTAAGATGCCTATGTTTTTCTTTTCCATTTCCTTCATTCCATTTCACTGAATGAATAAAATGATAGAATACCACAGTTTCTCTGAAAGTACAAAGAATATATATCAGCTCTCAAATTTTTATTGGAGATTTAGGAAATAGGGCCATGTATGAGAGGGAGAAAGAGTACAAGGGTGTAAGGAGCATTTCACATGATCTTTGGCTGCCTTATCATCATCAATTACCATTTGTTGAGTAATTACTATGAGTCAGACACTGGGCTAATAAGCACATTAAAGCCCAGTGTGAAAGATAATTGTACCTTCAACTATGTGGTCATACAGGTACACACACACACACGCATACACACCCTACACACACTTGAGCCCACTTACATAATCACCACATGCGAAACACAGACTAAGCAGGGAAACCCAGTCTGTGTTGAGGGCAGGCTTTGGCATAGCAAACTGCAATTCAGTTTAGGTGCTTGTTTGATTCAGGAGCTATGCTTTCCCAGTTTCTTCTTATCCAGCTATAGTATTGGCTATTTGTGAGTATATCAGGCCACCATGGAGACCATGTCATCTCCCTTGTGAAAACATAGGGTTCATAACGGTTCTTTGAGCACATGGCAATTTATCAGTTTCCCTTTACAAAGTCTTCAAACAGACTTCTTACTATTATTGTGTTCGTGTATAACCTCGATTAAGTAATTTCAGTTATATTCACTTGCTACAGCCTGTTCAGTCCTATCTTTATGAGATTGCTAACTCCTGTCACTTATCATTGAGAAACTACATTCTTTTATCCAACCACATTTTCTAAGAGAATGAGTCTGTTGCTATCAAATGATCAATGTCATGTTAAAGGATTTTCTTAATAGCATAAATTTAAATAGCTCATCTTAATAGTCCAACAGGCTCATAGGCTGTTTGTACCAAATATAAGGTTGTATCAAGTGCTACATCTTCAACCTTTGCCATAAATTCTAACTCAGTAGCTACTAATGATAGAAAAGGATTGATGGTGGCTGGTGTTTACCTTGGCAAGAAAGAAAAGCAGCGTTCATAGGGAACAGTTATGAGCTAACTTCTAGAGGGGCATTTGAGAATAATTCAGATAGTAGATAAAGGGTAATAGTTTTTTGGTTCAACACAAATGAAACAATAAGTTTGTAAAACTTCTGTTGAATAAAGAGCAGGATGCAGATTGTACGTGGCAAATGTATTTCACATTGCTTCTGATTTTTCCTCCTGATAGAATCTGAATTGTTGAATTGAAACACACATGGATGATTTTTCTAAATGAATAATATATATTTTACATTTTACTGGACTGTTGGTTTTTATTGTATGGTTACTGATACACCTTCATTTCACGTTTGGGCAGATACAGCAGATGGCGTTTCTCAGGAACTCTTCTCTGCTGGCTTAGTTGATGGTCATGATGTAGTTATAGGTAAGTCACTTTTTAATGCATGTAGTGTCATTTTGTTGATACATCAAATGGAAATGCTCTTAGAAACAAAAGTTTTCATAAAGGAATAATTCTGTGAATTTCTGAAAGTTTCTTGAATTCTTATCTTTTATGTGAAATAAGTATATTTAAGAGTCATATTTAACTTCCTGTTTCAAAAGCTCTTAATGTAATTCTGTCCCATTTGTCTGGACGTGATTTATCCAATGCAGAATGTCACTTATTGGAGATAAAACAAAGAACCTAGAAGACTGAAATGTCCATGACATAGCAAACCCAAGATACTATAAATTCCATGCAGCAAAGTACAGGAACTTCTGAGGTCCTTTGTCTGAGTTTCTCTATTCTTTTACCTAGCTCTTAGTAAGGTTCATTCATTATAAAGTTTTAAGGTTGGCTAGGACTTAACGATCATTCAGGCCAGTTCTACCATTGTGTAGACAAGGAAGCGAATTCCTAAAGTGATTCAGTGGTTTGTCCAGGGCCATGCAGCTGGGTTGTGGCAGAATCACCACACTTTGAGACCATGGCTCTTTCTACTACTTTTAGAATCAAGAAAAAGCTGCGTGGAAATAGGGGAGCCTGCTAGCTCTAGGCATGCTGATAGGAGCAAGAAATGACTGCTGGCCAAGCGAGGCAGAAAAGCTGTAAGAGGCAGACAGTGTCATCTAAGAAAAAGCATAGCCTGATTCTACCTAGGGTGAGGGTGAAGGGCTCCACACTCTTCAGCAAATTCTGAGTTTATGAAGATTTTATAATGTAGCCTATTACTGCATATTGGTAATGATGACCCTAAGTAATAAGGATGAGTTAATGTTAATTATGACATTATGTTCATTATATTGTTAATTACATATAATATAATTATAATAACACTATAATAGTATTATGATAAAACTTTCTTTAAAAATATTAAAATCAAAACCAATCCTTGAAATAGCTTGGGCCCCTTAAATGATACGTTTTAACTTTTTAAAAAAATCACTTACTTGAAATAAATCCTTCCCCAATAATACTGGAGTGTGTCACTAAGAGGGAGCTTGAGGCAGATATACTTACCCATCAGAATAGTTTGTTCTTAGAAGCTCTATAATATACATCATTATAAAGTGAATTGTTTGGGCTTCCCTGGTGGTGCAGTGGTTGAGAATCCGCCTGCCAATGCAGGGGACACGGGTTCAAGCCCTGGTCCGGGAAGATCCCACATGCCATGGAGCAACTAAGCCCGTGCACCACAACTACTGAGCCTGCGCTCTAGAGTCCACGGGCCACAACTGCTGAAGCCTGGATACCTAGAGCCCGTGCTCCGCAACAAGAGAAGCCACCGCAATGAGAAGGCCGCGCACCGCAACGCAGAGTAGCCCCCGCTCGCCGCAACTAGAGAAAGCCCGCGCGAAGCAACAAAGACCCAATGCAGCCAAAAATAAATAAATAAATTTATCTTAAAAATAAATAAATAGGGCTTCCCTGGTGGCGCAGTGGTTGGGAGTCCGCCTGCCAATGCAGGGGACGTGGGTTCGTGGCCTGGTCCAGGAGGATCCCGCATGACGCGGAGCAGCTGGGCCCGTGAGCCATGGCCGCTGAGCCTGTGCATCCGGAGCCTGTGCTCCGCGACCGGGGAGGCCACAGCACTAAGAGGCCCGCGTACTGCATGCATGCATGCATATATATATATATATATATAAAGTGAATTGTTTTATGTAAATAAGAGTAACGGGGTTTAGTGGGAGATTGGAATTCTGACTAAAGAGTCAGTATCTAATATGTTATTGGTATACAAATATTCATAAATGTAGATACAAAGATATCTTTGTAATTAGAAAAAAGTAAGCTTTTCCTGATTAATTACACATGAAGTGTACACATTGGCCTCACAAGGGAGCTCTGTTTCCTTTGCCAAGTGGTACATGTGTAAAGAGATAGAGACATATTTTAAAGGAAAGTGACATACATCATGCACATGGACATACAGGTGTGTGTATATATTTCCTTGTATATTGTCTTTCATACTTTACTTTAAAACCTTGTGAGGTCCCATGGCCAGCTGAGTTCTTCCCTCAGTTTTCTGATCAAATGTGAGGGGAAGTTGAGTAATAAGATCAATTCAACTTTGGCATCTATTGTATAAATAAGTTCCATCTCAGAATTCTTTATGTTAACAGTTGATAAACATAGATTCTCTCATTTGAAAAAATGAGCACACACCTCTGTGTCTTAGTTTACCTGAAGAAATAAGGAGAAAAGTTAATGGCTAGATCAAGATACCCTGTAAGGTATTGATATATTTTCCTTAAAGAGAGCTATGGTCTATACCCAAAGCAGCCAGAATTTAAAATTAATTAACAAATAAAAAATAATTTAAAAACACCCACTAATGTCTCCTATTTGGCAAAAAAGTTGAGGACCACATGGTCTTTTGATTTGAGGTCATCGTGGCAGGGGGTAAGGGCGCAGGAAGAATGAAAGAGATTCGTGGAGAAGTATCAGGTCACATCTGTATTTAAGCATGATCTTGCTTCAGGCCTACCGTCAAATTTAGTGTACTTCTTTTTTCGCTCCAGGCTCAGCTGAATCTAAGCTAGAGGATTTTGGATTGTTGAGTTTTTTAAAAGTGGAAATTAAGGCATAATTCATGTTCAACGTATTGAGTGTGATTTAAATAACCAGAAAGCTTGGGGCTTCCCTGGTGGTGCAGTGGTTGAGAGTCCACCTGCCGATGCAGGGGACGCGGGTTCGTGCCCCGGTCCCGGAGGATCCCACATGCCGAGGAGCGGCTGGGCCCATGAGTCATGGCCGCTGAGCCTGCATGTCCGGAGCCTGTGCTCCGCAACGGGAGAGGCCACAACAGTGAGAGGGCCCGCGTATCGCAAAAAAAAAAAATAAATAAAAATAAATAAATAAATAAATAACTAGAAAGCTTCTGTTTTTCTATGCTGTATTTATTCTTCCCCAAATTTTTCATTTTGCCTTTTTCCCCTTCTTAGAGCTGAAGTGTAGAGTGTTGGAGTTAAGAGTGAGCATGTGCACTTGTTCCTTATCTAGCAGTACTGACCATGCCTCACAGGGACAGCTCACCTAAGAGTTACAATGTCTGCATATTTCATTTGATCATCACATCAATTCTATAAGGTAGAGAGGACAGGTTTTAATCAGTATTTTATGGACAAAAAAGGGAGGTCAAAAGAAGTTTCTGGGTTATTATAACTTGTCATAGTCCCTGAACTTGAATCTTGTGACTCCAAGCCCAGAGCCTAATCCTGAACCTGACACTCTGTGTACAATTAATCCAATATCTTTAGCCTTGAAGAACGGACCTAGATAATTTTAACTGGTTTCGGTGTCTTCTGGAAAAAAAAAAAAATAGCTTGCCCTTACCTGTTTTTCCTGTATCAGTAGATGATTTATATTTTAAGTGTTGACTATTTGATAGATGAAATGTGTTTAATTCTGTCCCCTCTAACCCATCTTAGCCCCTTCTGCATCACTTACCTCACTCTTTACTAGATTTGTCCCGCCAGCACATGGACATATTTTTGTCTCCCATTCTAAAGCCCTCTCTTTACTCCATCTCCCATTACAGCTACTTCTCTTCATCCCCTTGCAACTAAAGTCCTCAAAAGAATTGCCCCTGACTTCAGTTCTTCTTCTACCATTGTCTCTTTTTTTTTTTTTTTTTTTTTTTTGCAGTTCGCGGGCCTCTCACTGTTGTGGCCTCTCCTGTTGCGGAGCACAGGCTACGGACGCGCAGGCTCAGCAGCCATGGCTCACGGGCCTAGCCGCTCCATGGCATGTGGGATCTTCCCGGACTGGGGCACGAACCCGTATCCCCTGCATCGGCAGGCAGACTCTCAACCACTGTGCCACCAGAGAAGCCCTACCACTGTCTCTTGAACTCATTCCAGTCAACTTCCTCACTCCACTCAGACTATTTTTTCCAAAGCCATGTCTGGGGAAGGCACACCCTTGGTAGATAAAATGGCAAGTGCAAAGATAGATGTGGCCGGAGTGGAGTAAGCAAGATGGAGGGAGAGAAGATACATGATCTGTGAATGACTGCCTGCCATGCTCCTAAATCCAGTGGTTAATTCTCAGTGACCTGTCAGCAGCATTGGGCATAATGGACAGTGCCTTGCTCCATAAGTGTTTTCATTTGGTTTTTAAGACTCCATTCTCTCTTGGTTCTCCCACCTTATTTATGCTTCCTTCTTAGTCTTTTTTGTTGGTTCCTCCTCATCTCTCAGACCCAGAAATATTGACCTGTCCAGGGACTCTTTCCCTGGATTTCTCCTCTTTTCTCTAGTCACTCACATCCTTGGTGATACCATCTGGTTTCATGGTATTAATGCCTTCCACTCTCTAACTCCCACATTTATGTCTCCAGCACAGACCTATCCTTTGAATTCCAGACTCATATATTCAGCTCTCTTTTTGGCATCTTCACATGGAAAGCTAATCACTATCCCAGGTTTAATTAACATCTCCAAGAACCAGCCTCTGTTTTTCCTCCCGATCTGCCCCTCCAGCAGCCTTGTACCCTAAGTTGATGTCAGCTCCATCTTTTCAGGTGCATAAGCCCAAAACCTAGGAGTTGTCCTTGACTTTTCTTTCTCTCATAGTCAATATCCAGCCTATCTAAATGTACTCAAGACCCAGCCATTATTCACCATCTCCCATCCTGTTTCAAACCCCTCTCATCTCTCAGTTGCATTATTGCCTTCGTCTAGTCACTGGTCTCCCTGCTTATGACTTTGCCTCCTTTCAGCCTATTCTCATCACAGCAGCCAGAGAGATACAAGTAAAACATAAGTCAGATATCAAAGGCCACACATGTTATGATTCCATGTATATGAAATGACCACAATATGCAAATCTGTAGAGTCAGAACGTAGAGTAGTGGTTGCCAGGGCCTGAGAGGGACAGGGAAAAGGGGAGTGACTGCTTAGGGGTCTTGGGCTTCTCTCTGCAGTGCTGAAAGCATTCTGGAATTAGAAGTGGTGATGGTTGTACAACCTTGTGACTATACTAAAAACCACTGAATTGTGCCCTTTAAAAGGGTAAGTTTTATGATATGTGAATTACATCTCAATTAAAAAATGTGAGCGAGATCACATTAATGCTTTAAATAAAACTGATAGCTCTCCATCCCACATCTCAGTGGCTTACAATCCTCTATATGGTCTGTCCCCTGTCATTTCTCAGACCCTTCCCTCTCTTTGGCTCTCCCTGTTCCCCATTTCACCCCAGCCACACTGGCTTTTATACTTGGGATGCTCCTTCCCCAGGTACCCCTGGGTATCTCCTAGTGCTTAAATGCTGCCTCTCAAAGGGGCCTTCCCTGCCCGGCCTACTTAGAATTGCAACCCGCTCCCAACTCTCTACCCCCATCCTTCCTTAAGTACTTTACCTAGTCTCTCCCCATCTAATAGGCTATATTCCATTTATTCATTATTTAACTACATAGGATTTTCCCTTGAGCATAAGTTTCTTGAAGGCCAGGATTTTTGTTTTGTTAAGTGCTATTTTCCCAGTGCCCTAAACTGTACATTTCATATAGTAGCCACTCAGTAACTTGTTAGAGATAAACAAATACTACCTTGAAATATAGAGATATCTTGTTAACACTTTCTAAAGAAGGCTATTTTAAGTATAGGATTCAATTATTTTAAGAATCTTGCTTTCAAGAGTACAGAATTCGAGGGGCATTTCACAAATATGAAATACATTCACTTAACAAAGTTTGCACCAAGAATAGTCCAGTTCATTTGAGAACATTGGCACGTAGTGGTCTGGGTGGTTTCTTGTGTGTGTATTTTTTCAGTTTCCATAATATAAAACAGCTAACATTTAAATAGATTAAAAAATCCTTTTTTTCCCCCACCAGAATTTCCTCTTGAATCAGAGTAAATGCTTAGGGCAATATTAAAAAACTGAATAAAGCAATGGTATATGTTATGGTGCAGTGAGTGTTATGATTTTTACTATAATGTGGCAAACATAACGTTACAAAAAAATTTTCAGTATCCAGCTTCAGGGTAATCTGCCTTTAGTGCCAACCTTCACAAAGCAGAATTTAGACTGAAGGAGCTGTTTAGTGACATGGAGTGATTGCTTTCTCACACAAGCAGAGCAGCACAGAAATTAATTGCAGCATTTGTAGACTGAAGTCATAAACCCACTTCAGTTGTGCTTCAATGCAGCACTACCTTAGGCAAGAAACAGAAAATATATCTAGGCCTTGTGTAAATCAGAACTAAGAATGACAAGGCCTCCTGGGTGGGTGTTGGTTTAAAAAGTAAGTTAACTTTGCAAGATGCAGAACCTGATGCATGTATGAATTTGCTTCTCTTGCCTTGCTGGGATGGCTGACAAATAGACCAGATGTGAGTCCTTGATCCAGTTGTTTCAAAGAGGGACCCTCAGTGAGGCAGCAGAGATACTTGGTCCCTTTGCCTCCTAGTTCAGAAACAGCCCATCAGAAGTTTTCTCAGCAGTAGAAGCAGAGAGGAGAGAAAATTAAAAACAAATTCATGTAGAAAAGAAAGCAAAAGTTCTGAATTCTCTTCACGCCTTATGCTACGTGATACTTTTGAGTCTCTGTTGAATGAGTGTTAGGACCTCAGCAGTAGAAGGAACGCTGATGCATGTGTTAAGCTAGCAGGTTACCTCTCCTCCTTCAGTCTCCAAGGCCCGATCCAGGGTCCAAGATTTGACAGTGAGTGAATGTGGGAGAGGAAGCCGCTTGGCAGCTGCCTTTTGAGAAGGTGCCTCCTGACTGCTCTTTGCTGGGTTTTTACACCACCGTTTCCTGGCTTTGTAACATATGTCTTTTTTTTTTTTTCTTTTCCTTTAAGTGGGTTGAGAACCAGATGTTGGAATTTCTGTGTCCTGAGAAGGGAGCTCTGTTTCTGCATTTATTTGTACAATTTTCCTTTGAGGGATTTTGTGCCTAGGTAACTAGTTAGCATTGCCCTGGAAGCTAATATTAGCGATATATATTCCCATAAGCTCTCTCAGTGGACTTACGGACATTCTTCTTATGTCCCTGGCATGCTGTTTTCCTGCACATGGAGAATCCTTTTCAAAACCTGTCTGCCCTCAAAGATTCACTGTAAATGCCACTTCCAGGAAGCCTTCTCTGATGCTCACCCCCTCCCTAACGAAATCTAGAGGACAGTTTTTTCTTGTCCTGAACACCAGAGAACTATTTTTACCTTTAGCAACATGTGTCTTTCATCCTTCTCTGCTCCTGGCGCCCACCTTCTCTTTGTGAGGAGGTTGAGTGCACCTTTAGGGCAAGGCCTGTTTTCTATTTTTTTGAATCTCTACTATCCTTGCCACACATAGGCATTTCAATATGCTTATGGATAAATGAATAATTTTAATTCCATTTGGGAAATTTAACACTGGAATAGTTCATGAATTGATGACCTGGGCAACACAAATATTATTGCACCCTCTCAAAACTGAAGAGTAATTCACCATGATTGATTTCTCTCTCTCTCTCTCTCTCTCTCTCTCTCTCTCTCTCTCTCTCTGCCCACCTTCCCCTTCTTTATCTCTTTCTTAAGAATTGACTTTTCACATGACTTGAGTCTTGCCTCTTGGGTAGGAAATGTGGTTGGTCTCGAAGGCCTTCTGTTTTCCAGTGCTTGCTGGGGTTGTCTCAGAAGTATAGACTGTGAGATGGCCTGCATCAGAATCTTACCTTGGGTATGTATTTAAAATGCACATTTCTTGATTCCAGCCTAGAGTTACAGAATCTGGAGTCTTGGGCATAGAGGGTAGAAATTTGCATTTTTAACAAGCATCCCAGGTGATTCTTAAACACAGTAGAATTTTGTGGCTAGTTCTTCAGTTCTGCTTGTGGTAACCTTTGGAGACTGTTTTAGCTCATTTTATCATCTGTATCTCCTTTTCAATCTCACTAATCTCCTTTGTTTTTCTGCCTTGATTCTCTTCTCCCTTTAGGAGTCTCTTTTAAAACTGTGCCAGTTAACTTTTAAGAACTGTGTGTGTATAAATGGTGTAGATGCGTGGAGGAGCCTCATCGGTATAAATTTTTACCATAATGAGTCATTACAGTTTTATTAAAACTACTATTGTTGCTTGGGGTGCAGTAGATCCTCCAGGTGGCCTTCACCTTTTATGTTTCTCTACAATGGCAACGTTTCTTTAGGCTCCAAAGTCCGCAAGCAACAGAATATTTGCTCGATCATGAGCATATGGTTGGATGTGTGAAGTGCTTTGTTCCCCCAGCTATAGCCAGGGATATTTAAGTCTGTTGTGAGAGATCCAGGATTTATTGAGCAGCCGTGCACTTTTACGATGCAAGTCTTGGAAAAGAGTGAACATATTCTCTCTTACATTCAGTTCAGTGATTATGCTGTGATGTTTATTGATGTTGAAATTCAATGAAGGAAAACTTTCATTAAAAAATAGTGTCTCTATTAAGCAACTGTACTATGATTTTTAAATGGTGACAGATAATTTGAAAAAGGAAGAAAATTCGGTAAGCCCTTCCTGGGTTTAGACAGGCTTAGTGTTAGTTAAATGATGTCAATAAATACAGTCGAGTGATTCCTGATTAAAAGTTGTCTGTATGTTAAGTTTAATAGGCTAGGGAATTAGGGAATATAAGTGGCTTGGGAGAACTACTTTCCTTGTATATATTTACTAGAAATAAATGTTGAACAGTTTGATATGGCACAGGGTTACCATTTTCAAAAATGTGCCACTGCCCATTTGATTGTAGCTCATTGCTCCTGGTTTTCCAAATACCATTTTTTCTTTAAAAAATCCTTATTGAGGGCTTCCCTGGTGGTGCAGTGGTTGAGAGGCCGCCTGCTCATGCAGGGGATACGGGTTCGTGCCCCGGTCCGGGAGGATCCCACATGCCGTGGAGCAGCTGGGCCCGTGAGCCATGGCCGCTGAGCCTGCATGTCCGGAGCCTGTGCTCCACAACGGGAGAGGCCCCAACAGTGAGAGGCCCGTGTACCGCAAAAAAAAAAAAAAAAAAAATCCTTATTGAGGTATTAATGCCTAAGTAGGAAAATTTATTTTTAATTTTAATATGAAAAAATAGTATACAGAAATTATTTTAAAATATTTACAAGTGATAGGCTGGACCATCTAATATATATTAAAAATGTACCATGCATTAGATGACTGACCGTCTCATTCAGCATTTGTACTCTTTGGAAAGGTGGTAGAATCACAGTTTTGCTGTTTAAATATTTAAAGAGCTGTTTGCTCTGTCGAGCACTGGGAGCCAGGCCTGAATAAATATGCAAAGAGCAAGCATGTACACATACACACACTCAGCATTAATTTGGTCACAGGCCTAAAAGCTAATATATTTTTTAAGTTTGTTTAAGTGCAACAGGAAGACAGATAGACTGAAGTAAACTACAATTTTTGTTTAACAAAGTATCATTTTTATAGTCTTTTTGACCGTACTCCTCCTGTCCCCCAAAATCCAAGGAAATTAAACATAAGGAGAGTTTTCCTAGCAAACCAAATCAGAACCCTGAAAGAAGCTGCCTACTCCTATGATTGAACCCACTGCCGGCCTTAGCCACCCGCTCTGCTTACTTATCTGCAGATTCCAATGGAAAACGATTGACTATCCTGATAAGGGTTGGCAGACTTATTGTTTACAAAGACATCTGATTTGGGGGGTGTGGGGGTGATTCAAAATTACCTTTCAAAATGTGGTCAAAGGTTATTTCCAGGAAGTTCTAAAAAGCATAAAATCTGTAATTTCCCCCAAAGGTGTTCTCAGTTTCTGTATCACATGATTATGAATCAGTACATCAGTAGACCACACTGTAAGCTCTGATTTTCTAATTAACTTTGTCACTTTTTATTTAGTTAGGAGTTGTGGATCCTCTTTAAAACCACTGATAAAGATAGACTCCAGTTAAGATCTGTGTTTAATTTCACTTAAGTGAAACAAGAGCTTGCTAGTGGATTAGTTTTAGACATCCACTGTCAGAGTCTTGCTTTTTTCAGTTACTTTAAATTGTCCTGTTTTAATTTATGTTGATCTGTCTTGTAAGTCTAGAATCAGATACGCCTGAGGATTACATTCAATCCAGCCAAACTTTCTAACCTATAGTATTACAATAAACCCCAAATACCGACCCCTACTTGTACTGAGAATGTCTTTCTGGTGGAAGTAAAGTAGGTTTAATCTGGTGTAGGAAACCTAGTTTTTCTGATATTATATATTTTTCTAACACTACCAAGTATATAGGATTTAAAGGAAATGGCTCTTTGGCTGAACAGCCTATTTCATTAGTAGACTGATCTGTTTTGGGCTGTAGTCGTGTGTGTGTGTGTGTGTGTGTGTGTGTGTGTGTGTGTTTACCCACTTCAGAAATCTCTGGCCCATGTGAATTTTAACTATTCCATCAATAGTACAATATTGCAGATATAAGTGGATTCTTAGTTGTGCTTGTTAGTAGATTGACAAGCAGATCTCTTAATACCAAGCCATATCTCTCTGCTGCATTTTTTACTGTTAGTAAAAAAAAAAAAAAAAAAGTCACTGCCTCCTAATTTCTTCTATAACAGAAAATAAACTTGTATATCCAATCAAGAACATTTTAAAGCCAAGAAAGAAAATTAGGTCAACATTTTTGACAAACTGTGGGCTTATTATCATTTTATTTTTGGCTTCAGATCCAATTACACTCTTAACCTTGATCCTATATCTTGTATTTGGTTACCATTTTTCTAAAACAAAGAGTTCCTTCCTGCTGACTCTTAAGAATACCTTCTTCTTAATCCTGCACTACTTACGTTTAGCATCCAAAAGGTGTCTAAGAATGTTTCACCCCAGATTCATTTAAAACAAGGAGAGGCCTTGATTGGTCACGTTCTAATAGACTGTGACACATGCCCATGTCTGATGAGCCATAGAACCACCCAGCAGGAATCTGTAGTCAGGATATCATTTGAATAGCCATGGGTGTAAACCCGCGGGCCTGGCTCCATGCCCCTTCTGGCCAGAGTACACTATGGCAGAAAGTGAAGAAGAGGCTGTCCATTAGACCTGGCAGACAGGTTTGGATGGGTTTTTTAAATTTTTGCCTAATTTTTTAATAGGCAAAGATGAATGCCTTAATCTTCACCCTTAGGGAACTTGGTCAGCCATGAAAGGATTGTTACTTGAAAGAAGAACACCAAATTCAAAGCATCTTTTCAGTAATAGGCCCCCAGGAAGTCTAATTTATAATAGATTTTGAGCCTCCTTACCAGTCTGTGATTGTTAGCCGGGTCTTTAGAAACTCAGTGTGCTTTCGATCCTTTTCTTCATTGGAGGGATGGATCTGGGGTCAGAATTCTCCTGCCAGGTCTCTGCACTTTCTAATCTGTCTGTGATATGCAGGGCCAGAAGGACAGGAAAGACTTCCAAATGGCTTAGGCAGTAGCCTTGCTTCCCTCCCCTGTGAGCTGACTGTTCATTCCTCACACAGACTTCTCACTGTTTGGCCTCTAATTCTTGCAGCTGTCAGTGGAACTGATTGATAAGGTGAGAATGGCATACACTGGAAATCTGATATCTAACAGAAAGGTAGAATACAGGTGAGAGGACATGGTTTGGACAGCACAACTCTCGGGAAGCATAAAAATGCCAAAGGTTATCTGACTCATGGGATTCTTGGCCCTGGCACAGTAGACTGGAGCTCTAAGGATTTCTTTAAAACTGAAAAGTTGGGGACTTTTCCTGGTGGCACAGTGGTTTAGAATCCGCCTGCCAATGCAGGGGACACGGGTTCGATCCCTGGTCTGGGAAGATCCCACATGCTGTGGAGCAAGTAAGCCCGTGCGCCACAACTACTGAGCCTGCGCTCTGAGAAGCCCGTGCACCGCAATGAAGAGTAACCCCCGCTCTCCACAACTAGAGGAGGGGCACGCACAGCAATGAAGACCCAACGCAGCCAATAAATAAATAATTTAAAAAATAAAAACACTTGGAGTTTTAACAAAAAACAAAAACAAAAAGATGAAAAGTTGGCTTTTTAATTTAGTGCTCGTGAAAATTGTCATTAGGTGAGGAATGGAGATGAGAAATTGATTTTTTTGTTCAGGATGGATTTTTTTTTTAACATCATAAATACAGAATTCTGCACTTGAAAGAACTCTGAACAGTGGCTTTACATGATTAATTTGCAGTAATTAAATAGAACAGCTCAGGCTTGTTGGCATACCCTGAAATATCCATGCAGTTCAGATGTCTGCAGACTAAATAGTTCTTAGCCAATAATAACAGATATTCCTCTGGGACATTACTGGGAGTCTCAAAGGAATGTGTCCCAGGGGTTCTTAAATCGCTCTGTTAGTGCTGGTTACCATGTGGCAGGCTCATTGGCTCCCACTTGTTCCCTGCCCAGGAGACTCTTGAAGAAGCCTCACCAATGTCACCAGCCAGCATGAGGGCCTGAGTGCTCACCTCAGGGATGCTGCTTCCAGAAGGTCCCAGGGGGCTTCTTGTGATTCAGCCAGAGTGGTGGTTGCTTTCATGCAGAAGTGGGGAGAAGAGCCTTCTACCACACTTGCCATCCAGGCCCTGAAGCTGCCCTCCTTCATTTACTCAATAAATAAAGCATCTCATCTACGCTGTGCTGGGTACACCAGGTGAACGAAAGAGACAGGGTTCTTGTCCCCCATGAAGCCTCCAGTCTCACAGGAAAGGCAGACATTAAGTCAATACACAGGTAGAAGTGAAATTACAAACTGTGAGGAGTGTGCAGGAAAAACAATGTGCTACAGAGACAATAACAAATAGTGGGAGTCTGGGGGTGCTTCTCATTTAGATTCAAGAGCAGAGTGAGCCACTCTGAGGGAGAAATATTTGAGTGAAGTCCTGGATTTAGCCTGGCCATTCCGGGCAGACACACAGCCTGTGCAAAGATGATGAGCTTTGTAAAAGATGACCAGTATGGCCAGAAGAGGTGAGCGAGGAGAGGGTGATATGAAATAAAGCCAGGTAGGAGCGAGGACTGGATAGTGTAAGAACTTGTAAATAGCCACTAGTCATAATGCCTTGTGAATACGAAGTTATAGTTGTTCAACTTTGATTGTCTCTACGTAGGTAAAGTAGAAATCCTGCGCCTTTCTTGCCTTTTTCCTGTCGGGGCAAATAAATGCTTTCCTTTAGCCTCATTTATTCTGC
Organism: Hyperoodon ampullatus; assembly: GCF_949752795.1. Taxonomy (NCBI): domain Eukaryota; kingdom Metazoa; phylum Chordata; class Mammalia; order Artiodactyla; family Ziphiidae; genus Hyperoodon; species Hyperoodon ampullatus. Next base: position 83,421,537 of record NC_136921.1, on the reverse strand, counting down.
CAGGGAATCTAAGCAGTTTACGAAAGCTTGGATCCCTTTGCTGCCTGAACTTGGTGCCCATTTTGACCAAGGTGAGTAGGAACCACAGAAGGAAAGGACAGTAGCCCTGGAGGATTTGAGAAATAAAAACTGAATGGTGGGGCTTCCCTGGTGGCACAGTGGTTGAGAGTCCGCCTGCCGATGCAGGGGACACGGGTTCGTGCCCCGGTCCGGGAAGGTCCCACATGCCGCGGAGCGGCTGGGCCCGTGAGCCATGGCCGCTGAGCCTGCGCGTCTGGAGCCTGTGCTCCACAACAAGAGAGGCCGCGATAGTGAGAGGCCCGCACACCGCGATGAAGAGTGGCCCCCGCTTGCCACAACTAGAGAAAGCCCTCTCACAGAAAGGAAGACCCAACACAGCAAAAATAAATAAATAAATAAAAAGAGCAGCCCCTGCTCACCACAACTAGAGAAAGCCCGCGTGCAGCAACAAAGACCCAACACAGCCAAAAATAAACAAATAAATAATAAAAAGGCAAATTGTTGGGACTTCCCTGGTGGTCCAGTGGTAAAGAATCCACCATCCAATGCAGGGGATGCGGGTTCGATCCCTGATGGGGGAACTAAGATCCCACATGCCTCGGGGCAACTAAGCCCACGCACCACCACTACTGAGCTCAAGCGCCTCAAAGAGAGAGCCCGCGTGCCACAAACTACAGAGCCCACATGCCCTGGGGCCTGCGCGCCACAACTAGAGAGAGAAAGCCCACACACCACAACTGGAGAGAAGCCCGTGCGCTGCAGCTAGAGAGAAACCCAAGCAGACCGTACGAAGAAGATCCCGCATGCCTCAACAAAGATCCCGTGTGCCAAAACTAAGACCCGATGCAGCCAAAAAAAAAGGAAAATAAATAAATAAGTATTTTTAAAAAACCAAAAAACAATTCATTAAGAAAAAAAGATAAATTGTTAAACACAAACTGTTATTAAATTCGGTATAGAAAAGATAATTGTAAAAGAAGAGATTTTTTAAATCTAGGATTGGTAAAGGAGTGTATATTAATGTGATTTAAGTTAAAACATTAATTTTAAGGTTTATTTGTATCACAGTTTCATGTTCCCCTGCTTAAACTGCCTTTTTACATTAACCAACCAAATACCACTGCCAACTTCATCAGATTAGAGTATTTCTTCTACATCTACACACAGGATTGATGACTACATAATTTGCACGGCCCAGTGCAAGATGAAAATGCAGGGTCCCTTGTTCTAAAATTAATAAGTTCAAAATGGTGACTGCGGAGCATTAAAACAAGTGCAGAGCCCTTCTAAGCCTGGGGTCCTGTGTGTCTGCACGGGCCAAGGTGGCAGGGAAGGAGAGGTGTTTGAGGGGCTTACTAGCTCTCTGACTGTCTCTACTGCTGAGCGGCTTCCCCTGGTGAGAGGCACCATTGTTGTGAATTACTGGTTGGAAGGTCTTTATCAGATCCACTCTCTTTAATTTCTGGCCTCTGGAGCAATGCAGAACACATCTAATCCCTTTTTCAAGTATTTATTCAAATATTTAAAACTGCCAAAGCTTCCCCTTATCTCCTTTTCTTAATGAACTTTCTTGGGTGGCAATATCCTTTTTAAAACCGCCTCTATCTCATCTCCCTGTAGTTTTTCTGAATCCTCCTGAAGGGTAATGCCTTTCAGTATTGTATATGAACTCCAAATTCCTAATGCGATGGGGGAGGGTTGCAGGGCTTGGGGACCCCTCATTTGTGAGGGGAATCCTACATTTCAGCTAATGGCATCAAATACGATATGAGAATTTTAAATAAAATAGATGTCATTGTTTTATATTGAACTTCTCAGCCAAAAAACTACTTACTCTCTTTTAATGTTTTTCATGTTTTTATTATTAAGTATTTCAAATATCCAGAGAAGTCTGTAAATTACTGTAGACGTACACACTTATCACTGAGATTTCATTGTTTTTGACATATTTATTGCATGTCACTCCCTTCCTGCATCCCCTTTTAGAATCTTTTTCCCTCTGGATGCTACTTACCCAGTGTGCTGTTATTCTGCGTTTGTATAGTTGATTTTTATGACCTGAAGGCTTTAACTTTGTCTGTTATTATTTTTCTTTGTTTGGTCCCATACAGGGTCTCTGTGGCTGTGCTAGAGACCTCTCTCCGGGGCGTTCTAAAATGAACACTCTTTCTGGCATAATTTTTAAGTTTATTTAAATTCTATGAAATGAACCTTGAAAGCATTATGCTAACTGAAGTAACTAGACACAAAGGGTCACATATTGTATGATGCCATTTCATATAAATATCCAGAATAGATAAATTCATAGAGACAGAAGACGGATTAGTGGTTGCCAGGAGGTGGGGATGGGGAGTGACTGCTCAATGGGTGTGGGGTTTTCTTTCAGGGAAATGAAAGCGTTTTAGAACTAGATAGAGGTTGTGGTTGCACAACATTTTGAATGTACTAAATGCCACCAGATTATTCACTTTAAAAAGAGTTACTTTTTTTGTTATGTGAATTTCATCTCAATAAAAAAAAAAACAGGGCTTCCCTGGTGGCACAGTGGTTGAGAGTCCGCCTGCCGATGCAGGGGACACGGGTTCGTGTCCCAGTCCCGGAAGATCCCACATGCTGCGGAGCGGCTAGGCCCGTGAGCCATGGCCGCTGAGCCTGCGTGTCCGGAGCCTGTGCTCCGCAACGGGAGAGGCCACAACAGTGAGAGGCCCACGTACCGCAAAAAAAACAAAACAAAACAAACAAAAAAACCCATGAAATGATATTTAAATATTTGCATTGAGCATTGTGTATAAATATTGAAATCAGCAATGTTGATATTTCTTTACTAGTAACTGTATTATGAGTATCATTTACTACACACCTAATCTCAAGTACTGCTTTTTTCTTGGTAGGTGGGAAGATGGTTATTGACGGTGTAGCAATTCTTGTAGATAGTGTTTTAAGAACAAATTATGTTCATATAATATTTGAGACTGTCATTTCCTTGTGCTCATAGCAATGAAAGTTCTGTAAGTCTTTAGTAATGTCTTGGGTACTGGTATGTACTCCTGCCATTCACTTAAGCTGTTCACAGGTTGGCGTAAGACTGTATTCCAGAACTGGCAAAAGAAATTGGTTGGGTCAAACCCAGAAAGTTTTCCATTGCAGAGACTCCAAAGGAATCTCTCTCGGATAGTGTGAAAAAATTGCTCCATTTGTATTTAGCCTGTTGACATTCATTTCCAAATAAAATACATCATTCCTGGCAGATTACAGTGTTTTAAGAAACTGATAAGACGAAGGGAATCTTTTTCTCTGTAGTTCTATGTTTTTGTAGGAACAAAATCAGTGCCTATCACTGATTTTCACCCAGAAACCACACTGGGTGAAAATGGACCCTTAACATTCTGAAGAATTTGAATGATTCTCCAGGGGAAAGTGCATTTTGTTGGAGTGATTTAAGCTACAAGTAGCAGAAAAGTCTGTTAAAATGGTTTTAACAAGAAGGACTCCTAGCTTATGGAACTGGAAATGCCTAGAGGAAGGGAAGGTTTCAGGGTTGTTAAGCATCTCAGCAGCATCAATCAGGACCTTCGGTCTTTCCTCTCTTAGCCCGGTTCTCCACAGCTTCGACTTTTATCCCAAGTCTCATTCCCGTCACTGTCCTAAGAGGCTGTCTAGGGCAAAAGGTGCTGCATGTTTCCTGCTTCACATTTGGCTTTTTGTGGTCCTTACTAAGGAGCAAGAAAGTTTCTCTCTTAGAAGCCCCCAGCAAGCCTTTCCCCCTCTGTCATTGGTCCACATTGGCTTACCATCCATCTGCCCAGCCCTAAACAGGCCCCATGGGGGTGGGGCACTGAGATACCCATGAACTGATTGTGGGGCATCAGCCACAGTAGCCACTGCTGGCCCTGTGGTATTCTTGCCCATCTTCTATCTTTTAAAATTGTCTTCTTTTAAACTGACTATATTCTTGGTGTAGACAAGAAATATTTGTTGTGCTGTGTTTAGGTTATGCCATGGTAGCGTAACATATCTTTCAAATGTGCTATTTGCAGCCCATTTTCAAAAGCGAGGAATATTAAAGAGGAGGAAGAACCAAAATGTGCCGTCCTTTGTGCTCACATTTCATTGGTGAGTGCCTCATACTTGACAGAAGAGGAAAATCTAGGTTGTGTGTGCACCCGTTTTTGGATTTTGCAGGCTGTATAGGTTTTTTTTAATAGACAAGCCCTCTTTTCAAGTTGGTGCACACTTGGTGCTTCACTGCTGACTGTGTTGTTTTGTTCCATTTCTTTAACTGCATTTGGTATGCAAAAGCTCAACCTTCATTATGTGTTATAGACTTTCCCCTGACTTTAAACCATGACTGCTTGTGTTTGAATATGTTAAAAAAATAAGTCCCAAACTGTGAAAAACTGATTTTTAAAATTACTTCAGACTGCATTTTCTATCTCATGTCTTAATTTAATCACGGTTCTTGAGGAAATGAGCCTAGGCAGTCTTAATTGAGTGTCTCTCTGCCTGTGGAATGTTTTTCCTCTGTTGGCATACCAAAATTGAAATCTGTTGAGCTTCAAGTTTTTACTGCAAAGCCTCGGAACCACATCTTAGTCATTAGTCCATCCCACATCCTTTTTTTCTGCCCTGGCTCCAGTTCCCAGCAGTTCCTTCTGTTTTTTTATTTTTATTTGTTTATCTTTTTTCTTTTGCTGTACTGCAGAGGTTACCACCTAGTGGCCCAGGCTTGGTTCTTCCCTACAAATGTATTCTGTCTGGCTTAGACAACGTTATTAAATTTTGGAATCAGTCGCCAACATTTAAAAATTGAGAGAGAGTGGACGTAAGATCCACTTCTGGCTTGTCTTAGAAAAGCCAGAAGATCTGAAAACAACTGGCATAAAATCCTAAATGGAAAAGTTCTGCTGCCTCCTCTCTGAATGATTCACATGATCTCCCTGGCCCCTGAAGACATCTGAGTTTCTGACCCCTGTAGACTGCATTAGTGCTAACTGGTGCCATCCTGTTTTCTTCCTACATACATAGCATATCGGCTCTGCAGACCTAGATAAAGTTAGCTTAAGAGTATTTTTCTGAGCAAAATACAAGTACAGTTGTTTCCTCTTGGACCAGGCTATTGACATAAGGCTCTGCAGCTTTTTAAAGACTCACATCTCCCTTATAACTCGTTGGAAATCAACATCATGCTTAGACGTGATCTTGGACCAGAAGAATTCAGTAGGCACCTGATTGGCCAGTTTGGGAAAAGATTTAATACTGAACCAGTAGGTCATAAAGTCCTAAACCATTTCCCGTTAGGGAGGAGGAGCCATCTGTAATCACGAGGATTGACTGGATAGCTAAGTAAGGAGACACAGACTTCTCAGGGGGCCAGGCCCTCGGTCAGTTGCAGCCAGTGCCTGCAGGAGCACCCCCTTTAAGAGCACCCACTGTGGGGTCACTCCTCCTGGGAGTCTGTCTCCTATACAGACTCCCTGCTCATTTATTAATTCTTTATTGATAGAGCTCAATCAGTATGTGCTCCCCATCTGACATGTAAAACTGCAGCGTGAACTTATATGCCATATTCCTATGACTCGGTAATCAGGCAGCAGCAGCAGCAACACATGGTGTTCTTGCTCAAAGTTGATTACAGGGTCATCCTAACATCCCCTTATTGCTCTTGAGGATTATAGTTTTGAACTACCTCCAAGACCTCTCCCACCCCCATCAGACAAACTCATATTGAAACTCTAACTCACATCCCTTTAGATTATTTTTAGGCAGACTGTCACTTCTTAGGTCACCATTCTCCCACTTCCTAACCAGGCTGCTGCCCAGAGCTGAATATGCCAACACTAATGATAGTCTCAGACCAGGCACACAACTTAGAGTAATGCTCTGTTCTTGGCTTTGTTTTTCTAGTCTGATTTAGATGTTTGTCCTGGGAAGTTCCATCATTGGAGAAGTGTGTAAGTTGAAAGAAACTCTTGTGTTCTCCCAGTAGTGATTTATAACACTTTTATGATTAATAGGATTGTGCAAACCAGCAAGTTTTGTAAGTGTTTATAACATCTACTAAGTAATCCCAGATAGTAAGTGTTTGTTACTTTACCCATCTAGGTAATCTGTATGGTCCTTAAAACTGAAGCTAGTTCCTCTCCATTATTTCACCATGGCATCCCCTCCTAGTCCAGGTTCCTAGGTTTCTGCCACTTTGGACTCTGTTTGGGCACTGTGGCTAGTAATGCCTGGTAAAAGGTAGTTTCTGGAAAATGCTGGGCGTTCAGTGGCTCTGCTGAGAAAGTACACTCATTACTGGACCAAGCTCCATGCACACAGGGTTTTCTTCTGCTTTCTTGACTGGTGTACCTTAGAACACTAGAAGAATAAAATAATATTGAGTGCTTAGTAGATACCAATAAATATTTGTTGATTTGTTGGATGAATGATTGAGTTCACTTAAGACGTACCCTTGTACATGCTATAAAAATGTATGAGGTTCTTCTTTGCTATTGGGTTGTTTTGGTCTCAGTCAAATTGCTGGCATGTGTTAGCAGCCAAAATTGGGATCTGCATTTGTACTGTTCAGATTCATAGGCTAAGCCGGATGGGCAATCTGGAGCTTTCTGTCTTCCAGAATTATGTCTCAGAAACCAGAAGCTGGAATGCAATCATTTTTTACTACATTACCCAGGCAAGAATGAATTCATCATTTTTATCTCACCATTTCTCATTAAAAGCCTCATGCCAATATCTCATCTAGAACACTGCCAAATTTCGGACTCTGCTACAGTAAGAATTGAATGTATGTTTGAACAGCGCACTGTGGGCCTGTGGCAGATTAACTTTTGGGAAATAGAAAACATATATTTGACTGACCTCCAGCCAGCCAGAAATAAATCCTCTGTATAATCTTGCCACAATGTCATTTGGTTGTGAACAGGGCGCCTCATTTGTCTTATGAGAGCCTGCATATCAAATGCCAGGGCCCTGCAGTCTTTTCTGCTTCTCTTTTGTAATCCCAGGCAGCTGCATCTTGGATAAGGTGGATTGGTGAAGAGATAGAATTGTCCTCCTTTACTTTGTCATTAGCTGCATTCTTACCTTATTGAAATGTACGTTGGATGAGGTTTTGTCTTTTTTTTTTAGTTTAGTTTCTAATAACCATTTAGTTGGTATTTGACCATGTTTCTAATTTGTTCTTAAGGTTTCAACCTATTGCTTCTTTTCAGTTAGACTTGGTATTGTATCTCACGTTCAACTCTGTTCTAATAGCAGCTAGAAATTATTTAATCTACCATCACTACATTTAAAAATAAGTTCTCTTATGCATCGGCGTGGGCAACTTGGATCATGCTTTTCCTGTTGCCTAACACCCTGTTTATTTAGTTATGCATCTAATGGGTGATTGATGTGTTTTCTTTTTTTAGTTCAGAGTTTCCTGCAATTTAAAAAAGTCCCTGTCCCTAATGTATATGATGGAAATAACATTTAATGGGACCAGGTGACTATTTCATTTTTGCTCTTCTAGAAAAAAATACCTGTTTCTGGATATATAAATAGGGATGAAAACTTACAAACAATATCCTTTTGAAGTTTCTTGAATAACTGTTCTGCACTTTGGAGTCCAAACCTTCAACTCAGTCCCAGTCACTCCATTACCCACTTGCTGCCTGGCCATCCTTGCCAAGGACCTCTTAGGTGTCAGATTTACCCCCTGTCTCTTCCAGCATTGGTTGAATATTTAGCATCCTGATTTTGTTTTACTTGTTCTTGCATAAAAAGCAGACAAATTCCCTGAACCAGGTGCTGTTGGTTCTTTAGGGACGGTGGATAGGAATGTATTGAGTAGCAAGGGAATTCCACCAGAGGATAGCTATTTAGTGAAGACAATTTACCTGACAGTTGGCTGTAAGGGTCAATTCCCTGATGTTATTACCAAGCATTGGACTTTCAAAACCACATGCATGATCCCACGTTCACCACAGTTTTCTTATTCCTTGTTTTGGAGAATGACTGGCTTTATTGCTTAGAGGATGATCCATCCATATGGTGGCTCCTTATGATGACTGGGAGTGGGTTCAAGGCCCTGAAGCAGCTAATGAGTGATGGCCCATTGGTCACATCCTCAGCCCTGCCCTAGCCTAGTCTCAGCCGTATTAACTAAGGGATGTCAGTGTTGAGGGAGAAAAGTAACAGCTGGGAGTACTGCTCAGGTCTTTTGAACCTGGAATCGACTTTCATTGCATCTCGCAGCATTTCATTCTGGGTCTTTGGGGGCTGAACACTCTGGTCTGAGGATGGTGATGTCTTCAGTGCTGCTCTAGGTTAAAGCCATAGGTTGTTGATTCCACCCTGTTTATCACTGTGGCTGCCCTCACACAGAGCATAAGCAAGCAGCGAAGCTGCCTATCTCCTCACCCCCTTTGCCTGATAGAGGCATTTCTCTCAATATATCCAAATACCACAGTTTTTTTTTAGGTGGTTTTAAACACACTCATCTCTCAGGAATTTTATGTGTGAATTTCTAAAATTGTCATTTAATGTAAACTAAATCAACTCTGTTACCATCTTCTATTCAAGCAACACTTTTTTCCCCCTTACATTAACAAGATGAAGCCTTCACCTAAGGAAAAAGTTGTTTTTTTTTTCTTAAAGCAGGAAAAAAGACATAGAAACACCAATAACCAAATAATCCTCAAAGCTTACTTTTCTACAACTTTAACTGGAACCAGCTGTCAAGTGTTTTCAGTGTTGAGGCATCTGAAAAATTTTGGCTGAAAGACACTAAGATCAAAAAGATGATGGTATTTTATGTTGGGAAGTATTAGCCCCAATTCTTTCTAAAACAGTCAAGCTGGAGAACACAGAGGGCTTTGTGATGTGTGTTTTGCTTTGCTTCTTCTCTTGGTTCACTATTTGGATCCCCAAGGGGATCTTCATAGGAACCTCGTGATTGCTTTGCAGTAGCAAAATTGGCTTTTAGATGAGTTGGAAGCTTCACTGGCACCTGCTCTTTGACGTAGGGGAGAGGACCCATACGTGAAGGGCACCAGTAGTGCTTCTTAAATCCCAGATTTTAAGTATCTTCAAACAGTAGCTGTATGTTTTAAGGAGGTAGCTGTCTGAGAGGCAGCACGCACTGTGGCTGTGTACGCGAGCTCTGGAGAGCCATACTGCCGGCGTTCAGGTCCTCCCCACATCCCCTCCCTAGCTGCGTGACCTGGGGCACGCAGCACTTTATCTCTCAGTGTCCTCTGTAAAACGAGGCAAATGCTAGTTCCATCCTCATAGGGCAGGCGCCTGCGAGGATCACAAGTTGATACATATAGAGCATGTTAAATCTCAGTAAGCATGTTAATCATTAATAATCGTTTAGAAATAGAACCACTTCATTATTCCAGTTTTCAGAATTCCTCAAAGTCAAAATGAACTGTCAGTTCCCAGGCTTGTTCAACCAGTGGTCGCCAGCAATGAATGAAATTAAAATCTCATTAAAAGGAACACAGGAAGACATGATTAATTGGGCGTTATTTGGAGGTTTCAGTATTCCCTGGGTGGCTTCGTTGCAGAATGCTCTTTGATTGTGAAAACATCAGGATCTCAGCCTGCTGGGGTTACCTCTGCCATGCCCTTCCCTGGACCTGATTAGAAGTTCAGTGATCATCTCCTTAATGATCTGTTCTATTAAATGATTGGACAGTCATGAACAAAATACACCAGTAAGAAAGAGAAATATTATTTACCTTTTGCCTCAGGATTAGCATGTCTTATTTTTCTCATGCATGCTCTGCTGCCTTAGAAATTTCTATGAAGAGGAGTGATGTCATCACAGAGTTTACAAAGGCTGCAGTCTGTACGACGTTACTCTTCTCACAGTTGGCTAATCTAAGTCTGTTAACCCTCTTCTTAATGTCCTCAAAGTATAGGATTATGGTAAGCCCGGGGAAGGGAAAGGGAAGGGAGGGCTTGTAGTAAAACTACAGTGAGGCTGGGAACTGCATTGTCTTTGCTTGCAGCCCCGTGCTCGCCGTGCCCCCTTCCCCCCGCCAACCCCGGTCTTTTGAACCTGGAATCAACTTTCATTGCATCTCGCAGCATTTCATTTGATTTTTTCCAATGGGTAGGAAAAGCCAGGTCTGCCCAGAGTGAATGAGATCTTGCTGCCTTAAACAGCCCCAGAGTAAGTAGCACAGACCTGTTCTTCGAGTCTGCACACACAGTCCACAGTCTTGTTTGCCTTTTTCACTGCTGCCAAACATTCTTCTGATTTTTTATTCCTTAGTGCATTATTGATGATCATTCCCAAGTCAGCATCTCTTTTTTGGCTCCTCTTCTGTATTTTGGTTGCTTGTGACTCCTCTAAGTCCTCGGTCTGATTACGGCACACCGCGTGAGCCCTCCGCTCCGCATCCTCTGACAAACCCGAAGACAATCAGCAGCTTTATTTATATGGATAGGAAGCTGCCTGCGCTTCATGACCTCACAGTGTTCCTTTCTTGTCTGTTCCCTTGCCAAAAGTGTTTTGTTTGTCTCCCTCCGGTTTTTCCCCAAATCAATGTGATATCTCTTCGGCTTATTTTTTACCTGCTATCTGTCGTAAAAGTCTAAATCCATTGGTTGTGCTCAGGTATCTAAGGTTAAAAGACGGCAGGTTGATCTCTTCTCTCTTTATTGGAGACGGGATGGAAATCCGAAATTCAGTTCGTTTTATTATGTTTCATGTACATGCAAGGAACTTGTGACAGCTGACCCCTTTATAAATATATAACATTTCTGAAAGGCTGATAAATCTTCTCCTTCAGAAGTTCCAATATCACTGCAAGGACCGAAGCAAAAATTTCCGTCGTTGTTTCCCAGATTGCTCTGGGTTGCTGTTCTTAAGCATAAGAATGATTTAGTCTCCCTTCAGTCCTTAGAGATCCAGCACATCCTTCCTGCAGGCTGTCTTATTTCCCCTGTCATTCTTTCAAATAATTTCTGATAACAGCAACAAAAAGTATCTTTTTGATAATTATCTCGACTGGGGTTGGCATTAAAAGCAATGTTCCTGAGCATACATTTAAGATGATCTCTGCTTTCTCCACCCCAAACAGGGTTGGAATGTCTCATAGATCAGTATATTGTGCAAGCAGGCAGTGCTGGCTGTGCACATATAACTGGTGAATTCCAGTCTAGAGAAATATTAGTAGTTTAAAGATTTAGAAAGGCTGTGACTATGGACTCTGTGATACAAGTGTCTGGCATACTCTGTATTTTCTTTCTTCCCCCAAATACTGCATTTTATTTAATGAATAAGATAGAAGTTCAGGCCCATTATAACAATTTTCAATATAAGGTTGTTTTGAAGCTGTTGGATTTTTACGATATTTACTTTTTAAAAGTACCTTCTTAGGGATTATAGGAGGTGCTGAACAAATGTCTTGATACCCCAAAGCACGCAATTTAATATTTATTATTGATAATAGTAATGCACTTGCGGAGTCCTTGAGGCTATGTTTTACTATTTAGACAGCCACTGTTCCCCCTAAATTAATGTCATTTATCCACCAAGAATTCAGTAAGGCTGCTGGTTTCATTAAGATGCGCTACCATGGGAGGGAAGCTCAAGGGGGAGGGGATATGGGGATATATGTATACATATAACTGATTCACTTTGTTATACAGCAGAAACTAACACACCATTGTAAAGCAATTATGCTCCAATGAAGATGTTAAAAAAAAAAAAAGATGCACTACCATGTAATAAAGTTGTAACTGGTGTGCTATGAAAATGGGTAATGAAGAAAGATCAGAATGTCCTTCTGACTGTGGACAATCTCAGATGTAGGATGAACAACTTCCTCCCAGTCTTGAACGAGGTACAGCAATCCTGCCTGAAGAAGAAAGGCCTGGTTGCCCCTTCTCACATCAGGACACGCTGTAAGCTGCTTTTCCACCGACACCTTTATTCATACAGTATTGTGGTAAAACAAACAAATGTACAAACAAAAAATTCCGGACTTCTTCCACCGAAGATTTCTTTTCCCACTCCTGGGTTTTTTTTTTTTTAATCTGTTTATAATAATAGCTCTTACTTCTCCATTACCCTGGTGGTAAGAGAACAATACCAGGAAACAAAAATGAATTCCCTCATAGGGGGTTTCTTATCTGTTCAATTAGGGCAACTAACATAGCGAGATACAGTGATTTCTCAATTAATGAATCGTCTGGAGGAAAAAAGATTAGTTGCGTTAAAACCCACATCCCTTGCACACAGGCATCTTAAAATATATGAGGCAGAGCTGCCTGCATGAGAGTACTAAAGTCGGGTATTTTAATGCCCACTTCAATTTCTCTTAACCCAGACAGTGTACTTTATTTATTAACCTCTTTCACAGTCTATGGGAGAACATCAGTTTACATGAGCAGTAAATGTGAACACTACTGTACATGTATAAAGCTTTTCATTTAAAAATGCATTAAAAAGTTGACATATTTAGGGCTTCCCTGGTGGCGCAGTGGTTGAGGGTCCGCCTGCGATGCAGGGGACACAGGTTCGTGCCCCGGTCCAGGAAGATCCCACATGCCGCGGAGCGGCTGGGCCCGTGAGCCATGGCCGCTGAGCCTGCGCGTCCGCAGCCTGCGCGTCTGCAGCGGGAGAGGCCACAACAGTGAGAGGCCTGCGTACTGCAAAAAAAAAAAAAAAGTTGACATATTTAATGTTTTTTTCAGTTCTAATCAGCGTGTATCACATGCCTGTTAAACTATTTTTCCTTTTACAAAGCCAAACCCAAAGTTTGTATTTCTCCAGACTTTCATAAATAATGATAACATTCTTCAGTGTGTATAGTTCACATTGTTATTACCTGGTGTCACGTTTAAAACCTTGTCCCTACAAGATGAAGTCCACGCTCCTTGGTGGACCAGGCGTAGACGGCTGGCCTCTGCCAGCTCCTCGCCTGTGTCTCCCCCCCGTCCCTCAGCCCAGGCTCGCTCCGGGGCGCTGGACCCCTGCAGTGCGGCACTCAGCCTTGCTCTGCTCCCTCCCGCCTCTCACACGCTCTTCCTCCGCCTGGAGTGCTCCCGGTCACCTGGCAAGCTCCTCCTCTTCTTTCAAGTATCACCTCTTCCTAGAATCCTGCCCAGAACTCTCCAGGCAGTTTGCCTCTGTGCCATCCTTGCTCTGTATTCCTCCCCCGCCAGCAGCACTCATGTAGCCATTCCTTTATGAATCCGCCCATACGCTAAGCAAGGCAAGGTCTGCATTACTCTAGTCTGTGTCTCCCCAAAAATCTAGCAGGAACACCAGCTTGGGGCGCACACTTTTGTAAGAATGAGTTTACTAGCCGTGCTTATGGTATACATACTGGAACACACACCTGCTTTTAAAAAGTCATGGATTTTATAGTGTTTATTTATTTTTACTTGTTGACAGTTTTGCTTTATTTATTTATTTATTTATGTCTGTGTTGGCTCTTCATTTCTGTGCGAGGGCTTTCTCTAGTTGTGGCAAGCGGGGGCCACTCTTCATCGCGGTGCGCGGGCCTCTCACTATCGCAGCCTCTCTTGTTGCAGAGCACAGGCTCCGGATGCACAAGCTCAGTAGTTGTGGCTCACGGGCCAAGTTGCTCTGTGGCATGTGGGATCCTCCCAGACCAGGGCTCGAACCCGTGTCCCCTGCATTAGCAGGCAGATTCTCAACCACTGCGCCACCAGGGAAGCCCAAAAGTAATGGATTTTAATAGGCAGTAACTTGAATGTCCTCGTCCACAGCTTCTAATACTCCGTGCCCTCCACCCCAGCCTTTGCCCTACAACACAGAGGAGCTGAGTTCTCAATAGCCTGTCTCCTCGTGAGCTACTTTCTGATGATGAAATATACATCTGAAGGATCTTTGAGTTAGTACTACTGCTCCCCCCTCCCGCCTCGAGACTCTGGAGGGTTAAAAACAGCAGAAATTACAGTCCAGAAGGCTCTGAGCTTTTAAGTTGGGATGGGAGCAGGCGCAGGAAAGCAGGAGAACATAGTCCAAGTCGCGTATTACGGTTCAGGGAGAGGAGACCTAGGGCGTTATGCTACATACCTAGCATAATTAGAAGGTGGGATAAGTGTGAGCTCTCATACCCAGCCTCCAGCATCTGGGAGACCTAATTTAGGAGGCAGGGACGAGGATGTCTCAAGTTCAGTGTACTGTAATCAGAAGGTACACTTGAATGCCTGAACTCCTTATGGGTTTGGTGAAATTTCGGGAACACAGAGGCTTCACCCCTTTCTTCCACAATAAAGGAGAATAATTCCGTCTCCACTTGTTTCTAATGACCTAACATTTCCTTACTGTGAAATCTATCCTATCCGTAATGAGAAATCAAGGCTCAGATCTAATTGCAGATTCCTAGAAGAGTTAACACGTTATCTTTGAAAACAATATGCCACTAGTTTATTTTCATTCATCCCATCATTAGTTATGTGCACCTTCTTTGAGGCAGACCCTGTGCTGGGTATTGGGTGTACAACAGTGAGCTACACAGACCTTGTCTCTCTCTCCACGCCTCCTTGGCCTTTGCCGCTTGGGGAGAGGGAAGAGTTTGTTAAGCACCTAATAAGGTTGAAGAGGTGACTTCTGTGGGATGAGATGGTCATGTACAGTGGAAGGGGGAAGGTCTGATACAACAAGCTTTTATAACTTCATCCTGATCAGCTCTGCTTATCTTCTTCATCTTTGTGGGAGGAAAATATCAGCTTCTGAAAAAGTACGTTCTAATCATGGCAACCAAGCACTTTCCGATCTTTCCTTTGTTCATTTGTTCAGTGCCTGCTGGGCACTAGGCCCAGTGCCGGGTACTGACTGGAGATCTACAGGTGATTGACAGTGTCTGCTTTCAGGGAGCCTCAGTCTAGCTCCCTTGTAATAAGTAGGGTGACCATGTCCTTTATTTTTTAGGCTATGGCCTAACCTAGAGTGAAGACCCAGTCAACCTGTGAATTGCTTTCATTTCTTATTATTAAAGAAGAGAATTATTCAACCTTGCTCTGTACCTTTCACTGGCTACTAATCCCTTACGTTAAATGCTTTGGAATATACCACAAGTAAAGAAAAAAAAAACCAAAAATCCTCAAGAAGTGAAGATAAAAGAGGTGTCCTTCTCTGCAGCAGTGCCAGGTGATGTAAACAGAAGGCCAGCTCTCTCCTCCTCTGCGTGGGCGGGCCACATGCGTGAGGAATGTTTGTCTTTGGAAGGCTGCCGCCACGTTCCAGGCTCAGAGTCCTTCAGACCTCACCGCTGTTTGTGCTCATGCCAGATGGCTCCGCCTCAGTTGGCTGCATTGGCCCATAATTTAAGTAGCATTCCTCATAGCAGTGTGTTTACTGTCTCATTAATTTTAACTTTTCCAAAGCTTTTCCCAGTTCAGAAGCTACTGGGTTAAATCTCAAGCTGTGTGCGCCTTATTAATACATGATTATTGGAAAACCTCTTTATAAAACAGATTCAGGTAAAGTGAGAGTGACAGTAAGAAAAAGTCCTCTGAAGTTAAGTGTTTTATTTCCCTTTGGCCTGTTTCCTCTGACTGATGAGAATTTTTCTGAAATGTGTATGATTTTACAAGGTTGTAAAGACAGCTTAAAGACTTACACAGACTTAGGTTGTACAGACTTATTTCTGTAAGTGTTTTTGTTTTTAATCAAGGGATTATGGGCACTGAGGGAGACACAGATTGTTTTTAGTCTTACACATACAGTACATTGGAGAGCAGTCGCCCTGTTGTCTTAGTTTGTCCTTAGTTAATATTTGCTGTGTTATAAGTCTTCCCTCAACAGTCGCTGTGAGATTGTCATCAGAATCCCAGAGTATGTTTTGCCTTCGTGCTTTATACACAGGTAGTCTCGTTAATATTTCCAGAATGTGCTCCTGGGTGTAAGACTCTTCTCTTGGAATCCAGACATCTAGATAATTCAGTAAAACCTTTTTGCTGTAGACCTGGAGAGGCTTCTCTTGATGCCTCTAGAAATCAAAGTTGGATGAATTTCCTATGTCTTCTGCCTTCCATGGTATGATCATTTCCTTCTTTTCTTTAATTCAACTCAGACTTACGACCTACACATTAAAAAAATCCCTAGTGGAAGAGGGTTGAGGTTTCTGCACTGTACAGGAAGCTCTAGATTTTCCAAGATGTGGGCTGGTGCTGCTTGCACTCTGTCTGATACCTGTATAAATGCTTTTTATTCATTTACTGGGTGATCTAGAAGAAGATCTGATAGACACTCTGCATATCTTACCTCTCAGATGAAGAAATGCCTATGGTTCCTCAACAAAGGCTTTTGATTCTTTTTAGAAAAAGCCTTTGACTTAACCCAGAAAAGCCACACTTGTATTTGTGGAACCCCTAAATACTTTCATTGTCAGAAAGTGGCTGTAAAACAACTTCACTAAATGTGTACAATTTAAAACTACAGTGAGATTTCACTACACATTAATTAGAATGACAACATTTTGGCAATTTCTTTAAAACTGTGAGCCATGGCCGCTGAGCCTGCACGTCTGGAGCCTGTGCTCCGCAACGGGAGAGGCCACAACAGTGAGAGGCCCACATACAACAACAACAACAACAACAACAACAAAAAAACTTACCACGTTGTACTCTTTAAATATGTGCAGTTTATTGTATGTCAGTTATGCTTCAGCAAGGCTGTTATAAAGAGAAACAAAAGGCCCCACCTCCAAGCTGCCTGCATTAGTGTAAGAAAAGATGGTAGTGGGCTTCCCTGGTGGCGCAGTGGTTGAAAGTCCGCCTGCCGATGCGGGGGACACGGGTTCGTGCCCCGGTCCGGGAAGATCCCACGTGCCGTGGAGTGGCTGGGCCCGTGAGCCATGGCCGCTGAGCCTGCGCATTCGGAGCCTGTGCTCCACAACGGGAGAGGCCACAGTAGTGAGAAGCCCGCGTACTGCACAAAAAAAAAAAAAAGAAAAGATGGTAGTAAGCATTTGGAACAGTGATTATTAAGGTTATAAAGGACATGACCCCATAAGAATCTGATAAAAGGTAAACACCCTTTCTCCAGTAATGTGGTCACAAAATTTTGCCTACAGTTTAGAGGGTTCCACGACTAAAAACCCCAGGTTAAGACACCTATCGAATTCTTCCTATTTTGGGAAGAACTAAAGCACTTCTCAACAACTGTGTCTCCTAAGCAATAATCCTCTTTTCTTTTCCAAAGCAAATAAATTAATTCTTACCTTCATCTCAGATGAATGTTGGGTATTCTTGACAAGCACGACTGTAAAGTTTAGCCATTCTTCACGGTTAACTATAAACGTACTGGTACATTACCTCCACCAGCTGAATGAGGCTGCAGTTTCATTGATTATACCATTTCATTGCTTTCAAAATGAACAATAATAACATAATGCTTATTGGACACTTTCATTACCATGCTGTTGTCCAGTTCATAAAACTCTATCTTAGGCACAGTAAAGGAAATTCAGGATAAAATATCAATTTTATTATTATATTTTAGAGGACACATTCAATTCCAGCCACTTGAGCTATTCCATACTGTTTCAGACTTTCCCATTATGCCAAGATAATAGTAATAAACTGAAATTTGCCCAAACCTTAAGGAGGATGGCAAGGGTATTTCTGTTTCTTTTATATCCTGTAATCCCTTCCTGCTATATGTAAGTAACACTAATACTCAACTCTGTTTAAAATTTTGACCTCAAAGGTTGCTTGCTTATAGTACCTGTAACATTCCTAAAATCTCTTCCAACTACTGCTTTTTCTCATCATCCAGGATCCTAATTCTGAGCTAAATGCAAAGAAAAATGTCGTATGACACACTGATTTCCCCCCTTTCCTTGAATATTTTATTTATCGTTTGTACTGTCTTAAAATTTGGTTAATGAAAACGCCTTCTAAGGTGATTGTACCAAGTCTATCCGTGCGTGGAGTCTTAAGGTTTCCCAGGGAAAAGACTCAGAGGTATAGGTTTGCATGCAGGTGGTTTTTCAAGGAGTGCTTTCATGATTGACATCAGTGAGGGAGTAAAGGAAGTCGAATTTTGCAGACGGAGGAATTAAAACTAGGATTCAACCGCAGCCAAAGCCTCCGCTAATCCCATGAGGAGCTTTGGATCTGAGCTGACTCTTGCGATTGTCCTGCCTTGAGGCACCAGGGCCTTTCTGCTGTCGTGGGCAGTCACTGATGTGGGCTGCCTTTGGGGAGAGGGCAAAGACTCGGGGTGAGATAGTACTCTTTGGCAAAGGGAATTCCCAAAGAGGGGTGAAGCCGAGAGTCATCAGCCACCAATAACCCCCACAGATGGGAGGACACTTGCGTCATTCCTAACGAGAAGATCTGGACAACACAAAATAGTATTCACTCTGTTCTGCACTGGCACTGCATGGAGCCACCTGGGAATCGTTCCTCCAGGAGTGCTTGGTCTCATTTCCTGGAGGAGAGCTGTAACAGGGAAGGTTAGTGGTGTGACTTTTAGTCCCCACTGTGGCAGCTGGTCTTGAGGTCACAGCGATACTCACCATGTCCATCCTTTACTACCCACTGTAGATTTTCTTTGTCTGGGGACCCCCTATGCTAGTCTGGCTGGTTTACCTGGAGAGTGACCTAGACTCTCCTCTCTGGAAAAAATGACTGAAAAACGGCCAATCTTGGTGGTTCCTTGTAGATGAAATGGGGTGGAGGTAGCAGAGATGAAAAGAAGTAAACCGTTGCACATCTGTATTAATGGCAAAACTGTCGGAAATTGCGGATGGATTAGAAGTAACAGATGAGAGAAATAGGTCAAGATAAATTCTGGGTTCCAGTTCAAGATGTTGACACAGGAGGATCCCAAACTCACCTCCTCCCCACAGACACACTGAATCTGTAGCTACCTGTGGAACAATTTCCTCTGAAAGAAACCCCAAAATTAGCTGAGCGACTGCTTCATATCAGGCAAATGAGAAAAATCCACATTGAAACAGGTAGAAGGGGTGGAGACACAATTTTGCCATGACCCACATTGGGAGGGGACTCAACTCCAAGCTTCTCCCTGAGGAGCAGAGGGTTTGAACCCCAACTCTTAAGACCCGCTCCTGAGAGATGAGCCCCCAGACCATCTAGCTTTGAAAGGCTGGTGTCTGCAAGACACACAAGACTATAGTGGACTGAGAAACAGTTGTCAGAGGGCTTACAGGGACTCACTGTGGCTACAGCCAGGGCCCAGCATGTGGTGATGGATGTTAACTAGACCTATTGTGGCGATCATTTCATAATATATACATACATCAAAATAATACCTTGTACACCTGAAGCTAATATAGTATTATATGTCGATTATATCTCAATGTTTTAAAAGATGGCTAATCTTTATTATAGTTGATTTACAATCTTGTGTTAATTTTTGCTGTACAGCAAAGTGATTCAGTTAAACATATATATATATACATTCGTTTTATATTCTTTTCCATCATGGTTTATCACAGGATATTGAGTATAGTTCCCTGTGCTATTTAGTACGACCTTGTGTTTATCCATTCTATGTATAATAGTTTGCATCTGTTAATCCCAAACTCCCAGTCTATCCTCTCCCACTCCACCCCCCGTCCCTTGGCAACCACAAGTCTGTTTTCTATATCTGTGAGTCTGTGTCTGTTTTGTAGATAGGTTCATTTGCACCATATTTTAGATTCCACGTATAAGTGATATCATATGGTATTTGTATTTCTCATTCTGACTTACTTAGTATGACAGTCTCTAAGTCCATCCATGTTGCTGCAAATGGCATTATTTCATTCCTTTTTTTTTTAGATTTTTATTGGCGTATAGTTAATTTACAATGTTGTGTTAGTTTCAGGTGTACAGCAAAGTGAATCAGTTATACATATATCCACTCTTTTCTTTTTAGGTTCTTTTCCAATATAGGCCTTTATAGAATATTGAGTAGAGCTCCCTGTGCTATACAGCAGGTTCTTATTATTTATCTATTTTATATATGGTAGTGTGTATATGTCAATCCCAGTCTCCCAGTTTATCGCTCCCTCCCCTTATCCCCTGGTAACTATAAGTTTGTTTTCTACATCCGTGATTTTACTTCTGTTTTGTAAATAAGTTCATTTGTACCCTTTTTTTTTTAGATTCCACGTATAAGTGATATCATATATTTGTCTTTCTGTGTCTGACTTCACTCAGTATGACAATCTCTAGGTCCATCCATGTTGCTGCAAATGGCATTATTTTGTTCTTTTTTATGGCTGAGTAGTATTCCGTTGTATATATGTACCACATCTTCTTTATCCATTCATCTGTCAGTGGACATTTAGGTTGTTTCCATGTCTTGGCTCTTGTGAATAGTGCTGCTATGAACATAGGGGTGCGTGTATCTTTTTGAATTACAGTTCTGTCTAGATATGTGCCCAGGAGTGGGATTGCTGGATCATTTGGTAGTTCTATTTTTAGTTTTTCAAGGACCCTCCATACTGTTTTCCATAGTGGCTGCACCAGCTTACATTCCCACCAACAGTGTGGGAAGGTTTCCTTTTCTCCACACCCTCTCCAGCATTTGTTATTTGTAGACTTTTTGGTGATGGCCATTCTGACTGCTGTGAGGTGGTACCTCACTGTAGTTTTGATTTGCATTTCTCTAATAATTAGTGATTGAGCATCTTTTCATGTGCCTGTTGATAGCCAGTCTTCAAAGTCATGGTTGCCTAGGATACTCAGTATTCATTTGAGATGAGCCAAGAGTTAATTGATTTGCTTTTGGGAAAATAAATTAGATTATTTTAGGAGACACATTTGTAGAACTTCTTCTAAGATATGAATAATTCTTCTATAAAAGGATATTAACCTGGGGTTTTTAGAATCTTAGAACCCTCTATATTGACACTATGTGTCAGGCACTAGCAACATAGCAGTGAACAGACAGACAAAGTTCCTGGACTCATCGGAGCTTATGTGCCTCATGCGGGGGTAAGTGAAAAGCCATATCCAAAACTTCATAAATATATAGCATGTCTGGTGATGATAAGTGCTATGAAAAAATTCTGGGTAAAGAAGTAGAGAGTGCAGCTGTGGAGGGGTGTTGATAGGGTAGCCAGAGACATGTGAGCAGCAACTTGGAAGGGAGAGCCATGGAGAAGCAGCGTTTCTGGCAGAGGGAATGGCAGGTACAGAGGGTCTCGGGTGGAAGCCTGCTTTGAACACTCAAGGAGCAGCACAGAGGCTATTGTGGCTGGAGTAGGGGCAGCCAGAAAGAATGGGGAGGGCTGAGGTCAGACATGGACCAGGAGACTTGCTCACTGTAGAGACCGTGGTTTTTAGTCTGAGCTGCACAGCTGGCAGGGGGCTTTGAAAAGAGAAGTCACGTGGTCTTATTATATGTTAGAAGGCTCATCTGACTGCTGGGTGGAGGCCAGACTTGAGGGACTGGGATGGGAGCAGGGAGACGATAGGGCATTGTACGAATCTCGACAGGATGATGGTGGCTATGCTTGTGTCGCAGCAGTGGAGGTGGTGAGAAATCATCAGTTTCTGTGTATGTGGATATATGTCTCACACACACACATATATGTCAAAGGTAAACCTTTTGCAGAGGTGGATAAGATTTTGTCTGGGTTATCAAAGAGTTTAGTGGGGAAATCAGATCTATAACAGATAATTTCAGCACACAGTGGTAGCGGTGTAGAGGAGAATGGGGGTTACAGAACCCTTCCTGGGAAAATTCGGGGTAGGAAATGACAAAAAATAAACCAGGGAGGTAGGACCATAGAGGGTCTGTTGGACCACATTAAAAACTTGAGCTTTGGGGCTTCCCTGGTGGCGCAGTGGTTGAGAGTCCGCCTGCCGATGCAGGGGACACGGGTTCGTGCCCTGGTCCAGGAAGATCCCACATGCCGCGGAGTGGCTAGGCCCGTGAGCCATGGCTGCTGAGCCTGCGCGTCCGGAGCCTGTGCTCCACAACAGGAGAGGCCACAACAGTGAGAGGCCCGCGTACAGAAAACAAAACAAAACAAAAAAACGAACAAAAACTTGAGCTTTATCCCAGAGCTGATGGGAACAGTTAAACAGTATTACCTAAGGAGGCAACATGTTCCAATTTATGACTTAAATTCTCCAGGTAACTCAGGTGTGAGAAACAGGGCTCTTGAGAAGTTTAGACTGAAAGCAAGGAAACCAGTTAAGATTCACAGTTGTCCAGGGTAGAGGCAATAAGCTAATGTTTATTATGTACTTGCTATAAATCAAACAACTGTTCTAAGAACTTTGTTATTAACTTAATCCTGAAAACAACGCTATCAGGTAGGCACCATTAATATCCACATTTTACAGATGCGTAACTTCAAGCACGAAGAGGCTAAGGAAACTTGCCCAAGTTCATGGGGCCACACAGCTCTAAGCAGGAGAATTTGAACACAGGCAGTCTGGCTGGAGAATTCAGGCTCTTGCACACTGTGCTACACTGCATCTCCTGAAGATAAGCGCCAGAGATTAGGGGGAAATAAAAGGGCAAATCTCTTTTATTTTGTCCCAAACTGAATTGTTAATTAGCCATAATTTTGCATTCGTGTTATAGCAGTATCCATAAGAAACTCACTCTCCTAGCCTCTCCTTTTCTCCTTACTTAGAGCTTGGATTCTCTCTTGGCACACATGTCTCTTTCTTTGCAATTTCATGCTGCCTTTCTGCACCAATGCAACCTACAGGGTGTGTCTTTGAGTAAAACACATTGTGACATTATCGTCGTCAGGTAACCCAAGTCTACGCTTTTGTCTTACCTCAGAATTTCTTACTAGGGGAATACATCAGCCTTGGGGTTCATTTGGTGTGCTTTTCCCCACAGCTTTTGTTTGAGAAGAGCTCGAATTAAATTAAGTCATCTCCATGAGAACATCAGTACTATATGAGATTGTTGTGAAATATGCTGGTACATAGGGAGAAAAGTGTATCTTTTGAATAATCACTCAGAATACAAACACAAACTGTAAATAGTCATTATCTAAATGTTACTTTTCCTAACTGTCAAAATGTGCAGGATTCGAGTAGTACAGGGAGATTGTAGAGAAAACAGTATCTGAAGAATGCCTGACTTAGTTTGCCAGAGAAATGTCACCTCTGCTGCCTGGCCTCTGGTAGATTACCCCTGGGAGACTATTTCCTTCTCTGTTTAGATTCAGGAGGGTATTGAGCATCAGCATCTTTTTCCATGTGGTTGTTAATGATATTATTACAGCTTCATAAAGGGCAGTACTTACTGTACATTAGGCCAAATGTTATCCAGAAGAGCAAATAGAGACTTCCAGCCCTGACAGAGATTCAAGCCTGAAGTGTGATGCAGGGACACAAAAATAGCAAGAAATAGATGGCCCACACAAAGGGATCATGTAGTCCCAGTGGTAGGGCAAGAGAGCCACAATCCCTGGGGCCTTAGTGAGTATCATCTGTGTCCTGTGTGGTCAAGAGACAGAGAAAGCACCGAGACCAAAGACAGTGGGCTGTGGAGGATGGAAGGGACAAGTTCAAGGAATAAGACAGAGCCTGCATCAGAAACTAGGGGAATGAGGTTTTTTTGTTTTTGTTTTTTAACATCTTTATTGGAGTATAATTGCTTTACAATGGTGTATTAGTTCTGCTTTACAACAAAGTGAATCAGTTATACATATACATATGTTCCCATATCTCTTTCCTCTTGCGTCTCCCTCCCTCCCACCCTCCTATCCCACCCCTCTAGGTGGTCACAAAGCACCGAGCTGATCTCCCTGTGCCATGTGGCTGCTTCCCACTAGCTATCCACCCTGTGTTTGGTAGTGTTTATATGTCCATGCCACTCTCTCACTTCGTCACAGCTTACCCTTCCTCCTCCCCATATCCTCAAGTCCATTCTCTAGTAGGTCTGTGTCAATATTCCTGTCGTACCCCTAGGCTCTTCATGACATTTTTTTTCTTCGATTCCATATATATGTGTTAGCATACGGTATTTGTTTTTCTCCTTCTGACTTACTTCACTCTGTATGACAGACTCCAGGTCCATCCACCTCACTACAAATAACTCAATTTCATTTCTTTTTATGGCTGAGTAATATTCCATTGTATATATGTGCCACATCTTCTTTATCCATTCATCCAATGATGGACACTTAGGTTGCTTCCATGTCCTGGCTATTGTAAACAGAGCTGCAATGAACATTTTGGTACATGACTCTTTTTGAATTATGGTTTTCTCAGGGTATATGCCAAGTAGTGGGATTGCTGGGTCGTATGGTAGTTCTATTTTTAGCTTTTTAAGGAACCTCCATAGTGTTCTCCATAGTGGCTGTATCAATTTACATTCCCACCAACAGTGCAAGAGTGTTCCCTTTTCTCCACACCCTCTCCAGCATTTATTGTTTCTAGATTTTTTGATGATGACCATTCTGACTGCTGTGAGATGATATCTCATTGTAGTTTTGATTTGCATTTCTCTAATGATTAATGATGTTGAGCATTCTTTCCTGTGTTTGTTGGCAATCTGTATATCTTCTTTGGAGTAATGTCTATTTAGGTCTTCTGCCCATTTTTGGTTTGGGCTGTTTGTTCTTTTGTTATTGAGCTGCATGAACTGCTTGTAAATTTTGGAAATTAATCCTTTGTCAGTTGCTTCATTTGAAAATATTTTCACCCATTCTGAGGGTTGTCTTTTTGTCTTCTTTATGGTTTCCTTTGCTGTGCAAAAGCTTTTAAGTTTCATTAGGTCCCATTTGTTTATCTTTGTTTTTATTTCCATTTCTCTAGGAGGTGGGTCAAAAAGGATCTTGCTGTGATTTATGTCATAGAGTGTTCTGCCTATGTTTTCCTCTAAGAGTTTTATAGTGTCTGGCTTTACATTTAGGTCTTTGATCCATTTTGAGCTTATTTTTGTGTATGGTGTTAGGGAGCATTCTAATTTCATTCTTTTACATGGAGCAGTCCAGTTTTCCCAGCACCACTTATTGAAGAGGCTGTCTTTCTCCACTGTATATTCTTGCCTCCTATATCAAAGATAAGGTGACCATATGTGTGTGGGTTTATCTCTGGGCTTTCTATCCTGTTCCATTGATCTATATTTCTGGTTTTGTGCCAGTACCATACTGTCTTGATTACTGTAGCTTTGTAGTATAGTCTGAAGTCAGGGAACCTGATTCCTCCAGCTCCATTTTTTGTTCTCAAGATTGCTTTGACTATTCGGGGTCTTTTGTGTTTCCATACAAATTGTGAAATTTTTTGTTCTAGTTCTGTAAAAAATGCCAGTGGTAGTTTGATAGGGACTGCATTGAATCTGTAGATTGCTTTGGGTAGTAGAGACATTTTCACAATGTTGATTCTTCCAATCCAAGAACATGGTATATCTCTCCATCTGTTTGTATCGTCTTTAATTTCTTTCATCAGTGTCTGCATACAGGTCTTTTGTCTCCTTAGGAAGGTTTATTCCTAGACATTTTATTCCTTTTGTTGCAGTGGTAAATGGGATTGTTTCCTTAATTTCTCTGTCAGATTTTTCATCGTTAGTGTATAGGAATGCCAGAGATTTCTGTGCATTAATTTTTTATCCTGCTACTTTACCAAATTCATTGATTAGGTCTAGTACTTTTCTGGTAGCATCTTTAGGATTCTCTATGTATAGTATCATGTCATCTGCAAACAGTGACAGCTTTACTTCTTCTTTTCCAATTTGGATTCCTTTTATTTCTTTTTCTTCTCTGATAGCTGTGGCTAGAACTTCCAAAACTGTGTTGAATAAAGGGGAATGAGTTTTATTTGGGAAAGCCAGGAGGGATCAGAAATGAGTTGATGGCCACTGAGTAAGCAGCGTTCAGAAGCCCCATATTTTATTTTTGGAAACTAGGTTATCTTAAAACGTTAAGTTATCAGCATATACTTGAGGAGCTCTAAAGTAACAGCCAGCCCTACCCAGCCCTTCCTTCTCAGCTCACGTTCCAGGTAAGGAGCGTTTTTATTTTAGAAATCCAGGTGCAGTCAGGAGAAGGGAAGAAACAGTGACATCCATCTTTTTTAATGAGCATTGCTACCAGAAGAGAAATTAGCATAACCCTGAATTTTATGTGATGTCAGTTAAATGAAGGTATTTTATATCACTTTATAACAAATTAGAATCAACGAAATTGAAAATAAGCCTAGCACCTGGGATGAGTAATCAGGTAAGTGGCCAGTTTTGCTATTTTTTGCTTTGAGCTGAAGACAGAATTTGAATTTCTAATGTCCCCCGAGGTGTAGGGTTCACAGCTGGGGACATGGTTTCTAGGGATGATTGTTTAAGATGCCAGCAGGTCATTGTTGCCCTTCAGGCTACAACTTGCTTGTAGCCATGTTCCTTGGAAATTGGCCCTACCACAAATGTGTGTCCACCAGAGAGAGGGTTGTGAATTAGTGTAGGAAGCAGCTCTGCTTTGGGTGGAACATTAGAGAGCAGACTGGAAATAGATGACTCAGAACAAGGCAGTAAATCATCCACATTTACGGGGAGACTCTAATGAAAGGACTGAAATTCATGTGAAGACTTTACGGCCACTCGTGAAATCAGCCCAAATCCAAGGAACTATTAGAACACTTTTATGCTTTAAGAAAAGGGTGACTCTGCTCAGTTGCTTCAGTTTGTGTATAGTCAGAATGCCCTGACACCATCAGTACTGGCTTTAGTGGGCAGGATTTTACAGCAGAGCTTTTCACTCCATGAGCCAATGTTTCTTGTGTAGATTACTAGATGATTTTAGTATCTGAGATAAGTTCAGGAAACTGTGGAGGAGGCCAAAAGAAGATTGAGGTTGGTGGCCCAGGGTCTGTACATGATGTGTGTAAGTTTGCTGCGTGAGCAAAAACGAGGGAGAGAAAAAGATGAGCGGGGGAGACGGGTGTTAACAAAAATGAAACTTTGTCTGTTACTCAGATTGGAAGTATTAAGAGGGCAACAGATGAAGATTAAATGGTGCTTGTAATTGTGGTTTATGAAGAGAAACAGGCCAGGGCTTCCCTGGTGGCACAGTGGCTAAGAGTCTGCCTGCCAATGCAGGGGACACGGGTTTGAGCCCTGGTCTGGGAAGATCCCACATTGTTGCAGAGCAACTAAGCCCGTGTGCCTAGAGCCCGTGCTCTGCAACAAGAGAAGACACCACAATGAGAAGCCCGCGCACTGCAGGGAAGAGTAGCCCCCGCTCGCTGCAACTAGAGAAAAGCCCATGCAGCAACAGACCCAACGCAGCCAAAAATAAAATAAATAAAATAAATTTTAAAAATAAAAAAAAGAGGGCTTCCCTGGTGGCGCAGTGGTTGGGAGTCCGCCTGCCGATGCGGGGGGCACGGGTTCGTGCCCTGGTCCGGGAGGATCCCGCATGCCGCGGAGCGGCTGGGCCCGTGAGCCATGGCCGCTGGGCCTGCGCGTCCGGAGCCTGTGCTCCGCAACGGGAGAGGCCACAGCAGTGAGAAGCCCGCGTACTAAATAAATAAATAAATAGATAGATAGATAGATAGATAGATAAATAGATAAATAAATAAGCCATATTGAATATATAATTTTTTTCCCTCCACAGCAGATGGATTAAATGAAACTAATCTGCCGAGAAATTCTTGTGTCTAGGTTGTTTTCAGAGAAAAATAAAATTTGCACAGATTTCTTTCTACTTACAAACTTTCTACTTGAAACACTTTTCTCAAAATATTTATATGTTTACTATTTTCTCTTAAATTGTTTTTTTTTCCTTAAAATATTCAGATAACTTTTCAGATACCTAATGACTGAAGCAGCAGGGGGTTTTCCTCATGAAAAATAAAAATGATGAAGAGGACCTTTCTCCTAATTTCTTCAATAGTAACTTCTCTTTCTTTGACCAATAGTACTTACCCTGACGTTCAGGTTTGGACGTGGAAAGAGGAAGGTGTTAAATTTCCATCAGCCATCACCTGTTGAGGATTCTGTTCATAAACAGTACCCTAAGCAAGAAAGGCTGACTTCCCTATGAGAGCATCAAATACCTCATGGCACCACAGAGAGCAGGATGGGTCTCTGATGAATCTGGCCAATACTAAAAACATATCTGTACTGTTGAGCTCCAAACGGACAGCCTCTAGTGCTTGACCCTGTTCAGCCAATCCTGGTGTTGCTCAAGGTGGTACTTCACTGCTTTGACAGATCATCGTGCTCTGAAAGCACTAAGACACATGCCTGAGTCGTAGAGGTTATCCACTGTATTTTGTTGCTTTGATAAAAATGGGTGCAGAGAATTGAGTGAATTTATAGGGACAGGAGTTCAAAATGCTGACCTGTTATTTCCAGAGAAATGGGTCATTGCGATACCCCTCCTCTTTGTTTTGTACTGCCCTCTCCTGGCTAATAGATCTCTTAATAATGAGTGTTGAGAAAAACCAGGTGGTGGAAACACTGGGGGCTACTATCATTTCTACTTTCCACGAGAAAGTAATTTCTCATTTTATTGTAGAAAACGTGGAGTCAGTGTATAGTGATTAATTCAGATGTGCTAAAGATGTAGGTTGTAGTAGAAAACGTCTTTATGAGAGTAGTTTGGTCATTTATATGGACTTTGTAATGTCTGTGAAAGAAATGATTTTGCAGGTTATTGCATCATTAGTCAGATTTTCTGAATCATTGATGTGAAAATCCAGTTATTGGAAATAATTTGGACGCTTTTTCTCCATGTTTGTATTTTACAGTGGCTGCTAATTTACAGAAGATT